>NW_024499462.1:6404914-7039383 GCF_017590055.1 Onychostruthus taczanowskii | reverse complement strand
AGATTGAGGTAAACCCAACGGGGGAAAAAGCCAAAAAAAAAAAAAAAAAAAAAAAAAAAATCTAGCAAGTCCATCAGATCAGTTTACACTCTCTTCCTTGAGCTTCTTTTCTGCTTGTAACAGACAGTGGGGTTTACCATGCAAAGCAGTATGGAAAACAGCATTCCCCAGGGAGAGGAGCAACATCTTTTTGAGATTAATATGTGTAATGTCTTGGGAACTACTGTTGCTTTGGAGAAAGGCGATTCATACCTGTAGGCACACAGTTTGTGGTGTTTGGGGTGGGGCCAAGCCTCATCCCCAGTGGGCACAGCTGTGAGCAGCAGGTGAGCAGCACTGACAGCAATGAGCATGGAGTGCCCAGGGGCACTGACCGACCACCAAAGGGAGCAGAGGGCACACAGGGGCAGTGCATGAGCATGAGGGGATAAAAGGCTGGGCTGGAGAACAAGAAGGGCAAGGCTTGCAGCCTTCTGGAGTGGAATGATGTTGCTCTGTATGGGCAAACACCTGAAGCCTTCTGGTGTGCTATGGTGTTACTGTGTACAGGCTGAAGCCTTCTGAAATTGTATGGTGACGCTCTGTGTATTGGGACTGTCTGGACTGTGGCATGTCCTGAGACACATCCCAGCATAAATCAAGTCCTCCCAGGTGAGTCTGATAATATATATAGCCCAATATATACACAGTCACTAGAAATCTATATATGTGAAAATATGAACAAGAAATTACTAAGCTCCTTGTGCAGTGTGCACAGGGATACAATGTCAGCATCTCAAGATTATTTGACCCTGATGCGGGATGAGCTCAGATGTGTGCAAGCCTTGATTCAAAGCACATGGAAAATGGCATGCAGACCCTTATAATGAATTTTTGAAGAAATGCTCCAGGCTGTGCCTAAGTGGGAGCAACTCCTTCAAATCTAGCTCTGATCATTAACTCATAAGCACAGCATGATGATGTGCTTCAGCTGGGGATGCCTTTGGAAATGCGGGTAAGTGATGGAGATATTCATGTGAGTGGCACGTTATCTCCATGTCAGCATACTGAGCTGCACACTCTGAGCTAAAGCAAGGGACTTCAGTTTGCAGAATGGCTGTTCAAATACTGAAATTCCTGGGTGTTAAAAGCAGAATAAGTATCCTCTTAAAGTATTTACTGATTCAGGCTGGGAACTCTACCTAAAAAGACCATTTCTAAGCAAATGGCAATGAAAACAAACTTCCTCTGACCTGTTAGCGGCACAGTTCCTCACACTCATTCTTGGACACAGCAAAGCTCTTAAGCACCTTTTGATGCCTATATCCTGTCATCAATTTTTTATATTTGATATGCCTTTGATTTCTATGAGATTTAACATAATGTTCTTAAATACTTGGTTACTAAAGTTTGGCTCCAAAAGCTATGGGCCTTAGTGGGACACCTTGTAGATTGTTTTGAGGGATGTGAAACTGCAAATACCACAATAAGTGACAGCCAGGTGTTTTTATTTTGAGAGCCCTCAGCACAATACTGCTAAAGAATGCCTTCTTAGGAAAGTATTTTGGCAGATTTTTGATTACTTTTGAATTTTATGATCTTGAAGCATACATCTGAATGGATACACTTTGAACAGGGAGGGGCACATAGCCCAAATCTAGGAAGTGTTCTACTGAATATGTGCCCAAAGTTTTCATGAATATGTCTATTCCCACTGTAATACTTCATTTTTTAAATAGGCTGCAAAATCACATTGAAGAGAAACTTGCTCACAAGGCTCACATATATTGGCCATTTGTAATTAAACTTACAGAGCAAAAATATCTTTGCAGTGTAGATACCAGGCACCCGTTTATGGTGCTACCCCATTATGTTGGCATTTGGCAACTGCAGAAGTAATGGCATCAAGGGATAAGGAAAAAAAGAGAAAAAAGTCCATACTTCAGTGACCCCCAACCATCACTTTTGATTTTTGCCAACCAGTCATTCATTTACTGCATCTCTCATGTCTAGTAAGTACAAATGCTTTCCTTGGTAATATGCAAGTGTCCTTTCACAAATAGCAAAGGAAAATATGCATTTGTCTAAAATTCACTATTTTCATTGAAGATACAAACTAGGTTTTCACTGAGCATTTTGTCTTTCAGCACCAGGCTCCAGCTGGACTCTAGCAGTTGGTTCCATTTGTAACTGAGGCCAGTTACTTTTGAAAGCACATTCTGCTTTCTGCTCACTGTAGAAAAACCTCAACACATTTCTGCAAGAAATCAAAGGTATAGCTTTTTCTCCTCAGGTTCACAGTGTAATTCATAGTTTTAAGATGGCTCCTCTCCAGACAGAAGCAATGAATGTACAAAATTGTTTCATTGCCAGACATACACCTCAGGTTTACAATCCTTCTCTCTCTTTCTCCTCTATTTCTCTACCACTCACATCACCCAAGAAACAAAGATGTATGCCAGGCAAACATCATAACTATCTTCACCAACATCTTTTACAGGCCAATTTCAATGCTATTGCCGCTTCTTCTCTCATTTTCTATGTATGAGCTGGTATTAATATCTCCAAGGAGAGTAAATGCATGAATCAATGTGTGCGACTCAGGCTGAAGGAGTGAAGGGTATGTATAAAATAAGCATGTGTTGTGTTTGTACATTCGGGTTCTGTGTTGAGCATCACACGTGGTGGAGGCCACATGCAGCTTGTCCAGGAAAGGCAGAGCAGACAGAGACGAGTCAGGGAGACAGACCCTTCATGCAAGTTGTCACAGAAAGAAAGGTGTGAGCAGTCTCTGGCGCTGTGATGCTTCTCTCTTCTGCTGCCGCACAGGTCTCAGAGGAAAGGACTGGCAAACAGCCCTCCCATCGAGCCACAAGAGCAGAGGAGAAGGAGGACAGAGCATCAGAGAATCGGGGCTGAAAGACCTAAAATGTGGTGTCTGCTTGCCCATAGTAAGAAGTTCTTCCAAGGTGAGATGTCTTCAGAAAACGTGGCATGTTCATCCTGGGAAGAAAAACAGGGAGAGGGGGAGGTACTATCAGAAACCATTTCTGAAAATTGCTGCTGATTAGTGTCTATTACAGCTGGCCTGCAGCTGTTCCCTTTTGATTTGCCCTCACAGAAGCTGCCTGTACCAGCAATGTTTGTGCCAGTGCTGCTGCGAGGAGGTGGGCACTCACTTACCTGCTGGTGACGTGGGGTCAGCTTGTTCAGAGCCACTTCCAGCCCCACATTTCCTTGAGCACCCACTGAGGAGGCAGTGCTTGTACTCTCTAGCCCTGCCAGCCCAGCTCAACCCCTAGTCAATAAGGCAGCCCACTGCTAGTCAGTGAGTAATGACCACAGCCAATGCCATGCCACAGGGACAATGACACTGTCCCTGGCCCCAGTGGCTCTCCCTCACCCACTCATCCACTGTACTGTAATTCAAGTCAGACGTGTCACAGTCAGACACCTCCAGCTGCCCTGTCCCGGCAGGCACAGTCTGTTAGAACAATTTTAGCAAAACAGGAAGAGGAGATAGAAACCAGTAGCTGACTAATAAGGGAGAAGGGTGACGTAGCTGGAATGTGTGATAGAAACCTTTTTGTAGTGTTCAAATTAGCACCTTCCAAGACACAGCTGTGGCTGAAAACTCCCCTCACTCAGCCAGCCCGTGTGACTGTCCTGTGCTGAGTGTGAACAGTGCATGAACTCGATCTGCTTCACGCTATGTAATGTTCTGAAGACTGGTGTCACTGCTATTTTGCTGTATGTGATAGCAATAGGCATTTTTGCAGGAGAAAAATATGTACAGGAAGCTCTCCAAGGTCAATATAACAGTCTAAATGCTTTTTCCTTGTGAATTACAAGGTTGAGCTGCCAAACATCTCTTAGTTATGTAAATTATAAAAATTCTGAGAACTGCAGTGCAGACAAAAAGATCTATGGCTGTTGAATCATTTTCTCTGGTTCAGAAATGACCATATCTTACCCTTTTGTTCCATACTTTATTTTCATTATTATTTTCATTGCATTATTGTGTTTCTTCCTGTCAGATATAGGACTGAAGCTAACATCTTTGCTTTAGGATATTGTTCTGTTATTATCAAAAAGGTGTTCAGCAGACTCGCAGAGATTCTTTTCAGACATGGAGAAAATAATATGGAACCAGCATTGAGCTATTCCTTTTAAACTATCTGCAGTTAAAGTGATTATTAAACCCCAGGACAAGTTTAAGGGTAATCCAGATGAATATTGTTTTCTTCAAAGAAATAGTGAAGTCATCTGCTTTTTCCTTGTTGCCTTAGGACTGACATTAGTAAAGACATACCAAGTGAAATTGGGAACTATTTTCCTCTACTTCCTTTAAAGTTCAATTTTTATCATTTACTCTTGTAGTTATCTGATGTAAGGAAAACTACTTCCTTTTTGAAAAATGCCATGGATAAGTGTTGTTTTCCCACTTTCACATGGTAAAAAAATCCCATGAGATGAAAATGAACTCCTTTTCCGGAACAATAAATAAATAAGGGCTGTGCAGAAAACAAGCAGGAGCAATTTGCAATATGTGAATGCAGAACAGATATGAGAATAGCAGAGTGTGTTAGTGCTATAGACCTGAGTCTCATCTAAGAAAAAGGGGTAAATGCTTGGTTTTTTGTGGATAAAGTCAAATGACAACAGACAAAATACTAATGAAAAATATAGGGCAGAACATTTCATGAAACAATTTATAATAACAGGACTGCCCATGTCAGGACAAATTTGAGTGGGAAATGCACCTAAGTTGATATAATTAGGGTTAATAAGCCCTTTGCATTGTAATGAATAATTATTTAATTCACAGGTCTTTGTGCTCCTCTGCTATTTTTTTATTTAGTAGAGTGTAAGAGGATAATAGCTGAAACAAGCAGCACTGCATCTCGAGGAGGTTTGTTGTCCATATAAAATCAATGATTAAAGTTAATTCTACTTCATTCACTGCTTCCCTGGTTTGATCTTCCCAGCTGCTTCCCTAGAGAAACAACATTCCTATTTTTTTTCTTTTTTTTCTGTTAATCTTCCTTGGTCTTACATGGCTTCTTGCAGTGGTGCTGTCAGCAAGATGATGTCTAGTCCCAATTAGAAATTCAATCAATATTCACATAATGAGGGTTCTAGCAAAACCATGTCATTTAGTTCAAAGACATGGATATATTACTGTAGCAATTCAGGATTCAAGTAATTTAGGGCACCTCAGTGAAAAAAGATAAAATAAAGCTGAAGGGCTTAGAGGTAGTTAATTGTTACTATGGCAACTTCCTAAATAAGCTTTAGATTCTAGTCATTTTTCAGTTTATTTGGAGGCAGAACAGAATCATTAAAGATGAAACTTATTTAAAGCTCAGAACACTTATGGGATCTTATAGATTCCTTGCTGTTCCTTACAGAGGTACTTAAAGTTTGTCCACTTCAACTTTGAACTATGTACAAGAGCAAGATGCAGCCTGCAAAGATTAAAAAACAAAAATTGCCAGCATGTTATGTAACGATCTAATTTAGTAACTTTGGCTATTGTGTTTTTACATGGGGTTTTTTTTGTCCCAGTAGAACTCTTTTAAAAGTACTGCGTAGGAAAGAAGTGGTCCTCAGCAAAGAATGTTCTCACCTGTCCATAAAATGATGTTATTGAGATTTGATTTTCAACAATGGGCACTGATGGTGAGGGCACATTTGTTCACCCTTCTTTCCACAAAACCCCCAAGTGTAGAATAGCAGGGCTGCATTTTAGCTGGGTCCTTAGCCAGTGCTGTAACAAATGTGATGATAAGGACCCAGGAGAAAGGCTGCCATATCAAAATCTTGCCATGCTGATTGTCCATTTGTGTTCTTAATGTGAATTTGGCCTCTGTGGGGCTGCATGACAAAGAGCCTTCTACAGGCAGCAATGGAGACAGCAGAGAGACAACAAAGCTGAGAAAACTCTCAATCCCTGGACATTAATTAGGTGGAGATCCATATCAGCCTAAACTTTTTGCATGATCTCAGCAGCTATAACTCACCACCTTAACCACTCCAGAGCGCGTGATAAACCAGCTGAGGCTGTGAAATAAAATCGTGTCTCAGTAGGAGACATCCCCTGGCTTTTCACAGAAGTAAATTCATACCTCAGACCTGTTTTCACTCTTCTGTAGGCTGGAAATCTCTGAAGTCACTGAGTCATAACTGCAAAGTTGTCAGGGAATGATGCCTTAGGTGTGAAGATATATAGAAGACTCCCCTGGAGGTGAAGGTATAAGCAGTGTAGACTAAAGTGATGTGTTCTTCTCAAACAAAAAAGCAGGACAGGTTACCTGGCTGTGAGCTCAGTGCTCCAAGGGTGAGCAGCAGCTGCTTGCAGGCATCTTTAAGCCAACCTCAAGGAGATGAACTGAGCAGGATGGGGAAACTGAGCAACACCTGTTGCTCAAAAGGAGGTAAAGGGGGGCTAGAAGAGTAACAGACTGTTTTGTATGTGGCTGATATGTCAAGATGACATTGTCATAGTTCCCTTTCCCACCACCTGCAAACCTGTCTGTTTTTCTGTCACAAGTAATAGTCCTGCATATGGAGAGTCACCCAGCCCAGGAAACAACTGGCTGTGTTTGACAGGCTCACAGTGACTCTAGACTTTCTCCATAATCAGTGTGGGGGAAACAGCCTTTGCCAGACCATGGCCCATTCCATCTTAGGCATTAAAGTACAAAAGAAATCAGGGAAAATTAGCCTGTTTCTCTCCCTGTATCTTGAATTATGAAACAGAATTGTTGAAGAAATGTCTCTTCATTCATTTTCCAAATCAAATTGTTCTGTTCACCTAAAAAGAGAAAAAGAGCCTTTGTTTTGAAATATAAGTTGAACATCAAAGTTTCATGATGGAAACTAGTCATAATGTATATAAGTTCAAATTCAGACTGGTTCCATGTTACTTCATCAGACTTAATTCTGTTGGTCTTGCTCCCTTCTTTTGTCCTCAGATAACTCCTCCAGACTGTTTTCTGATTTAGAACAATAGGAACGCTCTTTCAAATTTCACATAATTAAAAAGAAATGTGCATCCAGCTGCAAGAGGAACTGTTTTTCTCTCCCATCTAAAAGGACTGTATCATGGGCAGGAGTAGTGCACTGCTTATTACTTGCACCACTCCTTTTCTATGGAAATCTGGTCTCCAGAGTTATAATTCAGGGAACTATAGTGAGGAGTAACTTGGCTTAATTTATAAGAAGAGGAAAAAATACCTGCTGAAGAAAAAAAAAAAGGAGAATATGGTCTGATCACAAACAGCCTGAGCATTATTTATTGTATTTTCTTTTCTTTGCTGTTATACAACCACAGCACCCGGCTGTTTGCTGTGTTGCAAGGGAAGTATTTTCAAGGTTAGCACAAGTAATCAACCACTCAATGGTGGCATGAATATTCATATCAAGACACATTATGAGAAAGTAGATAGAGGTAAATATGCAATTTAAATATAGACTATAGCAGGAAATGGGACATGAAACAGTAATTAAATAGTGAAAATTACATGTTATTTACATAGATAAATACACTGCCGGGGTTATGTATGTGAACTTTTCTATTAGCATTTGTTTGTTTGTGATTTAACCCTGATTTAAAAAGGGAGGCTTTTAAAGCATGAAAATGGGAAGAAAGGAACACTTACTTTGAACCAGAAAATCTGCATTGCTTGAAGGATTACCAGTTTGGGCTGTCAGTCAGGTTTCACAGCTAACGTGGATCAGAACAGGCCTGCACTGCAGAAGGCAGTGGTGGCAGTTCTCTAAAGCACAGGCTTTCTCCACAGCCCTGCTTATGCAGCTCCTTCCTGTTTGGGCTACTGGAAGCCTTTAGGTGATGGGAACAAATGCCCGAGTTCCTACTGCCTGGGTTAGATGGAAATCATATGGTGCTATTGAATTTCTGGGAGGAAGAACATCTAGAAGGGGACGAAAGCATTTGCTTTCCTTCTCCAGGGAACACCTAGTTTTAGACTGTTTCCTGCTTTTCCTTTCAGAAATGGAAATATGGCTCTGGTCTATGTGGATCAGCACAAGCATACTCTGAGTCTCCACAACCATCATACCAAAGGCAGTAGTACTAATTTTTACTTCTGCTCTGAGCTAGCTCATCATCACAGGATTCCTTACCTGTGTCAGTTCTTTTTTCCTGCTCCCTTAGCCAAGAGGAAGGTGAGAGAAAAAGCTTCACTAATGTATTTCCTATCTTCTCTTCAGCTGCCATGAATGCAGCTGAAGAGAAGATAGGAAATACATTAGTGTGTATGTTTGATACACACTAGTTGTTGATAGTCTGGGATTCCCAGAGAAAATGGCCACTAGGGAATTAATGAGAAGAAGAGGGATGGAAATAGATTTCCCTCTTGCAAAGGCTCATTTCTTCCTTAGCCTTTCACCTCTGAGTTGCTTTTGCTTGGGTATCTTGAGTCTGCAAGCAAGAAAAACAACTTCAGAGTCCACAACGTTTATTTATTGGTGAATACATGCAGTGGGTAACTGGGACTACTGTGTTATGTGGCCACACAAATATTCTTTTGATTCTGGGTGAGTCTCTGTTGAACAGGCAGTCATAAGTCAAGTGAGGGAAGGGTCTGACTCTGTTCCTTAGTGTAGGCTGATCTTTGATGTTGTGGATTTGCTGTCTTCCTATTCTTTGCTTTTCTTTCCCTAGGATTTTATAGCTTTTCATGTTTTCAGTGTTTTCCTCTTGAATCCCTGAGCTTTAAGTAACCCCATCTCAGCAAATACTGTTGAGCCTATTGTTTTGCTTTTCTTAGCCTGTGTGGCTTTGGCTCATAGGTTTTCTCGCACCTTAACAGCATTTTCCTCTAAAGCTCTGCCACAGTGGCAATCGGGCTGTGTAAAACCAGGCTGGGGTGTGCAGGCAGCCAAGTCCTCAGCCACAGGGCACAAAGGGCTGTATCTTCAACCCAACTCACACCAGCTGCCCCAACGACATAAGGAACTGCAGAATAAAGCACAAAGGAAAATGGGTAAGACAAGTACATGGTGCTGCACTGCAGTAACATTTTCAGGAAATTCCTTTTGTACGCTACTGAGCTGGCACTTAGTAAATGCCCAGAATCTGGTCTGAGAGGGCACAGCCCTCCTGCAGCTCCTGTGCTTCTTAATATCAAGAAATGCAGATGTTTGACAGGGACTGAGTGGTTTCCTAACGGGCAAGTGTCTCAAAACTGGTGTTGTGGCAAATTCCAAGCTGGTCAGTCCCACTCTATTTTTAAAGCTCACCTAAAATATGGGTTACTGTATTTTTAAAATCTAATTAAGACTTCAATTTAGAAATCATGATAATGCAACCTTTGTTCTTGGTTATCTTTCATTTCCAGTTTTCTTTTCATCAACAGACAAGTGCTTATGGATATGAGGAGAAACCCTGAAAACTCTTCCTATCTTTTATGCATGCTTCAATGCACAAGTGCTCTGCATGAGAGTGTGTTCTCTGTATAGTGCCTGTGTATATTTGATTTGCCACTTCCCTTTGTGGAGGTGGCAACACATTGGGCCTTATTCTTTATAGGAAGTTTATTACTTTTTGTGAAGTCTTGAGACTTTGCAGACTAAAGAGTGTGTTGAGATAAAGATTATTTATTATTCATCACTCCAAATACATTTGTTCCTACATTCTGAAGCTGGGAACAGTGTGTGATAAGAGACAGCTGCATAGCTAGAACTCTTCCTGAAAGCATGCAAATTATTTTTCAGATCTGAAAAGAGGTGATGGGCCTAAGGAAACACTTTTCTTTTTCCTGGCTGTATCAGATGGGTCAATGAAAGCTATTACTTTTCCCCGTAAAACACAGAACAGGGAGATTCCCAATCTGCTGATAAAATCAAGCACACAAGAAGGATGTAAAAATGTCATAAAAATCACCTAGTCTCAGATTTGAACCTTTTGTATGAAGAAGGCATCCTGCAAAGTGAGGTATCCCTTATCCCTGTGTGCCCAGCTTCTCCAAGTAAAATTGCTTAAGGCAGCAAGAGGAAATTCAGCTCAAGAAATAAAAGCAAAGCCAGCCTTCCTGCAGAAACTAAACACTTTGTGAAAGCACACAGAGCAGAGTGAAGAGTGGATGTCCATGACTGAAATGACTGTGACAAGACAATCTCTCTGTATGTCAGATGGATAAAATAAAAACTGACTCCCCTGTGGAAATTCAATTGAAACTCACTCATATCAAGCGCTGTGGGCCTTCTCAGAGAATGGAAATTAAGATTGGAGTAACCCTTCTCCACCTGTTCAAATGCATCCCAGTTCTCCATTTTTCCTCAGTAAGGAGACAGGGAGGATTAAACATCTCCTGTTGCTTTTGGATCCAGTTTGAAATTGTTGAGTATTTCACAGGAAGCAATTTTAGGAGGATGTCTCCAACTTGGGCTGAAATCACCTGAGCACCTGTGACATTTCAGACTCAAAGAAGGACAGAGTTCCACAGAGCAAGCCACTTTTACTGTAACCACTGCAGTCACTTCTTGAGACTTTGACACACAAATATTTTATTCCATCTTATATTTGGGCAGTTAAGAGGAGCCTCCATGGAAGGGGAAAGCCAGTTTTTCCTGATAACATTTTGGTAGTCAATTCCATTTAGGATGAATTCCAAAGGATTGTTTTCCTCCCTTTCATACTATTCAGGATAGAGAATTGTTACAATGGCCATCTGAAAGGGCTTACATATATATTAAGGACAACCATAAATTTCAACAGCCTCTGAAACCTGCAGGTGACTTTCCAAATTACAGGCATAAGACAACAGAGATCCTGTTCTGTACCTTGCTGTGCTCAATAGTGCACAGCACTTTGGTGGAGTCCATTTTCAATGAATGACTCACGGAGAAACAAAACCTGAAATGTTCACATGAAGAAGATCCTGCTCAATTTCAGGTCTGCTAAACTGAGGAGGTGTGCTAAACTGCCGCCATAGGTGTGGAATCCATATGGAATATTCCTCATATACCAGCACTTTTACCTTTTCGGAGTTAGCAGGCATCAAATCAAAGATCCAGAGTCAGTGGAGTCCACTCCACTAAAAATTCACAATTTGTAAACACCAGGCTACCAGATTCATCCAAGCATCCACATACCTTTAAAAAAATATCCTATTTATTCCTTCTCTGATTCAAATCTTCTATCTCTTTCGCTCTGAGTTACATCTAAGAGATTTGTACAGAACAGATCATAGGAGAGGGTCTAATCTCAGATGAGGAATTTAAGTAGCATTGTACTTAATTATTTTTTATATCGCTTTCTTTCACTTAACATATTCCTTTTCTTTTTCTTTTCTGTTTCAAGGTCTCAAGAGTGATCAGCTATTTTTTAAGGTATTAACTAGCTTATTTCCAGCTTAAGAGTCCCTATGTGCACAGGATTCTGCTCTGCAAGACATTCTCACACAGTAGACATTCTGGCATAAACTCTTAAAATCCTTGATTTGGGGAACAGCTTTTGCCATTTCTCTACCTGCTGCCCAAGACAGGAGCAGTGACTGTCTATGACTCCTGAATGCTCTTTCAAATTATTAATTCATGCCTTACACTCAAGAACACACAAAATATCATTATGAACTTTTGCAAGCAGGAAAACAATATCTCCAGGTATTTGTGTTCAAGGTTTGATTTATATAAATGACATTTTGCATGTAAATATGCAGCCACTCATTTCACTGCCTGCCAAGAGGCATTTCAGCTAAACCCAATGATGCTCCTCTTCATCTAAAATGTCATGTTCTCATATGCACCTACTGCAAAGGTTACCACACACATCTGAACGTAAACAAATTATCTGGCAAATTAAGCCTCACCAAATTTTTGTCTTTTCTTCCTGGTTAAAATAACTTCTATCAAGGAATATGAGTCCCCAGACAAGCATCCATCAATTCTGAGCAGCTGACTTAAGATGATATGAAAATACTAATCGCCTTCCATTCACCCCAAATAGAGCTGAGTCCCAGCTCCAAGGGGATTGAACAGATGTGCTCAGAGAATACCAAGCCCTGGGCCTGCAGGCAGTCCTGTCTGTAAAGCTTCCCTGGAGTTTTATGAATAACCAAGACCTCACTTTCTGTCTTTCCCAAATCTGGACTTGCACTCAGAGCCCTGCATGAGTAGATCATTTATAACAGGAGATTGCACTGGCTCATTGTGTGTTGAAATCTGTGTTTCTTCAGAAAAGCAGGAGTGGCAAACATCACAGAGCATCTCTTATTTTTCTCCTTTTGGAGTTCAAAAGACTTTCAGGCTTCTGATCTACAACTAGATAATCTGATCTGCTACTTCAATACATATTTACTGAGTATCTCTGATGTGTCTATTGTCTGCTCTACAGCTACTGCAGCATGGCTTTCCCAGGCCCTGGGATGCTTCCTCGGAACTGAGGCTGCAGCAGAAGTACCTCAGGGACTCCTGGTGATACTGCCTATATCTACCTATACATTTAGCGTGTTATAGATAGTTCTGGAGAGAATATGCAACCCAGGCTCTGAAAGATATATTTGGGGTCATAATGATTACAAGAGCCTCACCCTCCTGCTGCAGGATGCTATAGTCACTGCCTCTGTTGCTGGGCAAAATTCATTTTTGTCCTGCCATAGAAAAATTCTCCAAATTTCTGTTACTGTTTTCACCTTTTTTTCCCCCTTTATATTCTTTCCCCTCCTGTATTATTTTTAAGTAATCAAAGTCTGAATTATTGATCCCTTCTCTAGCAAAACAACCCTGTGCTCTGCATTTTATCACAGGTGCAGGAAAGCTGCTGCCATGGAACACCTCTCCTGAACAGACATTGCCTGCAGCTCAGAAGTCACCTTTGTTTCCTCTCCTAGACTGTTGAATGAGAAGCCCCAGTGAGGCCTGCCTCATTTTAGTCTCTCTCATGTCAGATACAATAATATGTATGCATGTTGTTTTGTGATGTCGAAATTAAAAAAAAAAAAATCATAGCTTTCCAATTACATGCCCAAATTGTCAGTTGAGATGTCTCAGATAGGATTTCTTTTTCTTTTTCACAAACACACACTATACACAATGAGGCAAAGAAAAAAAGGACTGGAGTCCGTCTGAAGAAATTTAATTTTTTTCCACTTTTAAATCTAGCAGGAAAAAAGGACTAAAACTCAGGTCTTGTTTCTTTTCTTTCACTTTCATGCATGTTGCACCTTCTATTCAAAAACAATACAACAAAAAAGATCAAAATGAAACATAAAGAGGAAATGTTCTTTCATTTCCAATCACAGCAAAATTGATGGTATTTTTCACTGCAAGAGCTAAATTCCTCCTACTTCAGACTGAAGGAATTTTTTTCCAAACTCAAATGGCACATATGTATGTATCTCCCATAAATTAGGGGAGCCTATGGAGGTTGCTATTGTTCAAATGGTGTTACTTTATTTTTCCAGTGAGAGGGCTATCTATTGGTCTCCTGCTGTCCTTCAGCCCCGTGTGTCAGCTAAGTACCAAGTTTATTTTATCCTTAGATGTTTCTCACTAAGGCAAGCTCTCAGTGCTAGGAGAGGCAACCTGTTTGAGTATCAAAGGAAACCAGCCTTCAGGTTGTAGCATACAGGAACATAAGCATCTAATTGCTTAAAAAGCTGAAGGTTTGCTCTCGAGCATGGATCCAAACCTCACACAAACACGAGGCCCACACACTTGTCCAGCAAAGTTCCCAGAAGGGTCTGTGATGATCTGCAACAGAGGATGAATCAAATGTTAAGGCAGCAGAAGAATCAGTCACTCACCTTTATAACTCATCCTTTAACCAAACTTTGTTTTACATATGATTTTTCTTTTCTTCCAGTCCTTACTTAATTTTTCTCCCATTCCACCTGAGTTTTCAGACTCAGTTTTATCTGCAGAAATGAGAAGTCTGTATTCATCTCAGTTCTGTGCCTGTACCTGGAGGTTAGTCAGTCTCCAGGCCTGAAACAACTGAGTTCTAAGTAGGTGTCTCTGTCCTGTAGTTGTAAGATAAGGCTGCCCTTTTCATGGGATGCCAAATTATTGCTCCTTGAGCAAGAGCCAACATCCCAGGAAGAGCTCAGCCTGAGCCAAATCACCACTTGTGCTTGTTACTTACTCTGTGGTGATAACCTCTGGCTTAAAACCACATTTGTGGCACTCAGCTGTAGAAGAGATGATGGGCTAAATTGCTTCCTGAGTGGCACTCACAAATAAATATTTGAACTGATCAAACAAAAAACAAGACTCTGAAGCAACAGCAAAACCAGCAATTAGTTTAAATTTGTCATTGAAAACATAAATTTTTTTGAGGCAGAAAATAGTTCAGCTACAACGTTTTGCCAGAAGCCAAAGCACACCATATGATCTGTTTTCCAGGATTCAGCAAAGAAGATAAAACAGAGGAGACCACGGAAGCAGCATTGCATCCATTTCAGCCCTGAGGCTGTGGTGCAGCTTTGGTTCCAGATGCCATCAGGACAGTGACAGCGCTTCAGCCTCCTGACAGCGTGGTGTGAAAATGCTGCTGAGGAGCTGTGGTGCTACACAGACACCAAAGCCCCTCCTGGAGGGACCCCCTCATTAGTTTCAGCTTCATACTATGTAACCCACCCTACCCGAAGAACTGGGGGCAGGGAGCAAAACTGCACTTGCAGGACTTTTTGATCACCACAACTAATAAAGCAGGGATGTCTTTTTCTGTAGAAAGAGCTGTGTTAAAGGAAGCAGAGGTCTGGACAACATAAAAACCCCATGGATGTCTGTTGTATATACACATCCTCTCTGGAGGTGATTTTATTCTCTAAGCCCACTCATGTTTTAAGTTTACAGCTGCAATGAGAAATAGGTCTAACTTTTTCACGGATGTTATCAAGATCATCCACGTGAAACTGCCCTGCTGGTGCTAAAATCCACGTTTCATTTTATGCAGTTTCAGGTGGGTCATGTTCTTATGAGGCTGGGCCCCGGACAGGATTTTAAGTGCAGGTCCTTTAAATTGCTACCTCGTGCCAGGTCTTCTAGGCAAGTACTTTCCAGTTCTTTTCGTGGATTTGTAACTTTCCCAAAATTCTCCAGGGCAGACTCAGATTACCTGGCATTAGGCTGCCTTCTCTTTAAGGATCTCTGCATGGCTGTCCACATCCCCTAGGGGAATATAAATGCAAACCCACTGCCTGCCAATGCCTTCCAATACCCAGGACCTTGGAATTAAACTTTAGCAATATTCAATTTTATTGCATCAAGTAATATGTACAGCAAACCTTTTCACAGGTGAAACATTCTCAGAATCATTTAGTAAGTCAAGCTACCTTTTATTTTAACAACATAATATTTTCACATAATATTTAGGTGTGAAATCATTAGCATGAATAATTCAGCTATGCTTTTTCATCTTTTTTTTTTCCTATTCACACTCTCCATTAACAAAGAAAACCTGGTGAGCAGAGTGCCGCAAGAACCGTAAATGCATGAGTCGAAAAAAATAAAATATATATGCTGAAGCGTTTCTAAGAGTGATTTATTATCCATGAAGTACAATGTAATTACAGCATCTGTTGATTATAACTTTGCTATTATAATTTCTTTGACCTATTTGTTAAAAACTGCCTGCATGTAATGTGTTTCTTGTACAAAGCAAATCTGTGAAACAGAAAATAGCACTGCTGACATTATTATGATAGGGCAAAGAAAATAATGCAAAATGAATTTACTAAGAGTTTAGGGAGTACCAAAATTATCACTGCATCCATTAAACTCAGCATTTAAATCAATTTGCTTTATTCTTCCACCAGATTCCTGCCTCATTCCCTGCCTTTGACCTTTCTTCTCATGCCCTACACTCACCCTACTTAATACATTTTTTTACATCTTTCTCATACATTGTGTGACCTCAGTGCCTTATCTGCTGCACCACTCTGACTCTCTGTGGATGAAAAACTTACTAATGCACTCAAAGTCATTTATGGGTAGTTGGTTGGGTTTTTTATTTGCTGTTTTTCTTTTTCTAGGTCACAATATTTTAAGTTCACTTGTCAAACTACAGGGATATTACATTTCCCAATTAAGCAGGTTTAAATTACTTGTATTACAGATTAACCTGTGAGCTTTCTCCCCAGAATCTTCCTGATAACTAACAGAAGAGTTTTTCTTGGTATATGTAAAGCTTATGCAAAATATGATGCTAAAATGTGGCAAAGCCATAAGCTATTGATAATAGATTCCCGCAACTGACATTGTTAAGAAACTAGCACTGCTGGGATTGGAGGTTCAATTAAATCAATAATCTCCAGTTAGGAAAAATTTGCCTTGGCATTTGTAATGTCCTGGGGTTTTTTTTGTAGTATTGACTATTCCATCCATCTTCGAAATATATTTCGAAGAAATTATACAATTTGAAAACCAGCTGATTTGATCAAATGGCCAAATCCTTATATCCTTATGAGTCACTCTGCAGGGAAAGTGATTTTTTTCAATACTTTATTGTCTTTAGGAAACATTAACATTTAACTATGTTTATGTGAACATGGAAATTAAACCTTTCTCATTATTTCATGTTGATTTTCAGAAAAGCTACAGCTGGGCTTTTCCTTTCATAACTGATTACCAGCTGATTTTTGGCTCAAATGCCAGAAAAAAAATCCCCATTATTTGTTTAGCTAATTTAATTGAATTGCACTGAACATGCTTTTGAAAAGACAACTGTGAAGCCAATATTACAATAATGTTAGTTGGTGGAAACGAATTAATTCTAATCTTTATGTTAATTAATGGGAGTAACTTTATTAGGGGAAAGGGACATTCAAGTGTAGATTAAAGAAAAAAAAATTGAAACCCTGATAAAATCAAATGAGATTAAAATCAAATGAGCCTTAGTGACATAAATAGGGCAGGAGATCTTTCTCCTTTTTAATGCCTTTATTAAAGAGATTCAGCTCAGGTGGGGAGAAATCGACGGGTCGCGCCCACGCCGCCGCTGTCCCCAAGAGTGGCAAGGAGGAGGAGGGTGATGCAGCTCTGTCCGCTGGTCTGCAGGCAGAGCTGGGGACTGCGTCCTCACGGGAGATTGGCAGATTCCTGTTTTTCAGTCCAACACTTCGGGTCCCCTCCTTATGGAACATCTCTTGGGGTCAGGGTGTGAAGCAAAAAGGATCCAAGCAGGCACTGGACTTCACGCCCGTCCTTAGACATCACCTAGGGTCCCCTAATTCTGTGTTGGCTCGTTGTTTTTAGGGGTTTTCTAGGAAAACGGGAAAATTTTGGCGCGGTGCATTTCTCATTTGCGTACGTGGTCCCAGGCCACTCCTATTCTCCTGGGCTGCGTGTCCAGGTGTAGCTCCGGGGCAAGACCAGGGAGGACAATGGCTAAATCACCAACCATTAACGGGCAATTAAAGAACTCTTTAACAATTAAGCTAATTTAACAGCAACTGGTCCCACCGGTTTTTAGCTCTGTAACCTTAAACAAAAATAGATAACTTTTTATTCATAACATTAGGGTGGCTAAACATGTGGGAGAACAGCATCAGCTTTGTTTAGAGAAACTATTGTAGTAAGGCGAGACCCCCAGCCAGTGAATAATTTGCAGTGACTCCAATGATTTCAGAAGGCTGAACAATTGCTTTATTAAGCTATAAATGCCTTTATTAAGCTATATTATATGATATTATCGTAAAACTATACTATACTATACACTATATGGAAAAACCCTCCACTCTCTCCAAGCAGTCCAATACACAGGTGAATCCAATTGGCCAATGAATCAAAACAACCAGCACCAGAGTCCAATTCACAAATCACTTTTGGTAAACAATCTCCATAACACATTCCACCTGTGTCAAACAACAGGAGCAGCAAGTAGAGATAAGAATAGTTTTCTCTTTTTTCTCTGAGCTTTCTCACTGTCTTCCCCAGGAGAAATCTTGGGAAGGTTGTGCCTGCTGCTCTCTGTGAAGAGAGTTGTGGCCACAGGCAACTATTTTGTTCTTTTAAAGAAGAAAATAAGGAAAATTAGGAAGGATAATTTTGTAATGGTTTATGGTGACTGTTGTCCTTAAAACATTCAAGGCTTAGGGTCCATACAAGTAGAGCCACTACTTGTCCAGCTGGCAGGGAGGGCAGGATTATTAACTCACTTTGTGTTTCACAGAGGCTTTGCTGGGTACAGCACAAGTGTACTGGACTCTATTCACCCACGTGAACAACAAACAAAGGGCTTTAACTGTTGGTTTATGATTGTGCTGGGAAGGAATACGTCTGGTCTATTTTTACCAGCTTTGTGTTAGAAAAAATGATGTCTTCTTTTCAAGGCTTTTCAAAATAGAAAGACCTTAAAAATGTACTTCACTTTATCAGCTCGCAGTGCTCATGCAAACAGAAAAGAGACAGGGATGAACAGGAAGGTCAAACTTGCATAAACACACTCTTGCATATGCTGACTGCCAGGAGAAAGAGCAGCGTGCAGCTGAACTGAATACATTATGCAGAGAAGACAGAAGATGCTACTCTGGCAAAGTCAAATTTCTCTTTTATGCAAGCTCCTACAGGATAAAGCTTAGAACTATTATTTCCTTTTAGTAATGTAGGAAGTATAAACTAAAATGGATTTTTATGAATCTGGAATGATGTTTTTAATGACAAAGGCAAAAGGAGCTTTGTTTCAAAGTACATCCTTTATATTTTTCTGTTTCCATCAGCAAAAAGCTGTATTTCCTAGCACCATCCTTCTAATAAAACTCTATCTCTTTTCAGGAACCCCACTTGCTGCTGCAGAGAGGCATCCACCAGAAGCTGACCTCCTTATCTTGAATTTCATATGTAATGAGTAGCTAAATCTGACACCAAATTATTTTAGGAAGAAAATTCAAAGTCAAGCAATTTCCTTTGAAAAAGCCATTTGAAACCTTTGGGGAACAGATATGGAAACACAATTTAAAACTCATTTCCCCACACAAGTGATTGGGATTAGTTTCAATAAATCCAGTGTTTACTATGCACAGAACATCTCCTCCTCTCTCACCACAAGCCCTGGACACTTTGGACTACTCTTTCATCTGTTGCTTCCTCTAGAAGTGCTCCCTCATTCTGCTTGTGTAATTCAGATTTGTTTTTATCTGCAAGAAAATGCCTCTTCAGTTACTGAGCCTAAGCCTGCTGTAGCTGAGGGAGAAGTGCCTGGCCTGAGCTGAGCTGCAGGGAAGCAGCACCGCAGTCCCAGCCCAAGCCATGCCAGGGATGTGTGACCCCGGCTCCGCTCGCGGGCACCTCCACTGACGATCCTCAAGGACTGTGGGAGAGGCTGTGCTGTCTGGCACTAGCTCTATTGGAAAGCACTGTTTGCATTTGTAATGCAAAGCAGACATGATTTCAGAACCTGATCTCTTTGACAACAAAGGCTGTAGAAGATTAGAAATACTTAGATTTGCACTTCATTAAAAAATGTATTTCCCTCTGTAAAAGGAATTGGTTTTCTTAACTCATTTGCCTTGCTTCTCTCTTGAGTGTGTATTTCCATTTGTGCCTTTAGTGTATTCTGGTAATTCTAAGAACCGTGGATGTTTTTTTCCCACCAATTAGCTCATCTGGGACTATTTTATTAAAGTCTTTTTGGCATTTAAAATATGTAGATGGCAACATTAATCCGATTAAAGTGTAGGTAAAGTTGATAATACAAAATGTAAAAAAGCGATGCAAGGTACAATTACGAACATAATTATTTTCATTATCAATACAATTATATTTTTCAGTTGTTGCTTGCTTAACGTTTTTGTTTTTTATCCATTTCTTTCATTAGCTCTAATCTACTGCTGTGAGAGGCAGTTCTCTGCTTCTTTAAGCAGTGTGAAGGTAGAAGTGGACAGAACTACTAGCAGAGGGATAAAAGTCTTTTATCTCTCTCTGTCTGGCTGAGCTCCAGTGAAGTCAACTCAGCCAGCAGGACTATTCATTTTTCTAGGGGGATGAGCAATTGGAGTCTCAGTTTATTTTCCAGTCCTGAATGGTTTCACTGAAAAATCATGACAATCTATAGGCTTGTAGGTAGTATCAGGAAAAAGAGCCAAAAGTACCATTTCATTCCTTGAAGAGTCCCAGGAATTATTTTAAAGGCCCATTCTATTCTGTTTCACTGGCAGGCTACCACCAGTGGCATTTCATCAGTACAATAGAGCAGCTCTTGCACCTGGGCATGATGGGCAGCAAAATAAGTCAATGCCATAAGAACTGCAAAGTGAAAATGGTGCAGAAAATGATGAGGAAATTATTTAAGACAGGAATTAAGAGTGAAGAGGTAGGTTTAATTTTAATGGGAAAGAGATGAAGAAGCTCATGGGTAGTTTACATAGCTTAATTCTCATGTGATACTGTTCTCCGAAGGAAATGATTTGTTTTGGCTTGAAATTGGGCTGTGTCTGATGGCACTTCCCTTTTTGTCCATTTTAAAGAAGTGATCACGGAGAGACTGTGAACTGGTGAAGTCTGAATTGAAGGAAAATGATGGCTTTGAAGCACACAAGTACACACGAGTTCCCACACCTACACTAAACTACAGTTGGGACTAATCAGTGGATGAGGTTTTTTCCTCTGGGATTTTCATGTTGCTTTGCAGGCAGCACTCACTTGAACTAATGAAAGCAGATGCTTCTAAACCTAAATCTATATCCCTAAGGGTAGCAATCTAAAGTTGAACTTCTTGATGTAAATTATGGAAGACTTAATTCAAAAGGCTTGTATATGTAAAACGTTTCATCCACATGTAACCCTGGGATTCCTTGATTTCTCCATTAAAAGAGCAGGTTAAGAAATTAGAATTCTGTTCTTACTAACACCATGTCAGTACAATGTGTTTTGTGATATCGTTTTCATCCTGTGTATTTGGTTTGATCATCTATCAAATGATTCTGTAATAATAAACTAATTTTTGGCTTTTATTAAGTTCTACAAAATCCTTCGAAGTTTCCACATATTTATGTTTGCGTGTGCATGATTCTTTGTCTTGCTTTGAAAAAGTGTCTCCTAAACAGCACGAGGCTGCAATTTGTGAAATGCCCGGGGAGGCGGCTTTGTCAGTTGAAATTAGGGTGAATTGTGCACGAAGCACGTATTTTCCTCACAGACATGATCTCAGCATCAATGAATAAAAAATATTTGTGCAGGCTCTCCCAATGGGAAGCCAGTGAATGAAAAATGAGAGCCACTCTTAATCTGTATGATATCTTAAAAAAGCACAGAGGAACAAATTCGGTCTTTCAGACACAATTAAGGGTTGCAGAGCTACCCTTAAAGAAAACCATTGTGCAGCTGCCATTCAAAAACTCAGCTCCCAGGCTACCTGAACGAAAGGCTGAGGTACAACACAGCATTAGAGAAGCAATGGAGAAGAAGACAGCAATCAGAAAGGTTAATTCTCTAAATGAGCAGCAAAGCCCCATTAATTATTAAAATGATGACCATACAGAAGAGCAGATTAATGTACAGTTCTGAAACATGACTCCTGATCCAGATTCAGTGCCAACCATGAGTGCTGGATAAAACCTCAGAGCCTTATTTTTGCATAGATTATTAAAGATTGTATTAATTCCTCTAATGCCTGGGAAGCAACTGTGACTGAGTTCTCCCACTTATCCTAAAACAGTTGGCAGGATCTAAAGTTGAATCCTGACAAGACTAGAGTAAGAGCACCATTGGGAGGATTTTTAATCCCTTTTCTGGCACACAGGACAGTTCCTGGCCTCTGCATGCTGCCAGTGTTGTTTGTACTCCTTGATTCTGCCCTTCTGAGCAAAAGGAGCGTGGTCCAAGATTCACACATACTTTCTGAGCTTGGGAGCCCCACTCACCTTGTCCCATGTACAAAATGTATGGAATGGCCATGGATATAACACATTCTGAGTGAATTATGAGATGCTGTTAAACACCACTTTAATTCTGTAACTTGGGAGGTGAAAGGTGTCTAATTAGTAAGAAAAAAGAACAGAAGGAAGAATGAAGAGATAATAACAAGCCAAGGGAGGAAAAAGGTGCTTAGTGATGCCCATGTTAAATACAAACACATAAAAGCAACTCAGGAATAGGCAACCTCTAATTGAGCTTTTTTTTTTTTTGGTGCCACTATGTTATTGTAAACAGCTGAAGGGAAAGCTTTTTGAAAGAAACAAGCATGGATTACAAGAAAAGAGGAAATAATATTCATGAAGCATTTAATGATCATCAGGCTTCCTAATGCAATCCTTCATCCCAAATATTAGAAATGCTTTGAAGTCTGACAACTTCTCTCTCTTCTTCCTCTCCAAAAATGTGGTCTTCTAAAGATAGCATGTTATCCAAAAGAAGCATACAAGCATACTTCAAAATTTTTAAAAGATGCCATAGAGAGTTTCTTTCAAGTTATGTCACTTAGTTTGCTTTTGTAATTCTATTAAAGGAAGTCTATAGGTCCAAAGTCAGCTATTAGCAGATTTTGTTGTGGTACATCACGCATAGTCCCTCAAATGTCCCTCAAATATGAGAGAGCAAGGAAAACACAAGTTTAAGTAAGATGACACTGGACATCAATCATCCTCTAGGAATACCAGGGAATTACCAGAAAGTAATCTCTGACTAATGTTTGTGCCAGTAAAACAATCTCATGTAATGCACTGATTCATTCAGATGTCAGCCCAGTGGTCAATCCTTATGAGTAAATCTGTAGCAGCAGAATGTCTTTTCTCTGAATATGGTGACCAAACTTAAGCCCACTACACTGTAGTTTGAACACAAACCTGCTGGAAGAAATACTATTTCTACACAAAGATTTAATAACTCCCAGTGCAAATACCAATAAACTACCTATAAATTGATTAGGAATACTTTAAAAACCCCTCTAGAAACAGCAGCACTTTTTCTATCTGAGAAATGTATGCCAAATGTTAAGTCTACTGTGGAAAAGGTTGTCAATCCAGGTGTTCAAATGAAATTCCCTTGGTGCTTTCCTGTGGTTGAACAAACCAGCAAAATAGGTTTTGGTTAGAAGCACTCAGTGTCCAGACGTTCCTAAGACTGGTGCTTCTGTAAGGCATCCAAGTGCTGGGACATGAGACTGGGACATCTACTGATCTGCAGATGCTGGCTCATCCATCACCTGCTCCCTGCATGTGCATTCTGTCAGGCAAATAACAGGTGCCAAATTCAAGTATAGGTGACTGCCTCCTTATCCATCCTTTCATTGTAAGAGAGTAGGAGGAGACTGGAGGGCCACTCTTCACTCTGAGGGAAAGGTCTGGCTGACTGTGCTGCTAGGCAGGCTGACCATCCCTAAAACTTATGGAGAAAGTGAGATCACAAAGATGGGCCAGATGGTTTATATTTAGAGAGATGGACTATGCATAAATAATGGCATTCAAATCCAGCAGATGCATATAATTAAAGCAACTTAATTTAAAAGATAAAGCTGTGGAAAGTAAGCATAGGAGTGGGCTACTAGGTTTTTTCATAAACAATGCCCTCTTTAAGAAAATCTTTGTTACCTTAGTCTGTCCTATTAATGTTTATCTTCCTGCTGTACTTGCATATCTGCAGAACTATAGCAGAAGGCTCAAAATCACGAGCTTTATTTGCACTGTGTTTACACCACATTTATCTCAAGCCCCAATATTTCTTCTAAGATACTCATGGGAGATCAGGAAGACTTTTTTATTTATTTAATTTGATATTCTGTTTGGCTTTGCAATAGTATTTCTACTAACCTCTGCAGCACTGTAGTTTGGCTTCAGTTTCAGGTAGGATTTTGGCAAGGTATACAGAGTAATCTGCACTTGATGTATTATGTTTTTCACACAAGAGGAAAATCTGAATTCTGTGGAGAACATGTGTTAGTAAGCTGACAGGAAAACCAAAGAGCATGAAATTCAGATGTGTTTGGTTGGTGTTTTGCTAATCCACTTAGCATAAAGCCAAGCACAGATATGCAGCCAAATGGGAATTGTCTCCACATCAGATCATGAGCAGGTATTAAGGTTTGTTTTCTACCCTTTTCTACAGACTGAGACATGATATTACATCAGGCTCGCCTGGGAGCTTTATTTAGGAAAGCCACTGCTTTTATAGGGATGTTATTAGCCCCAGGACTCTACTATTACTGCTTCATTTGTGTGAAAACACAGCATGTTTGGGCACAAGGCAGTGTGTCTCCCCCACTGTGTGATGGTGCTTGGACTCGTCTATAGGAGACATTTCTGGCATTTTTAACTAGAAGCTTTGGAGCCAGGACCCTGCGGGTCAGGAAGCCCCTTCTGACTCTGTGCTCCTAAGCCACTGCAGTCTGTGTGCCACGGAATCTGCCCAGCAAACAGAATGGGCAGCAAAAGCCTCTGTGAGCACTGGCAGGGTTTGTGAGCATAAGCCTGACACAGGCAGACCTGTGCTGGCACACAGGGGTGGCTGAGTGCCGGCAGCGCAGCCAAACGTGAGGGCCTGTGCCATTTTATGTCTGGAAACTGAAGTACCGACAAGGTTAGATAAAAAGGTTTGTGACTGAGTGATGCTTCAGTATTGGGAAAAGGCCATAAAAGGGAAATCCTCTTGCACATGGCCCTAAATCTTGTCCCTTTAATATCTAAAAAGTGCCACACACTTTCATGGTAAAGGACTTCTACATTAAGGGAAATGGTGACAGAAGATCAAAAACGTAAGTGCCAAGGAAACACCACTGTGTTGGTGCCTTCAGTCCCGAGCGCAGCTGGTGAAGCCGGAGCAGTCCTGCCAGCAGCATGCTGCGAGGGCTGGAAAAATTGAGTTCTATACTTTTGTTATTTCCTATTTTACAGGACCATTTAATGGGTGAATGCTATCAGCTTCCATGGTCAGATGGTTATTCACAACAACTTAAAACTGTTTTCAAGCTCTACTTAGTCTCTGGGCGAGGCCTGGCAGTGAGACCCTCTTTGCTTTCAGACAGTTTCAGAGTGGATCTGGTTCCTCTCTTTTACATGGAGTGGTTTTGTTACCCTTCTTGCACATGTTTTAGCTTTTGACAAACGGGCTGGCTTGGCTTTTCCACGACGGAAAGCCAGGTAGCTCATTCCCCTCCTGAGAATGCGCGCCATCATCTCCTCACGCAACCCTGCTTCAGGCCCAGCGCTGTGAAAGTGGAGCTCTGCTGCCAGCACGTGCTGGAAGGCTGAGGGCCAGAGAGCCGGATTAGCGAGCACACCAAACACCAAAAGCTTGGTAGTTTAAATGGCTCAGAGTCTCCTGCCACACACGAGACACAGCAACCCTCAGCACCTGCGCCCCGGGCAGCATGGGGCCGATGGCGGCGCGGTCACGTGATGCCGGCGGGCTATTTAAACGCTGCCAGGGAAAGGAAAAGCTTTTTTTCTCCCTGGGATGTCTTGGCTGGGCATCTTAAGATTCCTTGGCTTGTTGTTACTGTTTTGCTGGGGCGCGGAGCCGCGCTGCCCCTCGGTTCCTGTCCGGGCTCGATGGGTTGAGGCACTGCCCGTGCTGCTGCACCAGGAATGTCTGTCTGACCCTGCCCAGCCACCCCCGGCTGAGGGCGGAGAAGGAACGGCGGCAATTTGAGCACCCTGGTTCCCTTGCTTCTGTTCTCTCTGCAGCACAAACAGTAGTTTTGAGTACTCTGGCTGACAAGTCCTCCCTACCGCGTAATTTCATGGTGAGTGTTGCCTAGCATGAATTCCAAATAGGAGAGGGTTTTGTTTTGTCAGGTGCTGGAGGGGATTTTTCTTTGTGTTTCTTGGTTTGTTTTGTGAACTTTTATCCTAATGTGTGGCTACTTCAAACAAAGTCTCCAAATTTTGAATATGAAAGTAACATCTGGGTTATGCTCAGTACTGTTATGAGCAGCAAATGCAAATAGAGTTTTGTATTCTAACAAAGCGCTCTTGGATTGTCATTCTAATGAAAGTTTCCTACGTCCCAATTATCCTAATGTCAGGCAAGGATTTGCTAGCTCTTGCTTCAGCTGAAAAAGAAACAAACTTGCTAAACACTTCAGTACAAAACTATCCCTTAGGATGACTGTCCATTTTAATAGCATTAACTAATCGTCAACTCACAATTTCTTCTACTTATTGTATTTTAAAGTCTCTAGGCTATATATAAAATGTCTTTGTAGGTCTTCTGCAATCTGTGGTGCAGATTCTATCAGGTATGGACTATTGCTAAGCTGACAGTCAGCTCTTCACACATACTTGAGACTGCTCCAAGCTAAAGTGGCATGGAAATGATGTGCTGACCTAGAAGTGTTAGGAGTATCTCTAGTGTTTTGTTGGGGCGTGCATTTGACTTGCAAGAGGGCTCTTTTGAGGCCCACCTAGCGATAATTGTACCAACATTTCCTGTTGTCTTTGCTTCTGGGATTTAATTTGTATTCCTCTTGTGGTTTGAGTTGTTGCTACAATTGTGATGTTACAAGAAACTCTTGTTGAGTTTCTTGTAAGTTTCTGCTTTTTGTTGTATTGTTTGCCTGATGACTCAGATAATGAAGTCTATTTCCAACTGTTGTGAATCACCGTGATAAACTTGGTTCAATGTAAGAAAATTATGACTAAAGCATTATGGAAGTTTTTTTTTTTTTTTTTTTTTGTTAATTTTTTTTTTTTTTTTTTTGTTTTGTTTTGTTTTGGTTTTTTTTACATTGGATAACTATTTTGTTTTATCACTGTGTCTATAACTGTTGCGCAGACTACCTGACAGGGAAAAAACCTACACCCAAAAACTTCCTTCCCTGTAAAGCTTGCATCTGTGTGTAAGTGAAATGTTTCCTTTGTCTATCCTAAAGAAAAAGGGTTTGGTTGTTCTTCACATAACCAACTTCCCCCTTCCTCCTCCCTTTTCAATCATTTCCATTTTGAATGCTCTGGAGAAGGATGGTAAAATAAGAGGTGAGAAAGGTTGATGGTATTGCCACAAATCAGACTTACTGAACAATTGGTTTTCTGATGTGTTGTGGCGCTGCATTATTGTTCTAGCAAGATTCAGAGAAGGAAATGTGATGACAGCAGGTGCTGGAGAACTTAGGGATGAGGTCCATCAGCTTACTGTTTCTCTTTACTGGTCACCTACCTGGCATTGCCTTGTTTCTTATTTTATGGGATGGGACACATGTATATTTATAAATTATGATTTGTATTAAAAACATGTCTTTTCAAACGAATTGTGATTTTTCTATAGCATCTCTTCATTGCATTTCATTAACGTGATCATTAGTACTGCACTTGCCCCAGTCATGCAGTACTTGGCTATAGATCATATGACTGAAGTCTTGTTAGAGCACAGTTTACTTCAGTCAAGAGAGGACACAACTACAAAGGTTGTAGTGCTCTCAAAGGCTTGAGCATGTTTGTCAGCTTCTCCTGCAATAGATGAGTTATTTCAGCCAGCGACTCCAAGCAAGGAATACAAGAGCTGTGGCCATAACCTTATACCTAAGCTCAACAAGCATTTGAAGAGATTTACCTGTCTTCAGTACAGTTCCCGTCCTGGAGTCACCTTGCTCTGCACATCTGGGTTAAAAGTGTCTTAACACATGCACAAGAGCAGTTAAAAGCCTGTCCAGCAGTCTTTGTAACTGCATGAAGAACAAGGCTTATATCACCCTTTGATAATTTAGCTGGCACTGTTGCTTTTTAATAATCTGCCAGGTAAAGTAGTTAAAGGTAAATTGATCTGAAAGGTACAGAGCTGGTGGCTACTTTCTTCTCTAAAAGCCAACCAAACACTCCAGCTTGTTTCAAGAGGAGCTATGTCAAGAAAAGCCTGGCATTGCTAAGAGGTGTTTGGAAGAAATTTCTGTTCTGTTTCCTCTTCCTTTTCACTCTTCCATAGTGAGTAGGACTATCCAGAAGCATTTTCCTTAATGTTTTAAGGTTATGGGAATAGTACAGAGGAAAACAAAGTAGATGTGGTCACAGCTGGTAATGAAGATTGCTGGAGTTAGTGATTATGGAAGCCTGAATATGTGACAGGAGATTCAAACTCAGAGTCACTGGACTCCTTTGTGGTGACTTGAGATGCTCAAATAGTAGAGCTTAACTTTAAAGCATGCTTTATAATATTGGGATCAGAGGGGTGAAAAAAATACAACCAACAAAACCAAATTGTAAACCCTTGTCTTGTGTGGGATCCGTCTGTAAATTAAGCAGGTGGGAAACCAGCAATCCTGAACCAAGAAACTACATCAAGTCAATTACTTCTGCATGGTACAGACATGACAAACAGAGCTAACCCTAGCTGCTCCTGTACACAGAGGCAGAAGATGAGATTAAACTGGGCCATCAATTCTAGGGTGGAAATACTGAAGCATCAGTCAAATATTTGACACTTATGAAACCAAAATTTGTTCAGTCTGGCACTGCTGGAGAAGCATCTGGTAAAAAAGAGTAGAACCTGAAACAACTTCAAACAAAGTCATGTTCCTGGAAGGGTATTGCTATGGTAACTAAGTTATCTTAGCTTCACTCTTCCCTTTAACCCAGCCAAAAAGCTTCAAAGTGTCCCACAGGTAATACAGATTCACAGAACAAGTTTATAATTTCTAGTAGTGAAGTTATTTTGGTGGTTTTTTCAGATCTCTTAAAAATCCTGACATGCTTAGAAATTAGGTCTCTAATACTAGAATCACTAAGGAGTGAAAATAAACACTAAATTCAGTGTGGTGGTTTCCATGGAACTTGTCACTTTGGGAAAGAACATCATAATGAACACTTGGGAAATCATGGTGGTGGTTTGTTTCTGCTGTGTAAAAGGCTGAAACTTAGCCCAAGGTTTCCAACATTATTTGAAAGTATAATATACTGAGCTACATTATATGTTAATTTTCTGTTTTATTTTTCTTGCAAATTATACCTCTTTTGGTACAGTTATATTATAAATCTTACCTTGAAAGCTGTGTTGTATTGGCAGAAGATGAAAGCATGAGTATACTGTCATATTCATGGTCTAATCTTACTTCTAAATGATGTTTCATGGGAACATCATTTAGCTGCAGCTCTCCTGTCTTTTAAATGGAGATAGAATTTGCTTGTCACATGAAGTTGTTCTGAGAATTAATTGCTTAATGTGGTATGTATGCACTGCTTTGAAAATTAGGGCATATAGGTGATGAACATCATTACCAGGTAATTATTATTAATATACTGAGTTCTAATTAAAGCAACTATTGGTAGATGAAGAAGGTAGTGTCTTGATTGTCCATTTAGATGTCAATAATGCTACAGTCATAAACCTGACATAATGGGGTGAAGAAGCAGCCGTGGGAATTGCTACTACTTGTAAGGAATCCCTTTCATCACTGTAACCTAATGGTAAAATGAATACACACTTGAGCATTTACCCTGTTAAGGGAGTGATAACTGTAACTACTGCCAGACAGGCAGATTTAGCATAAACAGAAATGAAATAGGGTCCTGCACATCTCTAGACAGGAGATGGTTGATCATTGGCAGCATCTTGAGTTGTCTTTTGCGACTCCATAGGTAAATGGTGCTGAATGGTGAAGTGTTTTTTGGGCAAGCAAAATGCCCAATGTATGTGTTTTAAATTAAGGGAGTTTATTAAAAATAAGTATCTTGGCAACTGTATGTATGAGTGTAAACAAGGCATTGTGTTAGAACAGGAAAAGCTCTGCTGATCAAATTGTTAGGAGTTTAGTATCCAGGCTGGGCATGAAATGATGAATGTGGGTACTGTAAGACAATTTCTGAGATAAATCTAAGGAGTTCTGTGCACACACTTTCTCAATATTACAGTTTTGGAATTGAACAGGTAAAATTATCTGCTCTAGGCTGGGTGATTATTTAGGAATGTAAAGCACTGCAATTTCATCTGAGACCATGAATTAACAGTTCCTTCAGTTTCAGTAGTGCTGCAGTTAAGAAATAAGTATAGCCAGCAAATAAAGCACCGGAGTGTCTTACTCCCAACACAATAGCTTCTAAAGAGAATTTGTTAAATTCATATCTGTGGGGTTTTGGGGGAGGTGTAATAAAATCCTAACTCCACAAGATGGAGAATTTGGGAAATTAAGCCTTGTAATTTATTAAGCCTTGTTATTTACATACAAAGCCACCTTATAATTCTGATAATTGTGAGGATACTGAGAGGGAAAATTTTAACTCTTTCTTTCCACTACACTGCAGAGGAACCTGCAATGAAAGGTTACTATTAAGAAGCAGTCTTAAAAGAGCTGAATTTTTGTGATGTCTTGTGGCTTTAGAAAAGGATTGTGAAATACTGTCCCATGTTTCAGAGTATCTCTAAGTCATCAATGGTCATGATAATAATTTTTGTGGTAAATTTCATAGAATCACAGAATGTCAGAAGTTGGAAGGGAGACACAAGGATCACAAATTTGTTAGATTTGAATTCCTAAATCTGAACATTTCTGTGGGCTCAGTGAAGTAATAAATATAGTTAAACGTTGATTTACTACACTAATTCTGGATTGATCTCTTAAGTGATCACACTAACCTGATGCAGTAATTAGGTCTTTTGGTAGGTTTTTATGTTAGCCAATTTATTTTGATTCATGAAATTTAATAAAGAAGCTCATTTAACATGAACATTATTATATTTAATCACTTGATACCTGCTAGTTTTTCTTCAAATTGTAATTCTGTCCATTCATCTTGCACATCTAAGATTAGTGGGTGGAGAAGGGCAATGAAGCTGGTGTAGGGTCTGAAGAGGAGCTGCTGAGGGACCTGGGTTGTTGATGGGAAAAGGAGGCTCAGGAGGGACCTTATAACTCCCTGAAAGGAGGCTATAGACAGGTGGGGATTGGTCTCTTCTCCCAGGTAACAATGACAGGACGAGAGGAAACTGCCCCAATCTGGAACAGAGGAGGTTCAGATTGGATTTTAGGACAAATTTCTTCACAGAAAGGGTTGTCAGTCCTTGGAACAGATTGCCCAAGGAAGTAATTGGGCCCCAAATGCTTCAGGCATTAAAAGGTTTAGGGCTGGCACTCAGGGACATAGTTTAGTGGTGGCACTCAGGGACATGGTTTAGTGGTGTCAGGTTAACAGTTGGACTCGGTAAGGTTGCTGGTTTCTTCCAACCTAAATGATTCAGTGTAACATTTACATGAATTTGATTAATATAGTCAAGCTGTTTTGGCTGATTTTCATCTAGATCATTATAAAACAAGTCACTTTTCTGTGCTCATTTGCAAAATTATTTTTTTAATGGAAGCAATTACAATCAGCTTTTTTTTTTAATTTGACGTGCTCTTCAATATTTAGCTTTAGACGTGGGGTTTGATTTACTTTTTCTGTCTTCTGGTGTCAAGTATTGATGGAATTATGGTGTCAAGCTTTATGGAATGGGCTGCATTTCTAGATTCAACTTGTAAAATATACTAAAGCAATCCTTGGCTTTAGTGAGATCTCATGGACTTGCTTTCTCTGTCTGACAATAACATTTGCAATATAGGCATAGCTCAAAAGGCAGTGATTCAAAAACTCCCTCTTCATATAGTACAAATATTGATGAGGATGGCTATTTTCCATTTTCTAATGCTAACTGTGGGAGGATGCTTGCAATTATTCTTGTTACAGTAAGTGTATTGTAAAACCAGTAGAGTTGAGAACCACTTTAAATAGCAGTCCTCGGTTAAATTGTTTGTAATCATTCCATATGAAGGAGGCAGATGCTGAAAATCTGACAAAAGCCCCCCAACTTCTAAACTTCTGGTTCTGCTTTGTTAAACTGTGTCAGGCTTAAAGCAGGTTTTGAAATGAATTTAAGGGGCTAAGAGAGCAGTTCTTCCTCTGGTTTTTTGACCTTATTTTCTAGGTATCTAGTGCTGTAACGGATTTCAATTTAAAAAAAAAAAGCCCACAGGGAGACAAAAATATATTATCCAGCTTTGACGTGTCTTAGCATTTTCATTGCTTCCTACTTACTATACTTAGTAATAAGTTTTGGAAGGAAAATATGACTTGGAAGATGTTTGTAGTCTTATTTCACACTGGCATTCTTGGCAAAGACCTCTACTCATCCTCTTTCTGCACATTTCCTTTCTACAGTTGTTAGTGTCTTTGTTCATTGCTACATGCCAGCTTCAAAGAAAAAATGATCTTTAATCTTTTGATTCTACAGTGAGTTGTTTAGAAAGGAATGAAAAATGCTTTGTTATTGGAATAAAAGTTTAAAAATTTCTTACAGTAGCTTGTAGAAGTCCCAAGCAAGAAATGGCATCTTATTGTGGAAAGTTTTGTATAAATAAATAGAATCTGGTGCCTTATGCTCTACTAATGTAAGCAATGGTATAACTGCACGTGTCATGATGGGGACACTTGTTGACGTGTTGGATGATGGGCAGAGTTCCAGCCAGTAGAGGATGAATTACAATACTCAAGTAGAACATCCCTACTCTTTGTTCTGCTCCTTCAAACTGAATGGTACAAGAGACAAAAAGGAGCTTGGAGGAATTCAATCTACCAGAGGCCTTCCAAAAATCCCAAGAGTTGAAAGTGCCACATTGTTTTCTACAGAGAGGTGATTGTGGTAATGCATAATTAATTAGATATGTATGATGAAGTCAGCATTACAGGGGTTTAAAATACCAAGAAAACCCAAGCTCAAGGTTGCAAATGCAGCGTGAGTATATGACGAGCCGAAGATCCTTCATAAATAACATAAATGGTGGAGAGAGTGGGTACAGATTGAGGCACTAGTTTCAGTTTGGAGGGTTTTGACAAAAGGGGAATTTTTCCCTCATGCTAGTTTATGCTGAAAAGAGTTCAGAATAATGGGGGCACTGTAAAAGATTTTATTAGAAAAGGAATATGAAATTCTAAGTTGAGCTTTTACGGTTTCTCGTATTTTTGATGCAAGTCAAGCAATCAGAACTTAATTACTGTTTGAATGCTTTTCTTGTTGTCTATCAATGGATCCTGTGTCGAAAACAGATAGAAAAAAATGCCAGTTTGTCTTCAGTTGTGCCAGTCATGGACAAAGTTGACACCTGCCGCTGTGTTAGAGGAGCTGGCATGATGAGAAGACAGATTTAGCATGAATATCATGCAGATTGTGGGATGTAAATTTTACTGATTCACTGGTTTTGTTTTTAATGGCAAACTGCCCGAAGCCCAAAATGTACGAATAGAAAGTTTCTCTCTAATTCACTGAAAAATCAGCAGCCTGAGGACATGCTGATTTATCCTGTATGCTTCTGTTCCTGGTTAGTTCCAGCTGCTGATACAGTCTCCTATCTCTGGAATGCTACTTCTTTAAAGTCTTGCTGGACTTTAAAGCAGACCCACATTTTTATAACTGTACTGAAGATCAGGCATTCAATCAAACAGATTATAATTCTTCCTGCTTTTAGCATATGTTTAAACATAAAATACTTTTAGTATAAAGTTGTAGAGATCCCTCAGAGGGCTATTTTAATTATATAGCTGCTGATGGAAACTCTTAATAGCTAGTAGATTTGCACTCTTAAACATCTTGTTTTCATCCTTGGTAGTTATGTCAATACTAGGTTGTTATACCACCTGAAACTGCCAGAACAGTGTTGGTATCGTTCATGGTTCTGCCATCCAAAAGGGGCTTATTTCATGGTGTGTGCAAATTTGGAGTGAATCACTTAGATCAACAGGAACAGGTTGTTGGTGCCTTTTCTCACAAACCACCCCTTCTGCAGGTTTCCTTGAACTTTGTTCTTAGTCATTGATTAATGTAAATAATGTATAGTTACCTCAGCTTTCAGGTGACTCTTAACAGTATCAGTTTTCCAAGGCTCAGGCTTGTTTATTATTTTAGAATTCTTTTTCCATTGTTCTTTATTTAAATGATGTGTTCACTCCATTTTTAATTATCTGGGTTTCTCAGACAGAGGTAGCAGTAGATGTAACTTTTATTGCTCTACTAAGTGATTATCAGTTAGCAACGATAAACATTCAAAAGCTAGTTAAAGCTTTGCATGGAATTAGTTTAATATTCATTTGAATTTGGCAAATCTCTTTTAAATTGGAAAAAAAAGGAGTAATTTTTTTCACAGTTTTTTCTAGGATAGTTCCTTTGGGTCTTTTCAGTTTTAATTACTATTATGCTTGGTATTCCCCTATGGGTTTCATTGACAAGAACTAGAGTATTAGGTTTCTGAAAGATGGGGATCTGAGTGTGTTGTTCAAAACTTCATTTGAGAGTTTGCCTTGAGTCCCCAAGGGGCTAATTGGGAGCTTTGCTCCATAAATGGCTGGGCTCTGTCATGGAGAGGACATCAGCCAGGGAGGCTGGTGAATTTTCCCCCTGTGGTTCCATCAAGTTTGCACCTAGGCTCCTCTGACCTTTGGTAGCAGTCCCAACTCAGTCTTACCCAATCCACTGCGTACAGCTCTGTGTCTGTTTTCTGTGACTGCCCCTGTGAGGCACTACACAATGCTGAGAGCTGATTTTATGGAAAGAGTGCTCTATACTGGTATAAAATTGTACATAATGGGGAATTTCTTGTCCACACCTGTTTCACATTGTCTTAGCTACTTATTTTTCAGTGTCAGTTGCCAAAGTAGTTAAAAAGTGCACTACTTCAACCTGACATGAAGGTTTGGATAAGGAAGGATCTAAACAGACAGGGTTATACCCTCCTCCTCATAGTCTTTCCTGAAGGAATCTCTCACAATGTGCCTCCTGAATTAATAAGAAAGTGGGGTTTGGGTACAGGTAGAGGTGGAAGAATCTGCCTTAATCTGCCAGTGGGTTTTGGACATGGGCCAAAGATGTTTAAGGGAAAAACATCTGTTTCATTTTTCTTCTGCAGTCAGAAATTATTTTCATTTTGGGGGAAGGTGAGGTTAAATGGAATGTGTAAACAGACAGTAGTTGCATATCTTTTATTACTTGAGAACTATTTTGTGTTCTGGAAATAAGAATGATTTGAGAACCTTTGTAAGGGCAAAAGATGAAACTGTTTTAATTGTGATTAGAAAGGAGCAGAGATATCCCTCTTCCTTGTCATAAGGTTTGCTTTTCAGTAGCGTGGTATGTACACTGTGTAAATATAAAATGCAGGCATGTGATTCTTTTGCAACTGGGACCATACATTTTGAGATGCTAGATTTGGGAAAGGAAAAATTTACCTCTATTTACTGACAAAATTTTAAAATGGTGATAGTGCACTGACTGAATGTGATTCAGCAGAAGGATCATAGTAAGGGCCCTGAAATGAGTCCAGGGTTCCTCTCAGCCTAGTTCAGGTCTTGCACACTGCGAGATTCTGGGGTATGGGTCACTTTTCACAGCTGGCAATACAGCTATTGATATAACTAAATACTGGAAAAATGTTTTGGAAGCCTTAAATGCTTCAGAAAACTCAAAACCTAGATGTTGTAGAAAACCTTAGCTTTCCGAAACATTGCAAAGTGGGTTGTAAATAACTGGGTTTGAGACTTCTAGGTCTAGTGTTGAACCCTTGTGGAACTGCTGTGCAGAACCAGCATGGAATATATTTTTCCTCTGGGGTCTTTTCACGCCTGCATATTACTGGTTTAGAACAAGAGTGTCGAACTCTTGCTGTATGCACTTTCAGTTTGCCTGTAAGGCTGTGTGTGTTCATCAGATCTATGTATTTCATAGAGTTCTTATGAAGTAAATGAATGACAGAGTTGTTGTTTTGCAAGGTTTGTTTGTTGAGCTTATTATTTAAACTCTCTGTTGCTGAAGGGGGGGAGTTGCTGAAATGTCAGCTGCTCAGCATGAAACTCCTGGGAGATAGGATTTACAGTCCTGACCCGAATCCATGCAACCTCTCTGAATACTGGATTGCTGAAGTGCTGTGTGAAATAGCACTGTGCTATCAGTATGCCAGCAGCAATAAAGATGTACTGCAGCTGTCTCATGAATGCTAAATTCCCTTGCAAAGTCCAGGTAGGAAGCTTCACATGCATCAGTTATGTTTGCTCTTTTTGTAGCTGTCTCCTGGTTCCATATGTAAACATTTAAAAATAAACTTTAATGGTTAAACTGTATAAAAGAAATTAACACTGGAGATAAAGCTCTTGGAGAAGTTAATGTGATGTTCAGTGCAAACTCCCTCATTGATTGATCCCAGATGACATTGCTTGAGAATTCAATAATTAAAGACCCACTTAGCTATGTTATTCTAAATTAGTCTTGTATTTCTCACTCTCCTGCCCCTGAGTAAACTCCACAGTCATTTAAAATGGCAGGACTGATAGTGAATACTAGTGGCCTTACTGGTTACATCTGTACAGTTAAATTAGATGTGCTTTGGACCACTTTCAGACACCGAGGGCAGCTGGCATGGAAAAAAACATGTCTGTATTGTGGAACAGGTTTACCCTCCAGCATAAGGAACAGGTGGGCAAAATTCACACTGACATGTTTTGTCTGGGAATAATCCTTGTTATCTGCTGTCTCCAGGGAATTGTTTAGTGGGGTGTGATATGCTACATGCAAAAACCATTTGAGACTTAAAAATATAATGGTCAAAAGAAGTTTCAATGCCTCTTAACACTGGTGGTCTCTTTCCTGGCACTACTTAATTTGCTAACATAAATGTACCTTTAGATAGGGTTAATTTTAAATCTAGGAATCTGGTCTAAGGTGTTGAGCAACAGCTGACAGAGAAATGACAAAATAATTCTTCCTATCCTAACTTCTCTGCTTGAATTTCCCACTGAATATATGAGCAGTGCATGAGGCAGTGTACAAGTAGATGAAATCAACCCTTAGAAAGTACCTGTGCTACCTTGGAGGAGATGTCTGTACAGGAAGGCTAAATATTTGAAGAAGAAAGTCAGAAATAGATAATAGAACTGTGAGATGTGGGTTTTGAAGTAGTTGTGAAAATTGTATTTGTAAGATTGGTTATAGAAAAGCACAAAGATAAAGTAAGGAGCACAGCTGTGGAGTGTTGGAGAAGGAACCTCTAATGAAAAGAATGAAAAGTAAAGCTCTGGCAGATTGTGAGGGAGAATCAACGATGGAAAAACAAAATAGGGAATTATAGTGGTGTTAAAGGAAGGCCAAAGTAAATGGAAATTGGAGATCAGAATTTTAAACAAACAGAAAATCTTGAGCAGTCTGAGGACTGGTTTAATAAAATGTAAGCATTTAAATGAATGAATCTCTCCAATTTATAAATTATTTATTTGGAGGACTTTGAAGAAAAATCTCACCTGAGTTTCTACTCTGTAGCAAGTACTTTGTAATTAAATTCTTGTCGGCTGGATTCATATTCTCAAAGATGTAAGATTCCTTGCCTCACTGCATAGACAGTAAAATAGAAATGTTCTTTTCTAATAGATATATAAAGAGGTGGGGATATTTTAAAATTCCTGTCAAATCACTCCACGTAAATTACCTAATCAGATACCATAGCTACATAATGTAATGTTAAAACCAGCAGAATTACACCATCACAGGAATCAGCTATCCCTGTTCCAGATTACAGGGTTTTATAATTGCAATGTTTCTTCATCAACCCACTCCACTTCATGCTGTCACATATCTTTGGAATTGCTATGAACATTTATCTCTATATAGGTTTTCATCTTCTTAAAATTTTGTGGTTTTCAATTTTTTTTTTTAATCCTTTTTTGGTGAATGCTGATGCTGGCATTTTGGGTATATGCTAGTTAGTGTAATGGAAAAACAGAGGATCTATTCAGGAGCACTGAAACTGTAAATTTGATCAAATAGCTGAGAGATTTAACACGCTTAGTACCAGCTCAGAAGCTCTGGAATAAATTTTTACACCATTACAGCCTCTTTGTAAAATAAAGTGTGTTTTAGTTCATAAACTTCACATCCTTATTTTCTCAAATACAAGGCTTTGTGCTATTTGCTAGGCATGGAAATCAACTAAACTTCTGCTTGCTCTATGGTAGTCTCATTTAATTTCATTAAATTTCTTCTGGTTGTGAAAAGAGACTTATCTCAGGAAAAGCTGTTATACAACCAGTGTCCCACTGGTGCAGCAGTGCCCCTAAAACCAAAGCCCTCTTTGCACTGAGATAATTCCAGCTTGCTTTGATACCTGGTGCTCATTCAGAACTAAATCCTACAGTTTTAGTAATCTCAGAGTTAAGTGGGGAGCCTTCAGAGCCTCTTCTATGGAAATACAATGGAGGAAAAGGATGTCTGGCTTAGCCAGGAGACAAATCAGTGTACACAATGCAGAGGTTTCCATATCAGAATGTGACCTGGGGAAGATGATTTGTCTGTGACTCAACTGAGTAAGGCTGGCCAGGAAAATTCTCATGAATACTTTCTTCATGGGAATATAGAGAAGGGTAACTTCAGTCATAGTCCATCCTTTCTGAGTGACCAATCTCTGTGCAGCAGAACTTGCTGGCTTGCTGAAATCAGAATTGCTGGCACAGACATTTTCATTTCAGCGACGCTGAGGTGTGGCTCTGACAGACCCTGCTGGCTTTGGAGCAGGCTCTCCTGCCTCAGCTTTGGCAAGCTGCCTGGCAGGTTGACAGGCAACAGCACATGACAAACTAGGGGGTTCTGGCACTTGTGCTCATTGCTCCTTGAAAGGTGAAACTTTCAGGCTTTTTAAATTCCTGATTCCAAGGAAACTTGGTAAGTGGACTGCTCCAGACAGAGGACTTGCTTTTCTTTTTGAACTGGCATAAGAATATAACTAGCATCAATGCTGATCACAGATGACAGTTTTTTAAATAGCTTTGCAGAATGATAGGCAGGAAAAAACTAAGTCAAATGTTTTGCTAACATGTGAAGGGAAAACCTTTCTTGATTTGACAAGAAAGTAAATATTTGCTATTTTTATTAAATTAATTTTTTTTTGACACTGTTGCTCCTCAATAGCAAAGTCCAAACTTAAAATTGCAATATATTACCACAATAAGACTGTGCAAATAGGCTGCTGTATGTTTTTGTCAGTAACTAAATAACAGACATTCTAAATCTTGTTACCACATATGAACTGGGAAATTTATATATGGAGTCGATCAAATGAAATGGAAAAGCTTTGTTCTCTGGTGCTTGCCCTGTCTGATAGTTCTTATTACCAGGCTGCCCTATTTTGGCTGAATGTGTTGAAGGGAGGTGAAAAAAACAAATGAAGGCCTAACAAACTACTCAGTAAAGAACTGTTAGTCCAACTTCTGAAATAAAACTGAGGCAAATAACTTGTCAGGTTATGGATCAATCTAGAAGTGTCAAAATATTAACTGGGCCCTGCTAATAAGGGCTGTACTGCCCAGGCTGAAGGCTGACCTTTCTGGTATCAGAGTGAGTTCAGAATCAGGTTTGATCCTCTTGAGAAAGAATGTGTCTCATACTTGAAAGGAAAACCCCTACCAACACCACTGTGCTCCCTACAAACAGCATTGTTCTGTGCTCTCCTCTGTCTTTGCCATTGGTGTTTCCAGTGTCTGAGGTCCCAGCTCCCGATACTGACAGAACATACAGAACGTGGATTTTTTTTTTTTTCCATAGCTAGAAACTCCCTGCAACTCTTCCCTTTCCTGAGGTTGCCCTTGGCTTTCTCTATTTTGTTTCGTTCCTGAGTGCTGATTCAATTGAAATGTAAATGTATTCTGAGCATTTTTTTTTTTCTAAGAGGGATTTGATTCAGGAAGATCTGACAATTTTATATATGCCTGAAATATTTGCTTTAAGAGAATGAAATAAATTTACAGCACCATCTTGTAAGTATGTCTTCAAACTCTGTTAGCTTTCATCACATTTCAGTTACCTGCTCTTTGCTAAGCACATGATTTCTGCTCATATTTAATATCAAGCAGGAAGTGGCTATGAATATGTTCTCAGAATCACAGAAAAAGTTTTCTTTCAATATCATTCTGCAATCTTTATCCTCTCTGTAGTGTACATCATCCAAACCCTTATTGATCCCTGTTCTTCTATTCTTGCCTTTCCCCTATTTAAATTGCCATGTCTGGCTTCTTATGTTGCCCTGGAGCTCTGCAGCAATTTCCTATAATATTCCAACCATGTATCTTTCAATTCAGTACAAATTGGCAGTGCTCCTGCAGTCAGCATGCATATCTTTCCTTTCTTCTGCCATGTGCTGCTCCTCCTTCTGCAATGTATCTCTGCACCCTTTTCTGTCTGTAGGAATCCGTCCTTTCCGTAGACTTTGTTCTGGAAGTTAAGCAGTTCTGTCAGCTTCCTGATTAGACCACATCTCACAGCCTGCAATTTACTTCATGTTTCTTCTTAGATTCACATACTTGAATTCCTCCTTTCTTGTTTATTATGTCTTTTGCATTCTCAGAGAAAGAACAGAAGGATCCTGATGCAATGTGTCACTGTCTTTTAAATGTTCACTCTTAAACCCATCTTTTTCACTTGCTGGCCATGGCCTCATTATTTCTTTCTGGTTCAATAACAGTTACCCATCAATGGCTTTTTCTCTGAGTAATGTACGTTTCCTTTTTATCCTTTTAAACCCCTTTTATTTTATTTCAGATACAATGCATATGGTATCTACAGTGAAGAGCTAATACATATCCTCTTCCACTATTGGAATAAGTCAGTATTTCAATACAGGAAGTGTAAATAAAAACAAACAAAACAAAAAGGTGTTTAAGTTACATTTCCCTTAACCTGCAGTTGAAATTATGTTCTCCTTATTCTTTTAGCCATCTTTTCATCTAACAAAATGGCGGTTTTATAAAAATCTATTTAATTGCCAATTTGTGCCTCCCAGAATATTAGTAAAACTTACACAGTGTTGCTACAGAAAACAATTTAATTTCTGTGTGACTGAAAAAAATTACTGGGCTTTGTGCTATTGGATCATTAAAATGGATTGGAAATGAGGCAAGGGTCAAAAGTGAACTTAGGTTTAGCTTGATCAAAAGCAGAAGCAAAGCAGTAAAATCAGCATATGTGGTCTGGAACAGCTAATGTTTATGCTAATTTCAGAGATCCCATGGAAATATTGCACATTACATAAGCACAGGAAAAATCTGGAAGGTGTATCTCCAGGAACATGGTGGGAGAATTTAGGTAGGCATGTAGGGCCCTGGTTAAAGTAAGAAAGTAAAAGCCTAAGGTAGTTTAACTCAATATAGTTATAAGTTTAATTGTCTTGCCTGACCTGCCAGCCCATAGAGAAATGTCTTGGTGGGACAAAGCCTTTCCAGCTTTGTCTCACCAGGGGTTTCAGCCTTTTCCACCACAGCCAAGAGATCTTCTAGCCTGAAGACTAGAATCTAGTCCTGTCCTCTGTTGCTCTTCGATTCATTACTGCCCAGTGAGGTTCATAATTATGTCTACCCCTGGGGGAACTACTTTCCACCATTTGTTATAATTCTCTTGGAGGCCATAGAATCATCAGAATGATTGTCTGGTTCATTTATTTATTTCCTTGGTTGTTTCTTCATTTGCCATCTTCCTCTTCATTTAGTTTCCTTTTTTCAGCATTTTCCTTCATGCACAAAGGCCACCCTTGAATATATCCAATAGTCATCTCTTCTGGCTCCTGATGTGTGTGGAAGCTTTCTAGAGGGCTGAGATCATGGTTTGTGATGGTACAAACATCTAAGTTTTCTTTGTGTCACTCCAGTGTAATGAGAATGTGTGGTTTTTTTCTATAACATTTTTTTGAGCTCCTGCTCCCCACCTTGTCCAGAGATGGGAGAAATCTTGCAACAAAAATAATTGCAAATGTGTTTTCTCTGTGCAGCAAAGATCAGTGAGCCTGTGAAATTCTGTTTGACACACAGCAGTAGGACCTGTGCTGTCACATCTATGAAAATCAATCTGAGATAGTTATTTTTTAGCCAAGAAAGTCCATGAGTGTTTCATAAACTGTGTTTTAAATTATAATCTGACTGCTATTCTGATTTGTGGCAATTGCAACAGGAAACTCTGTTGCTTTCTGCTGAAATGTTAGGTAGAAGCATAACTACATAATCCATGTAATTTGCATGTTGGCCTCTCATATGCATTCAGATCTGATTAAAATAATCTCTCCTGCCATCCTGTTTGTATATTTGTAAAGGTCAAATATGTGATTAGGCTTGCCTATTCAGCTGCAGGGTATAGTGGACTTTTTACAGCATCTGTAATGTGATATGCACAGAAGCCTTTCTGCTTTTAAAATGCCACCTATTGGTCTTGAGGGTCACAGGCACATTTTTTTATGTACTTTGTGCAAGTGGTGGTGCCAAATCCATTTGAGCCAAAGGGTGAAGTGTGAACCTGACTGGAAGGCTGTGGTGTTGCCTTGGCAATGCTCAGTATTGAAATGCTGTTAGTCTTGAGTCAATTACCTTTTTTGATCTTTACACTCATGTTGCACTTGGAACGCTTAGTGCAATAGTTATTTATAGGGAAGTAAATACAATCCCCTTTATCTTTCCCCTCTCTGAACAAGTGGATCATCATTCTCAGTACATCCAGTGCTGTATTTTTGAATGCTGTAGCTGTTTTCTCTGGGCCTGTGGCCCAGCTACAGCTGCCAGGGTAACACTTGGAGGTGTAGACCTGCCAGTAGTTACCAAACATTGTGTGTGTGTTTTGTGTTTTAAGTAATTTTGACAAATACCTTTCATGTTCTGGAGAAGCCAGAAGGACAGCTTGTCTTTGAGAAACATAGTGACATGAACATGTTCTGTGTATTTCATGGGGATGTATCCATCTGGATATAAAGTAACTCTATTGACAATAGCCTTTGATAGAATGTGAGGTACTCAAAATTTTATTCTAAGCCACATCCCTGTTTTAACATGGACACTGGAGGCACTGGAAATGTGCAGTTCTGAAAGATACCAGACGTGAAGAAACAGAGGTTTAGATTCAGGGCCTGAGGAGGTCTGAATTTAATTTCCAGATCTATAATAGATTCTCTATGTTATTTTGAAAAAATACTTTTGTTATTCAATGCCAGAGTGCTCTCTTCCTGCGAAGAGGCAACAATTTTGCAGTTGCTGCTTGCAATTTTGTACAATCTCCTCCGGCATCTCCTCACACTTTACCATAAATCAGAAGCCCCTGTAGCACTGCTGCTCTGTATCTTTTTGTACCCTCTGACAGGTCTGGTCAGAAGCTTCCCAAATTAGGTTGATTGTTACTTTAGAAAGGATAGGAAACACTAAAGTTGACTGATTTTGTTTCTACCAAAGGTGAACTTCTCAGGGACTCATCAGCAATGCAAATCCAAGGGGGTCTTTAGATTTGTCCTCAGTGACCCTTGCATAACCAGAATTTATTGGCAGCTTCCAGCACATGGATAATCTGTATGAAATGAGCCAGTGTTTACATCCTGTTTCCTCATCTTGGAGTTACCTTATCCTTTTAATCAATAATGTTGTGGTTATTCAGAGTCTCTGAAGAGAATACAAACATACAACAAGAAGTCTCTCAAGAACGCAACAATATTGAAAGAATGAGGGTGAAATGATAAAGGCTGAACAATGGATTACATGGGCATTTCTAGTGAGACTTTCGTTGGTTTGTACCTTCAAAAGCCATCTATTTTGGTTATTCTATGAATGAATATACACATTTACTTTTTTATTTTAAAAATATTTTTTAACAAAAAAACCTTCCGAATTCTGTTCCATGTTCAAAGTAAAACAGAATAGTTACACTGAATGAGTATCATACAGATGAGACCCCTTCCATTTCTTAATATTCTTTCTCCTTGTAGTCAGAATCCTGTGGCTCTCCAGGGAAAAGAGTTCAGACAGTGTGAAATAAATTTCACCTGGCAGTCACTTCTCCCATCTCCACATCCAGAACTCATTAGAACTAAATAGAATTCTTAAAAATGAAATGAACTTTCCTACTTAGACAGTGATTTGGATCCATTTGGTCCTCTTTATGCAGGACCTTTTACATCCTTCAGATGTAACTTCTCAGTTCCTTAAAAATGCATGAAATGGGAAAATTGGGTGCATTTCTGTTTTCCACCTCTCTTAGCAGATTCTTTTGCATGGCTGCACACATGACAAACCACAAGCTGCTCCTTCACAAGGCTCAGTCCCACCTGAAGGTATTTGCTATCTGAACCTGATTTTACTTTACATTCGTTTAAAGCCACTTTTGTGATCCCAGTATATGAAACAGCTGAGTAAACACCTGTGTAATATATCCACAATATATTGCTCTTTAATGCAGTTAACCATACTCTTCATGGCACCTACTGGTATTGCAGGTGTTAACTACCTACACCTGTGCTAATTACAGATGTTAACTACCTACAGACATATTTAGAGAGATTCTTGGATCAGTTATCCTGTGTGGGAGTGTTGTGATTAAAGAAAAGTAGTCAAAACCTTATTAATTATCCCTGCCTTTCCTGATTATTTGGCTCCTCTCATTTTAACAGAATTTACAAGTGGTTTCTTTTAGATGGGAGATTCTGCATTGTGTACAGCTGGATCTGCTTTGGCAGGGCCATTGCCATTGGTCAGTGCACTGGTACAATGCAGGTGGAGGTAATCTGTTTAATCTCACCAAATTAGTAGTCATGGGATGAAGTGGCAGAGGGCAGACAAACCAGGATTCTGATGGGACACACGTGCTCTATGCAGAGTTAATGAGTGCTTCCAGCAGGATTTTAGGCTCAAACCAGTGGCTCTGTCTCTTGAAAGAAGAGACAGCCTGTTTTTATTTGCTGGTCTAGTCCATCATACATACAATCCCTCTAATTCTGAAGAATATTTTAGGATTAGTCTGCACAGAATTCAACCTCTTCCCTTCCCTGAATACTTACAAAAAGCAGTGGCAAGTCTTTCCTGTCTCTAATCTCATCATTCTTGAGGGTGTTACTTCACCCTGCCTAATTTTTCCAATATCCTTTTGTCTCTGCTTCAGTACATTTTCCTCTTAGTACTTAGCTTTCTTTAGCAAATAAATTATTTTCTTCTGTTTTTTTTTAAAAAAACTTATCTGTTTAATATTCTAGTATTTTAACTCTTATATAAGTCAGTGTTGTAAACAATTTGCTGTCAAAAGCTTTTGTTTATTCTCCCAAAACCTTGCAGCTGAAAGCAAAGAGTTGATATATATAAAATTCAACCCTGTTATGAATACAACTAACAGTCTGTCCATAGGATAGGCTATTGTGGTTTTGAATCATAATTTCCATTAAAATTTGATTGATTAGTTAATGAGGAGACCTCAGAAGAAGGTATTTATATGTAGTGTCTCTATATATGTAGTAGGTATTCTTATATAAAATGGAAAGTATTAAACAGATTCCTTTCTGACTCTGTTTGCATTTTTCTCAGGGTTGGAATTTTATATAATGAGAAAAAGGTAAAAGAGAACAAATTCTAGAAATAAATCACAGTCCCTTCATTTATGATGCAGTAGTTTAGACCTGGAAATGTTTCTGCAATCACTGTTCGAAGCAGAAGTTTTCCTTCAGCTAGGAAAATAAAAAGTCACTGTTTTGAAAACATCTTAAACTTTGATGCAATACCTAGACCGATTCTGTTCTCATTAGCACAGCTTTTTAGCTTCCAGTTTAATTGGTGTCAGTTACTGTTACACAATGTCAATCTGGTGGCAGTTTAAGCCTGAGCAGTATAAATTGCAGTGAGGATGGATTTGCAGAATTAATTTTTTTTTTTTTTTTTTTTTTTTTACAAAACCCTTAAAATCCATGGAGAGAAAAAAAAAAATAAGAAAAAGACAACTGTATATCCCAAATGTTGAACTGCTGCTAATTGAAAGGACAGAACTGGCTCAGAGATGTTCATGGGAACAAAAGGTGACTGTTCAAATGTCAAGGTTATGACAAGCCTCTTTTACCATTTTCTTACTGATACTGTCCTCAGACGGGAAATGCCCGATGTTTAGCATCTGATCAAAGCGTGTGTGCAGTCTCTGAACAAGATCCTCCAGTTCCAGAAACTGCTTCTAGAAAAGCAGCAGCTGCTTCCCGAGGGAGAGTAACCAACCCTCTGCCATGTGAGACGGGATGTGCCTTCCTCTGGAACCTCACAGCTGGCACAAACACCGCCCTCTCCTGGAACAGAAATGCAGAGTTGCTAAGAACTGTTTTTCAAAAATGCATATGAGCTGTTTTCAAGTCTTTTATATTTATGACTGTATTACTGTGAGGCTGTTAAGAGTTTTAATTTTGTAGTTACCCCACCTGCTGTTTCATTATTAAAACATTGGGTCTGATTAATCAAAAATGTATTCTGCAGTCAGATCACAGCAGTTCTATAAAATTTGTAAGCATGACTGTACTGTGAAAGATGTTCATGACTGAAATAACTTTTAAAGTTTCTGATATGTTTGTGTATCTTATGAGGAAGCAGTATAGGAAAATGGGTGTTACTCCTAGAATCAAACAAAACCATGATGCTGCTCTGAGGGATTTTCTTTCCTTTCATATGTTTCATATATTTCCTTCCCCTCCACTCATACACACTACAAGCAAAGGGGGAGAGTTCATGTGGCAAGTTTATTTTCATGAGCACTTGAAGGTGTAGATACCAAAAGTATGTCTGACAAAATGGCAAAAGTCATGGAAAACCTTGGAAATTCAATCCCCTACCTCATGTAGTTTTAGTGCAATTCTGTATCTCTAAAGGAAGCTGTCATTCAGCCATTTGTTTTAAAACACAAATATTGTATGAGGAGGGTATTAATGAATCTCCACACTACACTTAGGTCAATAAACTTCTTTACATCAGTCTTCAGCTTTCACTGGCTCCCAACTTTGCTGAATACTTTTCTTACTTTTCTTACATCCCAGAAAATGGGATGACAATTTGCAGTTCATGTTTTCAGGGGAGCTTTCATTAGATATCTGAATAGCCTTCACTGTCATGTAGCCTGGGGATAATTAAATTCTTCAGTTGCTGTGGAATTTACGCTTTCCTTGCTTACGTTTGTACAGAAGCTAACACCAAAATGTTGCTGTATGTCTGGACTTTTTACTGTTTTCTTTACTGCAGTTGTTAGTAGATTGTATGGGAGCTCCTGTTAGGTTTTTTCCATACTGGTGCTACCATATTCAGCAAGTTAATTGAGGTAAAAAATGAAAGCAGCTCTGAAAAGCAAGTTTGAGGACAGTAGTTTCCAGGACAGTGGTTGAGAGGGACAGAAGGTAGCGGCAGAGACGCTCACACCAAAGTTAGAATTTGTTTGTTACTTTTGCAGCACAAAAAAATATTAGCAGAAATAGTGTAGATGGATAAATTCTTCAGACTAATGGTTTCAGTGCAGTTGAACCTGTAAATCACAGCTTTCCCTAGTCTGTTAGACTTAGAACAGAAGGAAAAGAGCTTGTCTGATGTCTGGAGCAGCTCAAAGAAACAGTTAGTATTAATTCAAGATGAATATGCTGTAAGAAGTCTGTTAAGATGAAATTTACAAAAGAAAAATTCCAATCATATTAATTACATTTTAAAGAAATAAAATGAACTTGCTTTTGGGAGCCCAGTCCTTAGGCGACCTATCTGATTGCAAAGCAATTAGTTCCATGTACAGTGCTTTGGCAGTATAAAAGGCACTGGGGAATGGCAAAATCTTCTGTGGAACTTAGTGAAAGTGAATGGAGTTTTTAAAAGAAGAAAAAAACCTGCTAAAAGCAGAAGTGCATCTCATAAGCTCTTATTCTAGTCTCATCCATGTGTGTGCTGTTTAGCTCAGGAAGGAGTGTCATTTTCTGAGCATGTTTGGAGTACCTGGTTAAACACAAATGAAATACTAACACAAATCTGCTGGCAAGGTGACTTGTTCCAGATAGCTCTCCACAAGTTCTGACTGTAGCACCATCAGAGGCAGTGTGGTAACATCTCTTGCTTTTGCCTATGTTTTGTGTCCCAGTGCTGTTTTTGACAGAAAATGTGGCTGCCTGAAACCTCACTTCGGGTATCAGAAGCCCAGTGCTGAATATCAGCAGCATCATTTAGCTTTTTCAGGGAGGACTAAAAAGGACATTAAGCTTTTTTAATTTTCTTTGTGAATTATGTGCAATCTTGCATTGCCTGCCTTTCTTTCTCTGGCCCTCACAAGATAGCCAGTTACTCTAGAGAATTCTTATCAAAAGAAAATTTAATATAGGCTGTTTCAACCTTTGAAACTAAATTCTCAGCCTCCTTTCTTATATCCTGTGAATGTGGTGATATAAAAAGAGATTGAATCTGAAACTTAATAAGTAATAGTACTAATAAGCTACTGAATGAGGCACCTTGGAGGGATTTGATTTTTTAAATTGCATTAAAAAAAATAAGACTTTAAGTAATGTAAAGCTATACCAGATTGTTTTCAGGGGAGCATGTTGTGATCCATGTATTGTGCTCAGCCCATGCAGAAAAAGGGTGTGTTGCACTTCAGCATAGAAACATAATTATGTTTCAACATACTAAGTATGGTTCAACCTACCACTGGTCACTTATGTCATCTGCAAAGATCATCTGTGAACCCAAAAATGAGACATGTTTGTAAGATGTCTGTTCTGTGACTTCATGTGATGTTTAAGGTTCTGGGCTTTGCCTGAGTAACTGTGTCCATCAGAACAAGCAAAATTTTGTGTTCCTTTAATGTCTTTTCACAGGAAAACTTTGCTATTCATGATGCTCAGGGATTTATTTTTTTTTAATTGCAAGGAGAGTAGGCATCAGTAAGAATGATATACAACTATCTTCCTTTTAAATATCTGAAAAATAAGCAAGGTTATTGGAGCATTTAGTTGACTTGAGATATAGAAAATTATTTTTACTTGTATCTTTCTAAAAAGGGTTTAATATAAAAATATGTTAGAAAATTGATATAGAGGATGTTATGCTCATTTTGTATTTATCCACACAGTAAGCACTAGAGCTTTCAGTCTAAGAATCACAACCAGGTTGTGGATGGCTTTGAGGTAGTGCCATTTCAGTCCCCTGGCTTAACATAACCTCTTGCATTTGAACTCCCAGGAACCACAACTTAGACAAAAGAGAAGAAGAAAAAATTATTCTTGGAAATTTCAAAGGGGTCTGGTTGCTAAGGCTCTTGTGGAGATGGGATAGGTCTTCCTGTTGCTTTTTCTGGCCCTGGCTTACTTGCTGATGACTTATGCCATTAATTTAGAATGACTAATTTGGTTTTGGAAGCTCCAACAACTCTTTTAGCACTTGGATATTTAAGTCTGATGCTTAAAGTTAACAAATTTGTCCTTTTTTTAGCAATATGGGCACATATCTTTAAAAATCTCAGTTTTAATAGAGCATTAAAGAAATGTGGTAGGGTGATCAAAACCACAGCAGTATTGGGCAGGGAAAAGCTGGCATGATAATGAGTAGAAAATAATTTGCCAAGTATTAAGAAGAAAATTGCCTGGACTGCAGAAACACAAGGTGGGAAATACTGCTTGCATTTTGTTTTTTTATCTGTCTCTTCAGGATAAAATCTGTAATCTAACAATTTCAGTTGCATATAGTGACCTGGTGAAAAATATCAATATTTATTAAAAAGCAGTGAATTAGATTGTGGAGCAGCTAACGTTGCAAGGGGGTCTCTGGAGATGATGTATTCCACCTTTACTGCTGAAAAAATGATCAAATTAATATCAAGATTGAATTTGAAATGAAGAAATAACTTATTATTTTCTAGCTAATGCATTTATTTCTGGCTGAAAATCTAGAAACAAAAAATGCAAACTCTTAACACAGTTTTCTCTGTCTTACCAAGTGCTGTCTGCTTCTCATCTGTGTTCAAAGACTATGCTACCTTTAGTTCAAAGAAGCTTTGCAAAGTCAAAGGGAGCCCAAATGTGCACAGCTTTACAGTATCAAAGCAAGTTGTGTGGTGGTTGGTAATTGTTCTTGTAAGTTGTTAGGAAAAAACCATGATAAAACTGGTTTTGCCTCATGTCCTTGCCACTGCACTGAAGTGGTAAGAAAATCGTTGATTATTCACCTGTGTTTTACCCATGTTCAGTTTCCATATCCGTCTTCTGCCACTTTGAATACTGTGTGTGACAGTGCAAGAAATTTCTCAGATCTCTCCTGTAACCATGCAAAACAGCGTGAGGGGACAGGATCATGGACTTACTCAAAGTCAGCTTTGTTATTTCTCACTGCCCTTTTTAGCAAAGGGAGAGATGCTGTTGTACTGGCAGTCTCACTCCTCACAGCTGTACCATGCACCAGCTTCCTATGGAGAAAATTTTTTGCTTCCCTTAAAGCATTTTTCATCCAAAACTAAGTCGTACACATATTTAAGATAAAACTTTACAACTGAATTGTTGTTTATAATGTAGCTTAATGTATTATCTGAGGTAGTTCAGAAATATTAATAACACTTTCTAACTTGAAATCAGACTGTTGCTGGCCTCATTTCTATTATCTGGAGTAGATCACTTGAATAAAATATAGGTATTGAATTTTCTTAAGTATATTTTGGCTAGAAGTTGAATATGGAGGGCATTATGCATATGTATTAACATTCTTTGTATGCAAAACTCTGAGCAATAGGAATAGCAAGTCCTCTTATGTGTGAACAATGCAGCATCCATTTCATTAAAATATGCCTGTTTCATCAGCTCCATGCTGACAAAATATTAGCATTTAAAATTCATTGATACTGTGTGACCTAGGATTAGATACTCTTTTGCTGGGAGTTTGACTGGACTCAGATTCTGCAGTGCTTGGTGGGTTACACAGTGGGTTCTGCTTTGGGTCTTCTGCTGCACCTGCTTGTCAGTGCCCCTGAATGTGAAAGATGTCACAGCCTTGGAGTGCTGCTTTATCTGGAGGTTCAGAGCCACCTCTTGTAGCCTGGGGAAGCTACACAGAATTGGGAGCATCTTTGCTGTGAGCCTCTAGGAAACCATTCCAGGCTTTATCTCAGCACCAGGATATCCTGAACTTTCTAGTCCTTGAAAGTAGTGACATTTTTCTGAGTTTCCTTAGGGGAGCCTGAATAATTTTAAAGGAACGTTGAAGTTTACAATTTTCCTATTGATAGTGGTGAATAATCAAGTCCCAGCCAGACAGGCACTGCCCAGGTTTTTCTATGTGAAGTCATATTTCTGAAAGGAAAATAAAGTATGCAAAATGTCCTGTCTCAACTGGTGCCCAGGGCATGTGTTGGTCAGGCTTAAAGCTTAGCAGAAAGCTTTAGTGGGTTTAAAATTCATCAGAACTTCAAAGAATTCTAGGTCCTTATCAGATCAGAAAGGAGGGGAGTGATTTGGACCCAGTACGTGCAGCATGTTCAGGTCATTCTGTGATTACATTTTTTTAATCCCCCCCACTTGGTAAAAAGTCCAGGGGAATAGTTTGTAACTGAACATCTAATGGAATACAGAATACAGGTTACAGTAGACTTTGATAGGTGTAATGGATCACTGCAGGAGTTCTCACCACTGCTTTCAGTCACAGCCTACGAATGTGCCAGATACAGCTTGAGAATTGATTTGATTCATCACTCAGCCCTCTGGCTGCACCCATACACAAAACAGGCTGAAGTGGTATTTCTTGACTGAAAGGCCACCTGGAAATTCTAGGAGGCAAGCAGGTAGAGCTGCCACAATCACAGGCTCATGATTGTGATACTTTTGTACCAGGTTTGGGTTAGAAGGGACCTTGGAGATCATCTAGTGCTACCCCTCCCTTCCACTGCCGTGGGCAGGGACACCTTGCACTTGATCAGGTTCCTCAAAGCCCTGTCCAGCCTGGCCTTGGAACACTCCCAGGGATGAGGCATCCACAAGATCTCAAGGCAGCCTGCTCCAGTGCTTTACCACCCACAGAATAAAGGATTGCCTCCTAATGCAGTAAGAAAGGCTTGAGTCTTCTGTTCTTTTTAACAGTTTGCTTATCCTTTCAGCATTGCAATCCTGACCCAAATATCTCTTTTGGAAGTTCTTGTGTGACATTGCATACATTTGTTAGAGTCCTCAGAACACAATGGAAGGCAAAAATATTTTTAGATCACTCGGCCAATAACATGAAGTCAGGAAAAACATGTTATGTTTGCTCAACACAATGTGTGCTTGTGTGTGTGCTCTAGTCCGGGTGAGAAATTTAAGAGCTAGGAGGGAATCCAGTGACATGACAACAGAATGTCTTGTGATTAGTAACAAATCTTGGAACAAAGAGGAAGAACAACAGAAAGCTGCTGGTGATAAGCCTGCTGTAAAATGAAGAGAGCAGAGAGAGCTTCTGTTCCAGAGGCTGTGGTACATTTAGGAAACTGGTGAAAACCAGACAAGGGAGGAGAAGAGGAAGAGAGAACACCAGTGGATCCCTAGACAGTGTGTGTTTCCACAGGTCTGGGACACAACAAAGTTCTATGGACATCATGCCTTCCCACCACCCCTGCCCAAACAAAGCAAAAAAGCCTTGTCTATACATCATGTGTTTAATGACTGCCTTACAATAGAGATCCATTGGAATGGAGATTTACCTTCTTGGGAAATTTCGTTTTGTACCAATGCATCCCTCTCTAACACAGAAAACACCAAAGTCCCACCAAAACAATGCTGCCTTTTGTTTTCAAGATTATTGAAAGGAACAAGAATAAAGCTCAGAAGTGATCTAGAAAAAGAAACCCACTGGTTTGTTAATGCTAAGAATTTGTCAGAGGATGGAGTTTTCTTGAAGACCAATCATTTACAGTCTTTCAGATTATGACAAGGTACAACCACTAAATGTGTATCTCAGAATATGAGTCAGCTATGTTATGATTTCCCTGAACATATTTTAAAAGATTGTGATGTTCTATTCATGAAAAATGGGAAAGAGCTGAAAGAGGATACATGAGACACAGTTTTACAGTACTAATCTTTAGGTGGTATTTTTTTGTTAGAGTCTAACCTTTGATATTGGTATGAATAATGCAAAAAGGCAATGCCCTGACAGTTATTTTAGATTCTGCTTTTTACATTGCTTTAGACTTGCTGATTATATTCTGACACCGTGGAGAACTGATGCAGAGAATCTTTAATTCCAATAACGGTTGCTGTTGACCAGCAAGCTTCACTATAAAAAATTTAAATACCAAGATTTTTCTGGTGGAAAATTGTGCAAGTTCATTTATTTCAGTGGCATTAAGCAAATTTATGCCATCTAAGGATTTTACAGATTATTGCATCTAAAGCTGTATATTAGAACCCTTAAATATTTCATTAATGGAAGATGATAATTGCTATCAGGATAAATTATTACATTTCTTTAAAAAAACCCTCTCGATTCTTTAAATGCTTCAGCTTATTTGAAAGTACTGATGAAATTGCACAGTTGGGGGAAAAAATCTTTGGAAGAGATATTTTTGCTAAAACCAGAAAAAAAAAATTCAAAAAAGAAATATTAAAATTCAAAATAAAAAACTATAAAGTCAGTGAAGCTGTGTTTTTAAGGTTTCTTTGTCTCTAAGGAAAGAAAATTTCATAAAATCAGAAGTTACTTGGGGAAAAAAAGGTGAATCCATAAATTTTTTTTGAGAGAAAAATTATTATGATTGAGGGAATAAGATGAGAGAAATTGTTAGTGAGGAGGTTAAAGAAGTATATTTGGAGGAATTATTGGCTGACTCACATGGTGTCTTTCCACAGTTTGATCTCCATAGAAGTTCAACAGGGAACACCCAGTTAGTTTTGCCTCATCGCCACAAGGAAGTGGTCTTCTGATGTAGTGGTATTTTTATCCAGGTTGTCAGTATGGCTTGTTACTGCTTCCTTGTTACTCTAGCTGACACTCTCCATCTCTATTATTTACTACCAGCATGTCAAAAAGCCCTTTTGTGCCTAGCATAGTTCAAAGCTGATACTGTCTGTCCTGGGAAGTTTGAGATTTGTACACTGAGAGGAAAGGAATGGGTGATTTTTAGGGTATGTAATTTAACCATCCTCAAGTCCTTAATGAATGACCAAAAAAAGCCTCATTAACCACAGAGGGTTCTGCAGTGATGGGCTCTGCCATGGTACCCACACTGCAGGGAGTCAGACAGGTGGATGTCCCCAGGATGTCACAGTGATGAGCCCTGAGAGGATGTCATCCCACACTGCTGCTCACATCCCTAACAACTCCATGTATGTGTCATGTTTGCATGTGTTTAGGAGAAGACAGTTGCAGACAACATGCCAGAGGATGACTGTAGGGAGAGTAAAGATATATAAAGTACTATTGTGAAAACAGGAGGTGTCAGTATGGAGTGTCTAGGCATTCTTTGAGTAATTCTGAGTACTGACATGAGCTCTAAGCAGGCTCTGCTGGACTTCCTTGCACCAACCTTTGATCTCTGTTGTGCTGTAGAATACATTTATAACCACAGCAGTTTATGCAGTAGGTATTTCAGTTTTTGTTGGGGTTTTTGGGGGTTTGTTTTTGTTTCGGTTTGATGTTTTATTTGGTTTTGGGTTTGTTTGTTTAGTTTTGGGGCCTTTTTTTTTTTGTTGTTGTTGTTCATTTTGTGGGGACTTGCTTGGTTTTCTTCCTTTAAAGGAAAGATCTGAGCAAAAAAGGTTCTGTGATACAATTTAAAAAAATAAAGCCACAATAAAAACAGAGGCTTATGTGTCTCTTAGGGCTCTTATGGGATTGGTGACAGCTTCCTTTTGATCAGGGGGGTATGCCTTGCCTATTTTGGCAAGTACAGGCTCCTGCGTGGCCTGACCCTTACCCATCATGGTGCTGTGCTCCCACAGTGGATCTGTGCCATCTCCAGCTGTTGCAAGCTGGGGTAGAATTTTTGCTGGTGATCCAAAGTCAACTCTGCAGCCTCTGCCTGAGTTTCAGACCACAGCAGACTAGCACAGACTACTCTGTGCTACCAGGACTGTGAGAAGAAGCAGAATGGCACAAATACAGGCAAGAAGTACATTTCCCATGTCCTTATCTTTCTTGCACAGTGGACTTCTACTGAATGAGTTGTTGCTGTAGCAATACTGATTTACAGAATGAGGAAGAACCTTTTAGGGAAGCAGCTGGCAGCAGCCTGGCTTACACCTTCCACATGGAGGATAAGTAGGCTGATTGAAGCTGTCTGTCAAAGCCTGGCTAGAGCAGTTTGTTTCACCTGGCTTGTTCTGCTATAAGTCAGTGTCATATTTTAATGTGAATTAGTTTTTAAAGCTGCAGGCTGGAAGGAATTTGTTTCTTTTATATTTTCTGTACTGTATGTAGAGATAGAGAGAGGCAGTATTAAGCATTGGTAGAATATGAAGGCTGGTGAGCCATGTAGCAATGTCTTACATGTTTACAGCACCTTTGAAACAAAAAGATTCTAGGATGTACTCTATACTGAATATGGAAATGTGTGTTATGAGTTGTGATGCTATAATGGTTCTTGATACAGACACATAAGTTTGCATAAGCTTCTATAACAGAATCAACTAATAAATTCAACAGGTTTATGAGTCCTTAAGCTCAAATATTTCAAGAATCCTTGGTTATGTGGTGGAATACCACTGTTTATAGTGAGGATTGCGCAGTAGGCTAGTGATGGCTGCATCCAGAGCTCTCTGAAAAATGAAAGGGAAAATGGGAAGCTTAATTTTTTGTCACAAAATACCCCCTTGCTCCGGAGAATAATAGCTGTAATAAGCAGTTCTTGTTTTGTCTGTTAATTGTGGCATAAGCCTATCACTGCAACAAGACTTGCAAGCTCTTTATAGATTAATAGTGCTAGTGGGTAATTTGATGAACTACAGCCCATATTTTGGGGTTTGATAATCTATTAGTTGAAGGCAGTTCTTGATTTCAGGGAGTTTGGAAACCTGTTCTTTAAGATTAAGTTTTGGAGCACTTGAGAAATGCTGGCCAAGGAGCACTGATGCCACTCTTGCATTGTGTAATCTTTCTTGTGCAGCCTAGTCACTCTACTGTAGATTTATTTCACTTTACTCATGATTCAAAGAATAGACAGAAATGGATTGGAGTTCTATTGTTATTTGTGTTTCTCAAATAGCCACTCAGTGAAATGGGAGGGAAATTGCTTGCATGTTGGATGCCAACTGAGATTTTTGCTAAAACAGATACACAATGAGCTGATATTATACTAAGAGGGTCATGGTGGTTCAGTCTGGAGGTAGGCTTGAGTAATTTGTCTAAATCTAGACTCAGCTAAATTCTCCACAGCTCTCCTGATTTACTGCTTTACTTAAGAATGGCTGTGGGTTGTAATTTTAGTAAGGGAAATAAAAGAATGGGATATGGAGAACAGAAAAAAAGATTACGTTCTTTTCTTAATAAAATTTTTGCATTTTTTCAGACTTTCACTAGAACATGGTAGAAAAACCTCTCCATAAAAGATGAAAAGGATGGCATTCAGCATCCTGTTGCTCAAGAGAGCATAGTCAAAAAACAAATCATTGCTATTGCCATGAAAGTTTCTAAAATCTTGTTTCGTTTCAGACTGTCATAATGATGCTTTGTGTGAAATGCACTTAAGGATAGAAATTGAGTCCTCAGTCTTTCAACCAATAGCAGAGATTTGGGGTACTTAATTATTTTAATTATGACACAAAATATAAATATGAAAGACTCTTGCCTATGGAATCTACATATTATGAAAGAAGATCTGTCTTGTTTCCCTCTTTTTTTTCCTTAAGAATTTTGTTGTTAGGCAATGTTGATGAAATCAGATCCATACTTTCAAAGTTGGAGCTTCCATATTTCTTCCCTAGCTGTTCTGATATTATACAACTTAGATATATGTGACAAGTGACAGCACTGAGTTGTTCCATCCTCTCTGCTCTGCACTGGTGATGCCCCACCTCCAGTGCTGTGTCCAGTTCTGGACTTCTCAGCACAAGAGCTGTGAACATGCTAGGGAGAGCACAACAAAGGGCCCCAAAGGTTATTTAGGGACTGCAGCATCTGTCCCACGAGGAAAGGCTGAGACATCTGGGATCGCTCAGCCTGAAGAAGAGGCAAATCTCAGTGTATAGAAATACCTGAGGGAAGGTGCAAGGAGGAGTGAGGTTTTCAGGGACAGGACAGGACCAGAGGCCAGGGGTACAGACTGAACGGGGTGATTTGCCTGAACATCAGGAAATGCTTTGCTGTGAGGGTGACTGGGCACTGCCCCAGGCTGTCCAGGGAGGGTGGGGACGTTTCATGCTTGGCAATAGTCAGAAGCATTTTGGACATGGTCCTGCACAGCCAGCTTTAGTTGGCCCTGCTGAGTGGAATGCTGGAGCAGATGATCTCCAGGGGTCCCTGGCAGCCTCAGCCAGCCTGTGATTTACATTGTTTGCATAAGCCTCTCTAGAAAACGCTAACAGATGACATTTGGTAAATAAAAAACAGATACAGCAGTGGGTTTCCTGCACAAGTTTCAAGACTAGAATTAGTTCTTATACAGCTTTTGATTTTCATACACGTGGTGTAATTATTCCTAATTTTTGATCACTACAGTTGGATAAAAGATAACAGGAAATGCACAAAATACCGTGATTCTCAAGGCCAATAAGGATAAGACAACCAACCAAATAAAAATACTTGTACTATCTGTCACAAAAGGCAGAATAATACAGAAGAAATTTATGTAAATGAAATTTCAGGATAGGCGTAAGAATTATTCAGACACCAAAGGACTTGATAATAGACCAACATAAACAGAAGCATCTGTCTTTCTGAAGTGCTGGCTGATTAAGAAAATTACTGCATATGTTTAACTAAGCATTTCTACTAACCTTAGGTTAGTGGTGAGGGTTAGAAGCTTTGCACTTTTTATTTTAATTGAGAATTTTTAATTTCATCTTTGTGGAAAGGCACCTGAACAGCCTTTTCATTTACATGTTGGGTTTGAATATTATTTATAGATCTGGAAACTGAAATGTGTCAGTAGCTGTAACTAATGGGGAGAAGGGATAAAACAAAAACTGTAGGAGGGCTTCTTTGCCTCCTGCTGATCCACCTGCATAGAAAAGATTCTCTAAGCACCTAAATCATTGAGGTTTAGTGTCAGCTGCAATTACTGAAGCAGCTATTGCATTGTGCAGAGGGGAATTTTTTTTTCAGAAGACAAATTCCTTTTCTGCCACTCCCACTGTTTTCCAGAGGAAATACAGGTGTTTGGCAACTCCTCGGAATGAAGTCACTGGATTCATGCAAGCTTTATACAGACACAAAAAGGCATAACCTTGTCAACATTTGTAGAAGGAAGTGTGTGCTGTGTTTGGCTAGGATAGAGTTAATTTCTTCACAGTAGCTGGTATGGAGCTCAGTTTGGGGTTTGGTGTTAATAATCCAGAGATGGTTTTGCTGTTGCTGAACGGGGCTTGCACAGAGCCAAGGCCTTTTCGGCTCCTCACCCCAGCAGTGAGGAGGCTGGGGGTGCACAGGGAGTAGGGAGGGACACAGCCAGGACAGCTGGCCACAGCTGACCAAAGGGATATTCCATAACACGGGGTGCCATGCTGAGCACATACACCTGGGGAGGAGGAAGGGAGGGAGGAAGGAGGAGGGTTGATGTTCAGTGTGGTGCTGCTCCTCTTCGCAAGTTCCCACATGATGGAGCCCTGCTCTCCCAGGGGTGGCTGAACACCTGCCTGCCCATGGGAAGCGGTGAATGAGTTCCTTATTTTGCTTTGTTTGGGTGCACAGCTTTTGCTTTCGCTATTAAGCTGTCTTTATCTCCACCCACAGTTTTCTCTGCTACTCTTCCGATTCCTCCCCCATCCCTGCGGGGGGGAATGCATGAGCAGCTCTGTGGGGCTTAGCTGCCAACAGGGTTTAAAGCACAACAAGGAGCATCAGTGAAAGTTGAGGGGAGTAGACTGCTGTAAATTACACACACTTTAAAAACTCCTTTCGTGACTGAACTGAGCAAAGTGCTATGAGGGTATAAGAAATAGTCTTATCCCAAAATCCACTTGCTGAGTCTGTGTTGTAATCTGTGCCTACAAAGAAGTTATGCAGCATGTGCTATGTTATCAGGGCAGCACTGAGCATTTACCCCTTGGGAAACGTTTGCTGTTTGCTCCATGTGTGCTGCAACCTGGCACACATGTGGGAATAGCACAAGGGAGCCCAGCAGGCTGCTGCCATAGAGCAAACTGAAGGAATGTCACAATTCTCTTTTGTTGTTGCTGTAGTCCGACAATGAGCAGAACAGAAAAGAGCTGGTTGAGTGAATTCCAAATTTTAGCAAGCTATTCCCTTGCCATGGAGTTTTCTGATGTGGGAAGAAGGAACAAAATAAACCTGCAGAGAAATGGCTATTAATGATTTTTTTAAAAAACTATGGAAGTTTCATAAACTTTGCTATGGGAAAAGACCCCTTGAGTAATGTTATTCCTCTCACTAACACTATTCCAACCAGGAAACAGTAGAGAATATAGCATGTCTGTAGAGTTGGAGTACTGTAACATAATCAGATACTTGCGTTTCGGGTGTACCATCAGAACTGATCTTGCATTCTTTCTACATGCACCTGGATGCTTCCCACAAAGCAATAAAATGAGAAAGCTTAGTCCTCAGAGACTTAATTGATCAAACACACTTGAGAAATTGCTTTACATCAGTTTAAAAAAGTTTGCAAACTATGGCTTTTCCCATCTCTACCTTCTCTTGAAAAGAAGAGATCCATTAGAGCAAATCAATCTGTAAATTTCAGTGTCTTCATGCTTAATGTTTTCGCTTCTGTCAAGGCTGTATTTACAAGCAAGGCAATTGAAATACAATGTTAAGCCCAGGTGGAGATCCTTCCCAGGACAGTTTTCAGGAGAAAAAGAGAGTTACTTGCATTTCTATAAGGTGGTTTGAAGCTTTAGAATGTTTTCTTGTTTGTTGTTCTCCTCTATAAAAATTGCTATTTTGCTTTGGCAACAGAATTTTCAATTTAACAGGCACCCAAATGTGATTTGGAAGCTGCAACTCAGTACTGTCACCTCCTTAGCTGTTTAATGAACCAGCCCTCCTCTAACTTTAATGGGTTACTCTAGAACAGAGTGAAACTCATCCACAAAGAGCAGCAGAGACAGCAATTACTGAAAATTTCATCAAAGAACATTTTCAAAGCTCTTTTTGTGTATTTATTGAGTTGTCTGTAAAGTTGAGACACGTTTAATTTTACAGCTCTCTTTAAAAGGCTTTGCTTTATGTATCTACCTTGATATATGAGATGTGTGGAAGAGCACTGTGTTCATTTTGGGCAAGGTTTATTCTCTAGCCCTATGGTAAGAGGGGAAAAATAGTCAGCCTTACCATTTACAAAGGAGCAGCAGGATGGAAAATTTCTTTATTTCAACCAAATTGCCTATTCCTTTAAGAGATCAGGAATTTACTGAAACCTTGAATGATCTACTGCTTTTTTTTTCATTTTGGAAAACCCAAAAACCCTAGCTTTATTAATTGTGCAAAAACACCAGAGTTCCTGAGCTCTGAATCTGCAATGCAGTCAGGGACTGATTTTTCCAGCCTATGCAATGGATTTTTCATATGTCATCATGGTTCCTTGAGGCCAGAATGCATTCTTTCCTAAATTTTCTATAGTCCACAATTCCATTTTTCATCTGAGCAAGCAGCGATTTGGATTATAGGTGAATAGCTGTTGCTAATAGCTCTTCAAAGTGAGAAAGTCAGCAAAGTACATGAGTGGAAATAATGTGCCAGGAATGACTTATATGAAAAAAGAAAAGGATCAAATTCTGTCAGGAGCAATTAGTTCAAACACATCAGTGAATATTGCAGTGCCTTTTAAAAGGCAACACTCAAATTGAAAAAACAATCAGTGCAAAGGGATCTGTTCTACATCTTCCCAATTCCTTTTGCCAGTAGTGTGTGTCTTTGCCTTTGTATATATCTGTATGTGTTTGACTATTAGCATGTTTATATAGCTGTATGCACACTATTCTCTTTCGAGTTATGCAAGTGTTTACTGTGAGAACCCATAAAACTGAAGCCAGGAACTGACTTCATAGGGAAAACATATTCTACTTAAAGGTCATAATTTATAGGGAGACACCAATACTTAAACAGTTGTAGTGATATTTTCGTGCAGTTGCATCACATCAGTGATGCCATAAATGCAAATAAAACCTATTAGGAGCCTTACACTATTAGATCTTACACTATTTTAATGTAGAGGCTTCATATCAGTTTAAGAATTAGCTTCTTTCTCACTAAGCAAAAATGACAAGTTTTCATCAAACCATTTTTATGTGGCAAAATTAACTTGTGAATTTAAAGATGGATCTTCCCTGAGTGTGAGCATAAATATTGTCATAGCAACCTTTGTATTTCATTGCTTTCTGTTGCAACAATAATTTCATTAGGAACTGAAATTAATTTTAAGTAGTTTTGTTTAAAGCAGCACTCATAACTCTCACAACCAACCAAAAGGTTTTCCAATAGCTTGAGGTCTGGTTGTGTTTTTCATTTTGTCTGTCTAGAATTCTGAAAGCATAGTAGTACCTTCTGCCCAAACAATGTATGACACTGAATGGTGTCTTACTCCCTAAAATAAAAATACAGAATAGAACACTGAATCTTAGTTAACAGCTAAGAAATGAAGAAGCAAAATTTAAAAAAAAACCCACAAACAGATCTGTAATATATCGAGAAAAAGGTTTTGCCACTAAGCTAATTACCTTATTTTATATGAAAATTGATTCTTGCTCTGCACCATGTTCTACATGTGGTAAAACCCTTTTTTAAATTGTAAATTAACAATTGGGTGGGCAATGAGTCAAGAACTCTTGTTTTCTATTACTGAATGCCTTGGTAATTGATCAAGATGCCTTTGTTTGCAACACTTTGTGTTTGATCTCCATTTGTGTTCTCTGGCTTAATTTGAGTTCAGAGCTTGGCATAAGAGTTACAGGATGAGAATATAATTTTACTGTTTTCACTGTATTGCAATTCAGAGTTGGCTGCACAGGCAGCATGGCCATTACAGCCATGTGGGACTAGAATCAAGTAAACTAAGTTTAGCTTACTATGTGCACATATGCATGTGTATATGTAAATGTTCATATTTACATAATATATAAAGTATGCCTAAAAATGTATATTTTCATTATGTAAAACTATAATTTCAACATTGTTGTCATCCCAAGTCTTTTATGTCTTCCCATCTTGATTTTATGTTCTTGAATTAGGCCTCTTGTCTTTATCTGGTTTGTTGTGTCTTCTCTTGTAAAATGTGATATTTTTGAGGATCAAAAGGTATTGCTTCCATTCTGGACCTCTACCTGGCTGAATTTCTTGGATACCACTACTCAAAAAGAGTTACACTGTGAGCACTGTGCAATTGTGAAGATTGCTTAGGCAGCAAAGCTATGGAGTGTATTCTCTTTCACTGTCTAATGAATTCCTCATGACTATCCACAGTCATTCAAAGAGCTAATTTCCTTACTAAGATAATCTTCTTTTATGTACCCACATTTTGGTTGCAGGAGCCATTATTGTGCTTTTCATGTCTCAACCTGCTTCCACCTTTTTGAAAGGCTCTTTGATTTTGCTACTCCCTTTTCTTAATTTTATGTGACATTCTGTACCTGAGCACTTTTGGCAATTCTTGAGCGAGCTTCCCCTGTCTGCAGAGAGTCTATTTTGGCTCATCTTACTTCCACAGTGCAGCTGGGCATGCTAGATTGAATTTTTCTGCTTCATACGTGCCAGATGCCAGACCTTAATCTCTTGCTAAAACCAAGAATTATCAAACTCCTCAACTTTTTTCTCTCATTACAGTAACTTGAGGCCCATATGGCAGATTTACATAGGAAGACAAAACAAAGCAATTCTGCAATTCTCCTCAAAGCAAAGGCTTCTGTGTTGATTCAGTCCCACTGCACAGATTTGAGTGGAGCGGTCTCATGTGTCTTTCTGACAAAGCAATAGATTAAACCGGGCACCAAGAGCACTGAATTTCAATCTGCATTTCAGCACTGGCTGCCTGTGTGTCCTATGGCTACTAATTTCACCATTTGCATTTTAGATTGTAAGGCCTCCAGAATAAGGACCCTTTCCCCGTCTTCCTACATTTGCACAGTGCTGCTACGGTAGGCTGCAAACCTTCAGCATTTCTGCATTACAAGTTTCCTTCACCACTGACATTGTATTTGTGATCTGAAACACTCTTACCTGCTTCCGTGTACTAGAGGACCTTGCAAACATTTACAGCTCAGCTCTTGAGTTTTCATTTACCCTGTTTTACAGTGAAAGGATTAGGGATGAGAAAGCCTTCAAGCTGAAGTTATATAATGACTATCCTCTGTCCCCTAGAAGGACATTGTATCCTTGATTTGAGGTGAGGCTGCAGCAAACCAAGAAGTCCTTCCGCTTCTGAGAGATGCGAGTTGACAGATAACACTTTAAATGCATATGTTGTTATTACGCTAGACTGAGTCGAGGTAGCAAAGGTGGCAGGAGTATAGAATCACTGAATGCCAATCTGGATTGCTGGGGAAACACATTAATTGTAAAACTGCATTGCATTGTTGCTTCCTCAACAGTAAACAAATTACAGATTTAGTTTTGAGGATGGTTTCTGCAACGGCAGGAAATCAGAAATATGAAGGTGTGACTGGTTCAGCACTGTTAATACCAGTCTAATGGCAAAAGTGCTTTTTTCACCAGCCCTGAAACACCTTGGGAAAATTGTATTAGTACTTTGACCTGATTAATTAATATAATGGATAAGATTTTCCCCTGGATCTTCCTCAGTATTACTGAAAATCTGAACTAGACATGACTCATAGATAGAACTAATGGAAAAGCCAGTAAAAAACGGTTTTTAGTGAAGCACATTTTGCTGTGTGTATCAAACATTTGTCAGTGGGGAGATGAGAAGGAAAGAAAGAGTGAACTGAAAGTGAAATATATGTACAACACAGAACTTTTCTTCAAATGCTTTGTTTTCCCTCTTACTTTATTACGGCATATGCCTTTGTTATTTTGATTACTGAATTATATCCAAATACTTTTCTTTCATAATCAGGAATGCAGGCCATTAAATATGAGTGTTTCCTAACCTTCTGATTGTATATTTTTTGTTAAAGCAGCCCGTATTATCAAAGTATTGATCCTGGCAAAATCATAGGGGTGGGAGGGAGAAGTCAATAGTGATTATTGCTGTCCTCGTTTTGTTGTTTCTGCTTTGCAATTCCTCCTTGGAAGTCACTCAGCAGGCCCTTTCCAAGAACTCGGCTGCTAATGTAATGTAAAGAACAGGAAGTAGTGGAGCTAAATGACCAAATACTACTAGGTGTTGAAATTGTGAAGCTATTTATGCGGTGGTCTTCATCTTGGCCAGCTGCCATTGTTTCAGCAGTGAGTTGCATCCCCAAAATTGCACTGTTTTTTTCCACAATTCCATGTGTTATGCTGAGGTAGGGTGTGACTGTCCAACAGGTGCTGTCACTTACTGAGTTCATTCAGTAATGTAGCTACAGATGTGAGGAACAGACCATTAACTGCATTGGGCTCAAGGACAAAGGGGGGAAAATGCACTGTAAGTGAGACTTGTTGGAAAACGTAATTAAAAGGTAGATTTGTCAGAATACGGCAATAAATCCTCTTAGCCAACAATTGTTAACCCTTTATCTAAATAGCATGACAAAAGTAAATAACATAATGCCTGTTTCTTGTGCAAATCAGGGGCAGAGGCAGTTCTGTCAGCATGAAATTTTCTGAGATGGAGAATCAGCCTTCTATGATTGTGCAACTCCAGTAACTTCAATTAGAAACTTTAATTGTTTGGATTTCTTTACTAGAGAAGCATACAAATTATTTATTATATTTATTTACTGAAGAAATGAAATTCTCAGAATTAATGAGAGTGTTTTTAAAAAGTGTCATTTTCTCCTTTTCGGCTAGGCTCTGGTCACATCCCTTTTTTCCCTCTGGTTCTATTTTTTCCCTATTTTCCAGTAAAATGTGATATGCCTTTCTAAAGTTTCAGCACTCCTAAGCTAGCTGTTTTAAGAAAATACAGGCTATCATGGCATTCTGTCTAAAAACTTTCTTACTTGCAGAACCATAACCGTAATTTTGGTGCTTTTTGGGTCTTGTTGCACATGCACTTAAGAGTAAAATGTATAAAAAAACCACAAACCTCTTTATTAGCACTGTAGCATTGCTTCACCTCAGTCCCAATTAACCTTCAGTTTATGTGGAGCAGCAGGCACTGTGTGCTTGTTTGCAAGTTCTACAATTTTATGTGAGCTGCACCATGACCTTAGTACCTAATAAAAATATATATTTAGAAATAGACAGAAAAGTCAGAAATGAGAAGGAACTTCAGAGCTGCAATGCTACTTGACATCACATGTCCTTTTCTCCCCTAGTTCTCCTTGTTCCCTACCTATCTAGTTGATAAATAATCTCTGTGTTGCTTGTCTCTTCTGTGAAAGGCTCATTTGTACCTGCAGCTAAGGAATGGTTTCATTTTTTGTATGATCCTGTGTCAGGAGTCCTTGAGATGTCTCTGTATCCTTATATTTCAATTATTTTGTGAAGTGTTGGGTATGGTCATCTTGTTTAGGACCTCTGGAGGAACAGGAGGAGCTCTTTTGACATGTGGGAAACAGCAGTCAGTGTTGCAAACTGTCCCCACTACCTGGATGCTGTGGAGCAAGAAAGAAATGTAGGTTAAAATGGCTGCTCTGCTGCCTCTCTCCTTCCTGTGGCCTTGGGAACACCTGGTGGATGCAGACCTACAAGGAAAATGTGTGCCACATTCCCTGTTTTTTAAAGCAAATGTAAAATAGCTTTTTACTAGGAGCTTCTACTGGGAATAGCTTTCTTAGGGAATTTGAATGGTGAAGAGGAAACACAGTATTCTCTATTTAACAGTTTTACACATCTGGAAAATTAGAGAATAGGACAGGTATTCTTTCAGTTAGAATTTTGCAACTAATAATGGATTCTGTCAAAATTGCTGGTGGCTGTTGCCCTTGGAGCATGTATTGTGGAATTTCACCTCTAAAGCTGCAAACATTCTCGAATAAAAATCAAAGGGATCTGGTCCTGCACTGGTGCAGGAGCAGAAGGACAGGAGATAAATGCTACCTCTACAGGGTTTGCTGTTCTGAGTGGCCAGTGCTTATTTCTGGGATTGTACCTAACTCTCAGCCACTTGTCTGGCTGAGTTATGCCAATAAGAAGCAGGAAGATGCCTCCTTAATTTAAGGGCATTGAAACAGTCTGTAATAAATAAAATTGGTGTAAAATATTACTGCAGCAGCCTAGACAAGGTTCAGTATGGTGCCTAAAAGTGTGTCTTCTGTAGCTTGTAAATCCTCTCTGTTATGCTGCTTAATCCATTGTGGAAGCTGGACTTTGGTGGATACTTCAGCTCACTTTATGACTAATTGCCAGTGTCCATACAGGGTGATAAACCAGTCTGCTCCTTCACCACTCAAAAACCTGCTGACACATAGCAGCAAAATGGCAGCAGATGCTAAGCAAGAACTGATATCACTCAGATTAGCTAAGGGAGAGATTCATGATTCACATCCAAGGTCTTATTGTATCTTGCTTTCATCTCTAACAAGGTGCAGGAGTCAGGCTACTGAGCCGAAATATCGAGTGCAGCAGAACAGCATGAAACTCTCCTCATTTGCTTGGTGGGCAAAGGACCTGCTCCTCTCCCAGGTGCACCAAGGGCAACGTGGAGCGACCCAGTTGATGGCAAATGCTGTGCCTCTGCAGACATACCTGTTTGTCAGGAAAAAAAACCATCACCTTAGCATAAATTACTGTACTTGACATCTAATTCCAGCCTAAATTTCTTTATATTGAATTGTGTGGCAGCAGGCTCATGGAGATATCTTGATATAAGCAAAAAGCCCAAACAGAAAAAACCTCAGACACAAACACCCCAACAACAAATCCAACCCAAAACACCCCAAAACCCCTAAAACAAATTCAAAACCCCCCAAAAAATGAAGAACAACTAATCAAAACCCAACAAAAGCGAGTGTCCACACTGGCTACATGCTAAAGAATGCATAGAACCAAATAAAATCTAATTTCCCTATTGCAAGATCTAGACATTGACTTAAAAATTCTGCAGCGGATTTGAAGTCAAGCTTCTTCTGTAAGAAAGTAGTTATTGGGATAATATTTAGGCTCACAGCATAAAAAGAACTTAGAGGGCATGGAAGAAGATAGTAATAGAAAAATCCCCTCTTTCTAGTCTTCAATAATGAAGATGTGTTTAATCTTTATATTCCGCAGACTAGCTATATGTAGTGAAATTTGTATTTAGATCAAAGGCTTTTTGTTTAATTTGTTTTACATTAAAGGAAGATAAAGTATCTTAACTACAGCTGTTTAGGAAACTGAATATTTGAGCAGATATCTATTCAGATACTGAATATAGGAGCAGATATAAATTTCTGCATTGTAGGGCATCCAGTATGCTAAAAGATATATAAATAAATGAAACATAAAACCAGAAAAATAAATACATGGAAATATCTAAAATTGCTTATGTATTTTTCATATTTCAGGGTATTTTTTTCCTGTCTAAGTTGACAGTGATTCATGTTCTTGAATATGGATTTATTTTTACACTTAGTCATATAGAATGTAACTACTGTTCTACCTGGACAGAATATTTTTTTGTCTTGCTGCATTGCAAGGATACATGGAACTATAAACACCATGTGCATATCTATTTATTGGATTTTCATCCAATTTGAAGTGGAAGATACCTTGGTTTTCTTATAAACTCAGTTTCCATTAAGAATGAAATCAGTATCATACATGGTGTAAAAATTCAGTTTTCTTAGTAGCTGTTTGTCCACAAGAGTTTTGTTTTGCCCCTTTTTCCTTCCAATTGACAATTCTTCATTCACACATCGTGTCTCATTCTTCTGAAAAGCCTTGCTTTAATAGCTTCTGAGAAGACAGTTTATTCTGCTTTGGCCTGTTTTAGCTTGTCCCGCTGTTTTTATGGTACTCTTTTCTTGTCTTATAGCCTAATAGCATAGGGCTTTTCTGTTTCTATTTTTCCATCTCATATCACAAGAGTGCCATCTTGTAACCTCCTAGGAGGTGCCACCTTTCCTCCAGTGCCAGTATCAGTGTCCATCCAAGCTATGAAAGCTCTCAGGACTCCAGGGCAGCAGGTAGGTGGGTACCAAGCCATGGAGTTGATAAACCTGCCTGTTTGGGGACAGTGACAGCCTTTTCAAAGAAACTGCCAACAAATGAGCTGTCACAAAAGTAGCTTTCCAGACAGACCATATTAAGGTCTCATAAAGTTCATTAGTCTGTCCACTGACTCCTACCATAAGGTTTATTCTGAGGTGCAATTAAGACCTTCATTTAAGGACTTTGTTTATTGTAATACCTCAGTTGTTTCTCTCCTTCATTCACAAGGGAGCACACAACAGTCTCATCAAAGGACAGGGTGTGAGATTGCATTGCTGTGCTAACATACTGTATGAGACTGCAGCAGCTCAAGGCCACTGTGGTGCTTTTAAACTGTTTTTATTTCCCTCACAGGATATATCTGTAAGCAAACATATTTTTGCTGTGCTGAAATTTACCACAGCAGGTGTCAGGATGCAGTGCCAGGATTACCCCTTCCACTGTGTGCTAGGTGGCATTGTGGGACTATCAGGGTTATACTTCTCCTTGCACTCTGCTTTACAGGGGCATTTTGAGATCTTCCACCTGGCTTCCTTTTTTTTTCTCATCCTCTTTCACCATCATCTTTTTTCCAAGGACACTTGACCTTTTGCTTGGCTCAGCCAATCTGGTTTTACTATTAATTGCCCTGTATAGAAACATCAAACTGAATCCCACTCATTGTCTACTCTAAAGAGGAAGGTGTGATGTTTCTGTAAATTCCCTATACTTTTTATTTCTCCTCTGTGTCAAGTATGATTTATTGACTGGTCAAGATGCTATTTTAAGCACACTGAATACACATAATAGATGTTTGTAGCAGAGGTTATTCTCACTGCTGTTTGGGTCATGAGCACAACAAGAAGAAAAAGCAGAGCATGGTTATGACTCTGGGGCTTTTGTACATTTGGTTCAGTGTATGGGTTATAATGACCCAAAGAAGGTGAACAAACTTAAACCAAGGTCTCCCAACCAGCAGAATATCGATGTGCAGTTAGAGGCTGTGCACCAACCAAATTATTTCCCATGTCCTGTTAAATGTCAATCATTAGAACGAAAACAGAGGATTAAGAGCAGTAATAATGAGGTCTGCATGTCTGTCTGCACTCTGAATAGCTCAGTGTGTCTTATTTTCCCACCTGTAGTGCTCAAGTTCAGTGCACAGAACATATACTGTGAACTGAGGAACAAAATATGGAGGAATAAGATTGCCAGAGATGTCTCATATAAAAATGTACTAATTAAAATGAGAAATGGCTATAGATAGAAGGTCAGCATTGTTTCTTTTGTCTCATAAGCAAGGAGAATTGCTCAGAGCAGGTACCCTGAATTGGAATTGAACCCTGTAGAGAGTAATGTGAGCTGGAAAGATAGCAGCACAATCTAAGTTGACAGGGTGGGTCATGAACACGTGCCCTGTAAAGGGGATAGAGAATTCTTCTTTGGTCACTATTTTTTCCATCAGAATTTTTCCCAGTTATGCCATGTCATGAGCTGGCGGGGCAGGGACTGCATCTGGGAGACAGGCTCATAAAAATCACATTGTCTCAAACTGAAAATAATTAGAGAATTTAATATAGCCTAAAACCCCCAAACCCACAAAGCAATATTTGAATCTTTTCTGGACTCTGGTGACTGATAAAAAAAGTGGTATTTTGAGTTTCATGGTTAAGGAAATAATAATTGAATGTGGCTTTTTAAACCATTCCAATTTTTCTTTTGTGTCAGCTAGCAAGAAATAATCTAAATGACATTTAGATGTTGTAATACATAAACTGTTTTTTAAATCAATGGATTTGGTTTTGATATTCTTTTTAAAATGGACATAATTTTTTAGGTATTCATGACACTTTTCTTATGGGAGAAGACTTGCTACATATTAATTTTTTTTTTTTTTTTGAGCAGTGGGTAAAATGGAATATAGGCTTGGCAAGCATTTCTTCAAGCTGGCATATGTTGAGCAGAGGATGCCAAGGTACAAGTAGCCAAATTAATTATTATTGCTTCCAGGACACTGCTGGAAACATTTTTTGTCCATGCTTTTATGCTGATTTTTCCATAACCATTCCCTCACTCCTGTCATGGGAAGACACTTCAACCTCTTCTTGCTAAGCAAACAAAGATGCATAAAGAGAAAAGTAAAGAAAGACTGTGCCCAGAATTTTACATTTAGCATCAGCTTTTGACATCTTCTGGAGTGTATGGAGCCAATGAATCACAGTGTAGTCAGTCAAGCAGTCAGAACAGGACTTTGAACTTTTCCTGAGATGGAATCAGTAGCAAAAGCTCACATTAAAAGGTGTTGGAGAAATCTATTTCAACAGCTAAAATTTTTCGGTCTCCTGAAACTCAGTGCTGAATTAACATTTGTGTAATGATTGGAATTTAACTGTACTGGTTATTTTCTATAACAGACGGGTTTGAATTCTTAATCATTCAATTATTGAGTTAAACAACATAGTCCAGGATGAGGTTTTCAATGATAACAAGACAATCATCAGTAAAGCAGACTCTACTCCGAGTTTTCCACACCATAAATCCACGGTGGTTTAACAGCATAGGCCTTTGCAGAAGATACAAAATAATTGCCCATTACCAGGTCTGGTACTTGAAGGCAAACAGATTTTCAGCCTTCTCTGACTTTCCCTCAATGAAAATAAAAACAAAACCAAAAAACCAACCCAAAGCAAACCAACTCCAAACAAACAGAAAATGCAACAGAAAACCCAAAGCCTACCTAATTTATTTGGAAAACAAGTAATTCAACAACTAGGTTTTCAGAAATGCCGGATCTGCAAAGTAACCTCTTTTCTTGGTCCCATTTTTATTGCTTGCAGCAGATTTTAGCCATTTGTTTTCCTGAAGCTGATTCAGAAATATTCAGCAGTATTTCAGCAACTCAAGTTTAAATGTTTTTTTTTTTTTTTAATGTGCTATTAATTTTCCTTTTAATTACTTTAAAGGAAATGCTTGGGTTCAATGATGCTGATATCAAAAAAATTTCAAAAAGTAGTTATTCTAAATGCTTTTCCAATTTATTTCTGCTCAGACTTTGGGAGTGAACCATTTTAAGATGCTGGTTTGATCCTTTCTGTGATCTGACACTTTCTCTAACAAAATCAAGACTAAGATTTTTCTGTTCTTTACTAAGGATTGTCATCTCCTAATGAGTTTTGGTCACAGCTATTTGGAGATTAAAGACTTCTCATGCAGTTTCTCAGTATTGAGTGGATTAGTTTGCTGCTAGATCTTTTTTCTTTAGTTCCTAGACTTTAACTGGTACAATATCTAAAGGTGGGCAGTGGCTGCATTTCCTATAGTGCCACTTTGACCTCACTTCCAAGTTTGCATGTAGTTATGCTTTAAATAGATTTGATGTGTCTATTAGTTTACACTGCTTTGTTTTGTCCTCTTCTGTGTGCCATAATGGAATTAGGCTCTTTCATTTGAGATAAAATCAAAAGTAAATACCTCCCTCTATGCATTTTTGAAATTTGAGTTGCCAAAACCTCTCTCCAGGCCTTTATTAGATTTGGCTTTGTGCATTTGAGAGGTGCTAAACTTGGATTTAAATGGATTCATTTAGGTGATGTGTTTAGACAAATGTTGTGTCTTAATGTCATTTTAGATTAGCAGCTCGCTTGTGGGACGAGTTGTGGAGGAAGTACACGGTAGTGACAGCTGAGAAATGCTTCTGCCTTGGGGCACATTGCAGTCTTACAGTTCCTGTGACTCAATGGCCAAGGCACAGCTCTTACTATGAGATCTACCTTGACTTGTCAAGAAATTAAATACTGGATTCTGATGTGGATCATTATGCTGGCTTCTGACATGTACACTTGCAGAAAATTGCCTTATCTGAGTTTGTTGGGTTTTGGAGGGGGTTGTGGGTTTGGGATTTTTCTTCTTTGCTTCCACATGAAAATCTTTTTCTGCTTGTTGTGGGCAATCAAGAATGGAAAGAGACTGTTTCAGTAGCTTGTGTTTTACAACTTGCCTTCCCTTGCATCTCTAATATTTTTCTAAGATTTTACTCTTGTAGTTTCTGGTAATACTGATCTCATAATAAATTTAGGAAGTGTTGAATCTCAGGAATTAGGTTATGTGACTAATTCAGGATTTAGTTCCCTCTCACATAGACTTTGGTCAGTCATAATTTCTTATCTCTAAGCTTTTTCCCAGCTGATTCTGTGATTTAAAATAATAATCTTGTGGTAAGAGGCCCACAAGTGCCTAATTAGTCCATATGCGAGAAGAGCATTCCATTGATAATGAAACATGTCAGCTTAAAGCAGGAGGTGCCACCAGGCAGTCATTTGAGCTGCCTACTGCACATGAAAGGAGGGCAAAGACATCATTCCGACCACTCAAATTCTTTATGATTGTTATTTCTCTTGGTTCTTCTGTCAAACATATTCCAGCTTGCCTACATCAGCAGTTCCTGAGGTCAGCAACATGTCAATTTGTCCTAGTTAGCAGTTTAAGGTTTCCTGATGTTTTTCTGTAAATTTATTCTCCTTATAAAACAGAGGACACAAATATCTGAATATGATGCATTTTCTAGAAATATGGTATTGCCCTGGAGATGTGGTCACATGCAACTTTCTGGCCTTCTGTCTAGGAGGAAAAAAAAAAAAAAAAAAAGAGTGAAGCAAATACCTTATAGAGGAAAAAAAAAAAAAAAAAAAAAAAAAGTGAAGCAAATACCTTATAGATAATAAAGTTGCCTTAGTCTGATATAGACCCAAAGTGAGATAATATGATTCACTTAAGGTAGGGAAATACCAACAGAAATCACATAACAGAAGCACATGTTATCATTTTTAACACATTTTTATAATTGCTGCACTGATGTAGCACTGTGGGAATGAGTTTCGGCTCTGTTTCTTTCGTTTTGGTCCTGCTTCTCAGTGTGCAAATCAGATTGGTGCTCAATGAGACACCAACACACTGAAATTCATAGAACTGCAAAAACTTCACTCTTAGGAGAGAAGCTCAGAGAGCTGCAATCCAACCCCCTGCTCAGCATGTGTCCAGTTCCTGATGCTCAGGGCCCTTGCCTAGTGAACTTTTGACTGCCTCCAGGGATTTTTGGGTAGGTTATTCAGCACTGTTGGGATTTTGGGAGAGAATTTCTCTGAAAAATTAAACCTGCAGTGCGATAGCTCCATAATCATTCTCTGTACCAGGTCTCCTCAAGAGTAAACCATAAGGAAATTAATTTTTCCTTAGAAATTAAGCTGGTGTTACTACAGTGTTGTTACACTGCTGGGCATCCAGGGTTCAGCAATGGAGAAGCTGTTACACCTGGATTCCTTTTTGGGCTCAGAGAAAAGAGTGAATGTTTGCTGAGGTGCTGTGAGTAGCACTGTCACCGCCACGTGCAGTGAGCACAGCAGGGCAGAGCAGAGCCTGAGGCTCGGGGCTCCCTGGGGCCACATCCCCTTTGGAATCCTGCAGGAGAGTCGCCTCCTGGCTGCCATGTCTGTGCCCAAATGGTTCACATTCAGGCATTTCCATGTTTACGCCTCACACTAGAGTCACACCACGTTTAGCTGGCAAAAAGCAGTCCTGTATCACAGCAAACTTAATCAATAATATAGCAAGGGGTTGATTTAAACTGACTTTTTTTTTTTTTTTTACCTGATTTTGCTGGCGCATGATTCTAGCTTTTTAAAAGTTTATCTCAATATGCCACTGATTTTTCACCTCTTGAACCTGCATTGCTTTCTATTTGTGACATGAAAATTAGTTGCCATGGAAATGATTGCAGACGATCTCTTAAAGAGGGGACTTAAAAAAGATTGCATATATCAGCAGATGGGCTTAGCAGTGTGCAAGGAAGAAATATCACCTAAAATCTAAGGCGCAAGGGGCAGGTTTTTTTTCTTTTTTAAACTGTCTGTATTTTCATTTGTCTCACAGCATCATCTTAAACCATTGCTGATTTCCTAGAGCACTATTTGCCTGTGGGTGTTTACCTGACATCCTGATTTACATGAAAGCATATCCTTGTATCTGTGGTGACTGAGTACCAACTGTAGTGAGACACAGAATGAGCTGCAGCAGGGAAGAAAAACCTGCAGGGGGGACAGGTGTAAGAGCAAAGGTTCAGAGGATCCCTTTGCTGGCTCAAAATATGATGTAATCATGTAGCCCACCTTCCCCAAATTCTGTGCAACAAGAGCATCTGTCTGATGAGCACAATGACAACAGCCTGGAGGGCCAATTCTGCTTAGCTATATTTGCAATGTTTTCTCGTCTTAATAAGGATCTGACCTGAGATGTTTCTAGGCTAATTCTTTTGACTGGGATAAGAATGAGATATAATTAATTCGTGGTGGGACTCTCAGGCTTTCACTGGCATAGCTTTCATTCACAGCATTGGCACAAATGTTCTCCTAGATTCATGGGAAAAATCAAATGCATTTTTCATTATGGAGGATTAAAGCCTTCCTATCCACATGTCTATATCCACAGTGATGGGAAGCTGACAGTCTCTTTGCACATGAAGTTAGGGAGAATGCTCAGTAGATTCAGCTCTTGTGTGATAAGGACAATTTCAGGGAAAAGTCAACTAAGTTTCATGTAATGTAGGGGACAATATTTAGATCTGTAATTTTTTTTTTTTTTTTTTTTTTTTTGCCTAGGTATCGTACTAGTCTGGACATTTTAAAAGGGTATTTTACAGATGCCCATTTTGTTTGTCCCTGTAGAGAAAAAATAATTAGATCTGCTTGTTTGCACAGTGAAAATGTTTAAAGGTACAATCACCTCTTGCTAGTACTCAGAACATTAGTCCTCTGCAAGGGATCACATGCAGCCTGGGCTGAGTTCTTATTAGAAACAAACCCTGTTTCACCATGTCTTTGGAATAGGGGTTTGACCCTTTCTTGTGCAGTTATGACCTGTAGTGATCACAGCAAAGCTTCACAGAATGTCCCAGGTGAAAGAATTTGGCTGCACCCAAAACCTGGGAGGTTGGGCTTTAGAGAATATACTGCACTACCCTGGCAGAGCTGCTGTCCCATCATGATGGGGCACTGGCTTTTGCTAGCAAAATATAAATATAATACCTCAGAAAGCTTCACTTGTAGTCACTGGAATAAAAGAGTATTTTAAAAAAAGCTCAACATTTAGTTCAGACCATTCTTTTGTTTGATTTCTATGAATATTTTAGTGTATAAAAATATCTATACAGAGCATTAGATTTATGTAAATGAAGAATATTTTCCAAAATCACATTATGAATTTATACAGATGTCTTTAATCAGAAGACACAAATTTTAATGATTATGCTTATAAGTATATAAAAAAATACAATGCAGAAAAAAATCCAAGTTAAATGGCAATGCTTGATTTTTGCTTTATGTACTCAAGATGAAGGGCTCATCAATAACCCCATAATGGAAGATTATTTGTAGCAATGGGTCTTCAAATAATTAAATTATGATGTATTAGAATATTTTAAACTGCTTAAGGCCAACTACAAATAGAAAAATAATTTGATGCAAATTACTTGTTCTAGCTGGGGACTTCCACAGCAATGGTCAATGTCATCAGAGTTAAGGGACATCTCATTCTTAGCAGCCATTTCTCTAAATTTAGAGTGAACCTGAGCCCATCTGCCACATCTCCATCTCTATTTCCTAGGAGCATTCCTAGTCTCATGCAGGGAAATTTTTTGAAATGCTTCTTTAAAATATTTGACTAATCTCTTAGTTGCTTTCTTTCTTTATAAGGATCTGCGTAATATATGGAAATAATTTATTTCACTGCATAGGTAAGTATTTTTTAATGCTGATATTTTAAATATCATCAATGTTTCATTATTATCCAAACATATACTATATGAATATATATAGTAGGGTGTTTAAATATCTTGTATTCAAAGCCTCATATTTTCTATGTGTTTTTTTTTTCTTAACTACATACATGTGCTTTTCAAAAGAAGTATGAAGGTGTGAAGTTTGTCTTGTAATTTTTTAACCTAGTGCTGATATTTTTGTGCAGGGTTAAAAGCAGTCCTTAAATAGAAAGATTCTACAGACATCTGTACTTAATTATGCAAGTAGAGTATCACAGAAATCACAAGATTCATAGTGACTTCATTGTTTTTATCTTATTTATGTACCTTCTAACTCTCTGTGAACTGTAGAAGGGGTTTCCCGTCTGGTGTCTGCATCTAGCAGTCACATCTCCAGTGATGGATTTGTAGACATCTGAATCCCTGAGCTCTGGGGTTCTATTTTAGTATAAAAAACCTGAAGATTTTGCATTCTTAGAGGTCTTGTCCAAGCTAAACAATCAATATCTTGTTGGAACACATGAAGTGTGAATGAGGTTTGTGTTGCTGCTCCATGATTACATTCCTTCCTGGAGTGGTGACTTGCACCATGCTCCTGAATGGTGCCCCACAGCTGCTGCTGGCATCACCTGATGCAAACACACAGATTTCAGTATTTTTTGTCTGTGGGGAAATATTGAGGTGAAGGTACAGTACCCTGCAAGACAGAGTATGAAATGCTTCTCAGCTGTGACTAGGGGTTCTAATTTAGTGGAGGAGAATTCAGTACCTTTCCACTTTTTAAAAGGAAAGAAAGATTTCTAGGCCTAATTAAAGATGATTTTTAGGTCTAAAAAGGTAGAAAAAAGTCTCAACAACTACAAACAGGAGCTCACTGTTGTAGTTGGAGGCTATTTATTTTAAAAAACAACCAAAATGATAGACAACGTAGTTAACACAGCCCACAGTGTGTATTCTTACTTGTCTGTTCTCTTGCATGACAGTAACACAATACCCTAAACAAGAGAGCATGTTATGAGACAGCTTTTCATGGGAGAAAGCCTTTTGCAAACAAAGACGGACATTTCTGATTGAGGTGTTTTGTGTTACTTTACATCATGCAGCATCCAGTCTTCATGTTTCCCTGTTGACAGCAAGGATGTTGCTGTCCCTCTTCATTAGAGAGCACCTAACAGCGTGAGCTTTCTGTGTCCTCCCTTGCTTAAATGGTCAGCTGGCACCTCCCCAGCAAAACCCAGCAAGGAGAGGTTTTTGACTTGACCTTTTTTAATTGATGTCTGAACTCCCTGGTAAATGACATCTCTGAGCACTGTGAATTTTCAGCTTTTGGTTTTATCCTTAAGTACATTTGATTTGAATTTGCTTAGACTACAAACCATTATATCTACCATTTGGATATCCTCCTATTTCCAGGATTTCTCCAGGCTGAAGTAGGCATCATTTTCTTCTGGGTATTGGCTACAGCTAACTGTGCCTGGCAGTACTTTCAGCCCTTACAGGTTGCATAAATCTAGCCTTGGACCATCCACTCACAGTAGCTGGCTGTCAGTCCTGTGGATTTATTTGGAGAGTCAGGTACCAATGAAGGAGAAACTTTTTCTTCTAAAGCATTTTCAAGGCTTATAAAACTTCTGCCTGTGCAGAAGAAGAATGGAAACATTTTCTGTGGTTTTCTCTAAGGGCAGGCAACTAAGATGCAATAATAATCAGTTAGAAATTTATTCAGACCTCTTGCTGGGAGGTGATTTCTATCCTCTCTGACTGATGTGCTGTTTTTCAGCACGGCCAGTCATAGTTTGCAATTGCCATTTTGCACCATTTGCAAGAGGGGGATTTGCCCATCCTGAATCCAAAGTGAAACTAGAAAGAAGGTCAGCAGTTATCCTAGTTATCCAAGCTGTAGCCTGATGAAGAGGAGGACAGGCTGCCATTTAAATGGCTCTTGGGTAGCCAGACATTCCCATCTACAGCATGCCTCTGTATTCCTCTTTTAGCCTCCTGCATTCAGGGAGATTTACTCTTCTATCTCCCAGCAAAGCTTTTGCTGTGATGTTCAGCATCCTTCATACAAACTTTTCCAGCTTTTCCACCATTTGGTTTGGCTGCCACTATTTGTCTTTGCCCTAGCATACCTGAGAAGCACTTGCTGTCACACCAGCTGAAAGGCATTTGAAGTTGTTCCTGCTGTTTTCTGCTGTGTTGCTCTTTCTGAGCTGCACACAAGCCTGATTATACGGTAACTTGAACCCAATCTCAGGCAGTAATGATGTTTGCTGGGTTGATGGATTGGACTTGGGCATTAAACATGTATTAAGATCATGGCTTGAATGAGAAGCAACAAGGTTACCAAACTAAAAAAATCTCAACCCCCTGCAAACATAATATAAGCTTTATAGACATAATGAAAATCAAAGTTAGCATGTGCATTTTTTTCAATGGCATATTTATTGTAGTGAGTTTGCATAAAACTTCAGTCTATTTCTCAAAATAGCAAAGGAAATTATTTTGTATTTGATTTCTTTATTTAGTTACATTTGATGCTATTGAGCAAGTATTTTATAAAATGCTTTCACACCAAATTTTAAAAATTCAAAGAGGATACATCTAAAGATCAAGAGCTCAGTAGAAATCAGTAAGCTTTCAGAACTCAGCTAGAACATTCTTCACAGAAAGGGTGATAAGTTATGGGAATAGGCTGCCCAGGAAGATGGTGGAGTCACGATTCCTGAGGTGTTTAAAAGAAGAACTGGATGTGGCACTCAGTGCCATGGTGATATTAGAGGTCTTTTCCAACATAATTGATGGTGTGATTCTGTGAATCTCAACCACTTGAAGCATAAGACTCACTAAACCGTGTCTCCGTTATCACATAGTAAATATGTAAAGCAGAACAGCACTAAAAGGTGTTTCAGAGTCCACAAGTGTGTGATGTAACTCTGATAGCGTGTGCTTCAAAGACAAATGAAAATGTAGACTAAAATCTCAAGAATTTAATTCAGAATCTGGAAATGAGTAGGAGCTTACTATTAATGATCTTGGAAGCCTTAACGGGAGTATGTTAATTGATAATGGTTTTGACAATTAAAATACTGTAGATAGCTGCTTTATCTAGCATCTGATGTTTTAGTTTGGTTTGTAAGTTGTTACTATTTCATAAGCCTCCATGAGTTTCAGTGAGATTTAGAAACGGAGCTACTAAATCACGAAGGTGTTGTGAAAATGTGATTTAAAAAAAAAAAAAAGCTAAGCAATGCTGTGCTTGGACTGTTTAAAACCTTCTGTGTCATGAATGTTTGTCCTAAAAACTGAATCATTTTTTCATCATGTTTTCTCCTTGCTTTGTGAAATCTAGGGATACCTTTCCTGCTTTTAAATACAGTGGGATCAGGATGTGAGCCTGTGATGTTCATGGGGCTGGCCAATACTTGCTGCTTGATTATTAAAAAAAAAATGAGATCATTTAAATAATGAATAACAAATAATAGAAGTTTTAAGGCTAACAGAATATTCCATCCTTAGGATTTCACAATGTATGAAAATACAGGAAATGAAATTGCACATTTGCTGCCACGCTGCAATCCAGCTGGGGAGGAGGGTAGAGGGAAGGGAGGGCAGGCAGCTCAGTCATGAGAAGGAGATGACAGTGAGCATGGATGCTCATGGAGAAGGTTTGTTGCTTTGTTTTTGTCTTGATGCCGAAGGTGCTACCACAGTTGTGTGAGGTAATGACTTCTGCTGAATTCCTGGAGGAAGCCCTGTTACAAATACAGCAACTTACACAGAAAGTGGTGTGTAACTCTGACACACTGCCCCCCATACCTCACCCAGGAGAAATATACTTTGGCTTATGTGTGTCAAGATACAGGCAAGCCAGGAAGCTGACATTTGTTTTGTTGTTTGGAGTTTGTTCGTTCTGGGGTGGGGTTTTTATTTTGGTGTTTTTGTTTTTTGGTTTTTTTTGGTTGTGTTTTTTGTTTTGGTCAGGTTGCTTTTTGGTTTTTTGGTTTTTTTGGGTTTTTTTTGAGGAGAGAAAATGCATTGTGGTTGCTTTCCTCTGTTTTCATGTTGTGTGCTAGTGACCCTCAAACCACTCATAGAAGAAATGCTTTTCTAGGCCAGTCTCCCCTCACCCTGCCACAATCTGTCTGCAGGGGTGAGAAAGCAATTCATTCTCTGTTCCTGTTCTGAGTGGTCAGAGCTCTTGACAAGATGTCAATGCCTGCTGTGATAGCTGTTCTTAGCCTTTTTTTGTGATTTGAATACCTTACTTGGAAAAGAGCCCTGAGCTTGTTGAAATAACTCCACAGAGATTCTGAGAGAGCTTTAAGATTTTAAGACCAATCAGTAAACTGCACTGGCTTTGAAATACAGCCTTTTTTATTCAGTTAACTCTAGCTGTGGTGTCCTTGCATCTCTGCCACGGTTCAGCTGTATTTTGGGTTTGTTTCAATGCTTTCACAGGGCAGATAGCTCTCTCTGAGACAGTCAGCAATAAATGCCCTCGGAGTTCAATAGCATGATATAAAAGGAACAGTGTATCTACTGCTTCCTTTGAATTCTTATAAAAGCAAACAAACAAAAAATAGTAGAAGCTCTTTGTCGGGCAAGCTGTTGAAGAGGACAGTAATGCTTTCTGTGTTCTGTGAAGAAGGAGTTATCAGCCCTGATACCTGTACTCTGTATATTCATTATTATGCTTTCATCTTCTTCCACCTTACCAGAAATGTGATAATAATATCTAGAAGTTTGAAGTTTAGCCAAATTTCAGTGACTCCAGTGGGGTTTCTTCCTTTCTGCATCACTGGATGACAAGGGAATGAGAAATCTTTGACCAAATTCCTGCTCCTCTAGTCTAGGATGGCAACTGTCCAAGAGTTGTCCTCAGCAGTCTCTATCCTCATTAGGTATTTCCTTGCTCTAGGAAGGATTATTCTATGAGCAGAGGAGCTACAGAGTTCAAAATGAATACAACTAATTATAGTTTGAACTCTTCAGCCATTCTATAGAAATCTGGGAAGGGAATACAGCTGGGAAAAATTGCTGTGAATATGTGTGTGTGGTTAAAAGGATGACAGTGATTTCATGGGCCACTTACTGTATCAGATGCATCTCTTGATACAAGGTAAGGGGGAATTACTCAAAATATCTTAACCTGGATGATCTATGATGTAGAGTCTCTAATTCTTTATGCTGTATGAACATAATGTGCCTAATGTGTGCTTTGGGATATCCAGTAAATAACATGCTTCCCATATTCTTAAAATGTAGTGATGTAGGCCCTATGGAGGATATTCCAACAGCCTCAGCTACTGTTATTTCTCTTCTGAGTTCCACAGTGCTGCTTGGCTGGACTGCAACGTGAGTAGATGAATTATGGAAACAGAATATTTTTTATTTTCTTCTCCTATTAATAAGACCACATGAAAATCTCCCTCAGGAAAAAAAAGAACAATAATCTTTCCTAACATAACTTTATGAAGGTGACTCATTTTAAATTCTCCATTATTTAGGGACCCATGGTATCTGTACCGCCTGTTGGTAATGTCCATTAAGCAGCAGCAGAAATGCATTTCTTTCCTTGGTTAGACACTCCAATGAGTTCAATTCTGCAGGAAGGAATGTCTTTTACTCTAAATATTTTTTTTTGTTCCCAGTCTAAGTGCATTATGCAAATAATTCACTTCATAAAAAGATAACAAATGTTTGTGTTTTGGTTTGGATTTTTTTCAGACAGCTCTGAACATGATAGTTCAGGAAGCAGTGTAATTTTAAGAGCTTAAGAAGAAGCAGCTACAGTATAATAGGATCTGGGTTTTATGCAAATAAAACCATTATGCCCATTACTGGAGCATAACAAAGTAGAGAGACCTCTGCACTTATGGGCAATATGACAAGTGCTTTATTTATGATAACTCTTAGAATTTTCTCTTGGCATTTTCTTACAGTTCCATGTGGTGTCCAAAAGGCAGAGTTTTATGTTGCTGAAAAGAACTCTCAGTACATTTAACAAATTACTTTGTGCAAAACAAATGTTTTTCTCAGATTTTGTTTTGTTGCCTTTTAGCCCTTCAGCAGTTCAGTATAGTCTTGACACTACAAAGGATTGTACTTCAATTTATATGGTTAATCCAACATAAACATGGAAGGTGGGAAAGGTCTTCAGCTGTATGATTAAACAGCTCCTAAGTGTAACAGGTTCAGTGTGTGGAAGTCAACAAAAACCACCTTGCCACAGGTTATACTGCCGAGTGCCCCATTTATTCTCCTGCTGCACCAGGCAGTGGAGTATGTGAGCTTTCTAAAGGTCTGCTCAGATGCCCCAGTGATCTGAACATCTTGATCTTTGTGTCTGTTTTTCATTTTATCACTCAGGTGTTTGCATTCTATAGACAGTATCCCAAGGCATAGAAAAACCAAGTGACTTCCTAACCCTGCAAAAGGGCAGTTATGACCCTCTGGAAAGCCAAGGGAATATTTTGATCATCCTTCATTTCCAGAAAGTCTGGCTTGTAAGTTTGTGTGTTCAGGGACACTGTGATTTTGATAATTCAGTTCCTTCCAATTATACTAAGGAAAACACCAAACAGCTTTGGGCTAAGGTGTGCCTGAAGTTCATTCTTAAACATATTTTATCTAATGAGATGGTGCTTTCAATGAGTACCTTAATAACAACTAAATCTCTGAACAGTACTCTTACCTGCCTCTAAACATGAGAGGGTCTAGGTTCACTTCCGTGGGAAAAGTGTTGCAACTACTAGTGTATATTAATGTTTTTTCTTTAAACCTGATTATGCATGATTTGATCTCTCTCCCATATCACGCTTTACTCTTCTGTCTCCATAGACACTGAGTTTCAGTGCATTGGCATGGCAGTGACCAACAAAGGGACTCTCCTGTGCCACTGCAGCTCTTAAAGCTTTGTCATAAAAATTGTTATTAATTTGGTTTCTGAAAAGAAAAATGCCCATCCATGCCAGTTACTGGAAGCTTGCAGCACACAGTGAGGAACTGATAGCTAAAGATAGCTTGTTTCTCTGGTGGTGATTTTGTTGCTGTATTAAAAGTTATAAAGAATAAACGCCTTGACTTCAAGGAATGCATACCCTAAAACCTTCACACTTCTGCTCACAATATTATTCTGTCTGTTAGAAAATAAAAAGTAGACAAACCTACTTTCTTTTGTTTCCCAGTCTTTCAGTGTAAGTTCCACTCACCACAGCCAGTAGCAGCAGAAGAGAGAGAAAATCATTGTTGTGGTGTAGCAAAATGAACAGATAATATACAATGTTCCTATACATAGCCAGGTTATTGCGCTGTAGCCTCAGAGAAAGGAATAGTCCAGCTCTGCTTCTGGCAGCCACAGAGGAAGTATCAGTTTACACATTTATCAACTAATCACAGTAATTTCTATTGTGAATCTAGTTAACCTCGTCTTAGCTCTGCAAGTCAAAGCTTATTCTCTGCTCAGTGCTGGGGTTGCTGTTCTGGTCACTGGTCCTGGGTGGGGCTCTTGGCAAGGGAAGGCAATTGTGCTTTTCAGAAATTGAAGGACTATTGGGCCAGTGATGCTTTAGCATGGAGCACCTGTTGGGTGCAACTTCCCTGTCTGGAATACCCTCAACTAACATCAGCCAATAGTTCAGACTGCAATGCCTTTTGCTTCAGGTTTTGTGTGCAATACATAAAAACGTGACAACAGCTCCTCGAAGACGTTGTGCAGCACCTGCCAGGTGACCTGTCTCCTTATTCACCAGTGGGAGGGATTTGACAGCAATAGCTTTATAAACTGCTTTAAAAATAAAAATCTCCCACGATTTTATTTATTTCTGCTGATCTAAGTGCAAGGCAACTGTTGAAATTTATGGGAAAAGCACTTCAAGGGACATAGTCGGCAAACTACCATCTTTTATGTGTGGGGTAGGACACCCACTAAGCAATGGGCCTCATCAAGTAGCCTTCATGCAAATATGTGAATGCCACTAAATGGCCCTTGTGAGCTCACTATAGTCTCCCTCAGTGAAAAATGCTGTAAGTAGAAGTACTTAGACATACCCTTACTACTGCAGTAAGCAGAAATCCAGATATTGTGTGTAATTAAAGATAGCAAGGTTAGTGGGATGTGCAGATTATGCTGGCAAATGTTAGGATATATAAGATGCATTCTGCTATTCCGCATGATCTGGTAGGGCACGACAAACATGTTTAGCCTCATAGAGCAGCTTATGAAAAAGAAGAAAAACAAAACTATTTGTAATCAAATATATACAAATTTATTTATGGAACCATCAGCTTTTGATACCAACTCAAAACCAGTCAAGGCATTTGTACTTAGTAAATCAATCCAGAATACCCAAAGTCTGCTTAATATTTGTATAAAGTTGTTTTTCATATGTTTCAGTAGTTTAATACTTAGTTTAATTCTTCACTGACTTGCATCTCAAAAGCTTTGTGTCCAAATCTTGGCATTGAATGAACTTTCCTGCACAATGAACCATGAGATAGGAAACTTGTCTTTAAAGTCACCTGTTCATGTAGGAGGTGGCATGTGATTGCCACCCAGAGGCTGGTTCGCTTTTGTTAATTAAATTGTGATTCCCTAGGTTAGAGGACTGTGCCGTCAACAGCAATTTCAGCCAAAATCGACACAGAGGAAGGGCCCATCTTGTTCTCTTGCTGGGTCACTTGTGAGGGGAAGTTAAGTCCTCTGCTGGCCAGCTGCAGTCTGGGCTCTATATAAAAATCATTTCACTATTGCTGCATTTCCAGTCTCAGCACTGGACTTCAAAGGAATGATCTTGACACTTTTATGGGGATAAACCCAAAAAGTGCTGAAAAGAGTCTTAAAGAATCAACTGATGAAGTCAGCTTCTGGTCCACTGTGATTCCATATGCTTGTTTTTACAGACTGATAAGTGGTGCTTGTCCTGTAAATTAATGAATATTAGTAGTTTTTTTGGAGGTTGTGTTGCTTTGGTTCCTTTAAAACATCAACAAACCAGTACAAGGAACATGCATTCTGGGGAGAGCAAAACTGCCACAGTGAATCAACAGGAATTATTATTTCCTTAGAAACACTTGGTTGTTGACAGGTGAATTAAATGGAGGATAGAAAAAGGATGGCAAACAGATGACTGACAGTAGACAGAGTTTAAGGAAAGAATGGAATTACGGAGCTGGTTGACTCATTTACATGGTAAAGTATTGTAGTCTTTAGGACTCTGTGGATTCAGTTATTAAAATTAACAAATGCAGATCCAGAATAGATTAATTAGCTCAAACAGGTGTCCCATGTCATATAACCTGCCACTTGCAAATCCAGAGATTCCACCTGGATCTCTGCAGGAATTCAGTGTGTCCAGTGCTGTGGTGGGGAGGGAAAAACCTGCCAACAGAAATCCCTGTTCCTGAGGCCACCAGGGAGGAAGAGCCTGGCTCCCTGCAGAATCCACTTCTGACTCTAACACAACTGTGCACTTGTATGTTGGAGCATTGCAGAGGAGGGAAGAAGTTAATGATTCAAAAGTTTTAAGTTTTGGAGGGAAATATAATTAAATACTGTAATCTGGTCAGTTCTATAGCACAGAATTTCAGAAACTGAACAGTAAAAGAAGGGTTTATTTTTCTTTATTTTTAAATTTGTCTCTTATGCACCAACTGTTGAAAATATACAAAGACAACTTCTGTTCCTATGTGTTTTGAACACACAGTACTTGAGCTGTAATATTTTTTTCCCTGGGAAAAATCTAATTTAACCCAGATCATCATACCCCTTCATAAAGAAAAATACTTTATATGCATATATACACGTATATAGTAAAGGGAGTCATCACAAAACTGGGCCTGTATTAATGGAATTTTTCTAAACTATAACAAAATAATAAATTAGATTTAAAGTAGCCTCTTGACATTACTTCTTGCTTAGAGATTATACCCTTAATTCAGACATAGGACACTGTACCTTGATATCTTACTTGCTAATGTGTTAGAGCTGTTCTGTAAAACCAAAATGATTCACTTGGGCAAAATATGAATTCTTTCTGTAACTTTGAATGTACGTATATATATATATATATATATATATATATATGTGTGTGTGTGTGTGTGGTTGTGAGTGATTGATGTTCCTACTCAGCTTTCTAACACAAAATCTGGTAGAAATTCTGGTACTTGCATCTCCCAATAATTCTACTTACAGGATGATGGCTTTAGCTGCATTGTAGACTTTGTGCATACACACAAATAGGTTGACAATAGGTTGACTATTCCTGTTAGACAAATTCCTCATCTTAATTTTCCAGATCAATTTAAATAAACATGATTCAACCATATTGCTTAAATAAGGTAAGGTAAAATATGTTGTTGTGCTGCGTAGTTTCTTACCACAGTTTAATTGAGAATCCCCAGTGTTTTGAAACAGAGACTAAAAATTTGGCAGGAGGCTAATTCACTATCATGGCTGTGCCTGCACCTGGCCTGATGCCAAGGATGAAGAACATCATCTTCCACATATTCAGCACAGGCTTGTCAGAATTTGCCCAAGTCCAAGTCCTTTCATGGGGACTGCTGGGCTTCTTGGAATGTCCCTGTGAGTGCTGGTCCTGCCAGCCAGGGCTGCTCCTGGGCAGGACACTGAAGCAGAGGGGCAGCTGAGTGGCAGTGATGGTAATTGTGCCTTCTGCAGCTGTATGGCAGGCAGGATGTGTGGGATGGGAGCCCATCTGGACACAGGAAGAGCACAAACCCAGTGCCTTTATTCTGGGAATGGCAGCAGCAGAAAAAAGCCAGCAGAGCTCCAAGTTTAAAACAAAACAACACTTCCTCTCTGTCTATAGTCTATAGTTTTGTATCACATGAAGAAAATACTCATCTCCCTGCTACAGCTTGCCCTCATATGCTCTTGATGTAAAAACATCTTGTAGGAGCAGACCAATGTATGTCTGACATAGTATCATCTTAGCAAATTGGTCTTTTTTCAATTAAATAACCAAAAAAACCCTAAGTAAATTAAACACTCCTGGCTTTGTGTGAGGCCATTTTTACTTTTATGCTTGTCTAGTAAGCTTTTCATGGCAATGTAGTGGTTTCATTGCAACTGCATCATTTTGCTCTGAGCTGACATTGTATTCATAAAATCATACTTCTATGAACTGGTAACAGGAGGAGGTTTTTGGTTTTATTTTGGTATGCCTGAAAGGAAAGGTGAAAAAGTTGCAATAAAATGGCCAGTAGTTTTATACTGTTTGCCTACAGTAGTACAACAATACAAACCTGATGATATGGAAATAGGTTTTCTCCCTCCTTTGAAAGATGTAAAGTTACACCTGGAATTAGCAGTTTCTTGAAATGGCAGTGAATCTTTATAATAAACAGGCATTAGACCTGCAGAATAATTTTTTGGGGTGGTCATTATTACAACTATTTCTGGGAGAAATTGTCAGTTAAAGTGGCTTTCTGTAGTCATAATTGTGAGGGTGTCTTGTGAGTAATGGCCACATCACCCTGCATTGCTTCAGTTACTTTTCTCAGCTTCTCCTAGAGTAGAGAGATATGCATGAGTTCACAGATTATTTGAAATATTTCTGTTACCTTCCAATTCAGACAAGAAAATTCCTCTCTTCTGGTGGCTTTTTCTGCAGCATCCATCTCATACTAGTCCCCCATGACTTGAACTGAACAGTGCCTTGCATCCTGTAGATACATTCTGTCTATTAAATCAGCATTAGTGCTTTCACCCTCAGAGCCCCTAGAGCAAATGTGTCTGGAGGAGATTTTGAAGGGCCAGGTGAGCTGTACTAACTGGGTCTGCTCCTCCACTTTTATTGTCTTTTTGCTGTTTTTCTACCTTCCCTGCCTTACTTGCCCAGGTGTCATTGTCAGAGCTGATAATCTCTTCAATAGCATACAAACCATTTCCCTCAGTCTTGACTGCTTGATGATAGCTATACAAAGAGACAAACCACCAGTGGAATATAAATGAGATTCTGTTAAAACTGAGATAATCAAACTGAAATGTTTTGTAGAGTGCTCAGATTTTGTGGAGGCATGAAGGCCAAGCAGGTTAAATCTGCGGACTGTGACCATATTATTTGCCTTAAGAGGACAAGCCTTGGTCTAATGCTGTCAGCCTTGCCCACTGTGTGACCCTCCAGAGCTCCTCTGATTTCTCTGGAGGCACATAGGCAGTGCAGCACCAGGGACAGGTACCTGTGTGAGACTTCACAATACAATCTGTGTGCTATAGCTCAAGGTGGAAGAGATAAGAAAATGCATTTTCCATCAGAGAGTCATCCCAGCCTTTTAGCATTTCTTCTGCCCTTAACAGAGATGAGTGGAGCCCAGTAAGGTAGAACAAGAGCCCCCAAAATAGCAAACACAGGGTTTTTTCTGTCTTTGCTCTGTTACAATGCAATGTAACTCATTTGAGATTTTGAAGGTGATTTTATTGCCATCAAATGCATGAGCTCTGCTCACTTGCTTTGCTGGCTAAAAAGGGTCTTAGGAAGAAAAAAATGCCAGAGCCTAGAGCTGCAAACAGTGCATAAACTGACACAGCCTCACATTCTGCTGTGGTTTTGTCTGTGATGTAGTAGTCAGTTGTATACAGTCATCAAAACACATTAAAGTCAGGAAAAAAAATAGAAAAACTGACAACTATGGGGTTTTTTTGTCTTCCTCAGTTAATTTATACTGATCTCCACAAAACTCGGATGCTGTGCAATAATGTAACTAAGAAGAAAATAGTAAATCACATAAATAATTCCTGCCACCAAAAATAGCAGTGTTTTTAAAATAAAACCTGCACAGAACCATTTTGTCAAAATACTAGTTTCATTGATCTTGCATCTTTTACAATCTTAATTTAAGTTTGGGATTTTGTATCTGAAAAGCATGGCAGATTAAGGGCTTTTGGGCAAAGAAACATGTTTGATTGACACTAATACATGTGATCCCATCTGATTACAGTTGTGAAATATGCTTTCAAGCCTACCCCACTATATATTAAAGGGATGTTTTTATAGTGTGCTGCTGTGTACCAGTAAACAAAATGCTTTTTAAAGTGTCCAGGGGAGCTTTTAAAATTTTCCATGTCCACAACCATAATAATTTAAATAATGTTTAGAATATTCTCTGTGAGGTCTGTGCATTAGCACTGAGTTCATACTAAGCAGCAGCCAAAACTGTATACTCTCTGCTGACAAAATTATTTTTAATGGCAGATCCTCTAAACACTACAGGGAAGTTCATTATCTTTGAAAAAATTATGAGAAGGTACAGGAAATTAAATGCTCTGAGTTAGTTTCAATGTCAGATTCTGTCGAAATCTCCCTTTTTTTTCTCTACAGCTCTGAGGTTTCTGTGTAGAACTATAAACGTTCAGGTTATGATGTTTCAAGGTTGGATTGAGACTATGATTTGACATTCAGCTACTCTGAAGTAGAGCAAACGTGGGAGAAGCAATGCTGATCCTCTGTAAGCTTCCATGTGCAAGGTTCCTGTAATCCCTGCATTCCTCTAAACCAGTTTTAATACTAAAACTGCTTGTTTTATGTGGTGTGAAATTTGTATTGCTGAAATCAAATGTCTTGGCTCCTGACGAATAAATGGAATACCTTAGGAGACAGTATGCACCACTGATGCCACCTATGTTTCCAGATAAGCTTTTCAAGCTTTAAGTACAACCTCTTTTACGAGACTGATTTCAATTAAAAATATCCCAAGTTTTGGTATGATTGGAATATCCATGGGACTGGCGTGACTGTAGAGGCTTGATAAGCAAAACACTCACAATTTAACAAGTGCTGTGGCTTGTTTTATTTAGATTCTGCTTTTGCCTGGGGGTAAAAATAGCCCAAAAACATGGTGAAGAGTGAAAGAGTTAACTTGAGATTAATGTAAAATGAAGTAGATAGCTGGGAGTAGCTTGGTGGTATGTACATCTGAAGCTGGAAAATTAAGGTTCCAGCTGACCAGTCAAGTTAGCTATAGCTAAATAGTGTTCAACCACTGCACCAAAACCTTCACATATTGAAACCCTTTCTTTACTGGCACTGAAGTGGTAGAGAAATTGCATCTGTGAGGAAGTGAAGATGCCATTAATTTGTAATTATTAAAAGAGTCTGAGATTGAAGAATTTCCAATTACTACTTGGATGACATTTTATTTGGTGAACAAATAAGGGGCTTGCATCCTTTATCAAAAAGGATTTCTCCATTAGTACTCTCTAAGGTGCAGCACACAGGGAATGCTTTGGGAAGGCAAATTTTGATTACAAAATCAAATCCTCTGATAAGGACTTCAGTGGCTTGAAGACACATTACAGAATTTTCAGATCAAAGATTTAGCTTGACAATGAAGTAGGCTACTATTTTAATTTTTTTTATTTAAGTTCTGTTTAGAGAGAAACCTCCAGGAAATGTATCTTCTTGGAAAATCCTATGATATTGATGGCATTATTCTAAATGGAGATCCTAGTACTATTATGGAATTCAGGACTGACTGTAAGGTATAGGCAGGTTTTGCTGGGAGGAATGCAATTCCTGGCATCAGTTAATGCCTAAGAGCTTTGCCCTTGCACTGTAGCATTCTCTTATTTCTTTCTATATCACAATTATATATTTTTGGTTTTATTAAAAGGTGATTGGGAAGCAGTGTTTTCAAACAATCTTCTGCTGGGAGAAGTTTTACACTGTGGGACAATGTCAAGTGTGGAGTTCAGTAACAGGCTATTAACAAAATGCACAACAAAGAGGCAACATATGAACATTGGCAAAGCTTTCTAAATCAAGGGAAAGTGTCCTTTTTGTGAATCTTAAAATGTAGGAATGGTGCTTTGCTCCATAAAAATGAATACTTTTGAGCTTTTAATCTTTGATATCACGTAAGAAGCTTTATGAGGAAATGTGTTGCAGCCTATTTTGGATAATAATATCAATGTTTTGTGCAAACAAGTACTGGTAATTGTAGGAAGCATTTTCACTCCAACCACTGATACAAATATGTGTGTATTCTGCTGATTACCATTAGTGCTGAGCTCTCCCTCCTTCAATTCTTTTAATATTGTTTGATTAAGCTGGAACTTTATTGGTTTAATTTCTCCTTCCCTGGGATCCTGAGTGTTAGTTTGGAATGAGCTCTAGCCAAAGCATGCATCTGAGAAGGGAGATGGTCAACAGCAGAGTTTCATTGCTAGAGAAATTCTCTGGCTACACCCAGAAGTGTCTTGTGTTTGTGAGCTCTATTCGGCCTGCAGGAATATTCATTAGTTTAACTGAGTTCTTTAAAAATCTCACTGACCCTGCAAATTTCTATATTGCACCTGTACCTGCACAATTTATATTTCTATAATGTTATTTGCATTCAAAGCTGTTTCATGCAGTTTTGCAGAGCAGTCTGTGTGTTGACTGGGAATTCAGCAGTGGCCTCTCTATGCTGCTGTACATGCAGGCATGGTTCTAGAAATCTGTAGTTGCTCTATTCCATTGTCTGCTGGTTGTGACCCCATTAAGCTTAAACAAATATGAGAGTTAGTTCACTGACAGTGTGGGTTAATTTTAACTTGTATCCTTTTGCAGTGCTCTGTAGTGTTGGGCATTCTCTGGGTGTTGCACAGAGACAGAGATTTGTACAAAAAAAAATAGAATGCTCTTAGCTGAAAACAGTCTGGTTTTTCTCCATGCAGCACTGTCAAAATGTATCAAATCTGTCTTGAATGACATTTTCTGAAGGAATATTTCATTTGTAGTTTTAGTGATCTGCAATTGCTACCCTCCTGATTCCTTATCCTTATTTGTTGTACTTGCATGCTAGCACTTCATTCTCACTGTTTCTCAAATTCAGACCTTGGAAAAATTTCTCCAGCTATTTCTCAACTTAAATGCACTGTCATGCCTGTATTTCCTATCCACTCCCCTGACACTAACATTTCTCTACACCATCTTTGTTTCATCTGTGTCTGCTTTATGCCATGCTCCCTGCATGGCCTTCCACCTAAGGCAAATCACAGTGTCCTTTAAGCAAGGTGTAAAACCTTTCTTAGTCCACGAAACGCTCAGTCCACAATGGCAATACCCCACACTGCTTTTTTTTTGTCTTATATGCTTGTACTTAAGATGTGCAGTGACACAGCAGGTGCTCCTCTTTCAGTATCTATACCTTATAGGAAAAGCATTGTGAGTGCTTTCAATGCCATAGCAAATAATTTGGGCTCCTTTGCTGAAATTATCAAAGGTGTCAAGGTCTTCTGTTTTAGCATCAGTATTTTTCCAGTGGAAACTTGATTTAGATAGTCCATACAGCTGTTTCTTTATTTCCTCTAAGCTATATAGGGACACAAAGACTGTTACAATCTCTTGGATAATATTTTAGTACCATGAAATTCTTTAGTGGAGGTGACTTCCTGGGAGGAAAGCAACAGACAATTAATTAGTAACCCTAAGTGGTAGTGTGTCTGGGACAACTAAAGACTAATTGAGCTAAGCCTTCACTTGACTGTTTATTTTCATAACCTAATTGTTCATTTCACAATGACTGTAAGCAGTGTGATTAATATAAGCTGTGAGAGCAATCAAGCTGAAAGAAGATGGTAATGGACTACAGGAGGATATTCTTGTTCTCAATCATCTTATTTTGCTGCAGTTTTGTGAAGCTCTTCAGCTGAGCTATGGAATGCCCTGAAATTGCTTTGGTAGCCAGCAGGTATATCAGGCTCAATCTGTTGACAGGCATCGTGCCTTTGCTGGGAGTGTTTATAGCAATAAAATTCGGAATAGATTCTTCTATTTTGTTTGTCCTTTGGTTCTTTCCTCTGTATCATCCTATTTCATCTTCAGACACAAGCAAGGTATAAATGCTCACTTGCCATTTGCAGGTCAGGTCTCATTTTTGCACAGACTCCCTCCCATGAGACTTTCTCTTTTGCTTGTTGCTCCATTTTCCACTTTCAGAAGGAATAAAGGCCCTTTGTCTTTTGGCCTTATTTCCCCTATCACTTTAAAGAAATGTGATGCTTTTCTGTATATGAACAAGGTGAGGCTGATTGAATGAGAAGTTCTTTCATGTAGTTGCCTGCATTAGACTTTTAAATTGCAAGGCAGAATTAAACTAGATATTCAGTGATGCTTTTATAAGGTATTTAAAAGTCCAGTTCTGCTGGCAAGCTGGCCTAGATATAGTCACAGTATTAGATTTATTCAGCAAACTGGAAAAGCATGACCTTGACATCTTTGCTTCTGTTAGCTTGAAATAAATGTGGTACCAGTCACTTGCAAGTGGGAAAAAAACATTATAAAGCCACATGGGCTTGTTTTGAAGCAGGTAGACTTAAAAATCTCAAGAGTAAAAAGCATTTTCTTTGGTTCCGTTTCTTATTTATGAACACCGTATGCTGAGAAATTCTTCTTACAATCAGCTGAAAGATCCCCACACTTTCATTTTTTAATTATTTTCTCCCTAAAAATAAGCCATAGGCTGCATAGACACTTCATATGTGCTGCTCAAAATCAAAATCAGTGCACAGCAATAATGCTAGGCTCACTCCCATTAAGATAAATAGCCCACCTGCAGAAGAAAGAAACTGTATCATCGTCATAACTTCATTTATGCTTAGATAGCGACTGCAGAGCCTTGCTGTTAAATCAGCACAAGCCAACATGTAGATATGCTGTGGTCAAGATAGATAAATCCATGTCCCTAAAGCCATTCCTTCCTTTTAAGGCCTTTTTACACACAGCTGAAAGAATAAGTTCCTCCTGGCACAAAGGATAATGTGACCCCATACTTGGGCTTCGTGTTCCAATGGCCTGAAGTAGAACCCCCAATGATGTCTATGGTTTTTGTACTTTTGTATTTTAGTTATTTTCCCAGGTGTACTGTTTTTGTGACATTGATGCATGACACCCAAAAGTACTGTCTGAGGATAAGTTTTCATAATTTTGTGTTTTAGGTGAAAAATTTGCTTCATTTGGGCCTTCAGTGCTTATTAATCTCATTAATCTCAGCATCAGGAAAGCAATGCCAAAGAAGAGTCTGTTAATTTTAGAGCTGCCAATAAATTAATTTCTAGAGTTTTCTTCTCAAAAGCAGTTTATATGAGAGTGGTCCAAGTTCTTCACCCTTTGCTCATGAAACTGTAATAAAGTCCAATATTGCAAAATATCCTGCCATGAACCAGAAGCAGAGGATGTTGGTACAGATTGCTGAGATTGAAAGGTGTCAGTATTGCTGCCTCAGGCATAATTCTTCCTGTGGGATTGGAAACAGGAGTGCCTTCTCAAAGAGAAGTCCCACTGAAGAAAGGGAAATCCCAGAGATCTGATCCCATCACTTAAGGGTTTACAGAGGAAATGCAATTAATCCTATTCCATAAAGCAAAGGCTCACGGTTTTCCTACATTTTTGAATGTTTTCAGTGAAGTTGACCTAGCCAAAGAAAATGATGACTGTGGGAAGACACAGAATTTTGTTGAGCCACACACACACACCCAAAAAAAAAAAAAAAAAAAAAAAAAAAAAAAAAAAAAAATTTACTATCAACAGCAAGAAAAGTACTGGCAAATACTGGCTGTTAATCAACATAGGAAAGGTGATTGGATTTTGAATGCAAAGGAGTATTGTGCCTGCCCAAAGAGCAAAAAATCAAAGAACTTAATGAGAATGTGCTAGACATGAGGAAACTAACAAACCAAATTAACCAAATTGGAATTTTTTTGCCTTACATTGCTTTGGAAGCTTCCTCTATGGACTCTCCATCTCACCTTAAAATGCAGTCTAGTTCCTTGCCTAATTCTACATCTGGGTAGTGGATTAAATGTTTCACAGCTGAATGGAAGTCATTAGGTCCATGCTGTGTTTCTGTTACCCTACATGTGCCACCAGGTGCCTTGCAATTAGTGGCCTTTGCACTGCAGTTGTCACTAAGGAGCTGCACACGTGCTCCCCTGTGCTCTGAACCACAGGTGTATGTGTGTCAGACAGGAGAGTCCAGCCTGCTCCTGCAGCAACACCCAAATAGCTCATCTCTGTTACCTCTGACTTCTACACGGGCTGGGCCTTTAGTTTTAGGCATTATACAGACAGGAAGCAGCAACAGGCTCTTTCACTTGAAGTGCTACCATCCTAGGGGAACAGCAAGAAAATGGGGCTGTCCTTATGTGATTTCTCTTCCCAGTGTGATTTCTCTTCCCTGAGTAGCAGTCTGCTGGTTAAGGGAGGAAGAGCGATTTGATTAATCAGGGAATGTAGTTGACAGCAGCCGTCTAGAAAAAGAGAATTTAATTTCAGTACTCAGTGTCTATTCATAACAATATTTTTAAGCAGCTTTTGAAATTTTTAGGGGAATAGTGATAGTCTTTGCTCCTACTGTTGGGTTTTATGCTTATAGGAAGCAATTCTGATAATAATGTTAAAGAAAGTAAGTTCAATATAAAGAAAAATCCCATGTTCTTTACTTCCTTTGTGATATTTATGCCTCTTGTTATACTGCTAAGTCCTGTGCATTCACATCTGATGAAGTAAAATACTGTTTTTCTGCTTCCTCTGTCAAAAGAAAATCTGGTTCTTTCACCTCTTCCCTCACCTTACAGACTACCTCTGGCTAAAAGTTTGTGGAGGCAACAGGAACATCACCTTCATTGAAAAATGTGTTATTTTTCACCATTTCCATATGAAATAGTTTTATATGAGACTGGGAAAGAACTTACACAGCATGGATTTAATCAGCTGGAAGCCCCTGCGAACAACACCAACGTTGGTTTGGTAAGTTTAAACTCTTTTACAGAAGGGTCAATCCAAGGCCCTTTGGTGTCACCAAAAAGATTCCCAGCAGTTATGACAGAGTTTTATTTATGGCCCAACAAAATAAGACCCTTGCATGCAGGATAAAACCAACTAATAACTGTTTATAGATTATGATATAACTGATGACTTGCTCATCAGTGTCTGAAGGAAGAGTTTCATGTTTTCCTTACACAGGGTAGCAGTATTGTGACACCCACAGCTGCCACAAAAACTCTTTAGTAAGTCCAAATCACAAGTAAAAATGTATATTTCCTTCTTGCCCAGAGATAGTTATGAATCTGCTCATAAATTAATGTACTGAAATGTAGCAGATACAAATGAATTTTTTGCTCAATATTTATTGCTTCATCTGTCATGAAAAAGGAACTTTTGCATGCACTGATAAATGGGTAGGAAAGGTGCCTGGCATGATTTTTCTGCTGATTGTAATATACAAATGTGCTTTGTTGAAATGCTTCATTCTAACTTGCACTGATATGCTCTGGAGAATTAAAATGTCTTACATCATGTTGAGGAGCAGCACTTTTGAGAGGAATAACTATCCTTAGTCCTCAAAAATGGAAGAATCTGGCCAGCACAAAATTATAACAAAGTTTTGGTGCTTGGTAATATTGAGAAATGCTGCATTTGCTAAATTCTTTCTGCAATTTATTTAAATGTTTGGACGTAAACTATTCAGGGAAGAGAATTCCTCTGGGTGTTATCCTGTCCTAAACATAGGGTCAGGCTCCAGGGTGAGTCAAAAATGCAGTGATAACATTGTGATGTATTACAAATAGAGCAATCAAAGTTGCAGGGCTTAGTGCAGCCCATGAAATGCAATAGCTGAAGGCCATGTCAAATAAACTCCCAGCAGTGAGTCTCTTCTGCCTCGTGTGATACTATTGATCCAGGAGCTCCTCTGAAAGCACAGGAGAGCCACAGTTCTGCTACAACTGAGCTTTCGTGCTTGGAATGAGCTGGGGCAATAGTTTTGTTCTTCAATGACTATAACAATTTGATAATAATTTGAAGATTTCCATTACTGCTGGAAGTCTTTGGATCAGAATAAACCAGGGTTCATTCTAGTGAATTTCCTACTTAGCTTTAGGCTAACATATTTCAGGTTGCTTTGAGGCTTATCCTATGTATTACTAAACACAGACAGCAGAAACACATAACACTATCTTTTTAGAAAATAAGAAAAAAAAATTGTATCCAGACAACATGCAGTTGACTGCTGTACATGGAAACAATTCAGATGTCAACTGATTCGACTCAGATGTGAGGAAATTAATTTAGAGTGCCTGTAGTTCTTTTTAGTCAGGAAAAGCACAACTACTTGCATGGAAACTATTTTCCCATCACCTTGTGCTGAACTTCATTATGCCACTAAAACCCTGAGGACAGAAACGAACCCAAAACACCAATCATGTGTCCAGCAGTTGGTGCAGATACCACAGTTTATAGTGTCTGGTACTGGGAAGGGGCGTGTTGGAAGACTGAACATGGAAGCAGATTAACTGGCAGGTAATGGTGTCAAAAACAAGGAAGAAAGATCGCTACCATTTCATTCTAATTCCAGCATGCCTTTGTGAAAACACCTGTAGAAAAGCAAGTGGACTGAGAAGCAGCTGTGCTATGGATGCAGGTCTGGAAGCCGGCTCTTAGTTCTGTGATTGTGAAAAGTGATTAAGCTGGCGTGCCCTGTTCTTTGTTAGGCCAGTTCCCAGCAGGTAGTCGGGATCCCATTAGTTGCTTTTAGTGCTTACAACATGTTTCCCCTCCTGCTTAGGTGCATTAACCAGTGATGGCCAGTGCAGGAGGAGAGCGAGCTGCTCTGGGGGTTTTGCTTTGTTGCTCATTAGGGGCCAAGAAGCTGTGGGTGAGCTGGAGTCAGCTCTTGGCTTTCCTGTCCTCTGGAGCCCTAAGCTGGATTCCTCTTCCATGCTGTTCAGCTGGGAAATGGGGGGAAGGAAATTGCTGCTTTGAGGAAATTTATTCTGTACTCAGCAACTCTTTTGTCTTGTCCTTTCTCTTCTACTCTCCCCCAAAAGTGGAGGGAAAGGCTGGTTGCTCTGGCTCTGCCTGTGGCTTGGTACCTTAGGCAGCTGTACTTTTTGTTCAGGTTTGTGTTGCCTTGGGCTAAGCAGCCGTGAGGGGAGTGGAATTGCATAGATGTCTGGGTAGGTACAGGGTGTAAAACTTATTCAAAAATACAAAAAAATGTTTAAAAAATGTATTTTGACCATGAGTAGCAACCACCCGAAGGAAAAAACAATGCATGAAAGCTTTAGGAAAGAAGCTGAAAGCCAGTCCTTTGGTCAGGATAAAATGTGTTGCTGTGTTGAAGTCTGATCAGCCCCAGCTGAGGAAAAAGCCTGAAAAAAAGGTCTGAGGAAATGAGAGAAGGGAATGTCTCATACACACAGTGCTATGTGCCATGTAATTCTTAGAGGAATGGAAAGAATGTTGTAAAATCAAACTGCACTCCACCTCCCGTTTTCCTCTCTATTGATTTGGAAACTGCTGGCCAATTTTACATGTTTCAAGTAGCAATCCTAGAGGTAAAGGTAAGGTGCAAAGAACTAAGTATATGTGGATATATATTCTCTATATTAGACTGCCAATGCATCAAAACATAGGTTTTAGAAAATGCTTTGTACAACATGAGCTGCAGTTATTTGAACTGCAACATAAACAGCATATAACAACTTCCTTTAAGGCTAGGCAGTACTGCTGATACTGAGAACCTGCTTCTATCAAGTCATTAACACTTCTACTCCTCGTCAGTACAGGACTTTTAAATTAAAGAATTACCAGATGTATGCTACTTTCAGCATACTGCCCTAGTTAAGTATTTGAAAACTATAATTTAGATTTTAAAATTGGATGAGAGAGGCCCTGAACTAAATCCATTATCCTCTTCTAGAGATGTTTGAATCTGGCAGTTCTGTCACAAGCCTTGCTGTGGAGTTGCTAATATTGTGACATAGCCTTTAATGTTTTCCCTTACTCATAGGCTGGACAGGAGACGTTTAGAAAAAACACTAAGGTAAGGGCAAGTGTTGCAATTTTTGAAACTAAACTACTATCCAGTCCACTTAATCTTGTGACATCTACCAAGAACTGAATATGTCTGAACACAGGAAGGTATGTTTTAATTTTTCATTAGAATGTGACATTTTAAAATGCTTTTGCTTCTCAGTGAAGAGTGAGACAAAGTGTAAGTGCAAGAACCTGTTTACTATCCAGAATGTTTCTAAAAAGTGTGAAGCTGCTCTTCCTGTTTGTCTCTAAACTATGGACTGAGGTAGTTGCAAGCACTTTTGAATTTCAGCAACTACTTAAATATTTACATAACAGTATTGCAAAATGTATGTATGCACAGGCAGACTTTTTATCTTGGAGATGTAATTAAAGGGGCTGAGAAGTCTTCAAGTGCTCCTTTATATGTTTTTAGAGGACTCATTCTAAAAGTAATAAAACAGTACTAGTATTGAATATTCTTAAAGTATGAAAGAAAGGTGTGAAAATGCAGTGAAGTTGTTCATGGTGTTAAGACATTTTTCACTGCAGACTTGAAAAAGCACTGAAGTACACTGAAAGTACCGTGAAATGGGGAACTTCTCTATGTGCCAAGATTAATCAAGGAGTGGGTTCTTTGTTTGAGTTACAGGTGTGTACAAGTACAAGGTAGTCCCCTCACCAATGGTTCAAAACCAAGCCAGAGTTAGGCTGATGCTTTCTGCATTCATGCAGAGTAATGAATGATAAATAAATGATAGTGTGGGATTGCAGCTGTAAGAGAATCTTGTACTTTCTTGTTTTCCTGGTCATTTATTGAAGCATTTGAAGGTCTTGAAAGCTCCAGCGTTATGGCATTTATTTAGTACCATCTATCAACACCTAAGACCACTGAATCTATGTAGAGATTGCCATTCAAATTGCTTCCATGTGCAAATTAATCACAACATTTTAGCTTCCTGGTATTTCAGACTGCTTGGTTTTGAGGCCAGATCATGTTTAATGATGTCAGTCATCTTCACATCAAAAAATAAGTTGGACAAAAATGATAAATGTACACAAGCTTCTAATTACCAGGTCTGATACTGAGACATCATATAAAGGAATTAGTCTCATTTAGTATTTGTTTGCTCCCTGTAGTGAAAGTCAGGATTGAGATGCTGTTATGGATGTTTTATATAATGAGGACTTTGGATTTTCAGTCTGTGAATGTAATGGTTTTAATATGTGCTGAACTGAAGCAAAATTCAAATTGAGCAATGTAAATATTCATTAGCTATGATGAAGTTAAAGCTGTGTTTTAAAAACACTGTTTGTTTCATTCCTGAAGGAACAAATGTGCTGGAGTGCTTCTGCTAGCAGCTCTTGGTGTCATTTGTGTTCCATCCTCCAATGTGACAGCATGTGCAGAGGGGCTGCACAAGGACAGTAGCTCTGCTTTCACTGAAGTTACCTAAGAAATTTAGCAGAGGGGTAAAATTATGCATATCAGCCTTCATCTCTATTGACAGTGTAAGTACACTTCAGGCAGATCACCTTAACAATTTTTACAGATAACGTAAGTTTGTGATGACCTATTTCAAACCCTGCAATTGACAGCTGGGCTTTTTTCATCCAGTTACACATTAAACTCAGTGGGGACAACAAAGGGTTTTAGAGAAATGTAAATTCTCTGTTTAAAAGACTGCAACCAATTGGTGAGTAATTACAGTTGATAATTCCATTACCTCCTAGGCAAAAAAAAAAAAAATCCTTAAAATAGCTGACTGTTTCTAGCACTACTTTTCAGCCATTGCATCTTTTTATCTTTTTCTGTTTGATAGCTCCTAGAGTCGACACATTCTGCACACAAAAATGTGAAAATTCATCATCCTGTACCTTTTGATAAGGAGAAAAGACAAAACTCTCATGAAAAACATTTTGCAGTGTGATCTATTTTGAGAGGTTCAATTTTTTGATTACTTTGCAGAGGTGTAAATACAGAAAACTAGGCATGGTCATTCAGTACTGATAATATATCATTTTAAAGTGTATTCTGTATTTCTGTATTACAAGTTGCATTGGTGAAATAATAAACTATGCAAGCCTTGCTGCAGTCCTGGCAATCTGGTGAATCCTGTGTGCTGGAGGCTGCTGAGTGCAAAGGAGGATGTAGTGGGTAAAAAAAATTGTTTGCAGCTTTGTCAGCCAGCAGATCCATGATTTTGCTGCTTAAATGTTTACTGTGCTCCTGTGGAACTTGTATTTGAAAATTTTGTGTCATGAGCCAATTCTTACCAGTTTGGTGTTTCAGGCAGGAGCCCCTTCATTTCAGGGCTGCCTCTCTGAGTGAAGCTTGCAGTACCCACAAAGGAGAATACAACATACTGTGCATAGAATTAGTCATCTCTTGGGCTTTCATGTGTAATGCATCCTAGCAAACTCTGAGTCGTGTCATTTGGTACTGTGTAGGACCTCCTTGTTTTGCCTGTTGACAATAAACCATAGCAAGGACAAAGGATGCAGATGGCCTTATTCAGAATAGACACACACTGGAGAAGGTCCTGGAGGATTTTCTCACGCTGTTCTGGTATGAGTTACAAATAACATGGTAGCTCTCCCTAACCACAAAAGACATTTTCATGCCTCTGAGTGTCTAGACTTGTAAAATGGCTATAGGTCTCTTCCAGCAATGGAACAAAACACATGTGTGGGTCCCTGAGAAGCACAGTTTTACATGCCACTCTCTCAAATGTATATGTAGGAAATCCTCTGTATCCTGAAGCTCAGATAATGAGAAAAGTGAGTATCAGGTGAATCTTTGAAACCCTAGCAGATGGCTGTATCTAGCTTGATATAGTTTCATCTTATCAGTGATTTTTGAATTGTCTCAAATGTCATCATCTATGGTAAATTACATATTGCATCTGTTCTGCAGGAACAAGTGAGATCAGGACTGAAATGCTATTGAGCACACTCCCATCTGCCTAAACCAAGGGGTGCATTTAATGAGGTCTCTTTTCTTCTGCACTTCCATTGTGCCAAATGGAACTAAGCATGTCATAAGGATTTTTTTCAGGAGGTGATGCAAATTTTAAGCAGTTGGGCAATAATTAAGATGGGGTATTTTTTTGGTTTTTTTTGGTTTTTTTTTTTTTTGTTTTTTTTTTTTTTTTTGTTTTTTTTTGTTTGTTTGTTTGGGTTTTTTTTTAACCAGTGCCCTCTAGAAGTAGAAAAAAAAAAAAAAACAAAAAAAAAAAAACCAGAAATTATGGTGTTTTGGAGTTTCTTTTGTTTCACATTATTTTTCAATGTAGAATATTCATGGAATTTCTATTACTTAGAAGAAAAGGTCTGGTAAGAAGTCTGGTTCAAATCAAACAACTGCCCTGACTGTGGCTCAGGCTGGGAGGACATTCATTCTACTGCTCTGAACTACCCAGAGCAGCAACTGAGCTGGCAAAACCACTCAAGGAGAAGAGTATGGAGAGTTACTCAAAGAGCTCTCTAGCAGCTCAGGATGCTATGTCCCAGAGCAGTCTGAGCTGGTTCTGCAGGTCATGCTGTCCTCCTGGACAGCTGAAAGAACTGGAGCTGCAAGGCAGTTGGCCCTGCCCCTCAGTGTGCTCCAGAAGCACATTCCAGGCTGACCACTGGTGTTTTAGGAAGACACGTTTCTGATGTTCCTGTGATGCCCTGCTGGGTTATTTGTGATGGAGCACTCACCTCTTCCCATCTAGTGCCTCCCTGCTGCAGGAGCACTGTGAACTGACAGCTCAGTAACCAGCACTTGGAGCTGGCATTTCCTGAGTACACTTTCTCTTGCTCCCCACACACTATTGCACAGATACCTTCAAAAGTGCTGATTCCTTTTACCCAGGAAATTTGCCATTCATATGATGATGTCAAAAAAGCTTTGCTATTCAGAGAAGTGTTTTGGGTGCTGTTTGAAAGGTCATGCATACAAGTAATTCTACAGCATATGTATTATGTAATTTGGGAGTAGAAAAGTCCAAAGATTGTTTTGTAGTTAGGCTTTGTTTGGTTTTTTAACTGCTACCTTTTAAAAATATTGGCGGTTTTGTCCTCCCTTCTTTTTTCTTTACCTTTTCAACTTACACTCTATGACAAGGACTCTTTTTTCTGCTTTATCCTGATAAGAAGAGAAGTGCAGGCTGAAATCCTGAATCTTAACCTGAGAAGATTTGGAGAGCTTTTAGAGTGCATAAGACAGCCTATCCCTTATGCATGCTAAGCCAGAAGAGTGCATTCAGGCCCTTTAATTTGGATTGAAAATAGGATGTGGAATTTTAATGCAGTAGTGCTTTTTTACCTTTTTTCTTTCTTTTTTTTTTTCCAGAAATCTAGACTAATATGAACATGTATTGGGAGGCTATTTTCCATTTAATTATTACAGGTGAAGGCGAAATACATTGTGAATTTCATTGTAGTCTGAAACACCTTATTCCCTAAAGCTGCACTTACAGCACTTTCTGCTGCAGATATGAGGTCTGTTGGATCTTGGAAACACAAGATACTTCATTTTTTTTCAAATTCCTTAAAGGCACACATTTTTTTTCCCAGTGCTGCCAGTTATTGTCAGTAGATCTCCCCTATCTAATTAAGTGGTCATTTAATCAATCTTCAGGCAGTAGTTTTTCATTTTAAAGGACCTTCTCAGGGAAGGGTGAAGTGCTCCTTTAAGGCTCCATGATGGTTTTATTTAGTGCTGTTCAAAGTCTTCTCATAGCAAACTGCTGCAGCCAAATTCCTAAACCTCCTGATAAAAATCAAACACTTCACAGTATGCATTAAACATTCTCCTTCAGGAATAATTTTTGTCTGAAAGCGAAGGAATTGCTCTGAACTCTTAACTTGGCCTAGTTTGGGACCAGCAAATTAAATGACTGATACTTTCTCTTCACAACTGAATTACTTCAGATTTTTCTTTGAACTAGAGTTTGGGGATTTTTTTCCCAGCAACTTGCATGGTTTATTGCTCTGGTGAATGAGAGGCTTTTTGATGCAGAATTTTTCTATTAATACCAAAAGGCAGATGCTGATCTGGTTCCTCACGGTTGTGCGAGGTTTGTTTGCCTTGGGAGGAGAATGTCTCGCTGCTGCAGCAGCCTGTGGCAACGAGTGACACGATGTCCTGTGGCCACTGTGGTGTGCCTGGGCTGGCTGGGTGGCACTGCAGGACCAGAGGCTTAGGCAGGCTGAGCCACATCTGCGCTCCAGAGATACTGCACCTCTTCTTTCTCTGTTGTTTTTAGCAAATGACTACCTAAAAGTAGCACCAATAGGCTCCCAAGTGATCTTGTAATGCTTGCTAGTTTTTGGTGGGGCCTTTTTGGTTGCTTTTTCCTCGTTTCAGTTGATTTTATCTTTTGTCTGAATCTATCCTTTTTGCTGTTAGAGCTTCCTGGCTGGGACTAATGATGGCATTTTAGGCTATAGCAATTGCTGCTCTCTATTTTGGTTCTGCATTTAGTCTCTTGTCATGTGCATTCGTCTCTGCTTATTCCCGTGGCGCTGTTCTTCTCCTGCTAAGCTGTGCAGTCTGTCCCAGGCTCTCCTGGGCAGAGCCTTCAGGGCCCCCAGCTGGGATCTCACATGGCCATATTGCTGATGAAATCCATCTCCACAGCCCAGGCCAGCCCAGTGTGCTGCCAAAACCCGGGCCCTAGCTGCAGGCTCAGGGCTGAGGGCGCTCTGCGTGTGCAGGAGCAGAGAGGAAGGTGACAGTTTTAAAGATCCCGTGTGATGGTTGCCCCAGTCACCAAGTGACAGTCTTCATCCCGCACGTGCAAAAACTGCTGGCACGAGAACGCAGCCCCCAGTGTTTCTGGCACCTTTGTCAAGTAGGTCACCTGCGAATGTGTGACAGGTAGGTTTGGCACACAGGTCTCAGAATGAGCTAGAGGTTTTTAAGTGTTGCTCCCAGTACAACATGGGTTCCTAAAGGCAACAGTAACTTTCTGAAATATGCAGACTTTTCACTACATACCCTTAATAATAAAGTCTCTCTCCATCTTTCTTGTAGGCTCCTTTCAGGTACTGGACTGTCACAATTAGGTCTCTCCAAAGCCTTCTTTCTTCCAGAGTAAACAGCCAACTTTTTTTAGCCTTTCCTCACAGGAGAGATGCTCCATCCCTCTAATCATCTTGGTGGCCTCCTCTGAACTTCCTCCAAGGAGTTAATGTCCTTCCTGTGCTGGGACTGCAGAGCTGGATGCAGCACTGCAGGTGAGGTTTCAGGAGAGCAGAGGGGCAGAATCCCCCCCATTTGCCTGGCTTTGGATGCAGACCAGGACAAGGCTGGCTTTGTGCCAGTGCTCATGGCCAGGTCATGTCCAGCCCCTCATCCACCAGCACCCTCATGTCCCTCTCAGCAAGGCTGCTCTCAAAATGTTCATCCCCCACTCAGTATTGATAAATGGGACTTGCTATGTTTTATTTTCCCAGTTTAATGTTACTCAGGCATTTCCCTTGACATACTCAGTGGAGCATGTCAGAAGGGTGTCATGGCTTTTAGAAAATATTTAAAACAGAATGGATCCATCTTGAATGCAGGTGCCAATATGAATTGGCACTGCCAGAGGTATGCAGTGACTTTTTTCCAGTCAGGAGGAGACCTGTGCCAGCTACTTAAAATTTCCAGGTGTCTGACTTAGCTCTAGTGTTATGCTAGACTCATGAGCTGAGAGTCAAAGCTGCTCCCTTGTGCACAGTCAGAAGTTCCTCATAAAAGAGGAATTGCATCTACAAAATGATTACCTCTCAGATTGGGCTCCTTGTGGAAGTGATCATGGCATCAGTCCCATCAGAGTTCTAGGAGTGTCTAGACTATGCTTTTTGGTCATATGGATTAGTTGTAGGTAGCCTGTGAGGATCACAAAAGCTGAACTTGATCCTTATGGGTCCCTTCCAACTTGAGATATTTTTTGATTCTATGATTCTATCATATTTCTTCACAGGGGAAAAATAGAGGTTGTCTGTTATGAAGCATTAACCTTGTACCTCCTGCAAACAATGCAATGCCACCAGAAAATGAATTATTGCAGTGTCTGTAATTCCATTCTATTCCATATGAATCATAAATTTTGCAATCTATATAGGTAAAAAAGTATTTCAAAAGTGTTTAACATCCAGGAAGGATGCTAATCCCCATTCTGTTTGATGAGTCTCTGCTCTAATAGTCTAACACTCTCAAATGTCCCTATAGACTGAGGTTGAATTAGCTAAGCTGTCTATACTGAATTCTCATATATTCACAGTAGACAAGCAGCAGATTATGTTAAGGAGAAAGAAAAGTCATTTGTATCCTCAATTGCCTAGCAAATGATAAGAATTTTGAGACTTAACTTCTCTCTTCTTTTAGTTTTTTTCCCCCTTTATTTAATTACAAAAGATTTGCTGCCTGCAAAAAGTGCCTGCCTTGAAAATTAAATTGATACACATACGTGCACTGATCTTGTGTCATAAGAACAGGCAGTGGAAGCTTCCTAATTTTTTATTCCCTGTGCCTTCCCTTCCCTTCTCAAAGAAATGGTATGGTTTGTTCTCTCTGTTTCCCAAAAAAAAAATCCTATTTAGAGACAAATTCTGTGCCCTGACCTCTCAATTGTTAAGCTTTTCAAAAGAGTGCAGACGCATTCTGGATGATTTTATGAATAACATCAGGCTCTAACATTTGTCAGTCAGAACAAGAACGTCAGACATTTTTGATTAGTGGTCAGGGAGCACCTTCTGAATCATCTGAAGGGAAAGGTCCAGCACCATAAATTCCATATTTGTATGTATAAAAGGCTTCTCTCTGTGGAGTCAATAGTAATGCAGAGGTTGGGATGCATGCTGTGTAATTGATGCAAGATTAATAATTGTTTAAAAGCAACAATCTTGTATCTGGAAGACTGAGTCATTTGTGCTTTTTTAGCAGCTGTTCTGTGGGGCTGCCTTTAGAAAGATTAAATTAACTTTACATTATCCTGTGTTTTCATTATTTTCTAACTACATGACAGATTTTAGCTTAAAGCATCAACATATACAGGTAGGAAAAAAATGTTTCATATTTCCTTCAGCACCCTGAGTCTGGTACTATTTTGTGGCAGTTTTTGTTAATATCACACATTATGAAATAAAGAGTGCAATTTAATACATCTGCAAATGGTAATAAGCTCTAGGGAAAGGCCTTGAGCACTCTGAAAGTCTACAAGATCATCTCGGCCAATTGGTGGGATCACCTGAAATACAAAGGATTGAAAAGGGCTGAATGCAACTGCAGAACTTCAAGAAGAGGCTCTGTCTTCCAAACAGAGAACAGGAAATGGGCCAGGCAGAAGCTCTGTGGATAAGGAGCCAGTCATTGGCCTTGTACTATTACCAAATGCATTGACCCCAAATATCATGGTGGGATATAAAAGGGGTGCCCTATTAAAATGAAGTCTGAATATGCAAAGACATCTTTTGTATGTCACTCAGCCCTAATAATACCCCTGCTCATGTACTGTGTCAGGTTTTGAGCACCATACTTAGAAAATCCTGGACCTAGTAGAGCAGGGCCAGAGGAAAGCAATAAGAATATTCCAAGGTATGTGAGTAGTGAGAAAAACTTGTAGAGAGCTGGATATAATTAAATTTAAGAAAAGACTGAGGAGTGCCACAAAAAGTCTTCAAAGGCCCAAAACCCCAGCATAGCACTTCTGGAAGCAAAAATAGGCATTGCAATTTAGAGTGGTGACTTTCTGGATTTGATATGGCTAAAGGTCATTAGTATTGTAATTTTATGTACAAATTGCAAATATTAATACATCAATATGTTAATATTACAGTGGTTTTCTCCTTAAATAATAATTTGCCTTTTAAAATGTATTTGCAAGTGTTTACATATTTGGGCACATTGTGAGACTTGTGGTTGGTTTTTCTGGCATTGTGGCATTGAATCAGGCATGTCCTGGTGTAATCAATGAGTTTTGGGGGAAGGTTGTTTGAATTCCTCTTTGCCATGTGTGGGAGAAAAAACAAAATTCTCAGGAGGTGCAGTAACAAACTTTTATTTAAAAACTTTAGATGATTAAGGTAGAATAAGGTACTTGGCAGATTTTAAGACATCCAAAGTAAGGCTATTGACAAACCTAACTTAGCAAACTTTAAGAAATTGGGAATTATGTCTTCCCTGTAGTGCCCTGCTGCCATGGGTGACCTGCTTCTGCCTTTGATCCAGAGCAACACCTGGTCTCTCTACCAGGTACATGTCTGGATCTTCATTTTTTGCAGATTTCATCCCAAAAAGTAGCCATTTATTATTCACAATGAATTCTCTTTGCACAGAGTTTAGGTATAGTTTTCTTGGGTTTCAGACTTGCAAAAGGATTATTACACTGACAGATGATATTTTTAAAATCAAAAATAAAATATGAGGTTGCATAGTTTGACCTCTGTCCTTACAATGTTGCCCAGCTAATCTTATAAAGAGCTGAGTCAATTTTCTTGAAGATTACTGTTCACCGCTTCAGGTATCAATACATGGACATCCACTTTTGATTTATTTCACTGGTTATTTGCTTTAGTTCTGTAGGTTTTATAGGGCTTTACTCTGGAGGAAATCAGACAAGTCTCACTTGGATCTCACTGTGGAAATGAACTTCCAGAAAACCCCGGAGAATTTTGCTATTAGCTTACTTAGGGGTTTTTTTTCCAATTAAATCTGTGAGAATTGTTGCATTTTCTCTTCAATTTAATATGATTGTATGTTATTTCTGTACATTGTGTCTATGTGACAATTGCAAAGAGAATTTCTCAGTATCAAATCGATGATAGCTGTAATATTGTGATTAAGGCCACATGCTTGAAAACAAGTACACGTGGGAGGGCAGGATTTATATGAGAGTGAAGTAAATGTAAGCTATTCATCCTTTCTCAACCCTTCTTCAAAAAGCAATAACTTCTGGTTGCTTTTGAGGTTCTTATCTTTGATTTTTATTACTATATTACTTAGAAACTTCAGATTTCACATTTTCCAAGTTACAGGGTTAAAACAAAAGTCAAGTCACTACCTGGTTATTTTTCATGTGAGACATGTTGTTATTCAATACCTGGCATACAAGAAGGGGATGGGGATTTATATTAAAGCATGAGAAATAACACAAAATTTAATTGCACTATTGCTGAGGAATTTTCCATAGTAAAACTGCATTACAAAGTGAATTCCTGCTCACCTTAAGAGAAGCAGTTAGTAATTGTGATTTACAAAGCCATCAAAACTATGGAAATGCTTACTTCAATCACTTTTAATTAATGCTTACTTTAATTTTATGAGGAAGTTTGCTGCAGGAATATTTACTGACAGAATAAAGATTAAAAAGATCTGAATTTTGTCTGTCATAGTGCAGCAATTAAATTTTCAAGCCTAAGAGATCCTTGTGGAATGAAATAATAAAGTAAATCCTGTCCTTTGATTACAGTGGAGAAAGTAAACTGCAACTGTTCTTGTAACTTCTTCACATAATAGTAGCAAATGTCTACAAATGGACATAGACACATTCAATGAACAGATTTAATTCCCTCTCTTAGGCTGGAATTGCCTATCAATAGAGCTGCTTGTAATTAACTCCCTCTTATTAAATAATTCTCTTGTCTAGAATGTAACTAAACCGCTAATCTGAAGAACCATTTTCCTTATTCCCAGGGCTGCTCGAGCCCCTGCAGCTGCCATGTGGAAGCTTGTAATATTTAATGCACTTGTCTTTCCAATAATTTCTATACAGTTGTCTCTTCCTTTCAGAAAATAAAAGTGTTGTCGTCCTTATTGTGAGCAACCTGACAGAGCCTGGCTACTGAGTAGAAAGGGTATTAAGTGAACTATAGAACCTAAAATCTGTTGAGAAAACTGATTTTTTTTTTTTTTTAATTATCTTAAATGGAGAGATTTATTTTTCAGATAGTGATTTTGCACCAGTAAGAATGATCTTACAAGGGAAAAAGGATCAAATTTGGAACCTTACGAAGTTGCATTCCCACACTTGCTGAATCGCAAGGGCGTGTGGAAGTGGCACGGAGCAGAACAGTCCCCGTGTTAGCTTGAGGCCCAGCCTGATCTAATTAACCCTGCTCAGAGGCAAGGTTAATGAGCCTGGGTCCCTTGGCACGAGAGCTTTTGTTTTCAGCTTGCTTGGAGGTGCCCTAAGGCTCTCCTGCAGGAGTGCAGCAGAGAGGTGCAAGTTATTAGAACACAAACAGGTACCCAGGCTGCGAGATGCTTGTGTGGTTTAAGGCAGGGACATCTCCTCATTCATGGCACTCTCTCCTGGGCTGAGGAGCTCTCTTAGAGCTGTAACTGCAGTCCTTCAGTTCCTTCCCACTTTCCCCACTGTCCAGCAAGTCAAAAACAGGTATTAATGAATGTAATGTCTCACTGCTTTTATTTCTGACTTCAAATACTTAATGAAAAAATCAGTTTAGAATAGCTTTACATTTTTTCCCTGTAAAGGTGCATTTAATAAAAATCACAATAGCTGTGCAGACAGCTCATCATTTATGAATTAAATAATAATAATTCTACTATTAGTAGAATAAAATGGATACTCTTTCTTCTAAAATTATTTATTACTGTCATCTTGGATGGTTTATGCCAAAGGAATGCAATTTATTTCACAGTAATTAAGATTAGTAAACACAAGGCAGGGAATTATTTGTTTTTCCTAGAATATCAAGCTAGGTTCCTTCAGACCAGTAAAAGATTGGTGTCGTACAACAGGGTAGCAATAACTTTCCAGTTAATAATTTATATTTTTAATTTCTGTCTCTTTGTGTGTCATTGGATTTCCCATGTGTGGATTTTCCATGACCAGTTTTCTCTATAACTGCATTTACATTGAAATAGTAAATAATTAATGTCCTCCTTTCTTTCCCAAACCAATGCCCTAATATTGACCATTTTTCTTCTGGAATTACTTACCTACATCTTGTGGTCCCAGGTTTCTTAGCTCTGGGTGTTTTATATCAGTTTTCTAAAATGGGATTTTTTTCCCCCCAATCCATTATGCAGTTTGATACTTTGAGTGAATAGTTGCATGTATGAATTTCAAATTCATACATATTTGAACTAGTAAAATGCATTTATTGAAAAGTTTGCAGAGTAAATATAAAAATGGATACTGATTAGTCCAAATATAATTTCTAGTCTGTATATTTGCTATCAATTTGTTCCACCACATGCTTTAATCTATGTCATGTATTTAAATGTTTTAGCAAAATTTGTTATAAAATGAGTTTGCTACTGAAATGTCAGCTCAATCTCACTTTTGGCTTAGCTATATTGAAAATTGAGAGTAGTGGTAATAATACTTAATGAAATGTCATCTGAATAGCTAAGTGATCTGGGGGTGCTTGGAGAAGAGAATACATAGAACTCATCTCTTCTCAGATGGGGAAAACTGAGGCCTAAAAATAAGTGAAAACTTGCCCAAAGTCACTCAGGACTCTGGAAGAAAAGTCAGAATTACAGTATAGGCGCTTCAAGTTCCATTTCTCAGCTTGCCATTATAGTATCCAGTGTTCAGTAAACAGAGGCTGTGACAAACATGTCATGGATCTGATGTAACCCTTTAATAAAGAGAAACTAATTGTTAATAGTAAAGTAATATTTTCCACTAGTAAAAACTTCCTTCTAGATTTTCCTAAGACATTCCTCCTTTCAGCTAATTTCTTTCACAAAAGTTCAACATACCCACTAAATATTTTTAGTGAATAAATGAAAATGAAGACATCAAAACCCACATTCAAGGCTTTTTTACCAACACATGGGAAATCAGAAAATGTGTCATAATTTGTTTTCATTAGATATGTTCTTATATTTTGTTAACCAGACCAAATCCAACAGAAAAACATAAGGTTACCCTAGCTCACAAAAGGTAAAACTGTCCTGATCATGTTTTTCCCTTCTTGATTATTTTCCCAGAACACCAGTGCATACAAAATGCTTCATAGCAAATTTGGCTTTTTATTTATGTATGTGAGCCCTTCTTAATGCTGGCCCTTAGTTCATGTTTTCAGAATTCAGCAAGATATCAGTATAATATACTACACTTGTATTTGTCTCCAATTTCTGATAGATGTATAATATTTATATGTGTTTTCCTCTTTAGTGTCCTCCAGGCAGAGTAGTGTGCTGTTCTCTGCCATCAACACACATCTGTGTGTGTAAATTCAAGGAGGAAAGCTGTACAAGTTTGTCTGGTAGTCCATGTAAGCTGCAGGGGTCAGACTAATTTTCAAGCTATATAATTTTTTGAGCTTGCATTCTCATTATCACACCCTTGTGGTCACTCAGGAGTAACTTCAGTATTGCCTGAACTGTCTGTCAGGAGCACAGAAAGATATCTTACTTCATTGAGGGGTTTTTGCTGGAGAGAGAGCACTCATAATTGCTGTGATCATACAAGCACAGTCACCTTTGGTGTTCCAAGTAGAACTTGCCTCCAGGACAATCCTGTCTGCACAAGAGCTTCCTCAGCATGGAATCCTCTGGGGGATTTCCCCATTTATTTTGTTAGATGCCTCCCTTTGATTTTCTCTTACTTTTTTTTTTTTTCATGTCTGAAATGAGAAGTACAAGCATTGTTTTTTTCTTTTGTTTCTAACTTTTTTCTTCTTGGTGCTCCCGGTCTTTTCTCAATCAGTTTAAATTCCTTCATCCCAAGAGCCTGTGAGGAAATCCTTCAGGTACAGATTGGTTTTTACCTAAATGGTGAAAGGATTTTGTTGCTGTTTCCACAAGGGAGTAAAAGAAAAGTAGATTTGTTGCAATAGCCTTCCCCCCCCCCCCCCCTTCTTTTAAATATATCTGTATTATTTATTCTTTAAAGACACAGTGGAAGATTTAGATGAAAGAGTTGCATGCATAAGTTCAAAGCCTCTCCTGGCTGATCTGTATTCCCACAAGAAACATGAGTGAGAAAAGGTGGATGAACAGAGCCTGGCTGGACTCATCTCATTGGCTTGGTTAAAATGAAATTAAAAGGGGGGGGTAGTTCTCTTTTGTTTGTTTACTAGCTTTCATTTTTATTCCTCTCTAGGCACAAAACAAGCAAACAGAGACTATTTAAAAACAGAGCATGCCCTTGCTCCTACACACCATGTTTTCATAATCAGTATCTTGGTAATCTTGTGTTAGACTTTCTCTATGAGCATTTTCAAGGATAAAAAAAAAACTAAAAGAGCACCTGGGGGGAAACTCTGCAGTCTCAGGAAAGATAATTTTCTACCTGATTGCATAAATAAGAGAAAAAAATTGGTGTGTTGAACTTCTTGTATCTGTTAGTTTTTAGGCCATGATTCAGATAATTGTTTTTCCATAGGGTCAGGCTTCTATCTGAGCTCTTCAAAGTACTTCATCCCTGCGTGTACATTCATTATATTATCACAAAATTATATCCAAAAGGAACTGCAGTGGATTTCCCCAGAGACTTCAGGATTTAACAGCATGATCCAGGTTATGTCCTTTGCAGCTTTCTTCAGCCAGTGAGTTTGCTTAATGAAGCTGTGGAAATTTGAAAAGCAGATGTGTTTTTCTTATGCCTTAGGGAAGCAGCCAATCTTTAGTTGAGATGTTGGGAAGAAACTGCCTAATCTGCAATTGCCTGCCTCGGATTTTCAAGAGCTGACAGTTCTGATATCAGCCTGTTGGAGACACAGCAGTGGAGTAACTAGGATGATTGCCAGCTTTTATGTAGTTCTGAAAATCCTTATTTCTTTATTTTCATAAAAAGTGTAAGTTAGAGTTGCTTCAGCTCTAGGTGATTTGGAGCAGACTGTGATTGTGAAATGCTTAGTATAGAAAGGAACTCCATCAGAAAATGGTTCAGTGCTTTTAAGCTTTGCTGTACAATGGGCTTTGTTCATTGCTTGTTTGTAGAGGTAAAATGTAATTCTCTCAAATATACTTTCCATCTACTTTCAGTAGAATACAGAAAATGGTATCACACTAGTTCTGTCATTTCCACTATTAAATCAGAGGTTTGTTAACAACTCTGAGAACTCATTATTGAGATTGATGAAGCGATTTAAAGAAAATATCAGTTTGTAATTGAATAATTGTCTGATGTACAGGCAGGTTTTTAACTGTATTTGGTCTTAATAGTTATTGAGCTTCACAGAATGAAGATGAGAACAAAGAGATCTCTTTTGTCCAACAGCATGGTAGGTTACATAAAAAGCACTTACTGAAATTTTCCCATTGCTAGTTGATGGTGCTTGCACTTCTTATACTTGGTAAGAAACACTGTATCGTTTTTGCCACATTCTTTTGGAAAGATGAAGAATTACTGGTTGACTTTGCCAAACTGCTCAGCACAGATGGAACTGTGTGATGGCTAATGCATCTTGTACTTGTGTGCCTATCAATAGCAGTAGCAAACAACTGCTGGGTTTATTTACTCTCCCAGGGACCAGCTACTGGTGGATTCAAAAAAGATGTTCAGACCAGTCCTTTGGCAGAAAGTCCTGTCCTGTGCTTGCTTCTCTTGTTAGGAACCAAATTCCTGTAATCACTGCTAAGAATCCCCACTGACAGCATCTGCTTATTGGCTCAAAACCTGAGTCCAGAGGAATTTTAGTTCAGAAATACACAGTTTACTAGTTATATAGTCAGTACTCATACATCCCCTCAGGGTTTTTGAATGGTTTGTCTCTCACAGTGTCTTCATTATGGGAACTTATACTGCATGTATAAAAATTGAGATAACTGGTACAATTTGAGTGACATGCCATGCTATTAAAACCAAAATTCTTAAAGAATATGTAAGGGATGGTGGTGAAAGAGAGAGAGGGAGGCTTATGATTATGCAGAAATTTCATGCTCAGTTTTGCTGATCAGGAGCAGTGCTTCACTCCCAGAACTAGTCCCAGTGCAGATTAGAGTCACAGAATCAGAGAAGGGTCAGGTTGGAGGGAACACTGTGGGTCACCTGGTCCAACCTCTCTGTTCAGAAAAGGTCATCAGAGAGCATGTGGCACAGAATTGTGTCCAAATGGAATTGCTAGAGTCTGCATCCACAGATGAGAGGTGGACTGATCCTTCTGTGAGGTCAGCCGGCACCAAGGAACCCACTTCACTCTGCTTTGATGGTTCCTAAAGTCTACCTACAATCTTCCAGATTTTAACCTTGCTCTTGAGAATTACAGGCTGTGTTCAACATCTTTTCAGTTCTCTCAGAAAGCTTTTAATGTAGTGTGATCTATAAGAAACAGTGACAATTTACCCATTTGACCACCTTCACCCCCAAATGCAAGATGGGATGCACCCTTGAAAGCAGGAAATTTGTATGGAAGAGTTGGCCTTTGAGACATAAAATCAGAGAATGATTTGTCATGTTACCCATGGACTTGTTTCAAACCAGGTTTTGGAGGGTCACCACTGTTAGAAGAGAGGATTGAGCCATCAAATGATCTTCCTACAGGCTGTTCTTAAGGACTGGAATCAAAGTGGTGATCTGAAGAAAAATTGCTTTTCACCTTACTGCAGCTTCCTAAATAACCAGATTTGCTCTCCTGGTTGTTTGCCATCTTACTTGACCTGTCTTTTCATTCTGTACAGTAAATTTGCACTGTTAGTTGGTGCTTCTGTTGCCTTTTGGAAGCTGTTCTCTAGACAGACTTCGTGTCTGGTGCAGCTACACGCATCTGCTTTGTGTTCATAAATGCCTAAGGCTTAAACAGAGAGTCTTTGTCACCACCAGGCTAAAACTGGCATATGGCTATTATGGGGGAGCTGTCAAACAACAGAGGGTCTGACTCTTGCTGCTCAGATGAAGTTCCAGAAACAATTCTGTCTCTGTGAACAAAGTCCAGTCCACAACTGCACCACAGAAAATAGTCAGATACAAGATCTTCTGCTCTCTGCCCATGTAAATGTGGTTGTACACACCTAAAACACTGTCTGATACTAAATTTTGTGTGCTTTTATTATGGGAGGCAGATGAATGTTTATAAAACTGACAATTTTTTCAATTTTAACTTAAGTTGTAGACTGAGAATCTCTTAAGCCAGAGAGGATGTGAATAGGCATAACTGAATAGCTGAAGCAAAGTGGTAGTTTTGGGTTTTTTTGTGAGGGGACAGAGCTGTCAAAAACTTGGATTATGTTACGTCCTCACTTTTTAAGCAGAATTGTCCTTTGAAATCAAGGTTTTGATCAATGTGTAACAAGTTACTGTATTTAAAAGTAAATTCACATCAGTAACTAATCTGACATCCTGTCCAGAAGGAAGAATTCTTTTAGAATTTGTATTCCTTGATCTTTGTTGGGTTGGGCTAGGGTGGCTGTGAGGAGCAGTTTGCAGAGGTGCTGGGGACTGCTGGCCAGTAATTCAGGCATTGAAAAAGGCAATGCTGAAACTGCTGCTGCAGAAAGCTCATGTAAGAGACACAGATCTGATTGTTGTGTTGCTCTGACATGTGGAGATTTACAGTCATTACTGTCAAAACAAAAGTCAGCATCTCACAGGGAATGAACAAACCAAACAGCTTCCATAAGCATAAAAGTAAATGTCAAATATTTCACTTCATTAGTTCTCATAAGGATTAGGGAGGCAGGGAGCATGTCAATGGGATTGAATAATTATGGCATAATTAATCTTTTTGACAATATGTGTTTCTCCATTGGGCAAGGACCACTGAGAAGAGGTGGGCTCAGCTTGTAACTCCAGCCTCCTATTTTTTTATTTCTATGGATATGTTTTCAAACACTGATTGGGGAGTGAACCTGAAAGTTGGTGGAATGTTTGTAAATTAGAGGATTAAAGTGGGTGAAGACTTCAAGAGGGAATAGTCAATCCTGTACTATACAAAAGCAAAACAAAATCCTTCATTTCAGTGCTTGTGCTCCACTTCTCAGTGACCTTTTTTATTGCAGAAATGACCATAATTGTAACAGGTCCCAAGTAATAATAAATTAGTGTTTAATTTATTCCACAGAATTTGCACACACATCTCTCCAGGTCTGTAGCATCCCTACATTTCTTACACTAAGCTTATAGCAGATTGTTGTGCCAGTCTGGATAGGACTCTGTATGGCAAATGCCAGTGACAACTTGAGTTTAGTCAAAATTAGGATTTGAACTAACTCTTCCAGAGGTTAACCTGATGTACCTGTAAGCTCTCCGGAGATTTGTGTGGCTTACAAATGCTGTGTAAGTGACCACAGTAGGACATGTTGTGAATTAGAATCATTTTTGCTCCTGTGGAGTGTACACAAAACAGCAACGTCATTTTTCTCAAGTGTTTTAGCAGTCAGGTTTGCAGCCTTGTTCCAATGGGAGACACATTTGTCAAAGCAGAAAAGGCAAGGCTTCCCACCACAGGGAGCAGCCATGATTCTTTGCTGCTTTTTTAGTAGTTCCTGTGATTAGCTTCTACATTTTATTGACAAAATAAGCTTTATTTGAAATCTTTCCTTTCTGGTGTCCTTGCATTGTTTGGGGGAAGAACATATGAGTGTTCTGTAGGATGAGGACATTTGCATTCTGGGTTGGTTTCGTGTGAAGATGGTCCATGGTAGTGCAGCTCCCTAAGCACCCACTTACCTGGTGCTGTGACACTGTTAACAGCAGCTGAGGTTTCTGTTTGCATGTTCCTGAGGAAATAGCAGTTCCTAATGTATTTTGTAATGGAAGTGTACTTTGCAATGTCTTTTTCCAGCCTGGTAAAACTCTGAGACAAAGGACTCTTTTCTCTTTACTATTTGTTTGCACGGTGAATTATTCTGAGAGATAAACCAGAAATTAAAACTAGCCAATGGCAATGGGATGTTCTTCTGAAATGAAGTATATATTTAATATGTATTCAGAATAGAAAGTTATTTGCATGGGTTTGGTATCCCAGAGGATCAGACTCCCATGATATTTTGGGAATCCCATGTTCTTAATTGTGCTTCTAGAAGCTCCTCAAGTGGAAGACAGATGAGGTACTGGCTGAACCTGCATTTTAGCCCCATGAAGTTAGCCGTGTAATGAGATTGTAAAGCTGTGGACATTTCCAACTACAGCCATAATGCTAGCAGCAGTTTCAAGAGCATAGCATGTCTGAAACTGGAACAAAGGAATTGAAATCCAGGAAATAAATCTAGGACAAAATTCCCTGGTTTTGGATTTTTTTTTTTTTGTTGTTGTTGTTTTTTAATAATCTAGGTACTTAGTAGACCCTGAGGTCTCTTGAGACTTGTGATGAGAAAGTTTGTAAAAACATAGATTGTACCGAAGGCAAATGAAAGTATTTAATGTATATTCACTAATAAATGCACTTGTTTTCATCACACATAAAATGTTTTGTTTCAAAAACTGGTTCAGTAAAGCACAGGATCAATCTGACTTCTTTGTACACAGAAATGGCAGAAAGTCCCTTGCTCCTGTTACAGCTGCTTGGGTATAAACCCAGTTTATGTAGAGAAATGTTGAAAAAGAATGTTTAGATAATGATAAATGATTGGTATTTGCTTATTGCTTCTTTGAGACAGTTGAAACATGAAGCAGAACTTCCAAATTCATACAAGATTTTTCAACTTATGTATCTCCATTATTTTCTGGAGTCAAAGAAGTTCTTCCTTGGGGCTTGAATGAAAGACTTGCCAGTTTCGGGAAATGTATTGTGAAGTCAGTTGTTTGTGGTAATGGAGGAGGTCAGATTTCTGATTCATTGGTGGTTAGAAGGGGAAAAGTATTAAAAAACAAAATAAAGGAAAAAATCTTTTTTATGGGAGGAGGACAAGAAGTTATCTGCAAAGGATCTCAATGGAAAATCCTGCCTTTTTAAACATACTGATGAAGCAAAAAAGGACAGTTAAAATCCACACACATGAATGATGGTACTCAGCCTAAATACAAAGGTTCTTTTTTCAGATATAATATAGTTCTGCTTTTAATTTTCCATAATCAGAAGTTGCTGTTTAAAATTTGAGATACTTTGGACTCATGTTTGTCAGGGTCTCATCTTCAATGTTGACACTTTTTTCTCTAGGATAAAAGCAGCCATAATCCAAGAAAATTCTAGGCTTGCCAAAATTTACAGACGCACCATATTTGTATGTCTATGTGTTCCACAGTCCCAAAATATTGTATTTTCACATTTTTCTATATTTGCAAGTATTTCCTTATGGAATTGTAAAATTGCTGGGTGGCTTGAGTGCATCGGAGGTCCATAAATTGTTTGCTACAATGATCACCAGGACAATATATGGACTGAGCTTAACCATTGAGTTACTGGCCAAAACAGGTGTCTTTGGATACTTTCAGTTGTTTATGCATTTCCTCTCAGAGAGAATTGTCTCTTGAGACACAGGATTAGTTCTTTTCCCTGTATATTTAGTAGGGTTTTTGGAAGAATAATTTTTATTACCCTTTTGTATGGGAAATTATGTAGAACTTCGGGGCAGCTGCAGGGTCACAGTTTGTGAACTGCTGAGAGGCAGCTGTGCAGGACATGAGGAGTTTCTGCATTATGCTAAAGAAATAAAGTCATGTTTGGAAGGCTTTGCACATTCAGGAATTTGTTCAGCTGTAGTAAAAGGACTTCCTCTAGAGGCTGGAACTGGTTTTCAGAGAGGGAAATCAGTAATTTCTGTAAGCAGCCAATCTTAATGTAAACACTGGTAGTTTGCACAGGACTAATTGATGTATTAAGCTTGTTTTGCTGAACCATATGCAACAAATTGAGACCAGCAATCATTTTTCAAACACAAAGGACAAAAAGCAAGTTATATGCAAGGGTAGTTCTAGTGTGTAACTGGAGTTGGTGATAAGTTTCACAATATCTCGCCACTGTGACAGCGACACCATTTAGAGACCGTGACAAGTAATTTGTAACAGAAATCACTACTAATGAGCAGGGCAAACTCAGCTTGGTGAATAATGTGTTCAGGGACTACTAGCACATTTTCTGCTGTGGTCTGTGAATGAGCAGGCTTGGGATGCAGATGCTGCTTGAGGGAATTATGCACATCTGCTCCTGTCACTTCTGTAGTGCTTCCCAATACTCCATTGTGCAGTATTGACTAACATGGCATCCTGTGGTTTTAAGGGTCTTCTGTAGCTTTGCTCCAGGTCTACTGCACTACTGCAAACTGATATAATTTACTGCTACAGTTTCATCACAGAGAAAACCCCACTTTTCAGATGGATGTAAAGGCTCCCCTGAAGGCTGAGGAGCTGGAAAGGAAGAAGAGTGCTGACATGCTGATTTTTGATGCTTGCGGGTAATAAAGCCAGCTGCATTGCTCCAGCAGCCATGTGGCTAACTCAAAGTTTGCCTGGCATTCACATGGTAAAAGTGCTTTTCATGATAAATTTCCTCTGCTAACCTCAGCACTTTTTAGTCTCTGAGGTACACTTCTATCTCTGATGAAATTGAAATTCAGTGCCATTGGAGTTGTTCTATGCCCAGAGAAGAGTGACTGAAAGGAATGAATTAATGGTTTCCTAGCTGTGTTAAGAAAGAAAATTAGCAGACTATGAAACAGCAGCAGTAAACTTCCTGTGTTCCCAAAATATTTAATAAACAGATATCTAACATTTTCAACCAGAAATATAGCAGCATAACATGAAAATCTTTGAGATGAAGCATGCTGGCCTAATGCATCCCTTGTCAAAAACCACATGATCACATGATAGAGTCAAGAAATGTTTAAATATCAGCAGAACAAATGGCCCCTCATGCAAAGGGCAGGGTTTCTTATAGCAAGTGAAGTATAGCCAATTGTGGACAAGTACATTGTGGACACTAGGTTTGCCCTGAAGTAAGATATAAATATCTGTCCACCCAAACAGCAGCTGTGCACCTGATATTTTCAGAATGTGAATGCTAAAGTAGGTGGTATCCACTGGGTGGCCAAAATTACATCACATCAATTAATCTGCTTAGAATAAAGTCATTTATCTATTTAGTCCTTAATGATCCCATTTTCTTGCTTACTTTTTCACATGACTGTCTTTAAATGTTTGTTTGAAATAACTATGAGTATGTATTCAGGTGTGCTAGATTTGGCTGGGGTACAGTTGTTTTTCTTTGTGGTGGCTGGTATGGGGCTGTGTTTTGGATTTCTGCTGAACACAGGGTAATAGTAAAAAGACATTTTTGTCATTGCTGAGTAGGGCTTACACAGAGCCAAGGCCTTTTCTGCTGCTCATACGACCTCTCATGCAGGTACCGTCCCCATGTGTGAGGAGAGCAGAGCAGATTAGCAATAAAGGCATAGCTTCATATAGAGGTATTTGCAGAGGGATTTTCCTTGGCTAAGGAGAATATGTGATGACCACTTGAAGGCAGTTTTATGACCCCTTTCATGCCACCTAGTTTCTAAATGAATTGTTGCAGGACAAGCTTGTCTGGAAAAGAGCAATAGTGGATCATTAAAGCCAAAAGATAAAGAATAAGCCAAGTTGTTGAGCTCTGCACATTTTACATTGTCTGCATGTAAGTGAGTTACATTTGCAAGGGGAATAAACACAGAGCATATCACTGATGCGCAAGCCTAATTAATTAAATTCAACCAGATAAACAGGACAAAGCATGAGACTGTTATAGCTACAAAAATTCCTGTTTTTGGAAATCTCACACAAATAAATACTATCTGGCATCATGCCAGCAAATCTGAAGTGTTCTGGATTACATAATTTATCAGGGGTAACCAATTACCTTTTCTGTGATTTCACTTCCTAGTGTGAATAACCAACTTTGATATCTCTGTTTATCCTAAAATACAACTGAATATAATTGCTTTAAAGTACAAGAGCCTTGAATCTCCTCTCCTTCAGGGACAATCTACTGGCTTCTGCCAACTGTTGTACTCTGATAACTCCTCTTTGCAAAGACCTCCTGTTCTTAAAAAGTGCTTTATTATACATATGCTTGGAAATAGGTGTTTTGAATTCAATTATGTAAGCAATCTGTTACTATGAAGACTCTGGAAATTAGCTATTAAAAAAAAACCAAAGTGAACCAGCTGAAGGCTGTTTGCTTTCTAGGATACAGAGAGCTGTTTTAATTCTATTTTCTCTGGCTTTTAGTTAGCAGTATAGTTTAGTGTCAGTTTGGGTGTGAAGGAGTTACTTTACTTGGCTCAGATCTCTGTGTCTGTGGTTGTTCACTGCAGGCTTTCATTGCACTCTACATAGAAAAATGCTTCAAGAACCCTTTCACCTGCGTGTCTGCCAGTTTAGAGGATGCTTCTTGTAGCTTCCTAAGCAGAGTTGTGGGATGCACCCATTGTTTAATCATGTGAATTTAATGTGTGCTGCTCTTTCAGCTGCACTGTGGCTTTGCACAGTGAACAGCAAACCCAGAGCGCCCAACAGGGTGAGGGTGCAGGTGACAAAGACGGTCCCTGGGCAGTGGGGGGTTCGGGAGCTGTTCCCCAGCTGGGAGGGGCTGTGGTTTCTGACATAAATAGGGCAGGAGATCTTTCTCCTTTTCAATGCCTTTATTAAAGAGATTCAGCTCAGGTGGGGAGAAATCGACGGGTCGCGCCCACGCCGCCGCTGTCCCCAAGAGTGGCAAGGAGGAGGAGGGTGATGCAGCTCTGTCCGCTGGTCTGCAGGCAGAGCTGGGGACTGCGTCCTCACGGGAGATTGGCAGATTCCTGCTTTTCAGTCCAACACTTCGGGTCCCCTCCTTATGGAACATCTCTTGAGGTCAGGGTGTGAAGCAAAAAGGATCCAAGCAGGCACTGGACTTCACGCCCGTCCTTAGACATCACCTAGGGTCCCCTAATTCTGTGTTGGCTCGTTGTTTTTAGGGGTTTTCTAGGAAAACGGGAAAATTTTGGCGCGGTGCATTTCTCATTTGCGTACGTGGTCCCAGGCCACTCCTATTCTCCTGGGCTGCGTGTCCAGGTGTAGCTCCGGGGCAAGCATTGGGAGGACAATGGCTAAATCACCAACCATTAACGGGCAATTAAAGAACTCTTTACAATTAAGCTAATTTAACAGCAACTGGTCCCACCGTTTTTTTTCTCTGTAACCTTAAATAAAAATAGGTATCTTTTTATTCATAACAGTTTCTGCAGCATGTCAGCGGTGCCAGCCTCGTGGTTGATGGCAGCTGCGCGGGTGCAGGGGGAAGCTGAAGCAACGCATGCCTGTAATCTACCTCTTGCTTTTAGCCCGTAGCATTCCAGCAGAAAATGGTTGCAAAGAGTAACGTTTGTGATGCAGATGTAAGAGGGGTCTTGGCTCTGCCCTTGAGCAGGGTTTGGTTTGGGCACGGGCCTCTGTGTAAGCCAGGCAATATGTCACGCCTGTGTTTCATGAGACTTGAGGGAGTTAACATCTAAGAAAGCCTACAGCTTTGTCCTTGCCATTTCTAATATAAAATTACTTTTTTATTTTCTCTTGTCATTTATAAATGTACCTCCAGTTTCTTATTCTTTCTCTCCCCTATCTAATTATATTTTTTTAAAAGGTGCTGTTTTCTGCAGATTTTGAGAGGTATTGGCAGCTCCCTTTCTTTTGGCATCCTAAATAAGATGAACACTCCCTGATAGCAGTATAGCAGTGGGAGGTTAACAATCACCCACTTTAATCAAAAAACTTTACATTTCAAATGTAATCTAGATCTAGGCTGGGGAGAACTTTCAAAAAGATATGATATTGAACTAAATGGCTGCAGCTTGGATGTTATAATTGGCTATTTTGGGTTATATCATCACTAATTTCTTTTCTGTGGATGCTTCAAATGGGAAGAAAATATATTTAAAACAACTGCTGTAATTAAGATTAAATACCATCATTTTATTGTATTTTTATCTTCTAATAAGCTATTACATTTTTGGAGTCACTTTCTGTCTTACTGTAGTACCTCCATCCTTGACCACATCTATTCAGAAAATATACTGGCAACATTTTTTAGAATAGAACCCATTTTATTTCTGTTATTTCAAAATTTGCAAATTATCATATTTTTATTGCCTTTTTAACACTTTGTCCTGTGAGCTGTAAATGAGGACAAATGGAAGGCTAGAAAAATCCCTAATGGAAAAATTTGTTAGAAATTCATGTATGGGTTACACTTCACTATCTTCTGTGGCTTGAGGACCAAAGCCTCTGAGCACTGAAGCAGGCATGAATTTTGCTACTGACTTTGGAAGGAGTAGGTGGAGTTCTCATAGCTCTGCTCAGACCCTAGTACTTTCAAATTACATTACTCAGTTCCTCACAAAGAGGTTCTTGGTTTCTTCCACATTTTGGCTTGCCAGCAGGTGATTTGGTCACTATCTACAAATAAAAAATGTTTTTCACTTTGAAAATTAGGAATTAGTCTCAGGAGGTAAGTACTGGCTTCATGCCACTAAGAATGGACTTAGAAGGATTTAGTAAATCCATCCATGCAACTCTGTTTTAATTGCTCCTGCATTGCTGGGAGTAACATTTTACTGAAAAATATTCAAGTGCCACCATTTAATCTTTATGACTTCTCTTGCTAGAATGATACGTGTGCAAATTGCATTCTCTGCTTGACAAAGCAAAGATCACTCTATAAGCCTTCCTTGTCCTTCTCGTCTCAAATGCTTTTAGAACAACAACCAAGAAAATATATGTTCCATAATGGGAGCGTAGCTTCCATGTTACACTCTTTTCTTTTAATCTCATCCTGTTCTTACTAGTTCTGGGGCTAGGAAGGAGTCATTTAGGGTTCTTTGGGCTGAAAAAGAGAGTTACAGACCAATTCTGGCTCTGGGACAGTTGCATCAGTCTCATGGTCATGGTGGTTTAATGTTAACAGCCATTTGTCTCTGGGTGACAGAGATATTGTTCAAAACAAAAACCAATTAAAGTACATTAATTTTGGTTTTCATTACATGCTTAAGGCAAAAGGGCTCCTGTACTCTGGAAAATTTTGCCATTCATTAATCACCTTTGGATTACTCTGATGGCACTTACTTTGTGTGGTTTAATTGTATTTTCCTGTAGGTTTGACTTGTCTAATAACACCAATATTCGGTTGTGTTTGGGATTTTTTTTTCAGTTAAAGTATTCCCTTTATTCTCCCTTTATTCCTAAAGCAACATGTAGGAAGGATACCAGATACCTCACTTTTCTTATTCATTCCCTTTCAGAAATCCATACTGACTATTCCAAATCTCTTGCTTGGTTTTATATGTCTAAAAGTAGTTTCCAGGATTATTCACTCCATTAGGGATTGAGTTGTGGTTGACCACCCGACAGTTCCCCAGACCCTTCTTCTTGCCCTTCTTCAAGAGAGGAATGACATTTGATTTCTTCCTGTGCTAGGGAGCTTCCTTTGATCACCATGACCTTTCAAAGATAATTGAAAGTGCCATTGTAATGACACCAGCCAGCACCTTTAGCACTTGGCGATGCATTTCATCCTAAATACATCCTCATCTTTTCCCATTTTTATCTACGACTTGCAAGTAACACTAGTTAATTAAATATATGACTATGTCCAAATGGCAACTATTTCACAACCATCATTTTCCCCTTAAAGACATAGTTACCTCTCTGCTCATCTATTGAGCTCTTGCCCAATGGTACTTTATCAGGTGCAGAGTTTAAAATCTTTGACAAACATAACAGAGAAAGTCAACTGTTTCTCTTACAGCAAGGAGGGAGGGAAGTTTGTGTTTCTAATTTTATGGCAATAATTATCCTACTGTCATTATTCTGTCTCATGCTTCAGCACAGATTTATAAAGCTGATATCATATGCCTCCTAGGCTGGCTCTCTGAGAAGTGGATAAAATGCTGTCTTTTTACAAGCCTGCAGGGGAGAGCTAATTCAACCAGGTTAGTCATGATTTATGAGCATTTATCCTAATCAGCTTTTCTGACAAGCCTCCCATTGGGATCCCACTAGGTTTGAAGCAGACACAAAAATCTAGTTTCATTTCTCATTCTGAGATGTGCAGAACTTTTCAATTCAGAGATTTCCATCTGAACACTTGGTAAAAGTGACTTCAACTGTAACTGCCATGGAAAGTTTCTAACTATTTCTAACCTGTTTCCAGCAGCTTCCCAGGGCCACTGAATATTGTCTATAGCTCATCTGTGCTTAGTGTTAGGAGTGCTGCTGAGCATTCAGGTAGTGCTTCACATTTTCGATGAATACCAATCATAATGTTTATTATCATTCCAAAATCACCCTTTTGGGGTAGTTATCTCTTTGAAATGTAAAGAAATGGAAGAAAGAAAATTAAATATTCTCTCAAACAAGCAATTTAAAAAACAGAATTTGGGGCTGCTCAATCTTTTTATTTTCCCTGTTTTCCTTCAAGCAATGGATTTTTTAAAATAATGTAAAAAAAAAAAAATTAAAAATCCATCATTGCACACTGAACAGTTGCTGACTTTGGGGGACACTTGACAACAGTTTCACAGATGGAGAAATAATTGAAGGGTTTCTATGATGTTCTGAATAATGATTTTCCACCTGGACCTAGTGATGGTTTTATTGCCTCATGTCCACAAGGGATGTTATCTTCTGTGACATTTTTTCTGGTTATTCCCTCCAAGAGTGACATTTAGAAGGAAGTAAATGTTCATTAGATGGAAGCTGTAATTCTGATGTGCTTAAGTACCCACATATCTCCTGAGATCACTGGACTTTGTTTTTTGAGGAGGCTGATGAGGTACTGAGCAAATTCAATGAACAGTCTTACCACTGTCTCTTAATGCTTCAATAATCATTTCCTTTCATACGCTTCTCCTTTAGAATTTGGCTTTTAATACTCACTGTGGCAAGCAGCGCTTTTTAAAAAAACTGGAGGTGATAAAAAATTCACATGTAAATTGGGAGGGCATGAGGAAGCATTTTTTACTTTGAATTAACAGACCTATGAGGTTAAGGATTTTGGCAATATGGTTTATGTTATCATTCCAACCACAGTTCTCCTCAGATGTATGAATCTAACCTGGGGGAGACAAGCTCAATTTAAAGGATAATTAATTTGTAATTTTACTTTAGCTCTGAATCTTCCATGTGCAAACCATGACATTTAAGGGACCACGAAACAATGGGTCACGTCAGGTGCAAAGAGCGTGGTTAATATTCTGGAGAATGGTGGGGATTCTTTGGTGTCAGAGTTATTTTGTGAGTCTTACAAAGGAGGCACAGTTCCAGCAGGTTTCACTGCATCTTGTGTCCTGTGGTGGACAGGCTGGGATCTTCCTCTCCAAGGAAGCCGGAGGTGTTCAGCTCTTCACAGCCCCTTCTGGTTGCTGATGTCTGGAGTTTGAATACCAAGCAGGGTAGCTGGGATTCAGCTTTCTGGAAGGAGGGCAACCAATATTTCTAAGCAGCAGAAGTGATCATCCTTTTAAACCCCTCTAGCTGTTGCTTACAACCTTAGCTGTACACTCTCCCTTGACCTGTACCTGAGAGCTTAGTTGCTTAATAAAAGAAGAGATCTTAGTTAATTAATTAGAGGAAAAGCTCTTACTAGCTGGAACAGCTTTTAAAGCATTAATAATAACAGCATTTATCTGCCAGGAAAACTAGAGGTGAATCAGTTCCTATAGCCAAATGAATTAAAAATAAAAAGGATAATGAAGTAGGTTTAGCCACATTTGCAGAAAGTGTATGGAGCATAGGTTCACTGAAAGCCATGTCCTTGTCTAGATTTATACTGCCAGAAGATTTGCTAGTATTATCAGTGTCTCCATGAACACATTTTTTCACCTCATTTGCAGTTCTTATCCTTGATGTTCTTATCCTTGCAGTTCTTATCTTTGATGGTATTTTTATTTTCAAAAAAAGCATCACTGCTTTGTAGTAGGAGAGTATACACTTTAAAAAATGTTTCAGAGAAACTCATGATTCCCACTCACCACTCAGGCAAGGTTGAAATATTTGAACTGCTATCTAGTTTTTGAGTAAAATATGTATTTCTTTGGTTTCCTGAGCACAGTGATAAAAGCATTCCAAGTTTTTACAGCTTATGCAGGCAGAGAGTTTTCCTTCTGAAAACCATATTTAGCTGAAAAAGGGGAGAGAGAATTAATCCACAATCAAAGACCACTTTCAGAGTGTGGGCTTATTTCAAGAATGCTTTTTTATATTCAGTTTTCATTTACATTTAGAATTAGCTTCTGCCCACCTCTACTTATTGTCATACAAATAATTGGTGCCTTGTGAAAAATGAAGTATTTTACCCTGTAAGCCTTACAAGCAAATACTTTTTACAGGAAGAACCCCATCTTTGTCCCTAAAGGAAAACATTTTCCTCCACTGTTCTCTGGAGCTAGGAGCATTCCTTTTAACAGGTAACAAAGCATCATGCCACAGTCCAAAGCCTGCCTTAGGGCAATCTAAATCTTCCTTCATAAGGAAGAAAGAAAAGCAGACATTGGCAGGTATTCAGAATACATCAAATGCCCCAAAGTATAAATTTGCAACTCAGGAAATATTAGTGTCCTATATTATAAAAACATTGATGTGAATTGTTAATATCCTAAAGTTCAGGGATGTTCAATTCCAGAATTGTGGCTCAGCCCATCAAAAAGAAATGAATCTAGAAACTGTGGTGACAGATTCATGTTCAGCATATTTATACCATGGTTGTGATTGATACATGAGTTTAGACAGTTCAGTTTATAGATTTGCCAGTGCTATTTCTCTGTCACCAGTTTGGTGTTTGTGAACATTATTCCAGGGCATGAGGTGTACTCCTGAGCACACAGTGACCTCCTGTTAACAGCTGCTTCTGAGAAATTGGCTATGGATTATTATATCTCTTTTCAACACCTTTCATTCTCCATTGGGGTAGGTCTTTCAAAATGTTATGCGGGAAGCACACCCCCAGCTAAGAGTGAAAAAATTACTTGCAGGGCACATAACTGGTGTGTGTTAAAAAAACCCCAAAGGATTTTGGATGTCTTTAATGAAGTAGCCAGCTGATGTCATTGCAGGCAGCAGAGCAGTCCCACCTGGCATGCTGCCACAGCTCCAAACTTTCTCAGTCAAAGCTGCCATGAGTGTACACACTGATAGACATGGAATTACATGCTCTGGATGAAATCCTGCTTCTGTTGAAGTCAGTGGCAAATTTCTCATTGATTTTTCTGGAAAGCAGTAACATTGTTTCATACACCCAGCCTGTTTTATGTCTGAATCTCCTGAATTACATTATGCTAATGTTTTTACCTTGCACACACTAAAAATGGCACCCTGTGTTTGTAGTCTCTCAATAAATATCAGGTTAGGTCACTACAGGTCCTGCAAATTCAGCAGAGAATTTGCCAAGTCAACAGACTTGCACTGAATTGGGCAGTAACACCGATAAAAATTTTGGGGTCTGTCTATGCATGTATCCTACTTCCATTGATGTTCAAGCTAGAACAAGCTCAAAGTTTGCTCACCACCACCACCAGGGCCACTTAGAGACATTCACTTCACCCACTTACAAATGGATTCAAAGCTTGTCCAAGCTGAAAAGGAATTGAATTGTAGCTGCATGATTCTGTGCTGATTTTGAAGATTGTTTCAACCAAGGGTTGAAGGTCAGTGAGTTTGCCAACACTTCACCTTTTCATTGTTACCCATGTTGATTTATATCAGTCAAGCCTTGATCTAAATTACTCCTCCATTCTTTGGAAAAAGGCTCCTGTCTGGGAAGTAGTCCCACCTGTACCTGTAATAGTCCCAATGTAACTTCATGGTCTTCTCTGGATTTATATCCTGGGTGAGCCAACAGGAATGAGTTCCTTAGGTATGATAAGCACAACAGTCAATAAAAGCTGTATACAGGGAGGCACACAAAAAAGTCTACAGCTTTATGGGACAGCTTCAGGAGCAGTATTTGTCTAACCCAGAGAAATGAATTGAAGGCTGTCAGGAGCACAGAAGGACGTTTGCAGTGGCAGCAAAACAGAAAGACAAACAATCCAACTACGGCTTTTGATCTATCAAAAGAAGAAAAGTCTCATGAAGAGCAGATGAACAAAACATAGTTTGTGTTTCCTTACCTTTTAGCACTGAAAGGAAGGAAGATTTACGGATGCCTGACAGGTATTTTCTTTATGATGAAATGCACCAAGAAATACTTTTAATACTGGTTTAATGAAAACACTACTGGTTTTCTTTGTTTTACAATTTGGACTGTGTTTGCCTTTTGTTCAAGTTTCCAGCATAACTTTTTTCTTTAGGGGTGATGGTTTGGTGGTTTGTTCCCCACCCTGAGAAGTTAGATCTACGTGAATTGAGGTGTACATTAATTGTAACATTAAAAAATCAATAGTTAAACCAAAATGGGATGTCAGTGTTTAAAGGTATTCAGTAAATACACTAAGCAGGGAAGCTGTCCTCTTTTTGGATGCCAGTTATGTCTGGTAACTATAATGAGCATTTCTTACAAAATGCGGTAGAGTGCTAGGGATAAAGTAAAAAGTATAACTGACTTAGCTCTTAAGTTCAGGTGTGATATCAGTGGTGATCTGTGAACAGCATTTCATTCAAAATGAACCTTGACTGAAAATAAAATGCAGTCTATAATGTAAAAATATTAATGCCTAAGCTGGCAGAAAGTCTGGAATTATTGCTACCTCAATTCGTTATATTTTTAGATAAAGTGCTGATCATATTTACTTCAACGAGGTTATTTGTTACTGTATTTAATAGCCCTGGCCTATGTCAGGTTAAAAAACAAACAAACAAACAAAAAAAAAACCCTGAAAAAATAACAAATCAACAAAAAGACACAACCAAAAAAGCCTCAGAACAAATCTTTCTAAAAAGGAGCTTCTCCAAAATGGGAGTTGCTGTAAAAAAAATTAAATATACCAGTGTGCCTCATGTGTTCTAGTTTGAATTATTTTGGACTTATTTAAGGGAAACATAATTAAAAGAGAAACTTCCTGAACACACCACCTCATTTATTCTATTAAAAATGATTACTCATCTTCATCTAAATCGTCTTTACTTCATTTATAAATAATCACGGTTATGATGTGCTGAAAAGAACAAGAAAAATGTCAAGTTTGGCATCCCAATTCATTTAATTCATTCAAATGAAGAACTACAAAGGCCTCTTTTGAGCTGCAGAAGACAAATACTATAAAGATAAAAGAAGTCTTGAAGTTTTGCTAGGTAAATTAGGCTAGATTGAGCAATGGTCTTTGTTTCCTCAGTTTGTCACAAACTTTTAGTATTGTTTAAGCTGGGAATATTGGGCATTGTTTTCTCACTTCTGCAGAGATGTACGTGCAAATTTATCCTGGACAAGGGCTTGAGCAGTGCACTCCAAAGTGCACTCCCAGCTATTGGGGAGTGGAAGAAAACATTTTAGGTATCATTAGTAAAATATTTTTTAAATTGTGCTTATTTCACCTTTATCCCATTCAATTTTCATTTCCTTTTTTATGTATGTTTTCATAATGTAAATAATAGGTTAATAAAGTAGCACATGTACATTATTTAAAAATGTAAATATATGGGAGGCATATTCAAACAAGTTTACTGATAGCAGTGTGAGATCAAAAACTATTGATCTGGAGAGCAATTATCCACATGACAGGTCCACCCTAGATATGGTTTGTGATCATACAATTGTCTGGTGGTATTGATTATGCATGATTGCATGCAGAACGGGTGCAAATGAAATTAAATCAGACTCAGTGCTTGCAGTTTACGGAAAGGCTCCTGTTCATTTTTAGAAGATAAGGCTAAAGGTGTCAGAGAGGTGATGGGAAGGTTAGAATGCAACTCAGAAAAATGAAACAGAACTGTTTTAGGAAAAATAATCCAAATAATCAACAGTGACACAAGAAATCTGTAAACCAGATGTGCAGATAGTTATTAGTTGGGTGATTGAAATTTGAAACAAAACAGCACAAATGGTCAGAAGGATTTTGAGTAGTACTGTGGATACATGCATTATGGAATAGGAATTAATCATTTATGTTGACTTGGCTCCAGTATGGCTCTGTCTGGAAAATTGCGTTTTTCCTAGGGTGTTGCTGTATCAGAACCCTATGAACCCCAAAACGGAAAGAATTTAAGACCAGTAAACAACTATGGGAAAGATCACAGTTATGACAATATGTATAGAAATTATAACATTTATTAAAACACACCTGTCTTGCAAAAGAAAGGAGGAGAAGCAGACAGAGGAGAAATGGGTGAGGTGATATGTTAAAACATTCTGAGTGGCTCAGTGAAGAGCAGAAGAAATGAGAGAAGTGTTAAGCAAAGAAAAATAATAATGGCTTTTATATAAAATTTTTAATAACAACAGGATGATCAGTTGCTGAAATTTTCATTACATCCCTTGTACTACGTGTTTTCCAAGAACATAAAAAGATGTTTCACAGTTTAATATTTCAAAGATGGACAAGAGCTGAAATAGCACAGGTCTCTGAGATCAACAGGGAGTCTGTCTTGGCACTAGATTATTTTATATGTTTGGTTGTGGTGTTCTGGGAGGAAATATATGAGACATAAACACTGAAGTTTAGATGATGGCTCCATGTCATGCAAGGATGACAGAAGCACTCAGTCCATTCCTCCAGGTGTGCAGGCACACTAGGATGGTGGATTGTGGCAATCTGTGGGGACTGAGACTGCCTGGAAATGCTTCTGCATAGTGAGGAAAGAGGTTTGCTATGAATAGGGTGAAGCACCTGTGTAACTGTTTGGTAGGGTCAGCACAATTATTTTTTCATAGGGAATTGCTTTCCAAATCAGATTCAAGGTTGCTTTTTATTAAAGCAAATGATTTGTCTTTCCTTTTCCTCAAGAAATTCACTTTTTAAAAGAGCATTTAAGTGCTGATGTATTTTTCAGCATGAAGTACAATTGATTTAAAATATAAAATGAGCAACCCTAAGTGAAGCATTTTTATGAAATGATGTAACCCTTTCTACTGCATTTAAGTCATGCTATTTCTGTTATTGCACAACTCTGCACAGAGCTGCCCAAGAACAGTTATAATATGGTTTGAAGGTCTTGTGGCTTTTGTAATGTACTAGACAAATGCAGACATCAATCAAACCTAATTTGCTTCTGCCAGCAACTTCTTATCCCTCTGAATAAAAAGCTGCCACAAACACACCACAAAACTAATCAGCTTACCTTCTGCAGTTCTTGTGTCAACCCACTAAAATCATTCACCAAAGTATGTCTCACAGAAGTGTTACTTTCATGCTGATCCCAAGGTGCTGGTTGTCTTCTATCATTATGTTGCACATCTTGCCTGTGTCTTAACTGGCTTAAAAGACTTTTTGTGACATAAAATTACAAGACTTACACTGACACAGTTCTAAACTCAGAATGCAGATGGCTAACCACAGGAATTTAAGCACTTAAAAATCTTCCTGCTGCAGGCATGATCAGGCACTGGAACAGGTTGCCCAGGGAGGTTGTAGAGTCTCCCCTTCCGAATTATTCAGAACTGGAGTGGACTCAGTCCTGAGCAGCCTGCAGTGGAAGACCTTGCTTTAAGGGAGGGAGGTTGGCCTGGATGATTTCCACAGTTCCCTGCCAAAATCAGACGTTCTGCGATTCTGTGCAGAAGCCAAGTATTTCCAGCAAGCAAATGTTCTGTTGTACCAGTTGTGGTATTTCTAGTTTCTGTGTGATCTCTGGTCTTTTACATCTCTCTCACTTAAATCATGTGCTTAGTGCTATCTGAAAACCTGGCTTTGTGTTGAAAATGGTGAATTTCTGTATTCACTTTAGATTACTTCTAGCAGCTAAGCAATGGTCAGAAGACAATCGTGTTATATACACAGAGCTTTCTTACTATTGAGTGTGTAGCAGATAAACATTAGCAAAGAACATCCTTAAGGGATATTTTGGATGAAAGAACCATGCAAAGACAAAGTGATATAATAAAGTGCTGACCTTTCTTTCACTGTGTTAAAGACTCTTGTGTGTGTTTCAGGATCTCAGAAAGAGTAAGAACATGAGAGTTGACAGTTATATTTAAATAAATTAAGTAATAATGCATGCATTTTATATAATGCAATTAAAAACCAGCTTCAGAAATTTTTCTTCTTGCAGTAGATTGAAAAAAATGCAGAATGGCAATACTAGGAATCATTTGCCTAGGAGCACATGCTTAAATTGAATTCCCACTGCAAGTCTTCATGCTGGATCCAAATCTTTCTTTCCCAGTGCTCTTGAGGCAATTTCCCAAGCCCACCAAGCCCACAAGCCATTCCAAAAGAAGTCCTTTTGGTATAACCCACATGCTCTCAGGCTGGATGCATAAAGTAGGTTTCCAGAATTTCAGCCTGACATGCCAAAGTCCACACTGGCACAATTAAACTGTCTGGAATTATGTTTACTTAGAAGAGAATAAAAGGTCTCGTGAATTTCAAAGTTTTGTAAGTTCTTGAGATCCTTAGATTCCTTGCAGATTTTAGATATGTCCTCCATTATGGCCACAAAATAACCAAAATTTTGAAATGTACAAGTGAATGGGACCAATCAGACTAAGTCCACGAGGGAAATACTCTGCCTGCTTGAGAAACCTTTTTCTTTCCCTGTAACCTCAGGCCAGAATGATCAGGACATATCTGGATACCTGACAGGGATAATGCTCTACCATTTCAAAGCATGCACCTCAGAAGGAGTGCTTCCTTCTCTTTCATTTTCCGTTTGTGTCTCCATACTCTTGCCTGTTCATAACTAACCTCCCCACTCTGCAGATCCAGGAGGTATCACACTTAACCTTTTCCTGATTTACAGGGCAATATTTTGAGGGACTATTAGCTTCAAAGGGTAATGAATGTGTCAGAGTGTGAATCTTGTATTTTGATTTTTAAAAAGTGAAAGCTGGATAGAGTGGAAAACCATAAATCATTGTTTACTAAGGGTCAAGTTGGCAGAACTGAATTGTTGTACATATGGCTGGAAGCTGCTGGTGTGCCAGTCAGGAAGGAGGCATTGACTGGACAACTGTTATTTGAATTAGGTATTAGACATCCCTGTTTTTTCTAGCACAGATGTCATGGAGACACACAAAAAAAAGATGAATGCCCTGTAGCAACTGAGGGAGAGGGGGAAATGTACACACCTAGAAGCTTTATTTGTCCTACTGCATATGAAATGAATTGCCTAATGTATCTCTCTTCATTCTGAGAAGGAACACTACTCCCATTCTGCAGGCTAGAAGTTTAGGCACAGCTGCATGAGGTCACCTCATCAGACTTTACTGGTTATGTGCTTCAAAGCAGGAGAATAAACCCCAGTCTCCAGAGTCCCAGATTACTGTAGGAACCACTTAATGAACCACAGGCTAGTGTTCCAGTTGCATGGTAATTCTGTCCAGTTCTACTCAAGTCCCATGCTTTAGGTGGTTTTCCACATAACTGCAGTGATTTTTCGGTGGTATTGTTCAGATCTCAGCTGATAGACACCTCAAGAACATTGCTAAAAATTGCCTTTCAGGAAAATAGTTGTATTTATAAATGGGGACTATTAATTCTTTCTAAAGGATGAGTTAATTCTTTCTAAAGGATGAGTTTGTCCACTTAACCTATTGCTAGTGCACTTTGACTATTTCAGTGTCTGCTGTAGACATGTGTGTTAGTTAATGGCAAGGTCAGTCAGCACTTATTACCATTAAAAACTCATTTAGATCTGCTGATCCCCTTGATGGTGCTTTGGTTCTCATTGCACACTGGGTTTTACACTCCTCTTCAGTGTTGGGAACCAAGGGTGTTTCATTATTCCCTTTGAAAACTGGTAACAGCACTCAAAGGATGAGTTATGTGTCATGGTGCACGTAGATCATTGCTGCTACATCTGAACTGCTCTTGAACCTCACTCCGTATTCCTCGTACTCTTTTAACTCTTTCCAAGCCTCTGGAAGGGCAGAAGAGCTGTGAAATGGAAGGGTTTTGATGTGGCTACCACACAACTTTCTTGGCTTCTTGCCCAGCTTCCACAGTAACCTTCAGATGCCCTGCATGTCATTCCTGGTGGTCAACTAACAAGGAGCCAAGGTTCAGGTATTGAAAGGGAATCCGGTCTGCCTTGTGCTGTCAGCAGACAGTAGGGGTACAGGCTGAAGAAAGGTATAGCCACAGTATTTCCTGTCTGTTTGGGTTTGTGGGTTTTTTCCCTGCTGTATATTTTTGAAAAGCCATTTGCTAAGATTGACAGAGAGGTATAATGATGAGACATATTTGTAAACTCTTCTGGGTTAATCAAGCATGCAAGTTACCATGAGGGCAATATGGACTGTTCCAATTCATACCTATTCAGCTGATCTCTGTGGCTTGGAAATGTTTGAAAATGTGGTTTCAATTGTGCAAATTCTGTAGTGACCACATTCATCCACAGTTTCTGTGAACCTGAAAAGTTATGCTTTCTATCTGGTTACCAGAAGTTTCCTTGCATATTCCCAAGAGAAAGGCTTAGTTAATATAGGATATCTGTTTGCTGCTGAGCTGACCTTACTTGGCATTACAAATCAATAAATCACAGACAGACATTTCTGTGTCACCTTTCTGAGGATATGAATTATCCTACTTGGGAGAGCATTTCTATTTTAGAGCAGTGTAACCTACACAGGCATGTCAACACCACAGTACCTCTTCCTGAAGAACCCACAGTGGTACAGGCACTAATACCTGCTGTTTCTGATCTGTCCACTTGTCTCTTCTGCATTCAGGCAGATGAGGTCTGCTTGGTTTTAGCACATTGCATTGGAAAAGTAAGGTTAGAATTTAACATTGTGTGAAATAGTTAAGCTTGCATCTGCTGCTGTTTATTAATAATAGCATAGTGATATAATTAGCTATAGGAATATAGGTGTGTGTCTTTTTTTGTTTCTTGACAGAATGCCATACATGATTATTAATGAAAACAATAATAAAAATCTTTATTCTATTTCCAGCAGACAGGAAAGTTCCTGGTTTTGCCATTTTCATCTGCCATGTGAAAGATGAAAATATCTAGAGTCTAAACCTAAATTAGTCTATTAGAGGGAAACCCAGTAATGTGTACCTTATGTACATTTTTAGGTGTGTATTTTTTAATCTATTTTTGTCTTCTTTTTAGTTTCCTCTCATTTCTCTGAATGTCCAAATCAGTGTTTGGATTCTGTGGAAGCACCTGCATATTGTACAAAATCAAACTCAAATTATAGCTGTCATATCATTCTCATTAGTCTGTGTCCCAAAACAATTTGATGAACTAATAGAGATGTAGACAGCTGAAATTGATAAAGGTTTAATCTGGATGATTTTTGAATTGCTTTCCTGGCAAACAAGACTGAAATAAGCCAAGACTCATTTCTTCCATATGAATGAGTGTGATACTCCCTAAAGGATGGTTTTGGTTTTGAGAAGTTCTATTCCTGATTTATATGTCATTCTCCAGAAACAAAGGATGGGCCAAAATTGGCAATTTCCTTGTTTTAAACTGTCATGTTTCTAGCAAGAAGCTAGCCTTGCTCAGCTGACAGCAGCAGCTGTCTTGCCAGAATCTCAAGATTTAATAATCAGAGGAGTCACTTAAGATTCCTGGTCTAGGGAAGGGTGTCCCTTGCCATGGTGGGGTGTTGGAACAAGATAATCTTTAAGGTCCTTTCAAACTAAAATAATTCTCTGATTCCTGCAAGCGTTCTGAAGTAGTATTTGCTGAGTGCTGCCTAAATAGGTATCTTCATCTGCTTAGGTGTGCATCTATTTTTAATTCCTAAGGAAGTGAATATCTGCTTTTCAGAAATATCTGACCTTAAGCTGGGTTGATGTGGTTGATGTGTGACTGAGATGCACAGATGGGTATCTATCATAGAATTACAGCTTTCAAATGCAAGGACAAGATCTGCTTTCAGAATCAATTGATCACTGAGGTTTGTACTCCTTTGGGGTTTCTCTGGAAGGTTATATTGGTATCACAAAAATGCAGAATGCCTTTGGTGCAAATGACACCCGATTCAGACTGCTGCAATATATGGGCAGAAAGTTTCATGGCTTATTCCATACAACCACCCTCAATGAATTAAACAGAGGAATTGCTAAGTTTGAATGGATTCTTTAAAAAGTAAATTTGAAAATCCTCATACTATTTGTTGCGTCCTGAAAGGTATTTTTGTTGGCTCTGAACCCCCTTTAAGTCCTTAACTCTAACCTGCCCTTCATACTGGCAAAAGGGGTCAGTTCAAAATTCTCTGCTTTTATCAGTCCAGCTGTGGAAGATTGAATTAACAACAGAGCTTCTTGAACTGAAAGAACTAAGCCAAATAACAGTTTTATCAATTTGCTTTGGAAAATGGAAATGCTAATTATTTATGGAGTTGTGCAGCATTTCATGACATGCAATTTCATTTCTGACAGATCACATAATTTTATTACGGGGGATGGGATCTGCAAATGCATGGTACTGATCTAAGCCCCTTCACACCAAAAAGCTTGGTTGGTTGATAAGAATTAACTTCAATTTCTTTCCTTTCTGATCCCTCTTATAAAGTTTTTATGAATTATAGATATGTTCATACATGTACACAAGTGTAAGAGAGTGCATATTTTCTTCAGGCTTTTTCATTATGACTTTCATTGAAATGACCTCTATGATATAGAGTCTTGAAGGGAGTAAAACAGATCAAACTTTCTGTACATATATTGGAACAATGAGGTCTTTGATATCTTTACAGCTTCACAGTGGTACCTCTTTTGTCCAGATAAAAAGCTTCAAACAACATGGAAAAAATAACTTGTTCTGAAAGTTACTGGTTTTCATTTTTATACTTTTTTTTTAATCTCAGATATTCTAACCACCATTAAACCATGTTCCTAAGCACCACATGTACACACCAATTTTAAATAGCTCCCAACCACTTCCCTGTGCAGCCTGTTTCAATGCTTAGTAACCCATTGGGTGAAGAGATTTTTCCTAATATCCCACCTAAGCTTCCTCTAGTGCAGCCTGAGGCCATTTCCTCTCATCCCATCACTCATAGCAGGTCGCTGACCATTTCCCCTTGGATTATGGGGGCTTCATTCTGCTGCCCATCTTTGCCTCCCAATTTAGGAAGCTGAGTACCTGTGCAACAACTGGCCTTGCTGTGAAGGACTGAGGCAAAGAAGACATTAAGACATAAGACCTCAGCCTTACCTATCCTTTGTCACTGTGTTTCCCCATGAATCCAGCATAGGATGAAGATTCTCCTTAGTCCCCTTTTTGTTGCTAATATATTTATAGAGGCATTTTGTTTGTCTCTTATGGCAGTAGCTGAATTAAGTTCTAGTTGGCCTAGAGATTTCCAGTGCTCTGCTGAACCTTATAGGAACAATTCCACATAACTGTATTTTTCCTAGGTAAAATCATAGGTGCTGTGTTTTAAATGACTGTCTCCTTTCTTCCATTTGTGTTAAGTGTGACCTACCTTAACTTATGCAGTATCTTGTCCCAAGGTAAAACAAAACAAAATAAAAAGAGCAAGAATGTTATCTTTCTAAAGGTCATGTCTCTTATGATTAATGTGCTGTTTTGAACACAAATATCACTTAGCAATTATAATGTGAGTGCAACTACCACATTTTTAAGACAAAGCCAGCTTGCTTGTATATTTATTTAGAGTTATGCTAGCCAAAGCCATTTGGAGAATGAATGTTCCTATCGGTATCCACACTTTATTCACAAATCAAACAAAAAAAATTGTAAAGGCTGTGAGTTCTTTTGTATTTTTACATTCCAACCTGTGATTTTAACCTGACATTTCCCATCTGCCTTAGATGAGTGGCTTGTGTGCTAGCTTTTATTCCATTGTTGAAAACATGGTTAATAATGTGGAAGGTGAAGGGGGAATGCTCATAGAATAAGGATGAAGGCAGAAGGAGCTTTGTGTCTTTGGTGATTGTAATTACTTTCTTTTCTTTTTTTTTATTTTTTATTTTTTCCCCCTCTTGTACAGCCTGAAAGGTCTGCATGGACTGTCCTGAAATGCCAACTGGCTGTCAATGTCATCCATCAAGGGTGGAGCAAGGGCTCGCTGTGACAGACACCCCTGCCTTGAAGGTAATTACCCTCAACCTCCTAACACTGAAGTAAGCATTGGTTATAAAGCAAGATGCTTAAGGCCAGCGTGGAATCTATAGTTTTGCTTCATATTTATTTTGCAGCTGATTTACTTACACTTTGCCATATACTGATGACATAAATTAATCTGCTTGCTCTCTTTAGAGAGCCTGAACTGGCTGTACTGATCAGAGTGGTGTTACCTGGCACAACAGCAAACTGCACCCATGTCAGTGCTCCTGATATCAGCAAAGGAACACAGGCTTGGAACTCAGGCAGCATGGCTGTGTCCCTGCCTCTGGCTGACCTTAGGGAAATTCTTTATTGCCCCTCTGCCTCAGAGTCCTTTCTCCTACCTAAAGAAATCTTGCGTACCTGCAGCTGGATAGATACAAAGACAGATAGAAACAAAGATAAAACACATCACTTGGGGCCTGTGATGTAAAACTAGGTTTTCTTGTTCTGTGCTAGTTTCACTGACTATCACAAATCTATTTTTTTAGTCATACATTTAAAAATCAGAATAAGCAGACTGGGGCTGGGAGGATTAATATGTTTCCTTTGATACTAGAATTCTAGTATTTTGGACTGTGCACTGCATTTCTTTTCTCAAAGACTGCTTATAAAATGCTATTTGCTGACTGCTCATCTATATAATTAAAGCAAGCTCTATTATCAGAAGGATTCTTATGAGGCTTAGCTGCTCTCCTACATATTCACTGTTTTACACCCATTAAAAAGTATCTTCTAACTTTCCCTTCTAGAGTAAATATATAGAAAAGTTAGAGAAATTGCCAATTTATAGAGAAAAAAATAGGGAAAAATAGGGTACATTTGATTTTTTTTTTTTTCAAAATCAATAGTTATCTAAAGAGCTATAAATTTTCTAACTTGTTTGATCTGTGAATGTAACCAAACATTTCTAATCTCTATCAGATGATGTGAAGCTATGATTTTTTCCCTCTATATCTAAAGAGCTATAAATTTTCTAACTTGTTTGATCTGTGAATGCAACCAAACATTTCTAATCTCTATCAGAAGATGTGAAGCTATGATTTTTCCCTCTCCACTCTTTTGAACACATCATGGTAATGGTCTCCTTCCTCACGACCCTTAGCAAAGAAACATAAGGGGGCCTGGCCATGTACATCCAACTGCAGATTTAATTTTGAGATTGCTTTCTTATCTTAGTGAGGAATTGCATCCTCCATTTGTAGTGGCCATTAAATGTTGCACAGCTCTCTCTGAGAAGCCTGCAGCCCATGTTGCTAAACAAAGTGCCTCTGCACAACTTCAGTGTAAGAGGCACAGCTCTGCTTCGGCCTGCCCCTGCCTTTCCGAGGCACAGCCACTGCAGGAAGTACTGAACTTGTCAGCAGCACTTCTAACATGTGCAAAGTAAACAACCAAAAATGGGCAATGCAGTCTGCTTTCATGTTAAAGCAGGATGGAAAAGGTTTCTCCTATTTTGAAAACTGCTCTTCCACGATCATCTGTTTATTGCCAAATGCACAGTATTTTATGTTGCTTTCTCAATGGGGAAGGCCCAGGATGGGTTTTAAAGTAACCAGAAATACAAGAGGACTTTAATGGCACCAAGTATGCTGGATAAGCTGGAGCTTATCTCAGCAAATGGCAGAGAAGGCAAATGGCACATGGCACACTCTCCTATGCTCTGAGCAGAAAAGGACCTCAGCTGGGCCCAGTGATTGCTGAGATTGTCAGCCCAGCAGCTCTGGTGACATGGGCAATATTTTCCATATCGTTAAGAAGAAAGTCTCCAAATAGAAAGATTTGCTACTATGTAAATGTGAATCTTTGGGTTGATTAGAAGAAATGAGAAAAAACTTTTCCTGATGCTCTTTCATAGTTTGTTTCAGAGGTATCTGAAGCTGCCTGTAGCCTTTCTGAACTCTGCCTGTGCCACTTTGCTGAAAGGTAGCTACTTTGTTTGTTTGATAAGACTCCTGTAAGTGCCAAAGTAGAAGAAGCTTTCAGATGTGAGCATAATTCAATTTCTGTATGGAAAGTGCCTTGACTCTTTTTAAACTTTGCTTTAACTTCCTCAGACTGAAATTCCAGGTAGTGGTAGAAAATGCAGCCTCATATTCTCTGTCTTGTCTTCTTACCAGCTTTGTCTGATATTGTATTGGCCTGTGAGGAAAAATGGAAGGAACTGGATTTTAGCCTAAAAATCTGAGAGATACATCAAGCTTTAAATATTTTAAAAGTTTCTGCAAGGAGGAAGAGGAACAAACTGTTCTCTTCAAGTTGTGAGGAAAAATGTAATATGCTTAAACTGGAACAAAAGCAGATTTAGGAGGAGCTTTGTAGAAAGAATGCTCCAGTGGCAAAGATAATTAAGGACTAGAATAGATTGCATATAGAGGCTGGGGAAGCTGGAGGTTTTTAGAGTGGTTACAGAACCATCTGTCAGAAATGCTTTAGTTGATTTGGGGCAGGTGGATGCACCAGCTGATCCATTTGAGTCTTTCTTACTCCTCCCTAGGATTTAGCAGTAAGAGCCTAAAGAAAGGGGAAGGACTACACCAAGCATCCACAGCAGGGTGACTTTCATATTCCAGTGTTGAAAATACAGCTGTAATAACAAATTTTGTCACAGGCTATGCAGCTCTAGTCAAGCAGGTCAAGTATTCTCTGCCACCCTCCCATCAGGCACTTGCTGATTGCTGGATCATTTGCTTTAAAGTAATAAGGGATGTTTTTGAGTATTTGTTGGAGAGATGTGTGTGGGTTTGATTTACAATAAAGCATTGTCAGTTTGAAAAGGATTGCCATTATGCACATTTGTATTAAATTAAGGAATGGGATAGAAATTCTCATCTCAGATCATATGGTTTCCTTTGCTTTATATTTTGTGACCTTTGAGTAATAAAATTACCTGATGGCATGGAGGGTTAATCTAGTTTGCTCTTCCTATAATCAGCAAACTATTTTTAACTGGAGGTGAAAGGGTTAGTTAGTCTGTAATATCTGTATAAGTCACACAGTGTTAATTTAAAAAGTTAATTTATTTCATTTCACTAGAAAATATTCTGCCTCCAGGAATTATCCTTTCTGTGAAAAATGTTCTGACTGTTTTCTATTGTCTATTAACATGATGCTTTGAGGATATTTTCTATAGGAATGCTCAGACTTAGAGCTGTGCCCACCTGCACTGATATAACTAGAAAAGCAAATTGCATTATCCTCTCAGCAAGCATTTTAGTTCTTTATTGTTTTAACCTGAGTTCTTGTAAATCAGCCAGAGCAATCAGTTTTAATGACTCCTCTAAGAGAAAAACAAACAACAATGGAAAAGCTCTGCTTTTTAAGTTTGATCCAGAAAAAAAAAAAAAAAAACAAAAAAAAAACCCAGAAGAAGAACTGCATTTTTCCCTCATCAAAACCCCTGATAAATAACTAATTCTCCTTGCTTGCCCTGTACTGGAGGTTGTGAGATTCCTGAGCATATTCTCAGTAAAGCTGAGAAGTTGCTTCTCAGTGTTTGCTGTGAGCAGCAGTAATTCAGCAATCTGCTCAAAGGACTGCACCAACAGTAGGGAACAACATGGCCGTGGTCCAAAATAATCTGATTCTGGTCATTACATATTTAGTGATCCCCAAATAAGTTTGCATCAATTAAGGGCTCGGTTTGTTTTCACTGAAACCCAGTGCATGACTTCTCAGCTTAATTCAGCTGAGCCTTCCCTTCTGCCAGCCATCCCTATAAAAATGTATTTCTCTGAGATGCTTTGGTTTTTTAAAGGAGAGAAAATTTGGAAAACCTTTAAGGACTGAGTATAAAACCAAGATGACTAACTGACTTTCTGATTGCCAGGCATCTGCTCCTTCCAGTTGTGGGGAATTCCCTCAACAGTAGTGTTGTGAGCCATAAAAAGGAATGACCAAGCCAAAGAATTGTTTAAATCTGCTAGCATTCTCTCTCTTCTCAGCAGACAGAATGTCTTCATTCGTGAATTTTTAAGATTATAAATTATAACCATAGAATCATAAAATAGTTGCAATTGGAAGGAATACCTGGAGGTAATCATCCTAGTCCTATAGGTGTTCTAAAAGTAATGGATTATAATAACTGCATTCTAAATCTGGTAGCTTATTTAACTGTTAGATGATTGTAAGACAATATTTTGGAGATTTAAGGCCAGGAGCCCTGTTGTAGGACGAGGAGGGAAAAGTACATTAAAATGACAGCCTAAAAGCTGGAAATAAGAGGAGAAGAAGAGAATGAGAAAGGACATGATTTAAGGACATTATTCCACCTGAGAAGTAATAAGGTACAGGGAAAATGGACTTATTCTTTGCAACCATACCAGTTCCTCTAATAATATAGTACCTACTGTGAGCTGTGCTTCCCTGTCCTGAGAACACTACTGCCTCAAAGAGTTTTTAACCTTGCACTCTAGCAGAGATTTCCTTGTTGAACAGCCTTACTCAGTAATAGCAGTGTGTGCTGTTGTTACACAGCAGCAGAAACAAGCTTCAAGCCATTTCCTTTCAGACTTCACCCTCCCCGCTTCCTAAGCCTTCTCTCCTGCCACAATACCCCAAGGAAGTCTCCATCTCTAGAGAGGCAGCATTTCTGCAGGTGGTGCCAATGTGTGCATGTGTTAATTGTTAAGCTGCCATCTGCCTGATGACCACAGCCTGCCTGCCTTGCTCTCAGTGGTGGCACTACCTTGAATCTCTTACCTGTCCAAGTATGGATCTTTACAAAACCCGGAGGAACAGCAGTGGCTGGGCAGCAATGATAAGAAGGTGAATGAAAGGGCTTTCTTTCCAGAGGACATCTTATTAAACATTTTTTAAGAAAAGCATTTCCTCCTAAACATTTGGTGTCTGCACTCAATCACAGTTGCTATATGAAATCTGTATTCTCTGCTGATAAAATGTTTTATATAATTCCAGAACAAATCCACTGGTGGTGAACCAAAGCAAATTCCAATGCTATAAATCATGATCAGACAGGTTATGAAGGATAATCTTTTTTTTTTTCCCTAAATTACTGTTTAATTAAGATATACAGATGCCAAAGCAGGTCTCTGTGGCAATATAAGAAAATTTTGAATACTAATAATTATCTGTTTGGTGAAGTTTCCTTCCTATGATACATCTCTGCATGAGCCTGCCATTAGCAAGGAATAAAACACCTGTACACAAAAAAAAATGGTGGGTACTTCTGTATCTGTAGTGTATTTGTAATGAATATATATGGAGTTTTATTGTTTTAATTAAAATCATCACAAATGGAATTATTTAGAAATTTAAAGAAGAACCTCTGAGATAAAAGGAAATGTGGGAAAATGTACAGGAAAATGTACTTATATTGAAGAGTTCTTTTCCATATCATGGTTCTCAATACATATTTTATTTATTCATATGTTTTGTTCTTCAGAAAGGAAATGTCTGTGAGACGAAAGACTGCTTGGAAAGGAAGGGACACTCTTCTGCCCCTTGAGCTATTGAAAATGCTGTTGGGAGAGAAGCTCCCAGAGCCCAGGGCCACACAGGGAGGGGAGCCCCGCAAGGGAAGCATCGTGGCACAGTGCAGACTGCTGGAAGGGACAGGTACAGACAACCTGACAAAAGTGCAACATGTCAGAGACACTTCTGGTGCATAGAGGAGACTGTGGAATCTGCTAAAACCCAGAAAGTGACTGCATCAGAATTAAACCAAGCCTAAGAGGATTTATTCACCAAAACCACAGTAAGGTCTTAATTTTCTAATTAAGAAATTTCTAATTTCTTATTTCTAATGCTCTTATGCTTATTGTTTGGTTTTCATTTTTAAAGTTTGCCTCCAGTTTGTACTTAGAAAATAACTCATGTTTGTTCCTGAGAGCCTTCTGCATATTTCTAGAGGGTTCAGGATGATTTCATGATTAGATTTGGACTTTCACTGGGTCTTGTTGTGCACTGTTCTGTGGAAGTACTTGGTCAGTTCTTCCAATAACTCTTTCACCCTCCACGGAGCAGCAAGCAGACTTGGCATCTGCTGTGTGCACAGCAGCACCTCCTGCTGAAGTGGTGAGTACAGTTCTAGTGAAATCATGCAAGGAGTGCTACTGAATTAAGATATTAATTGTCTGTTTTCTCCACTGATTGGTAGTCAGATTTTGCTCTCCTTATGTAATGCTCGGAATTACCATATTTTGTTAGTATGATTGAATTGTGGATGAGCTACTTTTCACACCATTCAAGGTAGAACCAGTATACTATTTCATACTGCTTTAAAAGCCTGGGTTTCCTATAAAGAGTTCCATTAATTACCCAGTTTTTAATATCTTTATATTCTTAAATGGGCACCTGGGAAATTTTCTATGCCTTGAATGGCCAGTGCAAGCTCAGAAAGTTCATGTAAAAGAAGTAATTTCAGATGAGCAATAAATTCTAACCTACCTCAAAAAAAGCTACTGGCCAAATGCCATAATTACAGCACAGGTGAGTAACTGATTGTTAGTTATCTCCAATTTCTGTCCTGCTTCATCGTTAGAAGATAAGAACCTACTCTGTTCAACTGCTTTATTTTAGGAGTGCTTGATCAGCAAAACTGCGTAGTAAAATGCAAGTGCAAACTATTGAGGGGATGGAAAAGAAAATTTGATTTTAAGAAATATTTTTATTTTTACTGTGCTGGAGCACATTTAGATTCAATTTGCACTCTGCTTCCTTCAGATTTTATGGAGCTTTTACTTTCATGACTACAAACAGCATCTGTGTCAAAATCCACATCATAGAACTAGGCCTGTGGAGACACGTTCTGACATGTTCCCCTGGATATGTGTAAAAAGAGGAGAGTCTCCACAGCATAACTTGAGATCAGCTAGACAGCTTCCCACTATTAAAGCTGTCATGCCACTATCCATAAAGGGATCCAGGGTTTCCCTCAGACCTCTTGCCTTTTTGAAGACTTCCCTGATTGTTCCATTGGATGTTCCCTGTTTGAATGGCCTCAGGATAAAAGATGCTTCCAGATGACACTCTGAACTTCTATTATTCTACTATGAACTTCTATTATTCTACACGTAAAGATATTTTAAAAACCTAGCTCTAGCCTTTCCATAATATCTTTTTATAGGTAAACTACTTATAATTGAGAAGATACTTGGTCTTTTGCAGTGAGATCAGCATTATGTAATATCACTAGATTTCTTACCTGGCCTGTAAAATGTATATAATTTAACATAAAATATGGGATATAGCAGAACATACAGAAATGTTTAAACAGAAACAAACAGTTTGTCATCATCAAGCCTGGCAAATAGAATTGTTTATTCAGTGTAGTCTGTCTTATTTGGACTGAATGTTGTTAATGAGCATTTAATTGAACTGACAGTTTAGGTGTTGATGTTCTGCAAATGCACAGCTCAAAGAGGAACGCAGGCCCAGAGTGGCCTCACTGGTGTGGATACACCCACAGAAACAGTGTGCTTACTGTCTGGGCTGTCTCATATAGTAGCTGCTGGTTGAGATTTGAAAGGTTGATACATTTAAATAGAAAATCTTTCTTGTGAGAACTGTCTAACCTGGTCCTCAGGAGGACTAGCAAAGACTACAAGGCTACTCAGCATGAGCTTGAAGTTGATTATGACACATATTGGCTTTCTGTCTAAAAGCATGTTTGAAGTGAAACATTTTAACTGCAGTAGACTGAAATCTGTCATTGTTACCTGAGCACATGTAATAGTCTCTAGGCAGCCTTTAGAGCAAATTGGTTTGGTTGCAGAAGACATGGTTTCCTGAAAGCCAAGTTTTTTACTGGAAAAGACTGGACAGTCCAAACAGTAGTGGAAAGTACAATCCAGCCTCTCTTGAACTGCTAAATAGTAGTTCACATTTAAGCAACAGTTTATGAATGGAAAAATATTTACAGGTCTTCTTTTTCATTCAGTCTGTCTTGAATTAGCTATTCCACAGTCAGAAGTAGGGGGATGCATGGCAGTCCCAACTGGGATGCCGTGGAAAAAGTACTTTTCTCCTTTGAGATAGTCTTGTTTTAGGTATGGTGCTTACTTATGGTGTTCCCTGTACTAGAGATTTGAGGGCTTGGATATGAGGGATATGAAAACCATCAGACCCAGGGAATGTCTGTAGAACCTGCACTGTTAAACCCTGTAAGAAACATGGATGTAGAGCTCTTTTAGGTGGGCATGACTGAACCTGGTGGTGGCATCTGCAGCATAAAACAAATAATGGATGTTGGCATCAAGATGGCATCCTTGATACCAAGAAGGGAGCATCTCACAGAGCACACATGTGCCTTTTTCTCACTGCCTGAGCAGATGGGAGTTTTGGTTGCATGTAATATGGATGGATTTGTTAGCCTAGGTCAATATATAATTGGTAGTATTTCAAGCAAGATCACTTGTTTAATAGACCAGATCTCTTCTCCAGACTGTGCAACCAGAGAAGAATTATGGCTTTCCATTAGTAGGGAAAAATATAAATATTTTGCACATAGGTGTAAGTTTTTTTAGGAGAAAAGGAAACAGAAAACTCGAGATAAGAATTTTTTCACTTTCTGTTAATATGACAAAACCATGATCTATTGCTATTTATATTCATCTTGCTATTTATAAAGCAAATATTTTTTCATATTTTTATGCCTCCCTACAAATCACCTGCAGCAGTTGTTAATTGTGAAGCAACTCAGAATGTTAATAATTACAGCGGAGAGAAAGAGAGAGGTAAATTCACAGGTCCTATTGCCAGCTCAAAAGAGTGAATGCTTTAAATATGTCTTGGGTTTACATTTATTCAGACATGATAGATTATGGGGAAATTACAGGACCAAAGAGGTACCTTAGGAATATGCTACTCTGTGGAGGAGATATGCTACATCAGATGTGTCAGACTGCTGCTATGACCTCATGTGATTTTTGTTTCCATTGGTGGTTTTTAATTTTACTATTGTAAAAGAGGAAGGTGCAGCTAATCAGAGGTGTTCAAAACCTATTTTGCCTCATCAAAGAATAAGTTTCTAACCCTGTACTCTGTACACAAAGAAATAACTATCTTCCCTTAACACCAGCTTTCTGTAACTTTATCTTTTTGTTCTTTTTTCACTTCTATCAAATAGAGGGACTAATGTATGGAACTCAGTGCTCATTCCAGTGATGTGGTAGGTAGGACCTGTCTTTGAGTGAGTGAATAGACAGGGAAAACTAATAACTGTGGAAGAGGCAGGAAAAGGAGATCTGTTGGGCTGTGTCAGGAGCTGGGTGTCTGTATCCCTAAGATCAAAGAGCTTACCAAGAACTCATTGCAGTCTGATGATTTTAACAATTATCCACTCTTCTTCCTGAGGTATTTCTGTGGTAGTGTGGTTCTACTATCTGAGAGCAGAGTTCCTCTAAATCTAAATACATTTGCATTTTTCAAGATTCCCCTCCTCTACGTTTCTCCCCCCTGAGCCAGAAATTCAATACAGCTGTGACTTCAGAGCCTGGCAGCAGCACTTTGCTGTCCTGTACAGCCACCACGTGTCTGTCTCGTCCTTTTGACACTGTCAAGGAATCCTTTCAAGAGCTCAGCCCTGTGTGTGTGTGACCATGTTCCAAACTAGGTCCTAATCTCCTGCCACCTTCCCTCTTATCTGTTCCAACTTGGCTGAAAGATCACTCTGTTCAGCCCAGCTTGGGGCTCTGGTGCCATATTCCTGGCCCTCACCATCTTCCAGAATTCCAGCATTCACTACCAGCGCAGAAATAGCAGTGAGAAGAAGGGAACATCTCCCATGGGATCTTGGGTCTGGTGCTGCTGGTCTTCAGTGTACCATGGGCAGCCAGGACCCTGCTGAGTCCAGAGCTTCTTCTGGATCTATCCATCAGACATCCCTCATGTTCCATCATTCCTATTTCTTTTCTGGTGAGACAAAAAAAGAAAATGCAGAGACAAAAAGGAGGTCACAAATCAGGAATCCAACTGAATGAAGATGAGATTAAAGTAAAGAAGGAAAAAAGAAGCAGCTAGAGTTCTTAGTATTTCCTTCATGCTATAGGGCAAGGCATGGATCAGTCCTTGTGTTATCCTAATTTGTCTTCCTTTAAAATACAGCCCTTTTATAGAGATAAGCTTGCTTAATCAGAGTGTTTTTAGATGAAAATATATCTAGCTAAAGTGCGCATTCAGTGAGCATTTTCTTGACAGTGTCATTGTTTGAAAAAATCTGGTTTAGTCTGCAGTACAGAAAAGGTGGAGTGGCCTGTGGAGATTTTCCCTATTAGTATGACAGGCAGTTGCTTATATTTCTCCATTCAGTAATCCCTGAGCTGAATCCGTAGATTTACCATAGACAAATAGAAATATTCACAATACATGTAAATCAACTTTTGGTTGTGAATAGGATTTGTTTGCTAGCTGTTGATCACTCTCTTTCTTTACTGTTCTTTATGCTATTGCTTTCAAAATTGGTGTCATATAAAGGTAGAAAATATGTATTTTGAATGGATTCTTCACAATATGACACCACTTAAAGGCTGGATATTGTCAGAGGCAGATGTTTAATCAGAGCTTAATCAACAAACTAGAGGAATCAAAATTACTTGATGATCAAAACAAAATATAAATGTATTCTCTAATTGATTAGAGTGGCTTGGGGGGTTCTGTGAATTAAAAGATTTTGCTCAGCTGGAATGAAAATCAACCTTTCCTCCTATTTTCCATCCAGAAATAATGTTTAATAGCAGTTCAACAATCTCTGCTCCTGAGGAAAAGTAGGAAGAAGATAAAAGGAATAAAAATGGCTCATAGAAAATACCTGATAATATAAAGAGTGCCACTTTGAATGTGTGAATTTGATCAGAACTGGGCTGGAGGCAGGACGATGGTGAAATTCTTGCAGTGAAACATTTTTTTGCCATGTATTTTCTTGCCTGGCACAGAAAAACTAATTTTTTAACACTTTACGTGTATTTTTTAAAGGAGGCACAGTAGCAGGGAGGTGGGGAGAGCAGCTCTCTGTGTCCAAAGGTGCTCTCCTTTGCCCTACATCTACCTTTCACTGTGTCCCGTGGTAGGACTTGTCACAGAAGGTCAATTCCATGAAAAGAGATGGCCCACATGCCTGGCAAGTGTGTGACACAAGGAGGGACACTGGCCATTCTGGTGAATAAAATGTCTCGAGCAAGTGTGCAGTGTCTCAGGTGCAACTTTTCCAAAACAAAATATTTTGATTCTGAAACAATTCTGTCCAAATAATTTTGATTCTGAAATTCCAAAATATTTCAGATTTCAACTTAAATTTTTATATGTCTAAATATGTCCAGAAGAGACGAAGTTTTTTGATAAACTGGTTGTAGGCCTAGAAGGGCTCAAGGTATGAAATGTACAGAAGATAAGTATTTCAGACTGGTGATGCAGAGGGAATGTAACACACTGCATCAACAGATCAACACATCTGAAGTCTTTCTGCATTTTTATTCCAGTTATGTTCATCTGTTTGTCAGTGCCTATGGGAAGAGAGGCGTTGACAGATCAAATCCGCACCGAGTCAATTGGCTTTGGCCTTAAGTTAAACAATCCTTTAATTATTTTTAAACTATTTGAAGCAACTTTTTCTGTTTCCCAGTTACTGCTGCTACCATAGGAAGCATGAGAAGCCCTCCAGAATGTGGATGCCTCAACACAATCCCAGCTCAGGCAATTGAAAGGCAATTTTAAATGATGAGGTTAAAACAACACTGGCTGGTGCTATCCACAACAACCTGCACCTATCTTATTGAAGTGCAGTAAAGATTCAACCACCAGATTTTGTAGTCAGATAAAAGTTATAGGGAAAGGCCTCATGGAATATTTTGTCATTAAAGAATAATATTTTCTCCTTTTCTCTGGGAAAATTAATTGTAGGCATATTTACAGGTAACTGTTTCCATATTTATTTCCATATTTAGTGGGATGGAGGTTATTATTGGAGACCTTCCCCTTTCCAATTGTATTTGACATAAAATAATTATTTTTCTTTTAAGAACACGTCCAGTAAAATGAACATGAAAAAGCTGTCAGGCATGCAATTGTAATGGTATAGGATGAAAAGCTGGGAAGTGAAAAAGATGCTATATTGAGAGAGACATCTAATTTCTGAGTCCTGAAGTTTAACTTGGCTGCACAGTGCACTCTTAATAATAGTAGAAGAAAGGGATGAAGAAAATAAATCAAATAGAATTTGCCAAACAAAAGTTTGCACAACTCAGAAATGAGAAGCAAAGTCTTACAGGGTGCATCCAGGAAACTGGCTTTTGTCCTCTGAAGGTAGGGCAGCTTCTCAAATTCTAGACTAATCCTCTGCTTCCCATATCTCAGGGGTGTATGATGGCACACACACCTGCAATTCAGCAGCCCAGTAAAAGGAGTGATTTTCAGAACTGTGTGATTTTTCAAGGTGCAAGCAATGAATGCAGTACAGCAGCAGCTGCTGGGTGTGCTGCCCAGCGTGGCAGCATTACAAAGTAAACCAGCTAGCCTGCTACTTGAAAAAACTTGCCAGGAACCTTGTTGGATAGAAAAATAAAAAGTAGGACAAATCATTTGCAAAAATGTGCCATGGAAAAAATAAGAATGATCTATTAAATGGGAAAACAAATCTACTGATGTCACATGAGAATATCCAGCAACTTTGGAATATTATTGCTCTTGTCGGTTCAGCTGCCTCCAATTAAGTATTTACCATATGTGATAATATAAAGATTCTCAAAAAATTCACTAGGCATAATTATTTTTTGGGAGAAAAACATAGTGTTAGACATATTTTAGATTTTCTCTTTTCTCTTTTCTCCTTGCATCCCACCCTCTTGGCTGTAAATAGTTTTCTTCCAAATGCCTATATCTGGATTTCCTTGCCACATGGAAGTCTAATAAATTAGCTGCCTCTGCCTAGCAACTGTAGCAACACTTCAGGGACAGTTAATGATTTACAACAACTCCAAGTAATGGAAAGAAAACCTCACATGCCAGAGAGGCTCTTGCACTATCCTTGAGAGAACTCATTTGCAGGGAAAGCTGCAACACTGAGAATCTTTGCTAGAACTCAGATCACTCTTTCCGTTGACAGCTCAATGTTCTAGTGTGAAAAAAGGGCAACACTTGACACCCCATCAGCCCTTTATTGCAGTTGCAGCTTTGAGGTCTACTGCTACAATATTTGCAGATCGGTCACACAAAGAAAGTGGGATTTTTAAAAATAAATTTATATACAAAGTTACATAGCCACCTTAACTCAACCAAGTATATTTAGTTTTATTAATTTTAAATGCCTTAATAACCATCATGGGTTCATGCCATCATGGGTTCATGGTTTTCTGAGTGTAAGGAAGTGGAGCAGACTTGTTCTCCTACCACTTTGTCTCCTCAGATGCCAAAATAGCAGTGGGGAGGTGTGCATGTACAAGCAAATGGGACAAGGCAATGACAGGAGTGGGGGCTCTAGTACACTTGGAGGCTGCATGCTTGATGCTTCTTTCCCCTCTTTACTTTGCTGCTGCCAGGGGAATGCTTTCTGACACTTACTGATTGTCTTCTAGGGCAAGCCTCTGTTTGAGTCCCAGCCCTCAGAGTGCCACACAAAGAAACAGTTCACTCAAAGGCTATCAGAGGGGATCACATAACTGAGAAACCAGATGAATTAAGATCATTTGAAATTAAGAAGCTCTTAAATAGATCTCATCAACATGTCTCTCTTGAGCAGAGGTTGGAATGCTGAACTATACGAGTCAAACATTTCCATTTTAATTAAGTAGGTATTAAGTAGGACATGAGGCAATACCCTTGAATTTTTCTGCTACAGTCTTTGTCTTCTGAGTAGGAGGGGCTTAAGGACATGAGCGGTTCATATTTTCTGACAACACCTGTGGGGGGATAGAATATAAGGAAATAAAGATAGTGCAGAAAGTAATCTCACCCCTAATAGGTTGCAGCTGGGCCAATTACCAAAGATTAGGAGCAGGTCTGACTTTAACAAGCCACAGCTGTGACCAATAAAAGAAGAGTGCTGTAAAAGAGTGGGCTGGCAGGGTGAGAGGGAACTGGAGTCAGTGCTTGGAGGAGCTGCCCGTGAGAAAACACCAAAAAGGTATGGAACTCTTGTGATAAGGAAATTTCGGTATGGAACTTTTGCAATATGATGACAACAAACACTGACTGTACCATAGAACATCAGTCAGGGACTAGAACACACCTGGGACAAAAGCTGAGCAAATGCAGAAAACAAGAACAAGGAACCCTAAGCCCAAAATAATTATGTGGCTTCAAACAGCAAGTTCTCAAAGTCAACACAGAGCAGTTGTATAACAGCCAAAAGATAATCAGTAGGATGACAAAGTCCTTCAGTATAATTTTGTCAAGAGCTTTGGAAAGGTAAGCCATGGAATTCTCAATAGGCAGCAGAAATCAAGAATTGTGGTGGGTAAGTCAGATAAGGCTGAGTGCAGCAGGACCTGACATAGACAAATCCCACACACTTTGGCTATGGCTCTTTTCATTACCATTGCTTTTTTAGTAACACTAAATTCAGCCACAGATGTTTTAAACTGTGATTAGAAATTCTGTGCTAGACAGAGAAAAAGGAAAAAAAGGAGCTGTATCAGCCTTGTCTTTCTCTTCTAGCTTTCATGCAGCATTCATAGGGGAGCCTCTTGAAAAAGAATCAGATTTCAATGAAAATGTACTGTAAAAAGGCCTTGATGAATCCTGGAGCTACCCTGTTGCTTTGCACGAGCTACAAAATACATGTTATTAAAGGAGAGTAATCATGATTGTATTATGATGGCATGTTCTTTCCAAAATGTCTGTGTCCTAGCTAAGAAAATAGCTGCCCTCCAAGCCTGCCAGTAGATAAATAGCTTGTCTGGGTTGAGCAGCAAATCTCTGAGACAGTGGAATTTTCTTGTTGTGCTGTGCTTCAGAAACACTGAGAATAAAGGGCAAGGCTTTCATGACAATCCATTTGGTGGTGCTTGGAAAATAATCGGTGTATGTGTGTTTATGAGTCATTAGGTGAAGCCAGTTGCAGACTTACAGAGGCTGCAGGCTGGTATTTCTGCCACAGTTTTTCTCATAGTGTGAGTTAAGGTAAATCCAGTAATGTTACTAGAGCTGACAAGCTGGAGACCTCAGCACAAAGTGGCAAAATTATTTAGAAAATAAAGGATCTAGTGGTTTGAAACTGCAAACAATATCTAATTTTAAGTTTCATCACTATGATTTAATTTGGTTCAAGCACAACAAAGATTTTCAGTAGTAATTTCTGCAGTCAAAGAACTAGTGTCCTACCAGATCCCACATCCTGGGACACTTCAAGAGAGAAGGAGTCAGCTAAAATGGAGAAAAGTGTGGGATGGGCCTTCCTCTCTGTGAGTAGTACGCTTGTAATGCTCTGAAATGTTTTTTTTCAAATCCTCTAACCCAAAAAATGTGGTTGCTGTTGTTACATTTCTTACCTTGTCATCCCTAATGCCACTGCCAGCTATTGTTAAGGGTTTCAAAAGAAAGAAAACCACACAAGCCTCAGATTTTGAAACAGTTCCATCTCTATTTGGCAGTAGCCAATTTTACTTCTTCACAGCTACCTTGGATCTAGACAATGTGTTTAAGTAAATAAATAGAGTCCACCGTTCCAAGAGACTTTAGAGTATGAGCAGAGGCAAATATTAAAGTACAATAATAAAGGAGTAGGAGTAGACAAATTTGGGAAGCTTAAGAGATTAACAAAGGCAGAGGATTTTTTGTAGCTGGGATTTACTTTAGCATTGTGACCTTGGTGGTATCACCATGGCATGCTGCAGGTGCTATAGAACTGGGAAACCTCAAGGCTCCTGCTTTGCATTACCTCTTGTGATATGTCAAAGCTTCTGGAAATCATAATTTGAGTAGTTACTGCATAGAGTTTTTCCTTATCTTGGGTAAAATTCATCCTTGTGCAAAAGGCATTTGCATCACTTCTGGATTGCCAAATTTTCAGTGCTGTAGAGATCCATGGCACTGAAAAACAGACTAGAAAGAGATGGCTGAGTACTCTGGGGTTTGTCTAGTGCATATTAGCATAAAACCTTGAGCTTATACTGTTTCGCGTGGTGTTTTCACATTCTTTGTAAATTTTGTTGCAACTTGCAAAATAGTTAGTGTTGACTTAAAGATTTATCTCCTGTGGTCCAGATACTAGTTTGGAATTTCAGCTTGCTTCTTATTTTCTGGTGGTTTTGCAAGGTTCTAATGACAGGCTGGCAACGAGAATGTTAAAAAATTATTTACAAAGAATCCAAATAGAATAAAATAGGAGAAAATTAGTCAAATATCCAGATCATTAGCTTTTGTGACAATGAGAACTCATTACATTTTAATTTTTTGTGTGCTTTTAATAATATATTTCCATATATGTTTGAGAACTATACATGAATGCTACTATATTTCTTCCTCCCTACATCACATCTGCATGACCAGGTGGATGTCTGAAGTGCAGTGAAACTTTTCACTTGTGTATGAATTGCACTGTGTACTGAGATGGGAAGAAGCACTAGAGTGTGGTGACTACTATCCTTTTATTTGAAACCTTGATTCCAATCTTGGCTTGAATTTCAAATGAAAATAAGTAAATATTCCATCTTTAAGCCTTAAGTTTTTAATGATGCCCTCAATGCAAGTATCCATCCCAATAGCTGATGTAATTGTGTTGATTTCAGAACCCCTCACAGGGTTAAGGTTGGTTAAGGAAGAAATGTGTGTCTCATACTCAGTGCATAAAAACTTCCACAACAGCAGATTTGTTCAGTCTGGGAACAAGGCACATTTTCAGAGCAGTTAGAAAAAATGAGACCATCGAGTCCCTGAAATGAGCTGCTGGAATCCTTGTCACGGTTCCAGGTTCAGTTTGGCACCCACCGTGGCTGCACCTGCTGATGCCATTATGTTGACAGGTACAAATCACCAGTCATGAAGGAGAAAACCATGAAACGGGCGACAACTGGTGCTGACTGCATAAAGTAATTACCAATGCCAGAGGCAGCAGTACCTAAAAGGAAGCAGGTGGACCACCAGGGACTGTGTGTTTTCTCCCCACCCCTCGAGTACAACAGCCGCCAAACATGCAGAGACATTTTGCAGAGTGCTTGCTAGAGAGACTCCCAGGGATGTGACAAACCAATTTCTCTCTCTTCTTTTACACACATCTTTCAGATGCCTACACGCCTTACAGAGATTTTCCACTTGTATTTTGAAATTGAATGTATTTTGCATCTTTTATGAATGTGCTGTAAGCAGAGAAGGATGGAGTTTTTGTGTGGTGTTGAGCAGTGTGAGCTTTAGTTTTGCCATGTGTCTAATTAGGTGGCTTTTTTAGTGTGTGCTCTGTGTGGGCTAATTAGAGGAGTCTGGCCTACAGCCAGGCTATTTCTTTCTTAAAGATTTGGTTGCTCTACAGCATTGTTGGAACAGATTTGTCTTTCTGGTTCAGACTGGGAATGAATAAATACCACAGGTGGCAGAATACGAGCACAGAACGTTACCTGCCTTGTTGATAGAGACAGACTGTAAGTCCTAAATAGATGATATTGGCACTTGTGAAAAGTCAGTCCTGTTCCTCACTGATTATCAGAGACATTTCAGCAAAATGTCCAGCAAAGCTGCAATCACAGTAATTGCATAACAATTGCAATCACAGGTCTGTTTGGCCTGGAAGAAGAAGCAGCTATTTGTTATACAGCAGGTAGGTTTTCAAATGCCCTGGCAGAGTCAGGTTTGTTAGTGAACTGTTTGTTAGTGCCTTGCTGAAAAACTGCCTGGGGATCAGGAATAAGGCACAGACAGAAGTGAATGGCATATATTTTAGCTGAGCTTGGCACAACACAGAGGGGTACCCAAACAAATCCCAGTATCTCAGAGGCAGAGAGAAAGTGAGCAAGCTTTCAAAACCAAAGTGTTTAGAGCTATTTTCTCTCCTCTTGCTTTTCCTGATTTCTGCTTTTACTGCCCATATGTATATCATGTTTATTACCTCCCTTCTACTCACTTCACTGTAATACTAAATAAGAAATGTAACATTTTATTGTCATAGATAGTGGCTCTTGTCACATACACACCTCAGAGCACAGTAAAATAATGGCTGAACTTGAGAAATCTCAGCAAAAAATTACTGTTCCTTGAAAAGTGGGATTTTCACCAACTATGCAAAATGTAAAGTGACCAGAGCAGGAGCATAATATTTTGTAACTATTCCTCTATCAGCAGGTGTATTCTGCCCTTCTTTCTTACACTTGATCATGGTATAGCACTCTTTCTCAGTATTTCTTGTAATGGGTGATAGAATTATTTATGCTACATGTAGTTCCAGATGCTGACCCCACCTTATGAACTCTAATCCTCAGACTAGAACAGGGAATTGGTTTGCTGGAATATTTACACATAAAAAGGCAAAATCCTTAGTTCAGACAATGCAGCTAAATGGAGCTCATCAATTGCAGAGAGCTGTGAGACCTGACCCTGCATCAGGTCAATAGATTGTGGCCTAGAGGTGCTGAGGCCAGGCAGACATTGGGTGGTATTACCATCCTGCAGTAACAAAGTGCATGTGAGCTCTACACTCACATGATAATTGGAAGAGAACTGCAGAGGAAGAAAGGAATTTGGGCAGGTGAGTTTCTCAGCCAGCCCCTGGACATGTATTTCAGCTACCCTCTTCCTCCTGTGGGAACTGGAAGTGCTGCTGCTGCCCAGCTGGCAGGTGCCACCCCTCCCTTGCCTGCTGGCACTCTGGTCAGCTGTCCTGGCTGTTACCTCCCTCCTCTCCATTTCTGTCTTGTTTTAACTCTGCTTCTCATGTTTTGTGCTTGTTCTCATTTGCACTCTCAGCTGTTTTTTGGCCCTATTTGTTTTTTCACCATTAACCATGTTCCTCTTGAGGTATTGAAGGTAAATCAACAGGTCTAGGCCAAATATGGGTTTGGCACTTCCCTGAGGCTGGGAGCAGAGCAGCCATCTGGGCTGCAAGCCCTGCTCCAAGGCTGCCGGGCTGTGTGTGGTTTTGGGGAGAGGTGCTGTTAGAAGATGAGTGGGCAGAAGGCATCAGCTGCTGCTTTTAATTACAGTCAGGGGTGCACATGGTGAAGGTCTAGAGTAAAGTTGAATTCTTTGCTGTTTTTACTCTGCATTTTTACCTCACTGAATGCTATTAGAGTAATTTCTTGCAAACCCGTGAGGTGCCCCGAGAAAACCTGTCGCAAACCTTGAGGGTCCTTCTCAAGTTCAAATCACATATTTCAGTCGGGTGGCCTAAGGCAGAGTTGGGGTCATCGTCCTCTTTTCACTTGGCTGTGACTCGAGAAGGAACTCGAGAAGTGTGGTTGTGGCAGTGGGGAAAGGCAGTTTGGCTCAGTGGGCTTCCAGCCCTTCCCTCTGCACCCACATGCTGGCTTCTAAAGGGACAGAGCTGCAGGAATGTGCCCTTCTCTGTGGACACAGTCAGCAGGGACATGAGGCCATGTACAGGACACAAGGTGACCAGAGGCAGCATTTGTCGCTGCATAAGGGGAGGGATGGGACAGCCATGTAGGTGTCACATGGGGACTTTTGATATAGAGGGAATACTCTTCCTCAGAATGAGGCCAAATGTGGGGGATAGTAAAAGACCAAGAGAGAAAGTCTATGCATTCTCAATAAAGCAGGCCCTCATTGTTAAGCTCATGACTTTTCACAGACTTGTGGTGTCTTCAGTCTTGCCCAGAAAGCTGCATGTTTTCCCAGGTGGAAGTAACTCTTCCAGATTTCCCACACGGCACAGTGAGGAGACAGGGAAGATGCAGAAAGTAACAAGGGAAGTTCCTGCAGGAGTCAGAAGACCAATCCCAAATAAAGTCAGAGAGTCACTGTAAGGCACTTAATGGGGATAATTCTTGCTTCAGAACCAAAGGGCAGCATCATTCAACATCATCCTCCTAACTTCTAGTAAAGAGAGTAGGAAAATACAGTGGTGGGTGAGAAAGCTGAGTCTGTGGTGTCAGAGTGCAAGATGCTGCAGTTAGAGCAAGAGACAAGATGGAAATAGAGCCAACAGGGACAGGAAGAGATTGCGCCAGCAGTAGGAGATGAAACCTAACCTTGAGCAAGGTGTAGGAACACCAGCAACTTCAGCAAGAGCTAGAGCCCTACTCCTCAAGAGAAAAATAAAATGCATGCAGGTTGTCCTTGTATTATCATGGGGGAATCGTGACACAAATATGTCTTCTTTGTTATTTACTACTCCAGGTCAAGGGTCTGACACTCTTGGATAGAGCTGTTAACTGAGAGTGGTTTCTCAAGTCACTTTCTGGTTCCAGAAGGACTAAGAAAGTGATCTGTTGTATGTAGGGAAAAACACATGGTCCTCAGCCTCATTATTTAGCATTTTGGGAGGGAGGGATGCAATGCTGTATGGTCCTAGTCCCAGGGAACTTCAGACACAGCTTCTACAGCTCATTACTTTTTTCACATTATCACAAATTAAGGTATAATTAAGATATTTTTCAATGGCTGTTGCTTGGCTCTTTTGTCAGCTTGTTTTATGAAGGAAGCAGAATTAATTTAGATCTCCAAATGGGTAAAATAAGTTGTGTTTCATTTCTTGCTGTTGAACTTACAATGTCTGCAATGAGTTTGGGGGTTCAAACCTTCATCTTCAACCCTAAGGAATGAAAAGCCCATAAACCTCTCAGAAGAGAGTAAAAGAAAGGATGTATGGAATTTAAAAAAAAAACAGCCTCAGAGAATAAACTGAATTATGATTCATGCTGCAACATGGATTGGAGCTTGTCTCACACAAGGAATCATCAGGAAGCAACAAGCAGTTAAGGATGAACCCAGAGCATGCCTGCAATTTTAATGACAGGAGCCAATCCTCAACAGGCCCGTTTGTTTGTTATGGCGAGCTCATTTTGGATGCTGCCACCCAAAGAGCATCATTCTCTTCCTCTGTGACTCAGGCACAAGCACGTAGGACGGTGATCTTGCACAAGGCTTAATGTTTCAGGCAATGTGTATCCTGTTTGGAGTAACATTAACAGAGCATTTTGGCACATGCAGGCGCACTAACAGATTGCAAAACCACACCGAACTCCAAGGAAAAGAAGCTGTTCCCTCAGATGGCTCTCCATCCGTTGATGTAAGCCAGCCAGCTCTTCCCCCTTGCATTTAGTCCCAAGATTTGTCTGGGTTTTTATCTGCCTCCTACTTACAGGCAAGGTGATGGAATGCTGCTGGGTATGGGAATTGTTCCAGAATTGAATCCAGCTCTTCTTTAATTTTAAGGGCTTCATTATCAATTCACAGCTGTATAGCTTAGCCAGAGGAAGAGCAAGGCAGGCATAGCTTCTTCTCTGCTTCTGGTTCCAGGTAGTTCACTTGTGCACATTATTCCTGTATCCCCATTTTCTGAGACTAAGAGCAAATAATGGTCCAACACATGGAAGTGATAACGTGCCTCTATTCCTGTGACCAGCCCTGCAAAGCCCTGTCACCCTTGCTGTGATCATGCTGGTTACAAGTTCCAACATGGCATAACCTGATTTGCTGCAGGAGGTGTGAGTGTCCCAGAACTGTGTTCTTGCACTGATCAGATTTGCCTGAGAAGAGATCACATCTGCCCTCGTTCTCTCTGATGCAAATCCGTGGCAGATTGACTGACATTAATGATCTAGGAGAGAAGGTTCTCCACATCCCTTTTCATTAATGGAGAAGGTCCTGCTCTTTGTATAAAAATTGCATTTCAGTGGTTTTGGAAATTCTGTAGTTTAATGAGGTGAATGTTCTTCTTAAGAATGACAGGTTTGCTACTGGTGCTGTTGATTTTCTGCCTGCAGGTGAGTCAGGGTTCTTTGGGGTGTTCTCAGCAGGGTGCAGCAGTCCCACAGCTACTGCACAGGACAAGCCCAGTTCTGCTGGGATGCCCAGAACTGCAGGGAACTGTTGTGCAGGTCCCAGTTTTCTATCCATGTGCCAGCCACAGGATACACCTTGGCACCAGCTCCACGTGCCTTGCTGGCCAAGACTGGCAGCTATTGCTGGGACAGATATGATAGCCTACAAGGGTGTGAGTGAGCAGCATTGGAGAAGTAGCTTTATTTCAGAAAAAGATCCATATCGAGCAACCTGACAATGCAAACTGGTTTCTCCAGGCAGAAATTCCCAGTAGCTGGGAGATCTTGGTTTCACTCAGTGATTTTTTTTTTCCTCTCTCTTTGTATTAGAGCTCATTTGTTTCTTACTGATTAAAAGAAAAAAAACTTTGGAACCAGCAGAAATGATTTACAGTTTAGTTCTTTAGAATAGGAAAATCAATCAAAATATTTTAAAAATAGAAGATAATAACTGGAGCCGCTCATCGAGATTTAGGACTAACTGCAGGCTTGATTGAGGACTCTAAAATTAGATTTTATTTTATTTTTCATGTAAGCATGTGCAAAGCATAACTCAGTAATTATCAAACTGAAATGTCACTGAAAAATAGCTTAACTGGATCTTTGTATTAGATTAAAACAGAATGTCTTTTCCTGCTGTAAATCTCTTCAGCAAGATCTATCTCAGAACATGTAGCTCCTTGTTTGAGACTCTTTCCACTTCAGCTATTTTGTGAGGCATAAGCCTGTATATATACTCTACTTCAGTAGGAATACTCTGATTTACACCAGATGTTGAGTTGGTTTTACATTTGTTCTTTCCTAGTCCATTTACATTCCTCTCTCCATGGATTTAGGGTCTGCTGAAAACTGGTGTCATCAATTAGCAAACTCAGTGCTGTCCTGAGCTGCCCCTTCTCAGTGTCTTCCTTGAATCTTCATTGCTTCTGAGCAAGGGTGGAGCCAACTGAGACGTGGGACTTAAAATGCATTTGCCTGCCCTAAGTTTTTGTGCCACTTCTTTCTGTAGCTCTCAGTCATTCCAAGGTTAGAAAACCATCCAAAAAAATCACTGTGTGCAGTATGGTTTGCCCTGTTCCCATCCCTGCAAATTGAGTTTATTTAATGATATAAAGAACATAGAAGCTGTGGTTGTATGCCAACATGCAGTTTTAGTTTTGATTGTAAAACATTCTGCACTGGTCCCAAATTGCAATAAAAATTGAAGCCTTTATGCATCCTGATGAATAAAAACAGGTGATTTCTAAGGTAAGTTTGTTTTGCATAACACCTTACAGGCACCAAAGGGGACTCTGGAGATTGGGTCCCTGTTCCAGTTACTCATAATACTGGGCTGTAATGAAGTCACTTAGCTCTTAGCTGCTCTATTGCAAAACTGAAAGTACTTTAATAGATCATCTAAATGGGGCATCTGGGCATCTGTTCCAAATGTTGGTCTCCTTCCTTCCTGCCTACAAAATAATGGTACTTCTTTATTCAAATTACCTTATTTTGTACGGGGCAATGGTGTTGTCATGAGAAGAAAGCAAAAACTAATTGCCTAAAAAAAAAAGTAGAAGAGGGTTTCCAGTATGGCAGGGACAGGGATTTATGTAAGAGCCAAATTTGCTCTCTCTTGCTGTTTTTAAATTAATATTAAATAATACATGTATGTATGAACATTTCAGAATGAGTTAGAGTTTCTTCAAATTAAATCATTGCCAAATTTGGGCTAGAGTTTCTATTCAAAAATTCCTTTAAAGCAGGAAATGCTTTAAGGTAGAAAAAGAATTAAACCTCTCATCCTGGAGGCATCAAACCAAATGTCTTCATTTCAAAGTGGTGTGGGGTTTTTTCCCAGCAGAGTTTCTTCCAGAAGCCATCTGATTAAACATTAGCAAAGCTGTTCAGTCAATCCAAATGCTTGGACATTATTTTTCTTTGTGGAAAAAAAAAAAACAACCTGAAAACGTTTTCCCAGCTCTCATAGTTGCAGCAGGCAGAACCTTCTTATCCTCCTATGACCTCCAAGTCCTGAATGGCTCTTTCAGTTTAGTCTGAGCTTCTTCTAAATAGAAACTACCAAATCCAGGCCTGCTTCATGAACCATAAAGTACATTAGCCATCAAAAGAAATGGAAACTTTCCTCCATTTGCTGAAGAATTAATAAGCAAAGTGCAATGATGGTTACAGTTTAAGAGGCAGGAGCACAGACCTGGTTGCCTGGAAACAGGAGGATGCCTTTGGAAATTCACACCAGGCTTGCTTAGGAGAGCAGTTCCAACCAAACTGATGCACATCTTGTCCTTTTTAAAAGCATTGTTTTTCTTATTGCTTTTTAGCAAGACTTTAATGAGTTCCAAAATTAATTCAGTGTTTACCATGTATTTCAGTGTGAAGATATTTCAAGCAATATCCAGGAGTTAGAATAGTTAGGACCCTTACCTGAATAAGGGTCACACATCCAAACTTTGAGGAAATTATTCAGATTTCATAATTGCTCTTTTTCTTTTACTGATTACCAAACTACTCAGGAGTGCTCAAACCTTGGTCAACCTATACAGCTAGAGCAAGCAGAACTTTGGGTGTTTTGCCAGAGCCATACATGAAGCTGGGCTCAGTTTAAAGCCTGTCTTACATCTCAGCCAAGCTTATTTAAAGCAGTGTGCATAAAATAAGTTATATGTCTGCAGGAAAACCAATACCAAATCCTGACCAGCTGTGGGAAAACCAAAAGTAATAATTGTATTAACATTTGCCAATGCATTCAATTTTCAGGCATGCTTTCCATGCAACTTCATCAGCAAAACCACATAAATAATATCCCCTGTGCTAAAAAGACCTTCAGGATCCTGCATGTATTATGGCTTATGAGAATGACGTTATATTTAAACCATAGCTGACCTAAATTGTTCTGCCGGTTCTCACCTGTGACCTTTTCTAGGCATGTGGAGCTCGGGGGACACCCTCAACAGTAAAAGGAACAATGGATTTTCTTTGTAATTACAATCCTGGACTCAGCTTCACAACGGAGCCCCAGCTTTGGGCCGTGAGGACCATGTGAGAAGGAAATGCAGGTGTCCCAGGTTCTGGCATCACAGCCCTTGGAATGTGATGACTAACTTGATGAAAGCATCCAGAATTTTACCTATTTTTTGGGTAAAAAAACAAAATTAAAATCCAACACTTTGTCTAAAATATGTCTCCCTTCAGTGATTGTTTGTGCCCCTGGAAGTGAGCGTGGGAAATATCTTGCCTTTCGTGCTGTGTTTTTCAGAACATTTGATGCTCCCAGAATCTCAGTAGCAAAAGTAGACACACTAAGAACAGACTTTTTCAGAGTCCCCAGGCATGCAAAGAGTTACTTTGCTCAAAAATGAGTTGAAAAAGAAAAAAAAATACTTTAAAGGGCAGAAAAAAATAGATTCAGGATACCAGCATTATGCCTTACACCCTCACTCTCTGATAGCTTGAACCTTTCATTACCACAGTTTCTCTCTGTGTTAAGGTGGAGATAATGCATTTTTCCTGGGACTATTGTGGCAGCAAGTGCTTTGCCAATTGCTTTGATGTCTTTGAAGGGAAAAATACTCTATCTGCTTAAATTTAGACTGACAGAACATTTGAATCAGGTGCAGGTGGCTTTGACCAGATTCCTGTAGAGGCCTTTATTGCATAAGGTATGGTGCTTTTATCAAATACGGCTTTCCTTTTTTCATTGCTTCCCAAACGATCGTGATGTCCCCCACAATGTGACACTTTTGCTGAGAACTGTTTGTTCTTGCTTAACTCCTGTGTGTGCTGAGAAATAGGAATATTTCATGAGAGTCTTTGTGCCTGGTAATTTTATCAGTTCTTATCAGGTTGCAGAGAAAGAAGTGGCAGTAAATTGGATGTCTTACCTTGAAAAGCTTTCAAAAAGGAAACGTGACATGGTGAATAGATGCCTGGAGGGTAAGGGTTTTTTTCTTCTTGGGTTACTGGAACGCAGACAGGTCAATATGACAGAGCTGTGTTAGTATTCATGAGGCGACTTTCCCTTTGCCTCGAGAGCTCACTGTAATGGCTTGAGAAACATGCTCCACTGTGGTGGCTAAATGGCAGACTGTATTCAGCATCACAGGCTGGGGGAATGGTGACAGGTCCTGAATACCAATAAAGTAGGAGCTGATGATTGCTGCAATTTGCCAGTGGCTGTGAAGTGCCTGAGACAGACAGCAAAACCTTCCCTTTTGCTTTCTTCTGGGTGTTTGCCAGAGTTCACAGGGAATACTGCACAGCAGCTCAGACAACTAAAGAATTTTCTCATTTCATTGGGTCACATGGCACAAGGCCTAGGCAAGCATAGGAACCCTTCATTCTATGACCCCAGCATGCTGGAACCTTAAAATGGTTCTTTCCAAATAAAGAAATTAAATCTTGTGTTATCAGCCCAAAGGAGGAAGGGGAATCAGGGCAAGGGCAAGTCCCTTAAGTATAGCTGGTTCTCAGCAATGGTCTGTTTGTACAAAATCTGAGTGTTAAAATTGGGTGAACCTCCTGCTGTGGTTAGATTAAATTCTTTACCTTGTTTGAAAAAATACTAGGTTAAACATCACTATTTCATTATTTTACCTAGCACTCTTCAGTACTGTGGGCCAATACTTCGGTTGGCATAAATCAACATCATTAGGCATATAACAGCAGCTGAGGCCCAAGAGCTTGTTTGGATGGGTAGATCTGCATTTAGCCTTACACTCCTGATTCTTTCTCCCTGTGTTGTTTTTGGGTTTGTTCCCAGCTTGTTTCTCTATTTGTGAGATTTCTTCCAAAACACTAGAGAAATAAGCATGTCACATCTATTATGAACAGACTGCTTACCATTTCTTTAGATCCCTGTGTTTGGGGCACTCACAGCAAATCTGATGCAGCCAGACCTTGGCACGTAATGGTTCCTGTGCCATTGCTTTTGCTTGAGGCAGCATCCCATCAGTGCTGGCACGAGCAGCTCCAGAGGCAGCATCCACCTGAGCCTGCTGTGCCCAAACCCAGCCTGCAGGCAGGCAGGTCCTGCTGTTCTTCACTCGACAGATCAGGAAACAGAGGCCAAGAAGAGCCATCTAGTCTGCCTGGTCCTGATGTTTGCAGCCTGAGCATGGATAGGCGCCCAACCTCATGAGCTCTATTTGCTGCTGCTTTGCTGATGAAATTACACTTTGTGACGAGCACAGCGAGAGAGGAGGCAGCTACTGCAAACAAGAAGCAGGCATAGGCACGCTGGGGAACATGTACAAATTACAGACTCAGCAACTGCGTTTTTTCTGATTTAAATGGAATACACTTGGAGAGGATGAGAGAATTCAATGGATTCAGGATTTTGTCATTTGTCTGCTTCTGGGTGAGGCACAAAGGGCCTGCATGGAACAGCTCCCTGGACCAGAGCAGCCAGGTCCTTTCCAAGCAGCTTTCCTTGCCAAACAGGAGAGTAGGAGTTGTGTCCTAGCTGACGTGTGGAGCACCCTACTGGACAAAAGCATTCCCCAGGCACTATGATTCCAGTTAAATGTGTTACTATGGCACATACTTTGCAGGCAGATGATTTAAGCTTTTTTGTTAATTAATTATTATTAGGCTGTACTTGGGCTGTAGAGGAAGCAGCGTGAAGAGCCCTTGTTGCTCCAAGCCTGGAGATAATTACTGACAGCAGACTTTCTATGGTGAGAAACACTGAGTCTGCTCCCAACTCCTCTGCAATGCCTTCACCCGTGTTACAGCTGGGGTGACTCACAGGAAAGTGCCACAAGACACCCGGGGCTGCGTGTCTGCGAGGAAGGCAATGCCAGGTCCTGTGTCACAGGGACACCTGCTGGAGCAGAGCCTCGCAACAGCCGGAGCCAGAGCCCTGCACCGAGGTTATGGTATGAAATACAGCTGAGCTCTCATTTAAATGCAACTAAGCTCTCATTATTTTCTTTCCTCAGCTAATTGTACTGCTCTGTGTCTTTGTTAAATTTCCCAAGCATCAGCACATATGAGCAGAGGATTAAAAATTCTCTTTGATTTACATGATAGCACAGATGACTGACCTTGTGCCATACTACAGCACTTGTCAAAATTGCTGCTTCTGTAAGAGAGTTTCTTGCTGCTTGTGCGAAGAGTCCTGGCTTAGTCCTTAGGGAGGCGTGGGACTGCTTTGTCCCCTTCTGACCAGAATGTCCTCTGGAGCTGACACTGCTGCACAACCTTGAGAAAAGAGGCTGTGTGCTTTGTGCTGTGGCATAAGGAGAACAGCATAATACTCCTTTCACACTATGTGTTACAGTCAACATCCCACACGTTCTACGCCTCAGGGGCAACAAGTACCCTTAGAAGCAAATGGAAGGAGCACACCTTATTCCTTAGGATCACTCTGATAACAAGCTTGATTCCTGCCATGCAGAGCAGGGGACACTCCTTTGTGTGGTGGCTGTTTCTGCCCCTGTGCTGTGGAGCTGTTAGTACTGGCTTTAAGAGATTTACTGCTTAAGCATTTAGGAATAGTAAGTTAATCACTTTAAATCACGTCTCTAACAAGGAAATTTCATTCTGAATTTTGAAGTGTTGCAGTAATACTCTTGGGAGCAGTATCATTTGGGACTGCTAAGGGCATAAAGTACAGTTCTTTTCGTGACAACTAAGCAAGCACCTTTGATTCACTCTGCTGCAGCTGGGGTATGGTGTTGAAGTATTGATAATTGTGCAGCTGATGATATCAGGTCATCATCTCTCTGTGCCTCTAGTGAGCTGTAGGACAAACAAGGGAAGTTGTCATGTTTTCGGTTCCTTCCATTCAGGTGAGTTTGATCATCAGACAATTCATATCCCCAAGTACCCAAGTCCTTCTGATTGATCAAAGAGTAGTGATCTCTAAGATACTTGAATTTGAGATCCCTTCCACCTGGCTGGTCTCCAGCCATTCCTCCCAATTTACACTTAGTTACTCTACCCTAGATGCAGAATCTGGCATTTTGACTTGTTCAGTTTCATCCCAGCTGCCAGTGGTCAGTGAATGCCCCTATCTACTCATATACCTCTGCAAGGCATCTTAAAACTAACAGCTAATGCAACATTTTCAAAAACAAGCATAAGATTCTGTGAACTAATAATGTCTAATATTGTGATGCAGGAGTTAAAAATGTGGGGTTGTGCTGATGTGAGTTCCTCAAGGAGAGTGGCATTGTCTAGGTCAGGTTTCAGTCTTAGTCAATAGTTGATGTGCCCAGGGAAGAACAAAGCCGTTTGCTAAAGAGGAATTTGGTAAAACTCAGCTTCTGCTCTTCCATTCCCGTATTACACCTACAAGGCTGATAGCTGATAATCCTTCTGTGGCAAGAAATAAGCGTAAATGCATGCCTGTTTATGCACACATATAAAACAGGGGTAAAATCTAGCATATGTTAACTATTGTGAGGCCTCTCTTCTCCTCCTGTAGATGTAACCTTCATCCATATTGTAGATCAGGGATAGAGAGGCCCTTGGTACCACTGAGTTCTGCAAACGCAGCTCCTCAGTGCTCAGATGATGGCTATCAATCATTAGAACTTAGATTAGCTCTCAAGTCCATGCGAAGACAAATCTCTCCAGTCTTCTTTCTTGTCACCACTATTGATGAGCATCAGTCGGAAGTTTCACTTCCTTTGATAATGTCATTTTAGATGTTTGTTTCAAGCTTTTATGATGCAGAATCTCTCATGGAAAATGACAGGTAATACAGTTCTCTAGTACAGATGCTGAACTGGAAACAAATGTTTTGCACAGTACTTTCTCAGTACTCCCAGAATCCATCTAGGCAAAACTGGAGCATGTGATGTACTAATATTTGGTTCTGAAGTAATATATCTACTTACTATTTATGTATTCAGTTCAGGAAACTGTCTGCCTTTAGTACTGCTGATACAGCAGCGTGTTCAACAACTGCAGAACCCAAATCCTATTTACCAGCAGGTAACCAAGCAGAGGAGCTCAGTGCCACAGCTAGCAGACCAGGCATCACCTCAGATCTCTAACTGGCAAAATTCCAGTGTTTTTGCAAATAAGCAGCTTGGGCAGTATAGAGACTGCAGAGCTCATGAGTGACATCAATTCACTGGTTTGTGTCCCTCCCAGTACAGCAGCAACACAAACAGTATATGTAGCTGTGTGAGCAGTGAATCCAGGGAAATTTCTACTGGTGCTTATAACAGGCACCTCTGGCACAAGTAATATCACATCCTTGTGCTCATTTGGAGAACTGGGACATACTCTCACAAATTTCATGTCATTTTTGTACCAGGTTTTTTTTGCAGGACATCAATTTCCAATATATTTGTGTGTTTATACTGTATATACACTGTGTATATATATATATGCACAACTGGACAGAGCTAGTAGAGTTTTTCCTGTGTATTTGGACTCTCTTGAACATGTGTCTACAGTAATTTTCCAGAGGCTGTGCTTTAAACCTGCATCTGGAGTGGCTTGCACTGTGTTTGTTGTTCCCTGACTCTCCCTACTCCCTTCTGCCATTTGGGCTCAGTTGACTGAGAAGTGGCTCCACCTTCTGTAGTGTCAGTCTGATTCAAGCAGTAAACCCTCTGTAATGTGAGGGGTAATTGTTTTTCTCTGTGAGGTGACCTCAGATAATTTTGCCTGCCATGTTTCCAGACATGTGAAAATCAGCTCTCATGAAACTAGTGTGTCATGTTCTGTGTTTTCAATAGTCTCTTTCCAAACTGGCCAAGTTTATATTGTTAATCTGCAGGGCTTGTTTCAAGTAAAAACAAACCTAATTCCAAGAGTACAATATCATTAGCATCAGCTTGGGAAAGTGAATATAGTATGCACTTGCCTTTGGTTTCCTAAAGAAGGACCCTTGCACTAATTCTGAGCACACAGTATCCAGACACACTTGGGCAAGCAATGGGAAGGTCACTGGTCACATTCACATTTTTCAGGAGTGTAGTGGGTTTGCTAGGGACTTGTAGCAAAATACAGGTGGGAAGTAAAGAGTTTTAGAAATTTACTTCAACAAGTGAAGCAACAGAAATAAGCTGGGCGTACCTGTAGTTGGTGGTAATGCACATGGAGAAATCAACCCATGAGGAGGGCAAGATCACTCTTTTTTTGGGTTTTTATCTCAGAAGAGTTGATCAGAGAAAATGCTACACTGCACCAATGTTGGTAGAAAAGGTTGCTGTCAGTACAGATGAGCTGTCTTTCAGAGAGAGGAGGAGTGCATTCCATTCCTTTGAACTTGGCGTGGGCTGCCTTGTGGTGGTTTTGGGCAGAGAAAGAGCAGCAGCAACTCAGTGTCACCCTTCTCCCAACTGCAGGAAGTAAAATCCATTTCTGTGGGACGAGGTATCTCTCACTTGCTGAGTGAGGCCAGCCCTGCCAAAATCGAGCCCCTGGGCTCTCCATCTGCAGAAAGTGCTTTTACTGATGATACTGAAAAGCTGTCCAGATGCTCTTCCTGTTTTGCATTTTCAGGCTGCTGCCAAACCAACTGGGAAGCCATATTGTACAGATGAGAAAAGTCATCTCCTGTATAAATTTGTGTGCAGTTCATAGCCCATGCCTTTATTTTCCAGCAGACTTTCTTTTAAAGGTCAAACCAGAAATTTAGGAAGGTGTTTTGTTCTCTCAGGGACAAAATGCAGCCTCATTTCAGTTATAGTACCCAGTTGCTTACATGGCATGTTAAGCTGGATCCTACTGGAGGTGAAATGTTCAGCAGGAGAGAGTTTAAAAGTAATTAGTAACAGGGGAAGTCAAAAAGGTAGCTTTAGTACAAGTTGAAAGTAGTGCATAATAATGATAACTGGAGAGATAATATGTAAGTGGAGAGAAGAACAGTTAATTTATCAAGATAAACAATAAGATAGTTAAAATTAAGGGGAATAGAGGAAGAGATAATTAAAATCCAGTATTGTCAAATACAAAACCACACTTTGCAGGAGCTAGGTATTTATTTTTTAATCGAGCCCAACCGAGCAATCAAGGGAATGCAAGGTATTGGTAAAGAGCTCCTAAAAGAACAATGAAGCATCAGTGTAAAGGTATCCTTTAGGAGACATTTAATCTGAGTATAAACAAAATTGTTTTGCTTCTATTTTGCCATCAGCATAGAAAATTGCAGTATGTCTCTATTTGTCTGCATCTTTGGATCCTCTAACAAGAGGCAAATGGAGAATAAGAATGTGATACTGGCATAAGCAGAAGTAAGGAATTTTTAGTGTGTTCAGTCTTACATTGGTGAAACTCATATCAGAGTGATAAAAGATGCATAAAATACCCTATAGAAAAGCAACAAATTCTACTGGGTTGCAAGAAGGCAAGCAAAGGAGCTGGGAAATAAAGGGGTTGTGAAACATAGAACCAGTTCCCCTGTCCTGCACCAGAATTTTGCTTTTTTATTTTGTTCATTTGGGTTAGTTTAGTTGGTTTTTAATACTTTACTATTAAATAGAACTGAATTGCTAATAACATAGCATGGTCCAGAATTTTGGTGATGGGGAAGCAAGCAAATTTGGGCCTCTTTATAGATATACCCTTTCTACCCTAATTCTTAGTAGAAGTCTATTTGTGAGTATAAATATCTTTGTGCTTTATACTCTCAAAACAGGCTGGAAAATAGAGGAATTATTAGGCCTACTTCATGACCTAATAAAGATGACTTGAGTGAAATTAGATGGTTAATGTGGGATTACTCTGCCAGCCAATAGCCAATGAAGAAGGGCAGTTTCATTTTCTGCCCTACCACTGATACTGTGCCATGGTGACAGCTATGGCATTTCAGATATCCCTTGTAGCCTTAAGATGCCCCCTCTTGTCTCTCCTGAGAATGTCTGGTTGAGGTTTCAGATTTGCCAACAAAAATTGGATATTGCCAATTGCAAGGGATTGAGCTGGGTGGGAAAGTTGGGTGAAGAGAACCCACGGCCTTCACAGGAAACCTCCAGCAAAGCAACCAACATCTATGCAAATACCTGATTTTTTTATGGGGGTTCTTCTGTTGGGTGTTTTTAAATGATCAAGACATTTAAAAGGGGAGAAATATAATGCAAAAATGGGACCACAGGTCAGGGGAGTCTCAGAGGTCATAACTATGTTCATGGTTAGCCAGAGAAGGAGAGAGAAGATGATTTAGAACAAAAATGAAAACTCCCCAATGTCTGCTTCTTTGTTTGCTTAAATACCATCAGCCACACATCATTTGACTGCAACCACTTTGTAAAGGAAAAAGACATAAAAAAATGTCTTTCCTAAGAGTGTTTCTACTCCCTTTCATCTGGCAGCCTGCCTTAGTAATGTTTCCAAGGCAGAACTTCAGTGGGAAGCTGAAAACTATCCAGAATTTGGGGTTTATACAACTCTAACATTTAGCATTCAATAAGATATATCAGAGGGCATATGCTGCCATCATTTTTTTAATGCTGTGGATCCCATTGAAAAGAAAATCATTTTTCCCTGGTAAAAAGTTCTCAAATCCTGTTTCATTGCAGCAGGAATTTCTACAATGGACTGAAGCTGATTAAGATCTATGCAGGTGACAGGTTTGAGAAGGAATGGTGTTTTCATAACTTAAAAATAATAATGGGCTTTTCTGCTTTAGATGCTAATATGTGTCAGCAGCAAGGTAAAAGATGTCTTAGAAAGTGCTTTTCTGTAGATGAAATGTATTGTAAGGAAACACGTTTCCCCATGTTGCAACAGAAAGTGAGAGATGAGCACTGAAATACCATCTACATGTAGATATCACCTTTCATTCTGAAAGAGGAACAGTTGATTAGAGATCCCTTCACCCACCCAGAAATGCAGCCACCCTCAAGAGAGGGATGTAGCAGGTGTATGGCACAATAGTGGGAGCAAAAACATTCTGCCAGGTGAAACATACTGGGGAATTACATTCAGGCAAAGCTGCTGTGTGCAGGCTAAAACTAAGCCTGGGATTTGGATTAAAGAAAAATTGGATCCAGGTTGTGCTCACGTTTTCAGCCTGTGACTAAACATGGCGATGCTTAAATGCAGAATCACTGATCTGATTTTTTTTTTTTTACTCCCATCCACTTTTTTTCCTGTGCAGCACATAGATTCTCCCCTCACAAAAGAGAAGCTGCCAGGCTTTGCCAATCAGAGCAGCACTGAATCAGATGTTAAAAGTGGAGCAATAGAACTCAAGAAGTGATCAGGAGCTGTGTCACTGGCAAGGTCATCCACTTGCTACTTTGTGTTTCCTTTCTCTTCCTTTTTCCCTTCTTCCACATCTCATTATATCTCCTTCTGAAATGGGCTCTTACTCTGCTTCATGCAAGGATGGCAGAGATTCTTTTTATTGTGTTGAGTCACCTAAATGGGATGTCTGGGAATCTTCCTCATGTCAGGTACTCCGAGACAGATAAGACATCATGAAAAAGATCTGGTGCCTGATCAGCAGAAACATCACAAGAGATGTTTCAAGCATTCATTGTTGGGTTGCTTAGGACAAAATCTTGCAGACCATGGTCTGTTGTTAAGGCCACCAATATGAAGTTTTGCTGCTTCTTCTGTAGAGGTAAGGCACAAGATATTTGCAGCAGGATGTAAATTTCAGCTGGAAAAAACAGCTATTTCTTACAATAGAAGACATCTGAGATGTTTTTAAATTATTTATGTACACGATCCTGCTTGATATATTGCAAATGATCCCATAAAAATCCTGCAAGATTAAAATGCCTGGCTAATTGCAAGGACAGTTTAATGCTCAGGTGGCCTCCGGCTTCCTGGGACTGGTTAGGGCTGACCTGTCAGGTCAGAGCTGCAGGTGGGCAGCAGGTTTTGGCCACAGACTCCTTTGTTCCAACCACTGAGGCTGCAGGAACCTGGCACAGTAACTTGCTGCTCCTACCTTTTATCCACAGAGAAGGTATTACTGTTCTTCCACACATTGGAACACTGAAAAACAGCTAACAAAATGCATCTCTGAGAAGGTCTCTTCTGAAAAGCATTGCACTCTAGTGGCAATGATGTGCTAAACTTGACATTTTCTCCTCGTATGTAATTAATTTTCATATCTCCTAAGTTAGTTACCAGTTCCAGTAATGGAAAACTAATTTGCTGATGTACCAGCTTGGTGGCTCTTCATGTGTGCACACACAGAAATTCTCAGCACATACCAATATTGGAAATTACTTTTAAAAAGTCATATAGGGAATCAGTGGTGCAATGAGGAACAGACAGAATCTGACTTATTTGTTACTTTCCTGGTAACATTCCTGGTGCTCTTAGCTGATGGATACCTGCAACCTCAATTAACTCATTCCCTATCCTAACTGTTGTGTGCTTTCTTCAGGGAGCTGCAAATTCAGTCTTTCTTAAGTTTGCTTTAGTACACATCAAATGTAATCAAATTCAAGCTACTATCTATCAGGAAATAATGAAATGAAAATAAAATTACAGCTAGGACTCAATTTATAGTAATTTGTGGTGCTAACGGCTATGCTTGCTATCTTCCAGGATGTGGCCCCTTGCTCCAAGAAATTGAAACTTGGGCTTTTTTTTGCTTTTTTGTTTTGGCATTTTAGCACTAGTAGGAATAAATCTATCACCTGGAGGTAAGGAGTTTTCAGATAGTTCAAGAATATTTATGTTTCTTAAATCCATAAATATTTGTTTCTGGAATGGTAGAATGCATGCAGCAAACATGTGAAAGAAGTGTTACAGCTTCTTCCCAAAGTTCTTACCTTTCTTTAACTGCAGATGGATGTTTCCTTGCTTTGGCATAACTATGAGAAATGACCCATAAAATGTCTGTCCATTCACCTTGTTCACATCACTACCTGCTCTGAAAATTACCTCTGGGGAGGAGGAGAGACGAGGGAAAGGAGTCACAGCTCTTTTCAGCAGCAGGCACAGCACTGGTGCTGGTGTGGCTGTCAGCATCACAAGTGACTGATCTGGAGCTAATAAAAGGGCAAAATTCCTTCCCCCTCCTTCCCAGGAATTCTGGGCCCAATCACAATGATAAAATATCCGCTCTACAAGGGAAAGCTTTGATATTGTTCATGACAAATTGTGCCAAAATATGGTTGGAAGCCTAATGCCTTCCCCACTGGTAATGTCTGGGAGAAATTTCTGTGCTTTCAGTGATGAACTGAGGTAATGAAACTCTTGCCATGCAGTAGCTCTAAACTGAATTGGGGATGGTAGGTAAACTGCTCTCTTCCTTGAATGCTACCTGGTATTTTCTGTTCAGCTAATGGTCACAAATGCCCGTGACTATTATATAAATGCCCTTGTTTTTAATCCCTCCCATATAAAACTACAGAAATTCTGTCAGGCTGCATTTCTCATCTGTTCAAATGAGTGGGTTTGGGTTTGTTTTGTTTTCTCCACAGCAGTGCTGCTGCATCTTACAGACTAAAGTGAATTTTTACCCTATCAACACCAAGGAGGCAATTTTGGATTTAATTCAAAATATGAAATATGAGTTTGTGGAAACAGATTAACGATAGGAGTTTGAATGCTTTCTTGAGTGTCTCCAGCTCAAATAACAGTACAAAACCACTTGGCAAGGAGGTAAATTACCAAATCTACACAATCTATTTTGAAACAAACATTTGTTGCTACAAGTTATTACTACCTATATGATTTTAATTCTTAAAAAATATACTCTGCAATTTATTTGGCTCTTCCTCATTAACCCAATGATTAATGCTTTTCCAATACTACAAAATCAAATCCATTTGGCCAGAATTTCCACTGATAAATAGAGGAGTGAGATCAGGAAAATGATTGTGAAAAACACAGAATATATCTTAATATTGATGGTGATTGTTTATATTGTCGTTGTTGTTGCTGTTATTGTTATTATTACTATTATCATTATGCTGTGGCATTAGGTCACTATAAACTTGCATGTCTCCTTGCTGTATTAAGGAAGATTCATGATTTATATGGGGGGTGTTTGGCAACTGTAAAAGCAGATGAATCCACTATTAGTTACTTGTTTTATTAGAAGTGCTGTAATAGCTAATGTGAGGAGAGGTTATTTCTTTCACTGGTAAGAAGCATCAAGCAAAACCAGTTGGTTTATCACTCCCATTGAAGAGTGATAAACCAACTGTTTATCCTTTACAAGTACCATTTAAGTGTAAATTGTACCTTTATTTCTGTGCTATACTTCTGAAGATGTAGGTAAATGTTTAAGGATTATTCAAATGGACTGCTTGATAGGAGCTTTCCTTGCCAGTTGCAAAACCATGTGGGCAAAATGGCCAAAACACTTCTAGAACCATCTCACTGAATGTTGAACAAACCCATCTGGCATGTGAGAGTCCCCTCTGGGTGATGGGTGCTAACACCTGTAGCACGTGTAGTTCAGTGTTGGTTTTAAATGGTGGGAGTCCTAAAAGTAGCCTTGACAAACCTTGGTGAGAAAAAAATCCATCAGGGTTTTACTAGATTTCTTTTCTTTTCTTTTTTTTGACTGAGGAATTTCTGTATGGTTTTGAAAGTTCTCTACTGGTAAGGTGGCGGTTCTTCTTTGCTAAACCTCTTAGAAAACACTGGTGGTTTTCTGGAAACCTTTGCTATGTGTTCAGTAGTTGCCTTCGTGCCCGTGCACAGGAGATATCAGTGGGGGCCAGAGACACAGAATTCTTGCAAAGTGAAAGTTATCAACAGAGATAACCGTTCATGCTGCAGAGGAAGAAAAAAAAAAAATTATTAGGTGAGAAGTTACTTTCCTTTTCCCAGATTAGCAATCTGTCATTTCCACAGGATACAGCAGTCAGACCAAATGTCCAGTGTGTCATCTGGTAATATCAGTCTGCTCTAAGGCAACTCATGGGTGGAGGGAAGATCCTTTGTGATCACCCTGGGCAGGTGGTAAGAATTGCTTAGTGCATGCTATAGGTACACTGAAGAGCAAATAATTCTCCACAATCAGTGAAGAGTGACTGAGATGTACCTGAAAATACAGTAACTCTCTGATGATGACCTGCTGAAGGCACTGCAGCTGCCTGGGGTCCTTCTTTAGCTGAGCTGAATTTTACCACTAGTTGAAAGATCTGACTTTTCATTGCAACTGGTATGTTCAGGAAGCAGCACAAGGGATCCTAAAGTGCTCCATGACTCCACAAAGCAGAACTACCACTGACTTGCAGAATATCTGCTTGCTGCTTTTCTGGACCAAATAATACCATTTTTGTGCTTGTGTAGCATTTACCAGGTATCAACCTCAAGCTGAAGGAGCCTTATCAAGCTCACACCCAGCAAGGAAGGTGTAGAAATGGTAGGAGGAGCATGCAGATGGCCTGAGTGCAATCAGCTGTCACACTCAGAGCTGTCCTTTCATCTTTGGTTTTCTGAAGCTGGGGTTTGTTGTCAGCAAACATGAAAAATGTACTAAACATTTTTTAGTGTTGTTTAGTTTAGAGAATAGAAAATTGAGGGACTTTTAATTTAGGAGGAGGAGAATGAGAGAAGGATCATGGTCTTCTCTTTTGGTATGCAAGGATAGCATTGCCCTGCTGAAGCTGTGGATCAGCTCTGGGGAATCATGGGAGAGCTTGCTGTGGGCAGGATCTGCCAGCAAACTTTGGCCTGGGATCACTGCACATTTGTAACCTGTAATCACAACCTCAGCAGGGTATTAGACACGTTTGCCTTCATGATGCACTGCCTTCCTGAGCCAATATACCATTTCTCAGCCCTGGGACTTGGTCTCCAAGGCAGCTAAAACTGGAGGTTTACACAGTGATTCTGCAGAGGGCAGTAAATCAAAGAGGGAGAAGAAAACTCGGGATTTCTCTGGCAGCTTGATGAAAAGCATGGTAAGACTAAAACTAAACTTAAGAATATCTCACTGCCTGGCTTGTTTTACAGGCACTGGCAAAATATCATCTTTCTCCATTTTGCTTAGTTTAGGTTTTCCTGACAGTTCCTTCATTTCTGGTTGACCAAAATGTTGCTCCTGTTTGTTTTGTAGCACAGAAGCACCTCTTCCATGTAGGCAGTAAAATAAACAGCAATTTTTGCATCTCACAGCATGGAATTCTTATTGAAGCGATATTTTTACAGTTAGATTTCACTTTGGTTGACTCTGCAAATATACTAAGCTTCCAAAATCAAATGTCCACCTTAACAGTATTTTGTGGAGAATCTTGACGGATCCTGGTAGAGTTTTGGATGGAACTGGCCTTATCCTTTTACCTAAGCAATTAGTAATTAGAATACACTTACTGTGTATTCCTTCTGATAGGAGTGAACATTTCTTTAAGGATTCAGGCTGGCTTTCAAAACAGCTGCTACAATGGTAATGGAGCCCTGTTACTTAGATCCTGGCCCCAGCAGCATACAGGGTTTTTACTCACTGAGTGGGAATGAGATGAGCAATCCCCCACAGGTCAGTTCTGGAGCTGGCTGCCCACCAGTGGGCACTTGGAGCACACTGCAAACCTGCTGAAATACAACCTTCCCCCAAGGCACAGGTGGATGCCTTCGGCACAGAATATTGCCAGGCTTTCATTTTTGTAGCACATCTTTTATCTGTTTTCTAATGGAAAAATAAACAAAATGTGTAAGGTTGGTGGGGATCCAGTCTATCTTTCCAACCTAAAGGAGTTTTTGCTGTTGATTTTTTTCAAGAAAAATATTTCAAAATAGTGACTGACTTACAGCATAGAAAATTTAAAATTAAACATGCAAGAAGCAACACACCCAGCACCCAAGCTGCTGCCAGTTATGAGCAATGTCTTTGAGAGCAATGTGTTGGTTCATCCTGCAGAGAGGTGTAGGAGCCCTTGGGAAGTGCAGAGATCCCCCAGCAAGTTCTCACTGCCACCACCAGGAGCCAAGCTTGGGACACCAGAGTGGTGGCTGGGTGAGCCCTCAGGGACTTCAGGCAGGCAGAACTGACTTGGATTTTCTGGCATATGTTTTGTGACATGGCTTAGCACAAATAAGCCTGAGGGCTGGTGGAGTACAAAGCTGGCTGTACACATTGAGCTGCAGCTCAGGACATGCCTGCTTTGGGATCTCCCAGGATCTGTAAATTTGTGGTGGTGATTAAGAATTGGACTTGATGACCCTTGTGGTCCCTTCCAGCTCAGAATATTCTGTGGTGCTGTTGGGCACAGTAGTAATGCTCAGTGAGACACGCCCCTGGCTTTGGTGGTGTCTCCCTTCTGAAAACCTTGGTCCCAAACCATCTGCCAAAGCTTTGAGCTTGGAGGAGATCTGGCAGGCAGGAAGGAGAGGGAGAAGCACTGCAGTCCCAAACCCGTCAGCAAGCAGTTAAGGTCCAAGGAGAGACTTCAAAATCCAAGGTGAAAAAACATTGCAGTGCTGTATTACATGACTAATAAAGCAGACAAACATCATCAAACACCCACAATACATTTATAGGCTTAATTTTGAGTTTTGTAAAGCGGATTAGAGACATTTTATTCATTAAGGAGATAAAAACCCTTTCACTGGAACTCAAGTGTTTTATTAAAAAAGTGTGAGTTTTATAGGTAGTAAAAGAACCATAAACAGAGCAATGAAATTGTCAGAGAAAAAAAAGTCAGTTGTGTAAACTGCTTTAAAAAGAGCAAGGGCATTTCTTTTGCTTAAATCCCTTTTTAATGGATAAATGCATTATTAAAAAAAAAGATTATGTACATGGATGGAAAAATCCCCATGGGCCTTTGAGTTCTCTCTTGTCTTTCTCTCCTACTTACTGCAGTTTGTCTCCCAGTAGTATGCAGAGGCCATGAGACTGAGGCCTCTGTGTGTGCTGTAAAGAAGCACTCCTAAACTGGAGAAGCATCACTTGAATGAAAAACTTGCTGGAAAAGTCAAAGTGAGGGTGGGGAAAAGGGAAATAGGGTCTTGTGTTTAAAATGGGCATGGTGGTTACAGGAGAGACTAATGTGAAATCACAGAGCTTGAAGCAACCCCTTTTGTTTTGTTGGCTAGTATGGGCAGGGCTACTGGGCATCTAACTTTGCTGTCTTATTATTCGCTCTATTTTCATGTAATTTTTTCTCTCTTCTCCAGTTTTCTCCACTATATCCCTCTCTTGCTCTGCAGTTTTCCTTTCCCTGGCTCACTGTCCCTCCCTCCTCTCTCTTTGGTTTTCTCTCTGTTGCACTCCCTGCACTTTCCCTTCAGAAGCTGTCACCCTTTTTCTATCCCACTGTCTCCATCCACCTTCTCCACGGCATCTCTTTAGAATTATTTGCCAGCTTTGAAAAAGGGCTTATAAAATAAATGACATTTATGACTTAGCACCTGAGTAATTTGCTAAAGGTCTTAATTACCTGCCAAAAAGAAAGCGAATCAGGAAGATTCACTAGGGATTAATTGTTTTGAGAAACCTGGGCAGTTTTTTCCATTTTCTGCACCTGACTGGACCTTCCAAATGAACTACTAGGTGCCTTTTCAGCAGGCACGGGAAATTGTGTGGTTTAAAGGAGACTTGTGCTAGAAGCAAGGTATCTTTTTTGGGTTTTTTTAATGAGAGCAAAGAGGTATGTGCCTACAGCCAAGTTACTGCTTTGAGAAGCATTTGTTGCAAAAGGTGCAGAACTGTCTGTAACATGTTTTGCATCAGAGTTAGACCGTGCACAGGCTTTTGATAGCACACCCATGGGTTATGCCATACCAAGACAGCCTTCCCCATGAACAGGATCTCTGACCTTGCTTAGAAGCTACTTCTGGGGAGCAGAGCAGGTGAGATGGAGATCCAAAATGACATTATAGGGCTTTCCTCAACCCATTAGCCCTGCAAGTGTGGATCTGACAATCCTAACAAAAGATAGCTCTGTAATTAATTTCCACCAACCCTTTGTGGTGAAGGATTTCATCCTCATTTCAGTGCTGAAACTGTTTCCTTTCACATGCACGTTAAAAATAGATGGAAGCCAGGATATTGAGCAGGTGCCCTTGAAAAGCAATTTTTAAATTTTTAACAGGATAGTATTATTAATCATCAAGAAAGAGAGGATGAGCATGAGATTTCTGGAGTATTTTCCAGTATAGCACAGGCTCTTTCTGAACAAGTCACTGAATCTCCTAGTTCCTGTGTGACCATCCTTCAAAATGGAAATGAAGCATTCCTTTTTCATTTTGTGTGCCTTGTGTACTTCAGTTGTAAACTTGTTGAAAAATAGTCTGGTGATTTTCACTCCCTCATTGTGTACCTCACTTTTGTAGTGCAAAGGGGAAACAGTGTTAGAATAAGGAAAATCAAACCATCTGAAGATTATTCCTTTTTTTTTGCTTCACATTTCATCTTTAAAATGCCTTCCTCCTGAAGTCTGTGAATTTAAAACAAGAGCACAGACTCTCACAGCTCTCTCCAGTAAGGAGGAAAGACTCTGATCCCTATGTAACCTGGAATGAAACCACAGGTATGACTGTTGTTCATCCTGGTGCTTCTGCAAAGGAGGTTTATTTTTGCTATTTTTTTTGCAGTTATTCCCAGGGATCTTCTATTGCAGGTCACAAACATATGCCAGCTCAATGGTCCTTCAGTTTATTTTTGTCTTCCTGCAAGGTAACCATTCATCCATGGAGTAATTTCTTTCAATGAGGCATTTTAATCCAAACTGCCAGTTAATACCTGCAGGGTCAGCTTCCCTCCCGATCAGCTCTGGAAATTAAGGGAAGCTTCAAAAGCAGCTGTAAAGTTTGCCTGCAGAAATTGTGAAGGATTTCTGAAACACAGAGCAATATTAGTAAGACAAGCTCTGAACCTTCAGACAAAATGCAAAACTGTAGGGGAAAAAAAAGTCAGGTGTCAAATTAACTCTTTGTCCTGGTTTCCCAGGTTGTGTGGGATGTGAAGGACTCTGTAAGTAAAAATGAGGCTGGAGTCTCACTGCACTGCACTTGTTCGTTGATGTAGACTGAGCAGTGTTATGCTTTTCTGTGCTTCTTCCTCTTGAACTGATTCTCACATTATCTGTGGTACCATAAAACTGAATGATCATTCTAATTTTGTGTGTTTATGTAAAGGCAACTACTGTAGTCTCCAGTTAAAATTGAAGAGAACAGGGCAAGGATCTGTCAAATTATCTCTGTGGAAGGGTATTCTTTTAAAAAACCTAAGCCAGACATTCAGACCACCACCGAAGAAGCCTTCCCTATCAAAGTACCTATGGAATTTGAGGGGAAACTACACCCTGTGTATTTACATGGTTTGTCTTATTAGTAAATACTAATGGATCCCAAGTGCACAAAAAAATACTCAACTAGAAAAATCATGCACATCTTCCACTGGAGTAGCAACTGAATCAATAGGTTTCTCTCTGAAAATTAGAATGTGGTCATTAGAGCCAAGTGTGATAACTTTTGTAAATGGTGGTGGCTGTCCCTGTGCAGTACTGAAGGGGAAGAAAAGCATATGGACATAAGCCAAGTTCAAATGAAACTAGCTAAACCCATGTCCTGTAGCTCTCTTGGATCTGTTGGCTTCTGTGATCTGTAAACTGGAGAAAAAGCTTCTGAACTTTATTGGAGATATTTTTAAGGTTTTAAGTTTGCAGACCCATGAAAAACCTGTGTCCATTCCCCTGCTATTTCCCACTCTGTGCAGCCTCTTTTGGCTGCCAGCAGATGCAGTTTAGCAGTCAGCTAAATTAAAGAACTAATACAGAGAAGAATTAAACAAGAAAAACAACACCTGTAATTAAAAAGGCTGTAAGTTACCAACCAGTGCTGTATAATTAAAAATGTCAATAATTGTAATTGTTCTCTAGTTATTCATTCATGGCTTGTTCCTTTTAGCTTTATTATAAAAGCTACCTGTTGATAATCATGGCACTTTCTACACCATTAGATGGAGGGGATTTAAAGCTGTTCATAATTTCTTATAAATAGCACAAACCATGTCAGAACGTGGCTCCATTTATTGGACTCAACCTTTAAGCAATCTGTCCATAATTGCACTAGAAAATGTTCAGAGCAATTTGCCAAGCACCTATGTGGACAGTAAGTATCCTGAATAACATATGATTGGTGCTCAGAGTACAACAATAATAAGCAGAGCACTGAATGTTCCTGCTTTTAAAGCAAAATGTAATTGTTTCTGGAATACTTGCATTTGAAAAATCATCTGAGTGTTTTTACTTATTATAAATTATTATTATGTTTTGACTTTGTAATAATGCAATTATATAACACAACTAGGAGGAAGAAGTGGGTTAAGGGGACAGTAATTACACTCAAAATTGAAAAAAAAAATCTCATATGTTTTCTGTCAGCACAATTAATTTAGCTGCAGTTGTACAAATTCTGCTTTCTAAGATGGCATTGAGGTTTAGGATGGTTAAGAGCTGATTGCAGTTGTGCTTAGGGTTTTGCACAGTATGGAAGTGCTGCTTAACCCATCTAAATTTTCACTGTTTTCAGCAGGTTCTGGCTTTCATTTCCTCTTTTTCTCCTCTACAAATAAAACTTCAGTTACAGTGCCTGTGCATATGAATTGAGACTGACCATTGTGATACACATGATTCAGTCAGTCCAAGTCAAAATCTACCATCCCTTGTTGTGTGCCTTCTCCAGCAACTCTAGATGATGATGGCTGACAGAGAATTCTTAATTGCCCTCTTTAAAGCCTTCCTTAGTACTTTATTTTACTGTGAAAAATACAAATGTCCTACCTTTTATTTAAAATTTAATTAGACATATTTTGGTGTTGGCTACTTCTAGAACCAGCAGATATTTATTCTGTAAGATCTTAAAGAGATGGCCTTCTGTGTGCATCCTAACAACTGACATGATTTCTTCTAAGTTCTGCCCTTCTCTTTTTATTTTTGTTTGCTACAACACTATATTCTTTGTTCTCAACAAATATATCATTCTCCAGACTGCTGCTTCAAAGTTTTTTCTGTCCAATCCATCAGCTGAGTATGTTCTATTCCCCTCTGCATCCTGATTCCATCTCCCCTAGGCTGTAATTCCTGTGTGGCTTTCAGAGATCCTCTCTGCACCCATTCAGTGATTAAAGTCCAGTTCCTGCTTCAGAATAATCATTAGTCCACATATTAGAGTTCTAAACAAGTATATTTATACCTTCTGCCATCAACAGGCCTTGAGAGGAATCCCTCATAAGCTTCTGCTGGTTTACCTCATTATTTGCCTTCAGGTGTTTCTTTCAAGCCAGTGACTCTCTGTGTGTTGGAAACCGCAAGATCCATTTTCACCTGGGGGCAAGCTACACATTTACCTCTGGAGGAGGCATGAGCACAGGCAGCTCCCATGGTTCAGCTAATGTGCTGGAAATCTCCCCTGCAGCTTTTCTCACAGTAACTTGCTCATAAGTCACACCACCAAGCTTCACCTGTCAGCCTCACGCTTGCTTTGAGCGAGGCTGATTTCTCTTGTTCTCCGCCAGTTCACACTGCAGCAGAATATTTAAACTGAAAGGAGCTTTCTGTGCAGGTAATTGTCTTGCCACAATGTTTCTTTTCAATTTTTATCATAAACTTTTTCCCCAAATAAAACCTTAAAGGCAAAGGTACAAAGTGAGCCCAAATTCTTTCAACTGCTGAAGCAAAGAATCTGCAGTGAAGCTTTTGCTTAACAAAGTGGAAAATAAGAAAGCATGTTTTATTCCATCATTTATTAAAATTAAGGGAATGAGGGCCTCATTTGCTTAAAAATTGTCTATTAGTATTCACCTGATGGCAAGCAGCCTTAATCTCACACCATTAAAGAAAACAGAAGCTCATTAAATAGTAATTCTTTTTAATAGTGACAGGAGCTTGGGTTTGAGCAGCACTGCTCTAAGTTCCCATGTAAATTGTTATGATGATCACCAATAAGAGAATTTTTTGTACCTCTCCCCACTCCCAGGAGCTTTCATTCCATATGTAATCATTTACAAATGCCAGACAGGGAAAGAGCCTTGCATCAGGGGAAAAAACTTTCACTGTCAGACTTCTGATGTTACAAAATAGGAAAGAAGCCATTGGATACAAAGCAGGGGAAGTAATTCCTGAACAAGGGAGGAGCGTTCTGAGAGACATGAGAGCTTTGGGGGTTAGTGAGTGTTCTTAGCTTTTGGCCAGTACTGCTGTGGGTTTGAGACAACAGGAGGCACGTTGAATTTTTCTGCTTTGACAGCTGCTGTTTGACCTCTCTTACCAGACATACCAAGCCAACATCCTGTTGATGATCTCCCTCTGGCCATTGCTATGCTTTCCCTGCCTCCCAAGGATTTAGCCATTAATGCCACCTTGTTGCTGTGTGGGCCTGTTGTCAGCACTACCCAACTATTTGTGTACTAAAGCTTTACTGCAGTGGACAGGGTGCTTTTATATTCATTTTAAACCTATAGCTGAAATTCCCATTCTACTCTGAGTGTTATAAAGTGGCCTTTGTTCTCATTACAGTCCTCAGTAGTTCCTCTGCTTTGCATGGCACAAATCCCTACCTTCACTTGGTGTAGCTTGTGGCTCTTCTGCTAACAGCTTCAGGCCTTCCTTATTTAACACTATTCTCTTCTCTCCCACACCATTTCCTGTGCTAGGGATGTCTCTGGGCCAGGCATCATTTGTTTTGGGTATATGTGTGGGAAGATTGCTTAGTGCTGCTCCTTAGACATGCTTAATTCAATTACCGCCAGATTTTCTAGGCCTCGTGATATTGCTACATATAGCTCTTTAGTAATAATATTATCAATTATTTAAATTTTAATTTGTGCTTGCAATAGTTACATGATCCTTTACTGCAAGGGGAAAGAGATCTCGCTTTCCACAATTATATGACCATGGTTTGTCCTCAGAGGCCTAAGTTTTATTTAGCATCAAATGGAATCATTGCTAATACTCATCAAATAGTCACTATCCTATGGGAATGCTCCTGTGGGCCCCTGCTGTCTCAGGACATAGCTTCTCGGAGAAGTTATTAAAGGTTTATCTCCCTGGACTGGCTGTCAGTGGATGGGAGCTGACACACTCCTAAACTCTGTGAAGGCAGTTCTGTTCTCCTGCAGCTCAGCAAAGCTGCCGGGTGTTTATTCCCTAACAGAGCTGCTGTTTGACTCCTCACACACCCCATCTTCCTGCCCAGACTGCTTGAAGGGCTGGGCAGGGAAGGTCCCAGGGGATTATGTGCTTTCTTGCTTCACAGATCCTCAGAAAGATATTTCCAGGAAACCAAGATCTCATGTCAGCACACCGAAAGCAGCAGCTGAATTCTGGTTGTGCTTGCCAGATGAGACAGCTGGCTGAGAAAGGTTTGTGAGAAGATGGGAAGAAGGTTAGCATGACATCCTCTTAATGGCCTTGTTAGCTCTTCTGTACTTCACTCTCTGTTGCAAGTAGGTTTTTACAGTTAGGATTTGCATCAGCATTCATACCTCTGCTGTGTTATTACCTACTACAGCTGCTTTGGGTGGCAAAATCTTCCTCTGTGTTTAGCACTTGCTATTACAAGAGGTAGATTAGTCTCCTGTCGTGTGCAGCAGCAAATACTGTGGCCTAGTGCAATGTATACATTTTCACTAAATGTGCTATTAATGTTCCTGTACTGCACAAACCCTGGGTTTGTTATAGCTTACATGCTGAGGGAATTCCTTTCTGTGACTCTATCAAGCCAGTGGGTTTTTGTCTGGTGAGGGTTTTTTCCTAGCAGTAATAGGGTTTTTTTGGGATGAAGTGAAGGTTTTGACTCCTTTCTTTCTGCCACCAAGTTTTTAACTAACTCCAAGGGTTTAGACATTCACTGTTTTTTCTTTTGTTTGCTGCTTTGCTGTTGGAAAATGGGAATCTGCCCACAGATAAAGCAGCACAGGAAAATTAATGTTACATCACATTTTCTCTGCACAGAGCATGGTAAGTAAAACGTTACCCACTGAAGGTTAAAACCTGCTGGAAGAAAGGGTTTTCTCCCCTCAGATCAGAGAAGCAGTGCAATAGTGCAATTCATTCTGTCCTGGCTGCCCTCCTGCCTACAATATGCTATTTCACTGAAGCAAGTACCTGTCAGTACTTAACAGAGAACAGCTTTTTGCTTAGTAACTGAACTAAGGCAAAAAAATTAAAAATAATTTCAATTACAGCTACTCTGTTGGTTTGGGGAAAAATATGAAGAGTGGATTTACTGGAATGAGCAGTAAAGGACTATATCTCTTCCATTCTATTCCTTGTCATTCCTCCTCCCTGGACTTTATAGCCATAATGGTAGTCTTGATGGTGACTCTTTTCTGGAAGCCAAAACCAAATTTTTCTTGTTACAAAAACATACGTAATTTTTATAGCTAATTAAAAACAGGGAAATAGAAAACGAAGCACAAACATAGATGCAGGGAAAGCAGTAGGATTATCTTCTTTCATAGTGCCCCATAGAAAGGAATTAAATATATGAGGGTTTTCTGGTCTCTGTAGCAAAAAAAAAAAAGGTGGGATTTTGCAGGGGATTTTTTGCACATACTAACCAACTTTTGTACTTTAATTTCACTGGACAAACCTGCTACTTTGGTTTGGTCAGATGCAAAATTTTGGAAGGTCTGGCTGGAAAAAAAAAATTGGTTTGGGCAAAAATCTAAACTTTTTGTAGAAGAGCATGCTTTTCCGTACAATAAAATGAAAAAAGGTAATCAAAGTCTTGCCTTTCCTCCAAAAGTGGTTCCAACAGATGATGTTGAACAAATCCTTTTTCAGCTGCCTGGAGCCAGTGATGATCATAATCACAAAGGGAGTAAGAACATGAAAGAATAATCACAGCATCATAAAATTGCTTTTGGAGAGATTTTTGCTGAATTCCTACTAATTTGAATGGGAACCACAGCCTTGGTTTGTGATAAAAATGTAACCATAGCATAACTCTCATTGCTAACCCCTTTCTTCTGAGCAAGCAGTGGATGTTGTTGTTCCCCCTTACAAGTCCTTTCTTGTAATGTTTAAGCAAAATGTCAAGTTAAATCTCCCAGTTTGGGGGCAGGGACTCCACAAAACTCAGATGTAAACACTAAATGCAAACTAGAGTTGCTGCACTCTGGCTTAGCCTATCTGCACTAAGGCATGTTGTTTTATAATTCCATAGGGTTCATTCTGACATGCAATAAAAGCATGCATTTTACAAACATGGCATTAGATCTTTCATGTGGTCATGGTTTGCATTATTTCTGCAGAAATACGTGATATTCTGTGATCTGCAAAGCACTGGACACATCCATTAAATATTGCACGAACACCAGCACCGAGGGAAGCATAAAATATTGAACCTGAGCAAATGGATAGCTCAGTGTAGGGGAATGCAGAGATTTTCACCTATAGGCCACCAGATAAAAAGCCAGTTCGGATCAGTGCCAACACCACAGCAGATATAACTTGGCAGGTGTTCATTGGCTGAAATTATTTATGTTCTCCAGCTTCTGCTGGAAAAGGGGTTATGTCACACAAGCCATGGTCGTTTGTGGCACCCGTGAGACAGATCATTGTTTCCATAGAACAGCTAAGGTTTAAAAAGACCTGGATACTGTGAACTTTCCAGGCATATCTAGGACAGGGTCAGGGTCTTAAGACTTGAAAATTGCACAGGGGCTTTTATTCTCTCTGCAGAAAAAAAGCAGTTTTCCTTCTCCAGGGGGAGACACAGTGATGTGCAGTCACATCACTGCCTCATACTCTAGAGGATGTGCCAGCCCAGCCTCCCTCCAAACCCTTTTCTCTGTTGGCCACCTGATCTTTTCCCAGGAGAGCACAAACCACCTGGAGCTGTCTGCTCAGGCCTCCCATGGGGAAGCATTTCTGGACCAATCTCACTTTTGCTGCTTCTTTGCTTTTCCCCCACCCCCTTGCTTTAGGTTTTGTAGCTGCTCCTGCCTGCAAGGCAGCGATCACTGATGTGTTTGTTAAGCTCAGGAGACATAAAGCAGATGTTCTTAGGGCCTTGACTGGGGACTCATGAAGAGACTATTTCCATAATAGCAGCTCCCAGTCAGACTCATTGCTATTTCTTCCTCATTTTCCTGGTTTACAAATTCCTTACTCATCTCTTCAGCACAAAAGCACTGTTCTTTTCTAACAGGTACCATTTTACTGACTTCATAATAGGATCTATTTGATTCTTTTATATGAATAGATCCTTATCTATCTCTGCATTTGTCTTCAAGAACATGCCTGGTCTATTGTGGCTCTTCTGTGGATGCCATTTTGTAACAAACAGAGCTCTCTTTTCTCCAAATCTCAGCTACCGTAACAAGTGGAGCTGTCCTGAATCTTTGTTGTGGCTTCATAAACACTGTTCTCTAGGCTGAAATGCAAAGGTTGAAGTTCTGGGATCTAACAGAATAAACTGCTGTGATCTATGACACCCATGTATTTTGGAGAGTACAACACTGTGCTAATTGGTCTCCTACCTGATGATGGGGAAGCTGAAGGTGCAAGTACAGTTGCTTCTCTGAAGATCTTAGTGTAGGAGAAGTATATAGGATTTGATGTCCCTAAGACACTTAATAGGTGTGGTTTCTAAAACTCCCTGAGAAGTCAGTGTGAGGGCTCTTGATCAATGGGCAATGCAGCAAGATTGGAAACAAAATGGTCTGATTTTATGGGCAGGGAAAAACTTCTGCCTTCTAGCTCCTGCTGTCTCTTGGTGACTGACAGGGAAAAGCAATGTGCAAACTGGAAAACTAGGAGCTCAGAGACAGCTCCTATCTGTCCCTGAGGTCTGGGATAAGTGGGAACTGATGCTCTGCATCTCTTAGCACAGCACCGCCTCTGCTGTATGCTTTCTGAGCTCTGCTTTGAGCAGTGTCCATGGCTTGGAGAGGACCAGCAGAGAAAGTCCCACCCTGTGAAGGCATCAATCCACAGCCTGCCCCAGCTGGACTGCCCCGTGCTGCTCACATGGGTCACACAGGGAGGGGAGGGGAGCTGCAGGGCATTCACTTTGCTGCCCTAAAAAGGAATCCCTGTTTTCCAGGAGCTGTGGGCACCCATCCCACCTGCCTGCTCTGTGTGTTCTGAGCAGCCTGTTTAGGACAGAGCTGCAGGGCAGCTGCTCCCCCGAAGAGTGCAGCATAAACCTCTGCCTTCTGTGCCCATCCCTTGGCATGGGAGGAGCAGAAAATCTCCCACCCTTTGTTCTTCTGACTGAAGGGAGGGGTTGGTGGTGTCACAGATGTTGGTGAAAACACTGATGAAAATGCCCTTAAACAGCTGGATAAGAGCATTACACTAATTATTTGTGCACTTTTTGTGTGAATCCACACCTTGCAAACCTAGGGGAAGTAACTGCACTTGGGAAAGTCATGAAGGAAAGGAAAAGCCCAGAAAAAAGAGATAGGTGATGAGTGGATTTGGCCAGCCCAGCAGAACTGGGTTTTGTAGGAAACTAAAACTCAGCATCAAAACAGCTGGCTTATTTAGTGTGCCATGCTCATAAGCAAGGGAGGCTATTCCAAGGCTTGGCTGCAAAACTGCTTTTTTAGAAACTGCAAAACTGCTATACCTGTGTTTTGTGTCTATTTTGTGGCTAAAAGTCACATTTGTTTAATGACTTGGGGGAGAGCTGAGAGAGATAATGGCAAACCCACACTTGATTTCTGTCTTTCAAGTGAGCCTGGGCAGGCAGAACTGGACGCCTCTGCTGTTTATTGTAGCCCAGATCTGCAGTGGCACAAAGCACTTTGGCATCTAGCACAGCCACTGCTTGCCTGAATTTACAAGCAAATGAAATCTGTAAGAGCACTACAAGGAATTCTGGGTGGATCCCATCCCTCTGCTGTAAGGTCATTATGCAGCACAAAATGAGGCAGGCTCAGCTAGCAGCTGACGTCTCCAGCACACATGAGCCCCACACATAGCAAAGGCTGGAGGAAATCCCCCTGATATTTTCTAGATTGTCTGTGGGAGTACAACACCAGCAACAAGGTAATAAGCAGGCTGGCTTGCAAATGCAGCTTTTCAGTGCAGTACAGAAGCCCCTACTGAAAATTAATTTGCCCCTCCTGCAACACACTCTCCTTAAGGTGTGAAGTCCAACATCATGGATTTCTCTGCAAGATCAGGAGTAGAAATTACAAGCTCTAGGCAGTAATTCAAATTGATTATCACATTCTTGCCTCTTCACACCAGCATCTTGGTTTTCATACTAGTGTTGCACAGCTGCAAAGAGGCAGCAGATGCCCAGGCTCTGGCATCAGATTTCAGTGGAGGAGGAATTGGGCCATATTCTAAGTGGGCATTTCAATTGCCCTTGTTTTAATTAAATGAACTCACCTGTGCTAAAATTAACTGGTCAGAGAGCACCTTGGGAAGCCTGGGTGAAGCAATGCTTGCCTCCCCTTTGCAGGACTCAAACCACCAGCACTGGGGCTTCAGCCTCCCCTTTGCTTCATGTAGCATGTTCATCCTGAGGAAAAGCTCATCCTTGTGGAAAAGTTCTTTTCAGGACAGAGGCCAAACCACCAAAGCCATCTTCCCAAAAGATGTGGAGTTGCTTCAGCGCTATGGAAGGTACGTAAGCTAAGATGTGTGTAGATGTGCTGTTTCTTAGTCTCCTCTTGAAACAGATTACTTTTAATATGGAAAGCAATGTGCAAACTCTCCTTTTTAAAGGAATTTATTATTTTAAGTGTCTAAAGGAAAGTTTGTCTCTCCTTCCACTACAACTCAATTGTATCTGAAAGCAGAGATAGTCCCTATTGGCTTCCTGTGTCTTAAAAATGTTTTGAACTTTGCTGGTTTTTTGGTTGGAAAGGAATTGTCTGGATTCTCTTTTCAGTCACGTTTTCTTTATTTATTTACTTGTACTCTGCGAGTGTTGACATTCACTTGAGGCTACAGGAGTCTGAGAATATTAATTGTGTATATTTTTGAATAATAGATGCATTTTTTTCAAATGAAGATCACATGAAAAATGTTTTAATATTTCATATTGGGAAAACCTCCAAACTTCATTCATCCTGAAACCTAATATTTCTTTTTGTTATTTTGTGGTGTTTATTTCAAACAAAATTGATAAAATTTTGAAGAAGTAAAAATCAGAAATTTAGTAGGTTTCATTTTGAAAATATATATTTTTGTTCACTACTTTTGTCAATGATGTTGAATATATTTCTTTTACCAATGAAATGTTCAGAAGAGCTGTTTTATTAGGCCTTATTTTTAAAGCTTTTAGAAGTTTATTTAATGTGTCATAGTATGCAGAGCCATAGATCATTAAATCCTTTGGACAGAGACTGATTTCATTTTGTTATCTGGATCAGGTTGGTTTTGATTAAAATGGGGAGCAGACCAGAAAAATGCTTTTATGAACTTTCGTTGTGTGGTCACAACCACCTGGAAGGAAGAGCCTCATCAAAAGGATGTTCTTTAGCAACGCTGTAATCTCTTCTCAAAACATTTCTTTACCAATTAACAGTCATGAAATCAATAGTTCTGTCTATGTATAAAAGAAAGGTTGTGAAAGTTGGTTTGGGGGGTGGGGGGGGGGTTTAATGACTAAATATCTCCCATTAAAAAAAGAAAATAGAATTATATAAGCATCCAGGTCTGAATTCTTCTGTCAGTTATACATATGGAGATGCTGGTGTTTTTTACAAAAGCTTTAAAAAACAGTTATACTGTTTTGACTGTCAAAAAGTGTACTGTTTTTGTTTCAGAAGCATTACTTTTGTGATATAGTTGCTCTGTAATAGTGAGCCTACATGTTAAAAGTGTGGAAGATTTAATGATACATAAAAGCTGAGGAGGAATGATAAGGACAGAGAAATTGATTGAGCCATGTTTGTTGCTTCTTTGGATTTTTGGGTTTACTAGACTTTTTGTTTTGAACAATGGATGGCAGGCAAATAATGAAAGAGAGTGACACAATATCCAAACTGTTTCCCTGGGCTGGCCAGATAAGCTGGAAATGCGATCTGTGGGATTTTTAATTGACTTTTCGTGAACAGAAAAGGCAATTAGAAAAGGGATCAGAGATTTTTTTAATAATGACTGTTAGGACTTCAAAGAGCTACCACACTTTTCAACTTGAAGGAAAGTAACATAAAAATAAAACCAGAAAAGTTGGGAATTTAATGCTTGTTCTGGTTTAATGATGTTTTGTAGTTCCTAGACTCTTTTAATTGTTATATCATGCTTAGCATTTTGTGTTGGGCTGAGCTATGAACGTTAATAGTAGTTTAACCCTCCTGGCATGTCAACTACTGGCACATGTCATGTGATCTTGGGACTCCTACTCAGTGAGTAAATAGGAGAATATCTCTTTCTTGGAAGCACAGCCTGGGAGGATCTGTGTGAATCAAGTTCTGCTTTAGAGCACTCCAATGAACACATCTTGTTCAACACGATTTGTTTTCTAACCTAGCTGGGCGGTTAGGTATGTGGAAGAAAATAGGATGAATGCATATGTTCTTAAGCTTCAAATGTGAATCAAGGATGTCATGAATTGTTTCTTCTCATATTCAAAATGTAACAAGAAAATATTTTTATTTTTAACCTCTTTCGGTGTTGTTAATTTGAAGTAGCATAGGTATTTTTTACACAAGAGAGCTGGCTTTCCTCTTTTTTTTTTAACTTCCAAAACTTGTCAGAAGTCACCTCATTCCTTTTTACCTTTCCACTTCTAAATTCATTTATTGTCCATGAAAATTGTCAGATAAATAGTGACACACATCAGAGCACAATTTGGGCAGCACATAAGCTTTCTGCATCTTGCCTGAGGGTTTGGGGGGTTTTTGCCACTCTGTTTCTGGCAGCAGGAGGGGAATTACTCACAATGAATCATTAGTCTGACAAATTTTGCTTTTTTCCTGTTAGTCCAGAAATTGCCCAAGTAATTTGAAGCTCTTGGAAGCTAATGCAAGTTCTTTTTTAATCTATCCACTGAATGAGATATTGGAATAGCACTTTGAAGACTGTACTTGATAGTCAAGATCTGAAACTTATAGTTCAAATACTGTAGATCTAATAGTTTAGACTTGAAACTCTCTAAAAGTTACACACTGACTTGGATATATTGAAATTCAAGGTTTGGATACATAAAATGCATAAATGTCTGAAGCACAGCTTGAGAAACTAAGTCACAATATTCTTCTTTACTATCTCACTCTGAATTACTTCAAAAATAAAATCTGGTTTAGTCCTGAATGTGAACTGTAATGTTTCAAGGAGCTTTCATTTGGCTTTTTCACATTTTGCTTCGTTCAGTTAACTTTGCTGAGAAAAGGGCCATTCTGTTTGTTTTCCATGAGTGCCCTTGGTGACAATCACAAATCCCTGAGCTGCCCAAGCCCGTGCATGCTGAAAGCAACAGCAGGAATTTTTGTCAAGGGGGATTCAGGGAGCTCTTCAGGCCTCTCCTGCACAGCTCAGTTTGTGCTCTTAGGTGCAGAACACAGGCCCACAATTCCCTCTGCCCCTGTTGCACCCCCCCTTAGGTGAGCCAATCCCAAATGGAATGATTGCCATGAAGATGTGCATTGGCATGAATTTAGGCCAGCCTTTATTTTGATGGCACAGCACGGGTGTCTCTAGCACCTGTTTTTGACAGAAGTATTTGACAAGCGCTAAACTGAATGCAACTGGTTTCACCTTTATATTGCACTTTATCATTTCAAACCTCCTGAAGTTCTTACATCTTTGTCTTTAAAGTGCTGTGTGAATAGCTAATTAAATTAATAATCTACCTAATATAAAAAGCAGGTTTTCCTTAAAAGTGGAGAGCTGTTTCCTAGTCCTTCTTTCATTACAGGAGAGGAGAGTAATAAATTTAGAGAAGTATAATTAGAAGGACCTTAACTTGCTTGGCTGAAGGCAAACCCTCGTGTTAAAGGTATTTCAGGATTGCCTTGCAAAATGGAGTAATGTGTCGTGTTCTGCAAGGCAGCCAAACCTAAAATGCTTGTTGGGGGGCATGGTTGCTGGACCCCTTCCAACAGTCAGAGCAGATAATTAACCTGATGCTCACAAGTCATGGCTAAAGCAGGACACATCCAGTATAAATTTTTGCACTATTAATCTCTGAATCTATATCTAAATTCTATGCCTACTCATAGCAATATTTCTTTTATTTGTTTATATTGTATATTTGCAAGAGCACACACATTTAAAAAAAACTCTCCTTTTTTTTTCCCCTCTCTCTGTGGTGTCATTATATCAGAGGGAGTGATTGTGGACTAATCAAAACATATAAATAATCCAAAGAGGGGAAAGAAGTTAAAAATTAGTACAGAAATTAACTCTTCAGCAATGGGTGTTATGTGAATGGAAGAGGATTTTCAGATACCTTGACAATGTCTAGCTAAATCCTTAAGCTGTCTGGAGATGCTATGGAGTGTTTAAGGATCCTTTTCTTAGTTACATGCTTCAATTCAAGTTGAGAGGGAAGGTGTGTATTAATACTGAAAATGGCTTTAAAATCCATTTTGCACATTTAACAAGTAAAGAGCTGTCAAACTAATTGTCAGATTATACTGAGGCAGCAGTTGGTGATAGCAACAGGCGGGCTGAGATCAGCAAGGACTATTTCTGCTCTCCCCTCCCCATTCCTGCCACAGGAGACACTCGGGTTGAAGCCTGAGAGGCTCTGCAGGTTGTGGAGCGGGGACCCAGTCAGCTGTGGCCACTGGGGAGAGGCAGCACAGGAGCTCAGGGATTGCTAAAGTTTTTAACAGCCAGCCTAGGAATGTTGTGGTTTTGACAGCCACTTCTACTGAATCAACTAAGCTAACACAGACCTGAATTAGCACTTTTATTTTTAAATTATATAATTGTTTTCTTTTTAAATCCATTAACATGAGTGCGACTATGCCTTGAGCGAGACGGAGAAATTGGTACACTAGAAAGAGACTAGTACAGTGTAATGTGTTTAATCTGAGACAAGAAAACACAATGTTTAAGGAAGTCAATGAACAGGTAAATATACATTTTCATTTGTTTGATGTCTTGGAAGTGTGACTCCTGAAGATCTTTGCACTGCCCAGATTGAGGTGATGCTCTCTAAATGACTGATGGCTCCTGTTAAAACATGGCTTGGTTAAACGACTATGTTGGAGAGCAAGAGTGTCCCCTTGCTGCACACAGAAATTAATTGCTACAAAGTGCTGCCTGATCCAGCTAAGCACTAAGGCATGGGGACAGATGACATGTTTGAAGTGAAGTGTTGGTCCAGAAGACTGAGTCAGCTTGCTTGAGATGTGTCTGCAGAGACACACTCCTATGGTCTTTTGAATTCAAAACCCCTAGAAAGTTATACTTCACTTCCTCTGATTTCCTTTACCCTGGCATTTCACTGTTGTTTCTTTTCACTTTTGCTATTATTCTGACCTGCCAACTGCAGATTTTCTGAACCTTGAACAATAGCTGTGACTTTGCTGTGAGAACTCAGAAACTCATTAACAGAAGGACTTGGCTTTGAGCAAATGTCACATCACATTAGTGTAATTCTCAGGCACCAGCCAGCTCTCAGCTTGGCCCATTCATTTGGGCAGAGTTCAGAATACCTCCTTGCTGTATCATAGAGATATTCTGATGATGCTGATTACTTTTGTCTCCATCTGTTTTGATTGATAACTCAGGCAATTATTAGCATTCTGAACACAGCAGGAGCTTCTCTCAGCTCTTGTCAGTGTAAGAGGACAGTGGCAAGGAGGAAGGGAATTTGTAAGCAGTATCCTGTGGAAAATAACCTCCAGGGTCAGAAAGGATTAATGAGAGAAGTGCTGCTATAATTAATGCTGTGCACGTGTGCAGTACACACGTCTTGCATGCTGCTCTTCTTGGGGTGCAGGCCTGGGATCTCACAATAGCCAAGATGAAGATATCTGAGGCTTACTAGCAGCCTTCCACAGTGTTACTTGCATCTGTCTTTGCAGGTGAAAGGAAGGGTAACACTGGGCTTAGGAATCAGCAGCCATGCATGAGATAGCCCAGGAAGAGCCATTTCAATGGCAAACTGATAATTCATAATTTATCACAAGGACTGCAGAAACAGCATGGAATATTTGTTTGTTCTGCTCTGTAGCATTACCCTCAGAGCTCATCAGAAGGATTTATCTTAAAATGCTACAACAGCAGAAGGGGATGAAACTGATTTTAGGCATCCCCAGTGCACTAGCAGGAACATTGGTCCAACAGTGCTTGACATACTTCGAAGCCTGTGTCTGCCTACAGAGCCTCTTCCTCCTCCCCACAATTTACGTGGGAGGCTGTATCCATTTCCTGTGCCAGCACTCTGGCAAATATCTATTCCATCAGAGTGTTAAAAGAGCATTAAAGTCATTGTGGCAGAAAACTGAAAACCAAAGAAACTTTATTGTGGATGATGTATGACTCCAGGAGTCTGAATTTCAAAGCATGCTAATGCTTTTCCAGAGTCTAGATGCTTCCTTTGGGCTGGGAGCACAACCAAAAGTGTCCCTGAGTTCCTAGTGCAGGGGAATAACTGAGAAAAATTAAAGAGGTGCTTGACTACATAAATAGGTAGACCGACAATGTAGCCCTTGTTCCTGGACCACAAGTAGTAGATTAAGTTGTAAGTGTGTGATTTTGGCTGTAGCTGGCCTGCACAGTGAGCAAATATGAAATTAAAGCAGTAGGGTGAACTTTTCTGGGGATTTGACCAATTACAGAATATTGAGATTATTCCTAAAAGAGAGCTTACTTTTTTCCCCTGACTGGACTAAGATCTGCTGCTTTTTATGAAGATGATGGCCCTGGTTGTGCCATTGAGGGGGCATGGTCATCTGGGAATGAAAGCAGCTCATTTTACCTGCCTACTGACTGGCATGGTCACAGAGACAGGTCTGTGTCCTCAGGGAGCAGAAACTGATCTGTGGTGTATGGCAAAGTGTGGAGAAGGGGGAAGAACAGTCACCAAGGAAAAGGAGATGTGGCCTGTGGAGATGTGGCCATGGAGCTTGCTCCCAGCACAGCTCAGCAGCTCCAGAGGGAGCTGAACAGAGCTCAGTGTGTGTAATTCACACAGCTCCTCACGCTCTGCCTCTGCTTCCACACTTCTCAGTGTCTTCCTGGCAGAACTGGCCTTGAGGGATGCACTAGGGCTCAGCCTGGAGCACAGGCTCTGCCTCTCATTTGCCATGAGATGTAAATCTCTGCGGCTGGAGTTTGTGTTCATTGCTAATTCAAATCCTGGCAGCTCTGGGAAAGCCAGATCTCATTTGAACCTCTAAAGCTCACTGACAAGGATACTGCTGAAATCCATAGCTGGTTTCATGGAGTGCAAAAGGATTTAAATCTGCAAACAGTCTGGGCTGCACAGGGGCTGATTTGAGATCTCTTGGCCAAATGCAGTACACTATTGTTTTCTACAACTTTTTTTTTAATCTTTTTTTCACATATAACACCCGTGCTGTGCCATCAAAATATAACTTTGCTCATATCTGGCTGGTGTTGGCTGCACAGGGGCTGATTTGAGATCTCTTGGCCAAATGCAGTACACTATTGTTTTCTACACCTTTTTTTTTTTTTAATTTTTTTTCACATATAACTTTGCTCATATTTGGCTGGTGTTAGTGATAGTGATAAAAAGACATAACAATGTAATTTCCTTTTAAAATACAGGACTTGCACTAGAAGGGCAAGTCCAAATGAGGGTGATGCCTGAGGTATTGATGGATCTCTACTGTTACTAACTGGATTATGTCTGCTGGGCTGTCAGCCTGAAGTTAATGGAAGGGTAATGAGGACCTAACCATAAACAAGCTTACTTGAGGAGAGGGAGTGAGAATGTTTGACACTGGACTGACTTTTAGGGGTCTCAGGTGACAATTTGAATGAGTCATTGATTTGCTGCTCCACTAGGGAAATTCACTCAGTCCACTATCAATTTCCCCTGACACTCACAACCCTCATAAGGGTTTCTGCTGTTGGTTATTTGTTACCAGGCAAAAAGAATTTGATTTTCATACTCCTTAAGTGAAACAAAGTTGGAGAAATTAGTAAGACAAACAAGGTCATCTCCAGTGCAAGGTTTTGTAAGTCAGATTCCATTTCATGCACACACAAAAAAGTAATAGCTGGTTTTCTTATTTCTTTGCAGCTTTACTTTCCCTCAAAGTAATGTGTGGGTTTGTTATTTTTTAAGCCAATATAAAAGACAGACAATAGATGAAGCAAGGAAAATGTACAGTTCTTTTCAGAGGGGGCATTAATCTCATGATACAGGATTGGAGCTCCCAGCTCCACAGTTCAGTACTAAAATGTATTTTGGGGGCCATTAACACCATTGCTAAAGAGCTGTTACTGAGGCTTTTCCAAACTGAAATTCTTATGTGCCAGAGCAGCATTCTTTATCATTTTACTGTGTGCTGGCTAATGGTAAATCTGCATGAAAAGCAGTCTTTGGGATGGTTGCCCAGCTCTGTAAAATTTACCCATCTCAACTGAAAATCATCATATGGCAGCTCTCTTGAGGAACCTGGTACTTTGCACTGAAGTATAAAGTACCCAAGTATTAATTTCAGATTAGTGTGAGTTACATTTTCCTGGAACAGGAACCTAGAAGAAAGTAGGTTCTCAGCTGAGTGGTGCTGTGCTCACAGGTGGGGAGGCTGGCTCCAAACCTTGTGCAATATTGTGTAAGACCTTCCAGGCACCTTTCACATAAGAAAAAAACTTTCTCAAAAAGTACTGAAAGAAATAAATGTGTCCCAAAAAAACCTTAACACAAAAATATCAGGCTCATTATTATGAGATATTGAGGTGAACCACTTCTTCAGGTGAAGTGAGGAATGTTAAAGCCGTGCATCTACTCTGGAGAGATTGAGAAAACTGTCTATATTAAGAATATGCTTGTAAACCCACAAAAAGTGCTCCTGAAATATCTTTGAAGTGCAGAATGATAAAAATTTAGAAGGAAACAGCTGCCTTCTGCAATGTTTTTGGATGAGGAGTAAAACGGGATAATGTTTCCTCCCAGAATGTCAGGATTTTTTTTTTTAAGCAAAAGTTTCCTTTAAGGTTGACTATCACACTTGCTGGTTTTTTTATGACAACCTCGGGTTTCTGACCCACTACATAAGATCAGTGTAGATGAAGACGTACAGGTGAGATTTCCGTGAGAGACTGTGTTCATTTTAACTTCTAATTTTGCTTCTATCTGCCCTGTTTGTCAAACAGGGTTTAAATAAAAATTCAGGACATCAAATAACAGATGGCAAACAGTAGGATATTAAAAGTAAAAAGCCCAGTTCCATTTCAGTTCATATTTCCTTGGAGAATCTTTAATTTTCATGTTCAGTAAGACATTGCCTGGCCTATCCCTTGTACAGATCCATGAAATGCAATCAAAGCAAGGCATCTCTCTTCTCTTTGCATCTCTGGTTGTTCTCTGGCTGTGCAGGGAAACCTGCTTGTATTGGATCAATCTCAGCCAAAAAACAATCTTTGCTACACTTATGCTGGCAGAAGACCAATAATATCCAGGAACAATGGCTTATAAAGTAGGAGAAGGATTTTTTTTTCTCTGTATCCTGTTATGTCTTTTCCATACCTTGCAAAACATGAATGGTATCCGAGGTAGTGAACAGTGGCATTTAAGTGGCAGTGCTCTCAAGAGAAATGCAAAGTGATGCATTTGGTACCTCAGTTCCTCAGGCTGTCTTTTCACTTGCCACTACAAGGAAACAGTCTTCAGTCTTCCAAATAAACAAATTACTTTAATCTGAAAAGTGCCAAATAGTATTAGGTTTTTCTTTGGAATTAATCTAGGCAAAAGGAAGGCTGGCCCTCTAGGCAAGGGAGTTTTGTATCTGTAAACTACTGCTGCTCATTCTGTGTGGAGCACTACAAAATTAGTACATTGCTGATAGCTTTATATTTTCATCTGCCTACTCAGCAGTTACATTCCAGTAGCTTCCCCAAATTGGATATTAATGATTCACACTCTACAATTTGTGTATCCATGAAGTGGAATTGCATAATCCAAAAAAACTAAAGACCATACCTAGGCTCTAACAAGATCTTCCTCTTGATTTACTGGCTGATCTTCCATTCAGCCTGATTTAATGGCAGTCAGTGGATTAGCAAGTGCCAGTGCACTATCAGCCTAAAGGAGGGGCCCACTAACAGCCCTGTGTGCTGCAATGGCAGAGGAGAAAGCTGAACTTTTGTCCTGAGGCTCCCCAAAGCATTAACCCTTTTTTTGGAGGACCCCGTGGTGATGAACCAGGGCTGTGGTGTGATGGAGACAGAGCTGTGACACAAGGGTGAGGGCAGAGACAAGCCGCTAGTGGTTAATTCTGCGTGGGGCACTGCAGGAGCAACAGTATCCACTCTCCTAGGTCCTCTGGGAAATGTGTGGCTGCTTTTTTTTTTTTTTTTTTTAACAAGGTTCTAAGTGCAGCAGCTTGTTTTCCCACTTGGTTCAAATGAGCTCAGTTTTGTGCTTCTGGGCGTCTTCACTTCCAGGGTATCCACTGCTAACAAAAGAGCCAACCTCCCAGCACTGAGAGTCAGCCCTTGCCCAGGAGAGCAGTGTTAGAAGTGAGAAGGATAATTATGCACTGCTGTATTCCCTTGCCTTATTCCACATGCCATGAGAAATTGTGCAAGGAGATGAAGCAGCGGCCATGAACTGCTGTTATTACCATTACTTATACAGTCATGAAAAGAAAGAGCCCTTGCAGAGAGCTCTGCCATTGATTTGTGAGCCTTGGTCACCCCTGAGCCTGGGATTGTGCCTTTGTTCCTTACCTGCAGTCCCCTGTTCCTCTTCCTTAGCTCAGCACTATGACAAATTAGACAAAAATTATCTCTGTGCTTGCACAGCTTGTGCTGAATCTTTAGTGGGCAGGAGGATCTAGATCATTGCTGGAACAAGATACAGGCTGATAACCCCTGCTGTTAGTCCATTTAATATGGGTCAAAAAGATGACCTAATTGTGATAATTGCCTTCCAGCGTTGCTTGTGCAACAAACATTTTGGCCACGTGTGTAGGCCTGTGCCCAGCAGTGGGCAGTCCTCTCTCTAATATCTGAGCTCAAAGATTAAACTTCCATTCCACAGAGCTGCCATCTGCTGCAGCTTGTGTCCAGCCACTGAAGAACCTTGATCACCGATCTTACACACAGCACTGGTGTTGTCTCTCTGCTTTTTCATCCCACCTTTCTGGGGTGACTTCCTCTGAGTAGAGCAGACCGAATAAACCAAAATACACAAAACAACCTAGTAGGTGAACATAGAGGCTAACTAGTTCATTTAGCCCCTGCCTGGAGGCAGGATAAAGTAAAAACTGAAACAGTTTTCAAAAGATATGTTTGTCCACTGAATAGCTAAGTACAAGTTCTGCATACCGGCACTGACTGAGTGTTTTAATGGGCACTGATTGAGTGTTTCAGGCTTGGTGCTGTCACCTGCAGCCACTGTGTGTGTGACACTGCTCTGTTTATGTCGCCAGTGAACTGAGTGAGGCCATCATTGCCCTGATCTCCTGTGGTCCCAGCATTTGTGATAAGGAGGTAGGATGGCACTATTTCAACTGAGCCAAAAGGAGCCCAGGCTACATTTGCAGTCCCTTGTGCATGGTTTTGTTTGCTCTACTTTGGTGGGAGAGAGGCATGCTGGTGTGTAACCTGTTACAGGAATTCTGGACTGCTCCCAGCACCAGCAGAGCTGAAATGCAGCTTTTTAGCACTGTCATAAATTACATATTGGCATTTTAATTAATTTCATTTACTGCTTGGAGACATTTAAACTTGAAATGCTTGTGGGCTTGAAGGCAGCCTTCTATCAGCCCTACAATCCAGAACCAGGAACTCTCTGGCTGCCGTCTGGGGCTAGCTCAGGACTTGCAGAAGTGATGTACAGAGCCCAGGTCTGGGAGGAGGTGACTCTGGACTAGGATGTTTGAAATGGGTTAGTGATGAGGACCACCTACTGTGCTGGACTGAGTGTTCTGAGTGGCAAGTATGTGGCATAGTAATCTCTGAGAGCCAGATGGAGTGGATTTAATGTCAGGAGACATTTTCCAGGGATCAAAGCAGCTTATAGAAATAATTTATTTTTACCTTTAAATTAAGAGAAATATGCTAAATGTTAAAATGGCCCTTAATTCATGAGCTTCATATCCCTGGGGTATGATTAGCACCAGATAACTGGGTCTCCCTGCTGTGCCTTGTTGCTTAGTTACGCTACACAAGTACACTGTGCTTTCATTTTCTGTCTTATGTGAGCAGAAGCAGCATGATATAAAAGTTCAAAAAACCTGAAAGACTCTGAGAGTACTCTCAGCTGTATTCCAAATCACTTGGGCTTCAGCAACACCACATGCACCGTGCTTGCTGTGAAAGGAAAGAAGCTTATGCTGATGGTGGGTGTAAATCGGTTGAGACCCCATTAGCTGCAGCTGCTGGATTAAAGCAGGGCAAACAGAATCAGAATCATGCCCAAAAGACTCATCCTTTTTGGAAGTAATTTGTTTTCATTAAGAGAGATTAGCATCACAGCGGTATGATAAACTTAAAAGGCCTTGGAAGTGCTATTGTTGTTCTTAAGTAAATACTGATTCCTAAAAAAAAAATTAAAAAAAAAATTAGCAGATTGCATATTAATCTCCTAAACCAGAATTGCCTTGAAGAGCTAGATACTTGAAAAGTGCACAGTGACTTCCTTTTTACTGGCTTTATTAATGAGGATTTGGTTGTATTGTAAAAAATCAGAGCTGGATTATGCTGAGTCTCCTAAGAGCCATTGGTCTGGTGCAGCTGAGAAATCTGGGGAAAGTTAAATGCAGAAAAATGTGAGAGCCTGCAATGGAGAGAGGGACATCAGTGGGTTGCAGAATAAGGCTTCTGTTCACTTTGAGATTTTCTGCTGACTGTGTGGAGAACATGTCTTTCACAACTCTTTTTTACTGTAAAAATACTTTGTTTCCTATTTTGTTTGTACTGTTAATAGATTCTTAAATACAGATACATAAAGGTCTCATAGGAATTAAGATAAATCACAGTTTTGCTTAAAAAAAAACTATCCAGCAATCCAAATGGTTTTGCAAAAGTTCTGAAACACCTCACTCTAAATACATGGTTGAGTGATAACATCAGTTTCCTTGGGGGACTGCTAATATTTCTTTGCCCACAGTGACTACAAAGTCTGTTAACACCAGCTGCTATTGATCCTTCTATTTCATGGCTGGGTCTTCAACTACACAAAGATTAGAGAACAGGGAGGTTAGTAAATATGGTAGTTAACTCCCTCAGACTGGAATGGGTCAAAGATCTTTAGATTCCTCTGTATTATTTTGGTTTGCTGTTAAATTTTACACTATGAAAAGTACGCCTCAAACAGTAGTTCAGCAGTAGTTTTAAATGGTGATTTAATAAGTGCATGTTAAAAATTAGTTTTCCACTTTCAGTGGGGCAGGTGAGGGACATGCTAATGTAGTAAGGCAAAGAACTGGCAAAAGAGGGAATTCTTATGAATTGGCAGTTCTGTTCTAGGTTTTGGAGGGTGAACAAAAGATGCTGTTTTCTGGCAAAGAGTAGCTCTCTTGATTACCTCATTCATTCTTAAGGATTATGTCAGCCATTGTTTTTTCCAGGGTTGGGAATACCCAATACTACTGTTGTTACATGGACTTGCTGGGAATGTGCTCTTGCCAAGGCCAGAGTAAGCAAAGAGTGAGGAAATCTTGAGGTGACCAATTACTATAATTTTCCTTCAACTGACTTTTGCCAGATGATGGCTCCAAAATGGTAAAACCAAAGCAGCGGCTTTGCCAACTTTATTGCTTTCATTTTCAGTATTTTTAAGTGATTGATAGATATACTCCTCCCTCAGATATGTTCTGCTTATTCTAATACACATTTTACACTGTGATCCCTGCTTTTAATATCCTTCTATTTAGACAAGCAGCCAGCCTTTCTGTAGCAACAGAAAGCTGTATAATTTACTGAGAAAACAGTTCCTTTCCTGGATACTTACTAATATGAAAGAAGTTTTTATCCTGGGGAGCCAGTGGTTCTTCTTCTGCTACCTGTGGTAGATAAGATATTGCATATTTAACTGGAAATTAATAAAGACAAGAGACCTCATTTTCACTTGTAATATCTCCAAGGCACTCATCAGCAGGCTCCTTGGTTGAGAGCTTTTGCCTGGTTTTCAGCTCACAAGCCAATAAAGTTGCAGATATGTGGGAATGCAGTGTGCTGACTTGGTCCACGTGGATTTTACATATTCATCCCATTAGTAAGGGGCAAAGGGATCTTCCCTTTTATATTTGGGTGGAGGGGTTTTTTTCCTATTTGTTATGAACACATGCAGTCAGTAAGATAGTAACCAACCCCATAAAATCCTTAAATGAAAGAAGAGAAGGAAAATGCATGACAGAAATATATATATTTGGTTTACCTTCCTGAGGAAAAGTCCTTCCATGGGAAAACCTGCCCTGCTTGCACAGTGTGAGAAGGCTTCCTGCAGAAGGGATAACTTCTGCCTCATATTTTTTTCTGAGTGCAACATGACTGCAGTTTGAGATAGGTTTAAATCAATGTGGATGATAGTTAAGTATTCTGGTTTAAAAATGAAAAATTGATTTTCACCAGGAGGATATTTCAATAAGGTCAATAGGGGCATGGCAATTGAGTAAATCGCCTTTTGTTCACAGTTTACCAGATCTCTGTCACAATAACTTAAGCATGTAAACATTTGTAAAACTAGTTTCCCTTGAGGGAAAAGTGGTTATCAGGGCCTTCTCCTAGAGAGAGAGGAGCTTGGCTCTACTGCTTGTATCAATAAGCATTGATTGAGTTCAAAGGAGCTCTGTGGATTTACATATCCAGAAGTCCTGCTCAGGAGATCTGACACCTCTAACCTGTTTTGCTTGCTACCTCTGATACAGTGTGGTTCAGATGGTGCAATTTGGTGTCCTCTCTGCCCTGGACAAGTGTTTTAAGGGTTTATTTTACTTCTCATTATCCTGCTCTGATTCTGTTAGTAATAAATTCACTTTACAACTTTAGGTTGAGGCTGTTTTGTCCTTGCAGTGTTTTCTCCCCATCCCTATCTCAACTCGGGGAACCTTTTGTTGTGTTTTTTTCTTTTTTTCTCTCCTCTGCCCAGCTGTGTCAGGGGAGGGTGAGCAAACAGCTTTTGTGGGCACCTGGCATTGCACCAGTGTCAAACCACGACAGATGGCTAATCCTGAAATTCAGCCTTGAATTATGTGCATGGTTTTTCTGCCTGTAAGCTTGTGATTGTAGTTTCTCAACTTTCTGACCCACCTGAAAGTGCCACAAGCCTGATGTGATTTGCTGAGGTGGGGAGCTGTGAAGAGCTGTGTCAGACTGCCAGGGTCCCACACAATTTGAAGGGTTGCCATAAAGAGCAGCCTCTTACTGGGTCTGGACAGCAAGGTCATGCATCTGGAAGAACCTGACTGGGAAGACGGCTGTCTTCTCAGCCTTGTTTTCTTCTGAGGGGTGGGATCTGTTGGGATGTGTCCACTTCCCATGTCAAACCCTCAGGACAGTCCAAGGGTCATCCTGCTGTTAGTCACAGGATGCTGAGAGCTATTTCTTATCCTTGTTGCTGTCCTGTTGCTCGAGACCATGGAGTGTGTGCACTTTGTACACAGGCAATACTGGGTCTAAGGTCTGGTAACTGCTGCAGCAAGGAACAGGTAGTTTTATTTCCCCTGGGAACTTGCAAAGATCTAATAGCCATGGGATGAGCAAGGTATATGTTCATCCAACCAAGCAGTGGGAATAAGGGGAAACATCCCAGATTTTCATGAAGCAAACTAAACCCTACCTTTTCTGGCTTACCTGTTTCTAGTTGTCACAAAAGTCTCTAGGTTTGCTCTCTTTTCTTAGAAACTATTTGTCTGTTGTCACAGTCAAAGTGAATTTCAGGTTCCATTAACTTTCTTTCACCTGATTAGACATAAGCTGTTCAAGGAAGCTGTTTTTCCTTTTATCCTGGAAGTTTTGAAAATGCAAGGATCAGTAAAAGAAAGTTGTAGGTATCATCTTCAGAGAATATTGTGTTTCTGAGTGGAGCTGATCGATATGGAAATGCTTTGCAGTGTAATATTCACACTATCTCTGTACACATTTTACAAGTGGAGAGCACAGTGGGTTTTCTTGGGGTTTTTTTGGGTTTTTTTTTTCTTCTTTACAAGTTTTGACAAGAGAAAACTCTAAATGCAGCTTCTCTAGAACTTCAGTGATTGTAGCATGGGGAATGCAGATGATGGGAGAAAGGTTGTACCCTGTTAGCTTCTTTTATCTGGCTGGGGTCTGCCAACAGTAGGAGTGGAAATAAACCTGTTGTATCCGGAAAGCAGAGTAGGAATTGACTCTGAAGGAGGAGCTTAGCAGAAATCCCAGCCAGAGACTATTTGAGCTGATTGACTGTGCAGCTGAAACCTGAATTAACACCACTAGATGAGAAAGTTAGAGCTGTCCCCAAGAGCTAACCTGCATTTTAAACCTACAGTGCAGTTCTGTAAAGCTGTCTTTGTTGGTCTCCTGATAATGTCTTCCTTACTCAACATATTGTGAAAAAGTTTAACCTTCCCTATCCAAACAGACACACACTTGACAATTCAAAGAGCCTCCTGAAGTTCCTTCTCCCATACTAGATGTGTTCAGTTTTCTTGTGGCCACTTGAGACTTTAAGCACCTGCTCAGGGAAGTGGATCATCAGCTCTCCCAGCCATCAGTGCACTGGGGCTCTGGGGTGGAGCTGTTTGCACCTCCTCACTGACACATCCTCCTCACCTCGAGGAACAGTCCTACAAGGCAACCTCTTTGTGACACAGGTGCTCATTTAATTTCAGCAGTTGCTCACATGCAGTGAAGCCAAGTGTGGCTCCTGGGGAATTCTGTTGACTCCAGGAGATTTACCGTGGCGTAAATCAGAGGCCAAGTGACAGAGAAAGCCCATATGTTCTCCTGGAGTGCTGATTACGGGGGAAAGGAGCTGGATCAGAAGAAAATGATTGCACCCAGATTGTTTTCAGTGTTTTAATGACTAGCTTAAGGCAGCAAATAAAAACAGAATCAGAGGTGATTTATATTTTTGCTGAAATCTAAACAGGTCTGGCCCTAGGCATTTGCATTTGTTCTTGTCTAACACTGTGGCTGACTTCAAACCTCTTGAACTGCATGAATTGCAGAAAGAGTGAAGTGAAAGCTGCTTGTATAAGTCAGTGTCAAGGCTCTCAGAGACAACAGAAAGGGCAGGAGCAGAAAAGGCATGGGTATAGGTATGGGAAGAATTGGGCTGCAGAAATGGGTTGCAGAGGAGGAATATCATATTTGTAGGGAAAGCACTGCTATCCATGGGAAATACCCTCCACTCCCCTCCCTGATTAGCAATAGCCACTGTGATAAACCTGTCTCATTGAGATCAAGAATTATTACAGGATCACAGAATATGCTGAGTTGGAAGGGACCCACAAGAATTATCAAGTCCAACTCCTGGCCCTGCACAACACCCTGCCCAAGAGTCACACCATGTCCCTGAGACTGCGGTCCAAACACTTCCTGAACTGTGTCAGGCTTGGTCCTGTGACCACTGCCCTAGGGAGCCTTTTCTAGTGCCCAGCCACCCTTTGGGTGAAGATAATTTTCTAATATCTACCCTGATGCCCACTGGGACACAGTTGGCCCTCCTGGCTGCCAGGGCACTGCTGAATCATGTTCAACTTTCCATCAGCCAGGTCCCTTTCTGCAGTGCTGCTTTCCAGCATCTCATTCCCCAGCCTGTCCACACATCCAGGGTTATCCCACCCCAGGTGCAGAATCCAGCACTATCCATTATTGGAATTCATATCACTGGTGATTGTCCAGTGCTCTGATTTGTCAAGGTCTCTCTGCAGGGCCTCCCTGCCTTTGAGGAGTCAAAGGCTCCTCCCAGCTTTGTATTCTCTGCAAACTTGCTCAGTATCCCTCCCAGTCCTGCATCCTAGTCACTTATGAATATGTTGAAGAGCACAGGGCCTAAAATAGAGCCCTGTGGAACTCCACTAGTGACAGGCCACCAATCTGATGTCAGCCCATAATGTGTTTATCCAGCTCTGGACATTTTGTCCAGGAAGATCCTGTGAGAGACAATATTGAAAGCTTTACTGAAAACCAAGAAGATGACATCTGCTGGTTTCCCTTGGTTAACAAGATGGGTTACCCTGTCATAAGAGGAAATAAGCAGGTCCTTCCTCTCATGAAGCCATGCTGGCTGTGACCTACAGCTGCATTGTCTTTCAGGTGTTTTTCAATACCTCCCAGAATCATCTTCTCCATAACTTTACCAAGGACTGAAGTGAGACTGACAGGCCTGCAGTTTTGGGGTTTCCTTCCTGCCTTTCTTGTCAAGTGGGATCGTTCCTCAAGGACCTGGGTGTCTTTTGTTGTATCCACTCCACAGCTTTAGATGAGCAAGAGAGGAAAAGGAGCTAAGACTTCAAATATGACTAAAAAGTATTGCAGCCTATCCTGAGCTTTCATTTTTTTTATTCCCTACTCAAAGTCCCAAACAGAAGGCTGCCTCCAGAACCAGCAGCACCAGAGTGATTTGCCCTATGCATAGCCAAAACCAACTGCCATCTAGGGCAGCACCTTGTTATTAGAAGGAGAAAAAGGTGACCCAGAGCTCCGTAAAATAAGGTTTTTGCTGCTATTAAGGGAGGAGCTGAGATGTGGGTCAGCAGCCACTGATATACATTAATAGTAGAGAAACACTCACTGTCTTTCCACAGGCAGGGCTTGCCATTGCACTTCATTTTTCTCTGGTCACAAGAGCAGCCTCCCAGACTTCCCAGGGCTGTTTCTGGCTCTCTATCCCAGTTTTGTTTCTCCAGAGTTTAGTTTTGCTTACATTGCTGAAAAGCTGTTGTCTGTGTCTGGCAGTAATTCTGAGGACCACAGTCATTAGATCAGCAGGCTGGGACCCAGTTCACCCTCTTTGGGTATATCAGTGTCCTCCAGGATGAGGAAGCTCAGAAATCTCATAGCCAGAAGCCCTGAGCAAGGAAAGAGGGCTGAAGCCCTTTCTATATAGGCAGTGAGGCTGTAGCAAAATCTGCATATTAAATGGCTGTTTGCTTTATACATGGCATAGCCCCTCTTGCATTCAAATTCACCTAAAAGAGATGGTGAAGTCTGTTCTTCCTCACTCACTCGGTGATGTGCTGTGGGTGTTTCAGTGACACACAGCTCACAGCACCATTTCTCAGCTTCTTGTTAATGCTTGCCACAGCAGAAATCTCATTCATGGATGACGCTGATCTTATCACAGATATTGATTCATCAGCCCGAGCTGAGTATTAGCAATGAATTTTTCCTACACAGTTCTTTGATGGTCCTGATGTCTGATACCAGTGTAACAAGCTGGTGTTGGTTGATGTAGAGTGGGTGGTCTCAATGGAGGTTTTTTTTTTTTCAACTGAGGGTTCTCTGTTATTCTGTGAGGACTTGGTGTGTGGATTTGGATTAAGTATCCTGCATCAAAGGGACTTCTAATTTCTTTTTCCAGTAGTTACCACTGAACTCCAAATGTCTTTTGCACAACAACAGATCAAAATGGGGAGGAAGGATGAGGTGAACTGCTGATATTTGCTGGTATTAACTGGAATGACTCTTCCAAATGAAATCTCTCATTAATAAGTTCCATTTTAAAGTTTTAATCCTGGAAACTGGAATTTGGGGTGTATTGGAAAAAAACAATTCCAGGGAATGGAAATTTTAGCTGTTGGAATAATTTATGGTTTTGTTTTCAGTTGTCTGTTCTCATTCTCTTTGGGGAATATGAGGGAAAGCAAGGGAAATTCATAGAAACCATAAGGCATTTTAGATGCTTTTGTGATCTCCAGATTTCCAACGTTCAATTAGAAAACAATAGCCATTTCAGGGAAGGGTGACAGTTCCCTCTTGTGCAAGTCAAACCTGCCTGAGTAGGGACCATGGGTACTCTTGAGTCCTTACAAATCACGTTTCCCAGGGGACATTTTCTTGTGCCAACAGACTGTTTAATCATCCTCAGAGTTTTTCAGGATTGAGTTTTGATGCATTTCTGTTCACTCATCTACTTATTGCAACTATCTCTGTGACCAAATAAGCAATGTCCTGGGCATTGTCTGTTCTCTTCAATAGCATTAAATATATATATAAAGCCATGCAGCAGTTCCTGTCAGAAAACTGCAGGACACGGGCACAGAGAGAGATGTGAGAGACAAGGTGTTGTAAGGGACAGCACCATCTGCTTTGTTGACAGCCACTTGTGCAGAGAGGACAAGGCACTGATTAATTTGTCAAGGACTGATGTGAAGACCTGTGAAAAGAGGCAGATATGTGTATGCACAGTGCACCGGGAGGTGTGGGGGGCAATGAGGCGCCTGTCAAGACGAGAGGGAAGGGTGATAGAGGCTTTCAAAATGGGTATTTGGACACCTCACTTGGGGAATGGGACAAAGGCATTGACACAGCTGGCTGCAAGACCACAATGAGTTGCAAGTTGTTGCTGAGCAGCAGAATATAAGTATAGGTAGTTATTTATGGTGCACAATGAGTTGTGAAAAAGAAAGTGCAGGCTGGCTGCTAACCCTAGGTTGATTTATATATTTTTTTAAATTCTTTTTTCTTTCACTGAAACCTATGGGCTGGAAGGTCTGCTAATCTCCACTAATTGGCAGTGCTGCTGCCAGGCTCATGCACAAGGGATAAAGGAGCCAGCAGGATGAGGGACTGCCAGGGACGTAGAGTGGAGGGATAAGACACACCAGTGGTCAGTGAGTGTTTTCACAGCTGCAGTCCACTCTGGGCTTTTCCCCAGGCTCTGTGTTCTCCTAAAACTATGCTATAAAATCCAGACAAGTTATGTAATTAAACAAATTAAAACCGGTCTAGAGGCATTTCTGTCAGCCTGGATAACAAAGACAAAAATTGCTTCTTTCACAGAAAAGCTGCAAAAAAGAATTATCTTCTAACAATAGGTGCCAGTACGTTAGATGAAAAGAGAAGTATGATCAAACATGGATGGCAAAGACTGAAAAGTTTAGGGAGAATTTTTTGGGGGAAGGGAGTTTCAAGCAGACTTGTAACACTCTCATCCCTTTTATCAATTATCTGTAAAGTAGACCTGAAAGATAATGAGGGATATTAACCTTTTGGGCAATTCAAGTTGCCTATTTGTGGTAGTAATTATCTATGGATCAACAAAAATAACAGGTGAAGACCCCTAACTCACAATAGCTCAGTTCTGGGCTTTTCAGGTCTTACACTGTCAGTTTACGGCAAGGGTCCATTGCTGAAATAAATCCATCTGGCATGGCATATTGGAGTCCTCTAGAGAAGCTTCCATATGGAGTCAAAGAAGCAGAGGAATGCTCTCCCATCCTCAGCATTGCATTTTTGAAAATGAAGAGATTAATAATACCACAAGTACCATTCCATCCTCTTACAGATACATGCATATACCAAAAAAGTAAAATTGTAAGAATAACTCAATTTTTAGGGACTCCATACCAAAAGTGTACAGACCTCTCAAGACAGGATGCTTTGAACTGGACATGTACCGTTCTCCAATCTAATCCAGTTCAGTAGAAGTAAGGTGAGGAAGATGAAAGGGTGGAAGTACTGGAGGTTCTGCTGCTCTGGGATGCTCACACATTCATTGCCAATGAAAGTTATGTGGATTGTGTGGAGAGTGGATGCAGTGTGGATTGTGTGCAGAGGCATTAATCATAGAACAGGTATCAATTAAAGGAAACTTCCAATTTTCTGCCAATTTTAAGGGCACCAGATGCTTAACTAAAGAAATTCCATTTTGAACTCATTGCAAGCAACCCAACAGAGCAGTGCAGTCTGCTCTTACACAGACAGACAAAGAGGGACTGGGGCACAGATCCCTTTCCCTTCCCAAACACAAAAGTCTTTACTAATCCCTTGGTTACAATAAAGATTTGTCTCAGTTACAAACTCCTAGTCAGACTTCTAAAATACTGCCCAGCAGCAGGATTGATGTTGGAGCTGTGGAGACAGACCTCTGCCAAAGTTTAATTGCAGGATTGGGGACTTATGTTAATCAGAAGTTTGTTCCCGAATCTACCATGAAAAAAATTCAGTGGCTTTGGATTAGACCTTGATTTATGCTGTTTAGCTACCATGTACCAGACTGATTTCTAACTGGCTGGCTTAGTAGGTTTTAAGATGTGAGTGTCCACCTCCTTCAGGTTTTAGCCTGGAAGATTTGAGTCACTTGAGAAAACTATGTCATATTTACTGTGAATCCTGGTTATCAAAAATTCATCTCATGAGAAAATGTGTTTTTCTTGCTGATTTTTCCAGAGGAAGGAGGAGGAAAATTGAAGTTACTGGGCAAAATTTTGGAAGTATTTTTAAATAATCTGTGGAGGGTGGATTTTATTCTAGGTTTCAGGGTGGCAGGGATTTGGGGTTTTTTTGGGGTGGTGTTTTTGTTTTAGTTTGGCTTTTTAATTTGGTTTGGGTTGTTGGTGCTTGCTTTTCTTAATTTTTTTTCTGATGTTTAATGAAATTTTGGCTGATAAAATGCCTCATGAGACATCCCAGGCAATTCACCCTGTGTTTTACATGCTATCAAAATACATGGCTCCAGCCTGTGCAGCTGCTTGCTGTCAGGTTCATTACATCCTGAGCATCCATGGCCCCAAGTGGTTCCTGCTGCAGCCTCTGTCACTCATTCGTTGTGGAGATGACAGACTGAGAGAGCTGATCCTCGTGGAGGTGGGACTGGGGCTGCCTGATTGATTGTCCACAGAGGACAGCAGGCACTGAGTCAGTCTGCAGGGAAGGAGGATACAACAGGCAGCTGGTTTTGTCTTTCTCTGGAGCATTTCCTTCACATTCCTGCACAACATGTACTTTGTTTTGCCTTTGTTCCACGTAATAAACTGACAATGGCTATGGATTTTAAATCTTTTTTCCTTTTGTTTCTCATGTGTTCCTAGAAATTGGAGAGGAAAGTGATGCTGTGTGTTTCAGACAAAGCCAGTTTGTCCTCTAAAGAAATGCTTTACTGCATCCAGTGTTGAATCATCTAGAAGTGCCATCACAAACAATTACACCTCGGTGCTTGACATTCCCAAACAGAGAAGTGAGAGGGTGACTTTTGGAGCACACTTCTCCTAAATGCACTGGTTTAACTCCACAGCTTCAGGGAATCACTGCTGCCTGGCAGAGTCAGCTGATTGCCGTGGAGCAGTGTGTGTGGCACAGGCATGTGAGCTGTGCAGTTCGCTGCTCAGCGCCCTGTCCCAGGCACACATGGCACCCCCGCCATCCAGGGGACACCCACAAGCCAGTGGCACTGGGAGGTTGCCAGCTTGGCCCCAGGAAAGGCTGACAAGAGCTGCCACAAAGCTTTCCCAGCAGGGAAAGCTGGGAAAGTGGCTGCAGCAGTGGAACCTTTTTGCCTTAGAGGATGAGCAAGGCTGTGAGGTGCACAGGCAGCAGGATCAGCAGTCACCTGGGCTAGTGACCTATGGTGAGGACAACCAAGGCACCTGGATCTGGGCCAGCACTGCAAGGGCTTCACCTTTCCCTCTCTCTGCCAGGCTGCTGATTCAAGTTTGCCTGGAGCAGCGTGTGGTGTAACTTGACTTTTAGTGCTTGTTTTTAAAAGTCCAACACTCTCCACATGGCAGGATTTTTAAATGACAGGTGTGTGTGCTTCTATGAAAACATTGTCCTATTTCCCTAAACCCTTAGCTAAGTGGTCTTGTCAGGTGAACAGTCAAAAAGAAAGGCAGGAGAGGAGCTGTTGTCACAAAACCACCATTTACAAAGGATCTCTATATCGTGCACAGTTCATCCAGACAGGTGATTATTTAAGATCATTGTTCAATTTAAAATGTCATGAGAATTTGAACAAAGATTAATATGATTTTGCACCTGCAGATAGACAAATGTGGGATGGGCAAATGCAAATGTTGATTCTGAAATTAAGGAAAAAACCACAGTTTACATCTGAGCATTAGGGTCAAGGATTTCCCTGTCTCCCACTTCATTACAGCATTTAGTGCCTTGTCACAGAAGGGTTCTCTGAGGGCTGCCTTTGTGATCACAGGCTGAGTTCTGTGGCAGAACCCAGAGAAATGCAACTTTTTATTCCATCCCCAGCGGAGATTTGAGCTGGTAACAGTTTTGTTTGTAAACTTAGTGCCCTTTTATTTTATTCTGCATGTAAAAAAATGAGCAAATAACACTCAGAATGGATCACCATGAATCCTTCCTTCCCATAGGAAAGACTTCGTGGACTAAGCAGAGCAACTCTGATCTTCACTCTGGCGCTGACAGAGGGGCACTGCCATACTAAAAGCACTTCAGACATGGTGTGCATTTGCTGTCACCTGAGCTGGAATGGCTGTTTAGCACAACACAGAGTCTGGTGCAATTTAAAGCCTCTAAACCAGAACCACAGAAATTCTCTTTCGTAATTTGGTGCTGGCTCAGGTCCCCAGCTGGCTTCAGCATAGCAGCACATTAGACCAGATCCAGTCCTGCCTCGGCACCTTCTCTGCAGCAAATCCATGAGTCCAGATTATTGTTCTGGTAGTTGGTGGAGGATTTTTTGTGTCTATGTTTGGAAGGTTTTTTGCTTGGGTTTTATTGTTGCTGGGGTTTGTGGGATTTTGTGGGGGAGGGAGAGGGAGGATGGGGGTGGATATTTTTCTTTCCCCCCACTTAGGTCATCCTTAGGACATCCTTTATTTTTCTGTGTAGCTCTTCTTCATGTCTAAATGTGTTTTAGTAAATCTGTTACTCCCCCCTCTGTCTTGGCAGCTGCAAGTGGTTTGTCTTCCTCACTCCTCAAAATATTAATAATTGATTTTGAAGAGATCATATTGTTTACTTTCCTTTATAGCTATCCATTGCCTCTTTCTTGTAATTCAATAATATGCCTTCTGCTTACATTTAGGTTAGTAGCAGCTCTTAACTTGAATACTTTGGCCACCCCTAATGTGATAACAAATTGCTGATTATCAAAGGAGTGGTAGCACTTACTTAGACTCCCCCACACACTAAATCTAGATTAAGGAATGTGAGAAATGAAATGTAGGCAAGAGAATGGTTGGTTCCTTAATCAGAATGCTATTAAACAGCAGAACACAGCCCATTAGTGAAAAAGAAAATTAAAATTAGATATAATTTAATATGATAAATATGATGAAATGGATATCTGGAAAAAAAGCTGATGTTATAGCTATCATGCTCTAAAATAATCAAAGAAGAGGGCAAGTGAAGAGTGTGTTTCTCCTATTGGTTACAGGAAGAGATGAAAACCTGCCTTTGGTTTCTGACTGTTTGCTTTTATGGAGAGTTCTGTCTATTGACTGTTCCACTGTCCCTCTGCAAAGTGGCTGTAGTGACACCTGGCTCCTTTGTTGCACCAGCTCAAACCACCCAGTCAGTGGAGTGCCTGGGATTTTTCCTCTCAGTTTTTTCCTTCCAAATGAATAATAATCTGGTCTTTTTAGTTCTGTATCCCTGGGTTTTTTTTCCATTGAGGACATCTTAAATTGAAGTTCGTTTAAGAAAGGATCCTGTTTTCATCTCTACAAGTCCATTTATAAGAATGACCATTTTAGGACAGCAATTCCTGTTACTTTAATTCTATTCCATGCCTTAGAATTTATCTTAAACTTTAATTTTGGAGTCAAGAAGTCTCTGGATGTAAGAATATCTTCTTATAGAAAGACACATTTTTATTTGCATACAGAAAGATCAGAATATCTGAAAAACAACAGCAGTGTATATGCTCGGAAAACAAAAAGAAACTTGCAAAATAAACTATGTGATCTGGTGGTTGGTGTGAGGATAAAAAAAAAGGATAATGTCTTTTGAATGATTGTGTTAAGAATGAGTTTCAGGGTTTTGTTTGGAATTAGTTTTGGAGGCACTCCTTTTTGCTTCTAACTTGCCACAGAGCAGTACTAACTCTTCCTTCTGTATTTTTTTTCCCTGTCTGAAAGAGCAGAAAGAGGCACTTCTATTTATTTATAATCTCTTAAACCGAGATACATAGCCTGGTGTTCTTGGCAGATTGCATAAAAGACCCATCTATGAACCAATAAAGAAATGCTTCAGATTGATTAGGCACTGGATAAGGCTTAGGCTGAGGAGAGCTGGCCCAAATCCATTTTAAGTTAGGTACAGGTCTGAGTTATGCTTCATCCCTGCCTGCCTTTCCCTGCCTTCAGCTGCAGTTCATTGAAGCTGTTGTCTAGGATACAGGCAGGCTTAGCTTATGCAGCCCATGGTTTAAATGCAGAAAGAAGGATAGTTTGGGGGCTGATGCAAACATCCATGTGGCATTTGACAAGTCACTTACCAGAGCTGGTTTCATCTTGCATGTGGGAAGGTGCATGTACTCAGGAGGGACCTTGGAATTACAGTGATAGAGACCACAACAGGTAAAAGAGAGAAACAGACAAAATCCTGATATCTGCATCCCACAACTACATCCTTCTGGATTTTGTATTGGTGCTGCACAGCTGGCAGTGGGGATGAAATCTTCCACTTTATTCACTTACTTCACTCAAGTTTAAAACTTCCCACCATCCTGGATAGTCCTAGGGACCTGAGAAGATACAGACAGCCTCCAGGGACCATCCCAAGCTGCAGGACACAAACATCTGTGCCTGTGGCCATCCCTCATGACTGGGTGAGAATTTCAAAGCCACGTTCTGTATGCTGTGTCACCACTGAGCAGCTTTCCTTGGCTGTAATGGCACAGCCAGCATGTGAGGAAGAAGAAGGGTAATATTGTTCTGCTCATGGGCTTTCCTTGCTAGGTAATTATGGTGAGGAAGCAGGAGCCCATCATTTTCTGCTTGCTTCTGTCAAGGAGGATCATGGAGCTTCTGCTACGACCACTTCCATTAGGGAGAGCCTTCATTTAAGGAAATGAAATCTCCTGCATCACAAAACATCATAAAATTAATAAAAGGTGCTACTGCAGGTGGTTGATTTGGAGACATGGGATTTTCCAAAAAGTTGGTGGTGGGTTCAGGCTAATGTGTAGGGGCTTGTGCAAGTCAGCCTTTCCCTTGCTCCAATGCAGGAGTTTTCTGTGGCATGCTAAACAAACTTCCAAGCAAAGCAATTAGCCAGTGTCTCTGGAAAGCAGTGCTCTGCATCTCAAGAATGAGCACACAGGAAGAGTCTGGTAAGACTTTCTGAGCTACAGAGCTTTAATCAACATCCTGCACAGAGGAAACTGCAGGGAAAAGTGTATTTTTTTGCTCCATTTCTCTAAAGATAAGCAGGGGAAAAAAAAGAAAAAAGAACAAACAACAAATCCCCAATAATCACAGCTCATAAATTCTTCATGGTGTGAACAGTCCTTAGGTAGATACATCCACCATGGGAGGTGTGTGACAGCTTCTAGGCACAAGCTGCTGCCCTCTGTGTGGCCTACAAATTGCTGTGTACACTAGCTAACACTTTGCTGATGGGCTGGGCTGTTAAACAGGAAAGAGCTCTTGACTGAAAACAGGCCATTTTTCTCCTTCAAAGCAGATGTATTTTCTCATCACCACCTTTCATAGTAATTCAGTGATACTGTTTGCTGTGCCAGCGTCATTTTCCCTGGCTGTTTAATAACCGTGCTCTGAACCAGAGCTGCAGAGTATCTCATTATTCTGCTCCAAAGGTAGGAGAGGAAGGGTAGATGTGAAGAAAAACATCTGTTTCTGAGCATGTCATAAGTAAGGTTATGCTGCCAACTGCAGTATGGTATCTGAGATACTGCAGTCAGCATCCCTGCAGCAGCTGCAGGAGAGGAATGAAATGAGAGGGAAGAAAAATCAACATGGAAAAGCATTATTGATTTCTTTTCTGCAGCACTGAGTTTAACCTGAGTTTAATATTACTTGAATTTAAAATATTTGGGAGCTGCTGCTTGCTAATCCATCTGCAGACTCAGATGAAAGCTCCAATTCGTTATCTCTGGAGGATTTGCAAAATCAAAAGAGCTAATGCTGGAGAAGGCTCTCCTGATGTTCCCCAGTGCCTCAGAAAGGAGACCCATTGATTCACGTGTCCACGAGTGAAGTCAGAGCATTTTGAATTGCTATGAAAGCAGCATCCAAGGCGAGCTTCACTGCTGAGACAAATGTCCTTCAGAGCAGCACAGGTGCCTAAAGCACAAGGAAAAGCACTGTGGAGTATAACACCCTGCAAAGACACCTGAGCTGTGGATCAGCTTTCCCAGTACAAAACCTGGAGCCTGGGTTTGTTCTTCACAGTGCTGCTGGCTCTGTCTGTCAGTCTGGTCACCCAGGGCCAGAGGTGCAGAAGCAGCGGCTCAGAGAGGCCGTGGGGTAAAGGCTGGAGGGGTGGCACTGCCACCAGCTGGCACTGCTGATGTGCCCCAGCAGGGACCAGAAAATCAGCAGGTGCTGCTGAAATGTTTGGCTTTTGCCTTTTTGCCTCTTGTTCCTCACAGTTTTCTTCAGGGCGCAGGTCTGTCCTTAATCTGCTCTCTGGGAGAGAGATTAAGTCTCTCTATTAAGAGAGATAAAGTCCAGGGAGGTGCTTGGATGTGACACCAGGTCTTTCCAGCTTCTCTATATAAATCACCCTAATTCAAAATAAATTTCTAATGGGAATATTTGACATAAAATTTTTCAGGTGGCAGAGCACTGCCCACCACATTGCTATGTCTTTCTTTCTGGAAGCTAGTACCACAGGAGAGCCTGAAAATTACTTTCTTGTAATGGGACTGCCTTCTCTTCACTAGGTTTGCGTTGATTTTTCTATCATTTTCAGCCATGAGTTAGAGGGCATTTCAATCCTGCCACTCTAGCATCTGAAAAGGTAAAGCACTCCGCCTGTGGTATTGCAGTGACTATTTCAGCGTGGCTAGAGTTAGTTGACAAAAATTATTTCAAAGGTGGCCACCTTTGGTTACCTTTTAGGCTGACTTTGGTTTTTAGCTGCCTCTTTAAAAACAAACAAAATATTAAAAAATTATAAAAAGTAATATAAAAGGATGACTAGGGAAAATGTGGACACTCTCTGGAAGGAAATGGGAGATGTGGTTACCCAGGACATGAAGTCTGAGGTCCTCAAGGACTTTTTTTTCCCCTCAGTCTTCACTGGTCATGAAGTCCAACAAAGACAGGACAAGATCCTGCACCTTGGTCAGGGCAATCCCAAGCATAAATACAGGCTGGGAGGAAAATGGATTGAGAGCAGCCCTGAGGAGAAGGTCTTGGGAGTGTTGGTTGAGGAGAAGCCCCTGGCAGTGTTTGCAGTCCATGAAGCCAGCTGTGTCTGGGGCTGCATCCAAAGCACCGAGGCAGCAGCTTGGAGGAGGTCATTCCTCCCCCCACCCTGCTCTGCTGAGCCCCCACCTGGAGTGGTGGATCTCTTCACTGAGATCTGAGGTCCCTAGCATGAGAAGGATATGAACCTACTGGAAAGAGTCCAGAGGAGACCAGAGGGATGGGGCACATCTCCCATGGAAATGAGCTGAAAAAGTAGGTGTTACTCAGCCTGGAGAAGAGAGGGCTCCAGGGAGACTGTGGAGAAGCTTTACAGCACCTAAAGGTATCCAACAAGGAAGATGGGAGAAACTTTTTACAAGGACATGTAGTGATAGGACAAGGGGTAACAGCTTTAAACTGAAGGAGGGCAGTTTTAGGTCAGATATGAGGCAGAAATTCTTCAGTGTGAGGGTGCTGAGGCACTGGAGTAGTTTGCCCAGGGAAGCTGTGGATGCTCCATCCCTGGATGTGTTCAAGGCCAGGTTGGATGGAGCTTTGAGCAGCCTGGTCTAGTGGGAGGTGTGACATGTAGTGATAGGACAAGGGGTAACAGCTTTAAACTGAAGGAGGGCAGTTTTAGGTCAGATATGAGGCAGAAATTCTTCAGTGTGAGGGTGGTGAGGCACTGGAGCAGTTTGCCCAGGGAAGCTGTGGATGCTCCATCCCTGGATGTGTTCAAGGCCAGGTTGGATGGAGCTTTGAGCAGCCTGGTCTAGTGGGAGGTGTCCCTGCCTTTGGCAGAGGGGCTGGAACTAGGTTGGTCCCTTCCAAACCTATGATGCTGTGATAGACACACCAGTGCCCTTTAGCCATAAGCTGCACAGCACAGTGAGGACAGAACGAAGCCAGCCAAAAAAAAACCCACAAGGTTAAACCTATGATGCTGTGATAGACACACCAGTGCCCTTTAGCCATAGAGCTACACAGCACAGTGAGGACAGAACAAACCCAGCCAAAAAAAACCCCACAAGGTCCGGGAACACTTAATAGTGTTCAGGTTTTTTGACTTGAGGAAATTTTGTCATGAGGTGCACCATATTTTGGCTAAGATTTTTATCTCTTTTTTTTTAACACCACAAAATATTGAGGTGAGCATGAGCAGTAAGAGAAGCTAATAGGCATTTTAACCAGGTGTTTTAATGAGTAGTAAATTAAGTAATTACAGAATCAAGAAGGAACCTTGCATTTTGCAATCACTGGTTTAGTCCCTACCAAGACCAGCAACAACCCTGGGGTTTCTACTTGCTCTTTTCTTATTTCTCTGCATCTCCAAGAGAAGGTGGAGGAGATTTTTTTTTTTTCCCAGGTGCTTTTTCCCTCTTTCCTGCTAGCAGACTCTGTTGGGAGCCCAGGGACCTGGCTACGGCTGGCCATTATTCCCACTGCTAAGCTAGGATATGGATAGGATAAGTTGCTCCTACACTGAAGCCTTTGTACCTGACTCCCTTCACAGCTGGTGTTCCTCCCTTCATTTACTTACTTTCTTTAACAGCAAGAAAAAAGTTACTTTCTATTGCTAAGACAGTAAGGTGAGAATGCAGTTGCTTAGTATACCTGAGGGATTCAGGAGCATCATTCAGCAGGTCCAAAACATTGGTACTTTCGTAACACCTGTTGGAGTATTTAAAATGGAAAATCTTGCAGCAAATGAGATGAGCCTCTTTCAAAAGGTCTCTTTGTTTTTTAAAGCTTTTGGAAGACTCCTGAGACATGAGCCCAGAAGGCTGCCCATTTAATAAATGAGAGACCAAATTTTGTTTAATATTGTCTGTTTCAGAGAAGATGCTCCTGGCAGATGCTGTTTATTGAAACAAAAGCTTGATGGCTTTTGCTAATGATGGTGTATCCTACAAAATATTTATGTTCTGGGAATACTCTGAGTTGTGATCTTTTGGTAGGAGTTTTTATTGATGGAGTCTAGTACCCCATTATGGCGAATTTATCCTTTCCTCGGAGTTATATATATAAAACCTTTTCTCTGTCATTAGTTTTCCTGTCTCCAAAATGAGAATTAGCATTGCAGGATATTATGGTATGGGTGAAAAGATGAATCGTTACTCTTTGGAAAGGTAATTAACCTCCAAAGGCATCTGCCAGAGAGCTGCCATTATCCCATCAGCTGCACTCTGTTTCAGTTTTAGCCTATCCCTGTCCTCCTCCAGCTCGCAGAGGTGTGTTGTTTATCAGCTCAGCTCAGTGCAAGCAGGAAGATGGATACCTTCAGCACAACACCTGCGAGGAGCAGGGTGACAAATGCGGGGCTTTCAGCAGACTAACACCCTCTGCTTTGCTCTCTTGCCATCAGGATGCAGAGCAGAGCTGTGACCTTGGCAGTGCACCTGAGCAGGTGTTGGCAACATCCAGGGATGCTGATTAATTGTGCCGGCTCAGGGCAGGGAGGGCTGCTCGTTAATCCAAGCCTGTGTCAAGGAAAGAGGAAACCCTTAGGACAGGGCCTTAGGTGAGCCCTGCTGGTCTGTGTCAGGGAAAGACAGCTGTACAAAAGGCACATTGACTTTGTGCGAGAGGGAAGGGGGAAGAGCATCTCTCTCGCTGGCAGTTCAGGTCTGAATCCTGCTATGAGTGTGCTGTAGCACTGAGAGAGAAATACCTAGCCTGTCTACAGGCACTTGTTTGCTAGTAAACAAGAAACACTGTTCCAAACAGAGATGATTAATGGCGACAGAAAAATTTAAGAACTGGGTGGAGAGCTTTATTCTGCTTGATCACAACTACCCATTATGTCAGTAAGTTCTGATTTTTTCAGACTAATGGTAGGTGTACACTCATACAAACATGCAACTGTGCACTGATCTCACCCTCAAGGGACTGTGGATTTATCTCTAATGCTGTCAGATTTATTTATAAACGATGGAGCACTCTCACGAATGCTCCATTGTGCTCTGTTATTTGGAACAGAGTGAAACTCGGTCCCAATGGATAAGGCAAAATGGAATAGGGTTTTTAAGTCTTTGCCCTCCCAAATGAAGTGATTTTTAATTGAAACCTTCTAGTTTCTACCAGCATACATGAAAAAAGGAAAAGACAGAGAGGATTTCATACAGGTTTCCTGGCAAAGACTTCTGTCACAATGCTGGAAGAGCGCTCAACCTCGTTTGACAATGATAGCAATAACCAGTCTTTTGCTGCTGCTGCAATGCATTTTTCCTATTTAAGACAGTTTGGGTCTCTGTCACCCTTCAGTAACCAAATTGTAGTTTGGCTTTTCCATAACAAAGAGCTAGAAAGATGGTGGAGATGATCAAGACACATCTCAAATAGGAAAGACTCTCATGCTTCCTGGGTTTCTTGTCTTCCTGGATGCCCCTGATCTTTTCCTAGGCACTTATTTTTGTTATTGCCTACCTAAGTTTGTATGTGTAGTCTCCAGTGCTGGAGAGAATGTTCCTACTAGTTCAGGAAGGATTTCCAGAAACTTTGAGGGGTTTTCTCCCTCCTCTTATATGTCTGTTGCAGCATGTGTGTCCCGACGTTGTGCCACAGCTGTACATGCCTTTGCCTTCCCCATCCATAATGTGGTTGGATTTTTGTGCAGATGGGCATGTGAATATCTGTTTGCAGAAAAAAGCATGGCTTCTTGTACAAAATATCTCTGCTTTAATAAGAAGCACATTGTTCTCAGCAGATACTGAGCTCTCTTTAAACCTTGGCTCTTCAGTAAGAGCCAAATGCCACAGTGACACTTTAGTATAAAGACACCAGGAATGTATCTAAGCAGTGCTTGAAGCTTTCAGGTATGGGCAAGTGCTGCTGCATAAAAACCAGCAATTGTTTCCAAACTCTGTTAGTGATTTTTATTTCACTGTTTATATTGCATTCAAAGATGAAATGATGCACCTCCTGAAGTGCAATGCTCATTTGAATCCATGGGTTCCAGCCTCTCCCAGTCAGTGGGAGTCTGCATTGATCTTGGCAGGCTCTGGACAAGTGTAGGCAGAGAAGACTGATTTTGTCACCAGAATGATGAGCAAGCTGCACCCCCTCTTCTGTTCTTGAGAGCTCAACTCACGCAGGCATTCTCCTCAGGTTCTTGTTCTGTTCCAGGTAGTAATTAGATTTCATATGTACATCCTTACATCCCTATGCAATCTCTGCCTGGTAGGTAATGCTTTGTAAACAACCATCCTTTGCCAGAGCAGTGCTTTCCCAGATCTTGGAGCCTGAGAGTTTCTGCAGGGGAAGCATTTCCTCCCAACAAACGCTTTTGTATCTCCTGACAAATGGCTCTACTAAAAGAATTGTGAATTTGTGTGGGTTTGTTTTTTCTTCGCTGCCTCTGCTGCTTGAAGTAGTCTCAGGAAGGTCAACTGACCTTTATCAAGCCCTGGCCACTGGCAAGATGATATCCATAATGAATGTACTCCAAGCAGCCAGTGCTCCAGCATAAGTGCTTTAACATCTGACCCCTTCAGTACAAACAGTGCAAGACACAGAAGATACTTGACTCCTTTTCCTAGAGGAGAGCAAACTCCAACTGTGTACCAACCAGAGTGTAAAATACCATATACTTATAACCTAGATAGAAGAATAATGCATCCAGTCCTTCACTTGGTTAAACATAACAGTTCTGGCAGCTTGGTTTTTCACTATGTATGTGACCTGTTCTGCTGTCTGGGAAGATGCAAAGGTTGCTAATTTCCAGGTATTGTTTAGGTTTCTTTTGATGTCACTTGCTGTACCCTCTAAAGGAGAAATACCTTAGCTAAATCATTAATATATGGGAAAAGCAAAAAAGAAGGCAAATAACAGCCTTGAGGCTGTAACACATATTTTTCACTTTCTGTGATACAGGACATAATATGACGTGCTCTACACTGTCCAGGGTTTTTACTAACACTCACATTGTGTTCCTCCATATCATGATGCAAATGTTTTCCCAGTCAAGCAGAGGTGGAACACCAAAGGCAGGGTGTGCACCGTGTGATGAGAGCTGACTGAACGGTGCCAACGTGGCAGTCTAGGCCTTGAGTGAACAGTGAGGTGGAGCATAAATGAAGGGCTTCCTCACTACTCTCACCTATTTTAATCCACGGTTCTTTTCTTAAAATTAAGAGAATGGCCCATATTAAGCCAAGTATAGCACAAACATGTTTACTGAAGTAACCCTTTGTCCACCTTAGGGTTTTTCTACATGAGCTGTCAGGCCAGCCAAACACAGAGTGTACCACAGGGAAATGTTGGGAAATCACTGTTCTTCCCTGTGTTTGAGGGAACAAAAATGGGAAGATCCCTTCTGAAAGGGAAAGGCTCATGCATTGGCCTTGTAATTTTTAAATATGTATGTTATGGCATTTCACTCTCTTAGTAATAGCATGGCTTTCTGCTCATTGTGAGGGGTGTTTATTGCACTGTCCCTGAGGTTTTCATGTCTGATTGTCTCCCTGGGGAGACACAGTTGAAGTTTTGAGGGGAACTCTAATCTCCTTTTGAATAACATAACTGAATAACCTGAATAACAGGTGTCTTTGCAGTATCAGAGAAATCTCTATCTCTGTTAAAGCACAAGCTACTGTCTGTTCTTCATTCTGGAAACAGCACTTTGGGGTCTATGGAACTTAGACCTCTACTGGATATTCTTATCTCAGCAGCATTTTGTTTTTGGGATTTTGATGTGTTGAGGCTTTGGTGGGGGTGAATTTGTTCAGGAGGCTTGTTAGTTTTTCTTTTTGCTTAGGAGTCAAGTGGTTCTTCATGTGAGGGCACAATAACTTTTTGTAGGAATTTTACACTGACATTTGATCATTATGTGCAGGTAGATTTATTGTTGGGTATAATTTTAAGGACAACTAGGCTTTGAAATACTCCCCTCCTTGACCAGAGGATACACACGAAAAGTAATGGCAATGTTTCAAAGCAATCATTTGAAATACCTTCTTATACTCAGAAAATTATGATCATTTATTCCCTGTTCCTAATTCAGTACTCATCATCCTGATTTAGGGATTTTAATTTTACTTGTAATGTTATTACCCATTGTTAAATTATAGAAGTCTATTTTTCTTCTGTACCTCTGATCTAGATAAATGCAAAATCAGAAGTTACTTGAACTCATTTGAGATTAAATAAAAGAAAAATGAGAGAGAAGCTTGAGGAGGTGGAAGTATTTCAGGATGTTATCACATATTGCCTGAGCACTTAGATTCCAAGACGATACATACCTAAAAACGCCAAAGACAGATGTATCTGGCATTATCTCACCCTCTAAATGCTTGGTAAAATTACAGAAAAACTGAAACAATAGAGAAAAGGGGGGTTTTCTTCTTTTTATACCTCTGCCTGTGACAGTTACCCTTAAGAAAGCCTGTCACATCTTTTGATAAAAGGTCCATCCTCAGTTTTAAATGGGAACTGTCTATGCTGAAGCAGAGATTCAAAAGCACTTTCTCTAAAGATTCCCTCGGGAGCCTTTAGCTCCCTGCTAGCACAACAACAACAAGAAAAGTCAGCTCCTGAGTCAGGCTGCCCTTGTCAGAGGAAGTGGGGGGAGCCTGAGCCCCTGGCAAGGCACTGCCACTTAGCCCAGGTGGGCACCAAGGCACTCACAGGGCACTTCCCAGCCCATCTGCACACACAGAAATCATTCCAGCCTGTGAGCAGCCAGGCACAGATTCCTCTTCTCCCCTTGGGAGCCTGAGGCAACACCCTGGAAGTAAATGAAGCTGCACTCTGCTCTCACAAGCAATTTTAGGGAAGTGTCAGATAAATGTAAGTGGCTCCAAACAAAAGAAGCAAGAATTAAGACCAGCTCCTCACCAGGTGGTGAGCATGGTGCAACACCTTGCACTTTCAGGGAACTGTGACCATTTAGTCCCTGTGAGGATCTGTCCCCAAGCCTGCTGTGAGCAGACAGGCATCTGTCCCTGACCTCTGCAGCAGCAGCTGCAGGAGTTTGGATGAGAGGGGAGCCTGTCATGAGCCCAGACTGTCCTTCTCTGGCCCCTCCTTTTGGCGCAGACTGTTATCCAGGACACAGAAAATGCTTTTTGCTTAGTGGTGAAAGCTCCCTGAATACTGCTGAAGGACACTGTTTTTCTCTACCACACATGCACTGTGTCCAGTAGAAACTGATTTAAAAACAAACAAACAGAAAAAACCTATCCCAAGAGCCATCCAGGGTGAATTTACTCAATGTTCATGTGGGAGGGAACGGAAAGGTCTGCATCCTGCTGGTTTCTTTTCTGCAGCACAGGAGAAAGGCAGTGATGGACAGAGGCATGTGTGTGAGCAGGAGGGAACAAGGAAGTCTGTGTGGCTGCAGGATATGAGAAGAAACAGTGAGTAGCAGGAACCTCTCCTTTGAGACAGATATACTTGAAAACGTTTTTCTGAAAGGGGATGCCTTGTATAGACTTGGTGAGGGAGGGTGTGGGAAACACAAAAAAACCCTTTCAACAATAGAGCTACTGCAGTGGTGAGCTCGATGGTGCCACCCAGAGTACCTTTTTGCATAATATATGATGCTCTGTGTGGGTCTGGAAACTGGGAAGATTAAAGCAGATGATCTTTCTGCATGCAAAGCAGCCAGAGACAGCATGATGGATTATTACTGAATACATTTCTGGCCGTGCGTAATTGTGTTCTGATCTTTCTTGTTGAAGTTCTACCACCATCTCTCTGCCAGACTATGTTACTTAACTCGTAAGAGCCAAAAATACTCTTTACTTCTCCATGTTCTGACCATAGCTCTCTCTGGGGTCACTTGCATTTGAAGTAGTTACTGCCAGCTCCAGTAAAACATTAAAATGGCATCAAAACAACCAGAGCAGACCAGCAAGGGAAATCAGGGAACTGGCTGCGTGTAAGGTCTGGAAAGTGTGTCTGTTCAGATTCTGATAGGCATGAGCTTTGTTTAACACTTTGTGGTTATTTCTGCACCATCTGATGTCTGATTTGCACTGAGAATATCAATATTAAAACAACAGAGGGGGATTGTTCTGTCATTTACTTTCCTGTCATTTCTATTTGACCTTTATCAGAAAAATACTGTGCAGTGTATTTACTGAATAAGGGTTAAATAATCCTTAACACATGGTGGTGAGCAGTACAGAAGAAAAAGTCTCTCTTGCTTACAAGTGAAAAACAAAGTGAAAATGAAGGTGTCTGTGTGCACTGGGAGTTTCAGGAGCCCTGAGATCCAGCTGCTGAGGGACAGGCAGGTGGTCTTGGTCTGCACAGCTGAGCTGCAGCTCTCCTGGGCATCAGGCTTGTGCTGACAAGCTTTGTACTGCTTCTCTCTGCAGTGGTTAGAAGAGCTTTATTGCAGGCTTGTCAGTGTGGATCATTATCTGCCTTTACATCTGCGGGGTGACACCTATTTCAAATAATCTATAATTAATTTATCCCCTGTGTTAAACAACTTTTAATTGCACATGGTACCTATGAACACTTAGGTGCCTTTCACTTCTTCATAAATACAAGTGAGAAAAGCAGAAACTGCCAGAAAATGTCCTCCTCCTTTTTCTTCCCTAACTCAGTAAAGAAAAATTGGAAATTTAAGGAAAGATTTAAATCAAACTTATGTTTAGATATTTTTTTCTCAGAAATAAATAGTAAAAGTTATTTTGAAGCAAGGTTTAAAAAGGAGATATTACTCCTTCACTCAAATCCCAGACGCATTTCAACAGTCTTTCTTTCAGCACTTATCATATTGGCAATTACCCTCTCTCTCTCTCTCTCTATATATATATACACAGATATATATATGTAAGTATAGATATACCCACAAGCAGTCTTCAATTTGCATTCAGTATTACTGCTGGTCCTTAATATCAGGCTGTGCTAATTAAGTTGTAATGAACAAATGTGCATAATTTGCTTTCCAAGCTTTTTCATCTAAAAATGTGAGACTTTTATGTTCATTATGACATTAATTCTCCACTTACATACTGTTGCTGAGCCTTTTGGATATAACCTTCAAGAATATCGATGCTTTCTATTTTCAACATTTTAATTTCTAGCTTTGAAAAGAGGTGTCAACAGGTGAAAAGTGTACTTTAATGCCTTATTATGCTGCTCAGCTCCAACTCTAATACTATGAATATTTTTCATTTATTCAAAATTAAAGAATTTGTGCCATAAATATACCCCACAGTATTTTTATGTGATAAATAAATGATACAAATAATACATTTTTTTACTCTCAAAGACATAAATATGGTTTAATTTGGATCAGCACATAGCTAGTAGGGGTATATAATTTTTTTTTTTAATGCTTCCATTTTTCCTTTTAAGATGTCTAGAATTGTCTCATTCCAACTCACACAGGACTCAATACAAAATGACACATTTATAGAAGGCAACTGGTTGCCTCTAGACAGCAAAAGCTTGGTTTCTCCTTACCTCAAAATATTTGCTTGTCACAAGTTGCAGAGAAAGGAGCCATTTGGCTCGGCTCTGGTTTTGGCTCCTGTTCCTCCGAGCTGTTCAGCACGGCACAGAGCTCCTCCCTGTCCCTCCGTTGCCCTGCAATATGTTGGAGTTGCAGGAAATTTCATGGCAGGAGTTGTTGCAAGGCCCAGCAGAGGGGCCCTGGGCGATAATGCAGGCAGATTCCATGGGACAGCTTCTCCAGGGGTGCTCTTCAGTTTTGGCCAGTGCCAGGAGAGGCCAAGCCCTGGTGCTTCCCTGCAGCTGCACCTTGCTAACAAACACAGAGCTGGTTCCTCCTCGCTCAGGAGAGTCAGCCCAGTAAGCGCAGCTTGCGAAAAGAAAATCTGCCTGCAGGATTAGTTGTATCTTGTGAAATCAAGCTCTTGTGATGGTTGTTCCTTTTAAAGCCAATTCTCATCCCTAAAAGGATTCTGAGATGCAGTTTCTTGCCAGGCACTTGTGCTCCCACTTGCAGACCAAACCTCAAGGGCTGGCACCAGAAATAACTCCATGGTCCATGGCCTAAAGCAAACCTGTACTGAATCCTGTTAAAAATGCAGGATGTGTGCAGCTTCTCTGGAGTTGCAGTTGTTTTCCTGCCTCTGGGTGACTCGTGGTGAGGAACAGCTTCTCTTTCAGGAGTTATGCAGCCTGTTCCTGCAGCTGAGGGAAGCTGGGAAGAGGTGGCAGCAAAACACACCTGAGTACACATCAGGGCCCCCAAAGCCATGGGGAGGTCCCGGTGTGCTCCAGGAGATCAGAAAGCTGAGAGAGAGATCAAGAGCCATGACAGCAATGTCAGTGTTGAGAGGGAAGAGAAGCATGAGGAGAGCATGTGTGTTTCCATCTGAGAGGCTTCAGGACTTTGTGGTTCTCTTTCCACACCTCTTTCCATCCTCTGCTAGTTGTGTTTCCCTTACATGGCACTAGAAAGTTGCAAGCAGGAACTTCAGGGATGGGGGAAAAATGGAAACACAAACATGTCCTGCAACCACAGTCTTTTTTTCCTTTTTTTTCTGATGGCAGCATCCTATTGCTGCCTTGCTGGGCTGTTTTCCCTTTGGGACTTCTGGGGTTTTCACTGTTTTTACTCTTGTCTGTCATCTATGTCTTAGGCATAGTCCATTTTTCCTCTAGAGAATTGTTTAAGACAATGCCCTGAGGAATTAGTTCATCCAAGTCATTCCTGAGCACAGCCAAAAAGCCTTGAAAGTGATGAAATGTGTTTGTGTCATCTGTGAATGATATTTATCCCTATTATCCTTCACATTTTCAATTCAAGCAGCACATAATTTATCAGCTCTGTTGTCAAATGCTGCATGTAATTGTGTTAAGTAGAAAGCTTGGTGGGAGAGGGGAGAGCAGATGGGGGGAGATAACCATTCAGTTTTTCCCAGGAGAATTGCAGAGCAGACCTTGCTTTGAATTTGGTGGCCATCTACTCTTTTCAAGTACTCCCATGGCACGTGTTGTAAAAGTGGAGCAGTATATCAAATGTAAGAGTGTAGTTCAGCAGGGGCAGCACAGGTAAATGTCTCACTGAATGGTGCAGAGCATGAGACTGGAAATGCTTCAAGGGTTTGCCAAGCTCAGCAGTTGCATAGCAGCCCCTTGCTCATTGGTATCATTCTGAAAATTAAGTCCTTTGGATACAAGATGCCAGTGCACTGTAGTGGTCTTCTTTCAGTATTAATATTATGCTATTTTGAGTAGAATTTAGTTTAGTTCTTTTAGTCTCCTTCAGGGAAACATGTATACAACAAAGTTAACAGATCCCCACTTAGACTGGGGATGTCTGCTGCAAAAGACGCTGGAAAAAAGCTACTGACATGCTTTAATTTCTGTAGGAAAACATGGCTCTGTCTGTGTTCCCTGGTTGTTCTGTATTCCATAGCTGTTGAGTCACAGCAGAAGACCTGACAGTCAGATCCCTTAATGTGCTTTGCAGAGTTGCTAATTAAGAGGCACAGTTAGAGGGCACACCAATAAAGTATGTCTATGAAAGTAGCAAAGGAGACAACTTGTGGACAAGGGCCTCCACTTTATTCCCCACACTAAGGCTACTGCAGCCTGTGTGACAGCTGGTTCTTCTGTGGCTTCTCCCTTTCTCATCATGACCTCTGGTGTGTTGACAGAACAGTCCTTTGGAAAGTGTTCTTGCTTATGTCTTTGTCAAAGACACATGGACAGATTCTCACCAAGATTTTTTGCATCTTGTAGGCCTAAAAAATGACATTGAAAACATGTAGATCTTTCTGTTAGCTGTTCTCTTTCACTCTGGAGGAGCTGCAGTGCAGGGAGCATGTTGGGAACTGACAGACATCTTGATGGGTTTCCCTGGACCTGGTAAACCTGGTGAGGAGAGAGCCCTTCTGCAGCTCTCTCTTTCCAGCACACTTAGTAAAGCACTGAGGAAGTACACTGCTGTTGGAAGGAACAGACTCATTGCCTGCAGTATGGGGCAGTCTAGGGTAGTAGGGAAATAAATCCTTTCTCTTTCTCTTTTTTATTATTTTGATCATGAATGAAGATAGGGAAATTGCAATAAAACTCTGTTCTCCCAAGGTGCTTTGCTCATAGGCAGAGGGAACGTTGTTATCTGGAACCTCAGCACCTTAAGAACTTTACCATTAAGCCTAGTCTTTGAGTGTGTTTCAAAAGAGGAGAATTCTTCATTTTGGTTTGATGTCCCCATGGAGAGGATGCTGCTTTGGTGCAGAGCAGTGCTGTGCTATTACTCCATCGGTAGAAACTTGTAAGGCTTTGCCTTTTCCCCTGTTGAATGCTGAATCTGTGCTGTAAACCTTAGCTGGCATTGCCTGCTTGAACAGGACAAAATAAGGCAGCTACTGAGCTGTCACACATATGGGAGACACCAACTCCTACCCACCACAGAACTCTTCAGCCAGCCTGGCAGGGAAAAGCTTTTCCTGCTGTGATGAAACCATGCCCCATGCACTGACTGCACTGTGAGTGGGAAGTTTTGTGCTGTGGCTTGAAGAGAAAAAAGGGAAATAGGTTGTGGTCTGCTCTGGTGTGTCAGCCATTTGGGAGCACTAACAGTGACACGTGCCTGTCTTAGGCAGAACAGAGGGTGTGAGGGATTTGAGCAATAAGGGTTGTCAGACTGGTAGTTTGATGTCAGCCCTCACTGTGCCAGAAGAGCAGCTTGTCCCCTGTTAATAGATTAGCAGAAATTTCTGTGCCTCTCTAGCATATTAACAGCAGTTTGCCTCTGTTTTTCTACATAAATAGATTAAGCTTTAGCTGTGCTTCTATCAGACAAATTTTCTTTGCCTTTTTTTTTTTTTTGAGTAATCGTCAGATATTCTCATCAGTTTTGTCCTACAAGCAAAGCTTTGAAAAAACCCTGAAGAGCTGACTGAACAGTTGCTTTTCTTTCAGCATCTGTAGCTGTTTAATATTTTGCTTGTCTGTCTCTTCAGGTGCACAGGGGAGAGAGAGCTGCTCTCTCCAGTCTGTATCAAGACAAGCAGAACCTGATCAGCTGGGGAGAGAGGACGAACTGCCACAGCAGTGCCAAAATTTCTTGAGCTCTGCTGTTCATGTGTCAAAAATTGAAAGTGTAACTGGGTGAATAATCCTCAGGCCATGAAATTCATAAGTGTTTGGGTTTCAGCCAGGTCTTTATTGGGGATTTTGTGAGTCCTGTTTTAAGTCTTCCTTCCATTTGACATGGGAATAGTGTCATTTGTGCAATTCTGGAAGTGTGGAACCAGGGACTGCTTTCTATCATTGCTATTTTATTTATTAATTTATTTGTTATGGTGACCTGTTACCCTTCTTATAAAATCAGAGTTTTGTAAGTATTTAAAGCAAACTGACATGTGAAGGAGGTTTGTATATTGTTCTGGATACTCACTACCACAAGCTAAATGGACTTACATTTCCTGAAACAAAAAAATCCTGATACTGCTGTTGTAATATAAACACCTGCTATGGTGAGGTCAGGCATTAGTGACCTCAGTGACAGAGCTTTCTTTAAGCAATTTTGCAAAGAGCGACTGTTTCTTTCATGCACAAGTTACTTTTTGTGTTAAATTTCTGCTTAAGAGCCTCATCTAAAGTCAAATCACTACAATGCCACTACAGTACTTGTCTCACAAACTGAATCCTTTGTTGCATTTAGTATCTCCTATAACTTTTAGCCTAATACTTACCTCTTCGTAGACTCTTCAGGCATAGCCAGTAATGAATTCAAGAGATATTTCATGCCTGAGCCAGGAATTTATTTATCTCATTTCTGTGCATCCACAGAGTGGAAAGACAAGGTACCAACGGCGTTTCTGGCTGGCATGTACTGAGGATTCTATTGAAAACATATCCCTAACTATTTTATACATCTGAATCATGTGCAACAATTTACTCTAATTGTGTCTCAAAATGTGTTTGACCTTGTGTGGTGAAACTGTATCAGCATGAAATCAATGGTGAAAGAAATTAACTGTGCTTGGATCTTTTGCCTTTTTTTTTTTTTTTTTTTGACAGACTTGCATACCTGGATTGAGGCTCTGGTGATGCTGTAGGCTTTTTGTGTGATGTTGCAGAAATATATTAGTATTCATGACCTAACCTAAAATGTTATTGATGCTCTCCTGCACTCTGCTTACCGTATGAACATGTAGACACTGTCACTTATTCTCCAGAGCCAGTAACCCAGATTTAGTCTTGCAGAATTTGCTCTTATACATGGTAATAAAGCATGGGAATGATACCTGGCTGTGGTCATCTTAGATATAAAAGCATTACCAGCTCTTGAAGTCTGAGATACAAGTTATTTCCATGAGGTTGAAAAGGCTGCCTAATTTTATTCCTCCTTGTATAGAAATGAGGAATAATAAAAACAAAAGCTTTTGAGAGTAGCAGGTGAAGTTTCCTGGACTTTTTTTTCACCTAAATCAGTAACTTCTCTGTAGTAATCAGATGTTGCTCATTTCCTTTTTTCTTTTTTATTATTATAAAAGTATTGGTTTGGTGTTTGTTTTGGGGTGTTTTTGTTTTTTTGTTTTTTTGGTTTTTTTTTTAATCACAGCTGTGTCAGCCCTACTTCCACCCCTTCTTTCTCTCAGCAGTGGATGAGAATTTGCTGCAGTGCATTCTGATAGCCTCAGTGCTTGTCCTTTAAGACAGTTCTGTGGTTAAACAGATACTTTGAAAAAGATGACAGACTCCAAAGAGGATGAAAAACCATCCCAGTTTTCCCTAGGGAAATAATATCCTTGATGTAGAGTCTGTGCTACTTAGTTCTACTCCCGTATCATTTTTGTGCTGTCTTATTTTCCCCCTTTCAAAAAGACACAGGGATCTTGCCAGGCACACAAACTACAAAGGGCCCTAAAATGCATCTCCCTGTGTGCCAGGAGAGCAGAGTAAAATACTGCAGCTTTCTGTGAGAGTCCATTTTGTACCACTGGATTACAAGAGAGTCACATAAAATTAATTTCTATTTTCTGACCTAGAAAGACAGATGAATAATGTAAGATTGTCATAAAAAAAGAAAACTAGCTCAAGATTTATTCTTTAAAAGAAACAAATACTATTAATTTCTTCCTCTCTGTTTCCTTCTTCTTGACTAGCTCCCTAGCAATCACTTCTAAATTTCAGATTTGCATTTCTGCCAACCTGGCATGCTATATAAAAACAAAGCTTTTCAATAATATATGTGCTGTGCCTGCTCTGAAAGCATATGTTGGCAAGGGCTTTTCTAACTCAAACTGGTATCCACTGTCAGAGATTACTTTTCTATTACTATTTAATTTCAATACAGCCTGAGAGAGACTGCTATCCAAGGTCCTGGAGAGCAGTGCTACACAGGCAACTGCTTCCTGCTGGAATTTAGGGGCTGTCAAGCAGCCAAAGAAGCAGCCCTGGAAATTCAAACCCTGCATGCAAAGAACAGAGCTTCTCACTTGACTGTACTCCCAGAGAGGTTCAGAGCTGTTGTCCCTCGGGGGTTCTGGGGATTCATGAACTTGCTACATCCCAGAGAATCTCGGTGCTAAAGGTCTCTGCTGCTGATCACCCCTAAGGACAGGGCTGGACACTGAGGACCTACATCAAGAACCTTTCCATTTCCAACACTCCACAGGGAGGGTTTTTAAAGAAACAATGGGTTCCTACTGATTTCTGCCAAGCCAAAGACAGACTGTGGGCCAAAACTCTTGGTAGTGAGAAATCAGTAACTAGGGCACCCTCACTTCACTTCTACAGGGAGCATATCCACAGATATCAGTCCCACGGGTGTAGCCATGATATTTTATGAAAAATCCTTTGCTAGGATTTTTCTCCTATTCTAGCTGAGAAGCCTCAGAAAAGAAATGTAAACAATTAACTATCTGATGGCTGTGGAATGTGGTCTGGACATTGTTGACCAACAGGTGCATCTGTGATTGGTCTATGTGAGTTGTTTCCACTTAATAACCAATGAAAGATGCAGCTGCATCGGACTCTGAGAATCACAAGCTTTTGTTATTATTCCTTGCTTTTTCTTTCTAGCCTTCTGATGGATCCTTTTCTCTCTATTATTTTAGTATAGATTTAGTATAACATTTTAATATAATATATATCATAATATAATAAATCAGCCTTCTGAAACATGGAGTCAGATTCTCATCTCTTCACTCATCCTGGCACCCTCGAACACAACCATACACGGGGAGGGTTTTAATATTTTCTCTGATCTGCTGAATCTCAGAAAATGGACATGACATGGCTTTCTTGGGTGGTTTTCTTGGGTTTTCTTGAGTTTTCGTAATCTGAAATTATGATGCACTTACTGGTTCTTACCAGAATGAATACAAACTGTCTCTGGGATTTAGTCCACCTTTAAAAGCTTACCATTCACAACATGCTTTAGGATATTCAATTGCTGAATCATTTATCCTAAAAAATAGAACCATAGGTTCTACAGCCTTAGTATTGGTCATGGGTATAAAACTGTAAAAACCTGTTTTAGAAAGTGTTTGCACCACAACATAAAATTAAGCTCTTCAGTATATTGATATTTGTGCCTATGTGATTCTGTGAATAATTCTGTAGAAAGCCATGTGATAGGGTGAGTGTTTTTTAGGAATTTGATATTAAGATATACAATAGACTGCATTTTGTTAAAAGTAAAACAATAATTAAAGCCTGTTCTTCCTACAATTCTCATGGCTTTGTTTCTGAAAGCCAACCAAAGTTAAGAATTGCTGAGGCATTAAATGCTGGCAGTTAAAATGTATCTTTCTTCTATTATAGAGAAATACATGTGAAAGAGAAACTTCAGAAGGCTGAGGGGTTTTTTAGTAAATCTTACTTCAGAATGAACATTCTTCCTTATTTTGAGGTTTGGGAATGGTTTTTTTCCCAGTTAGATTGTTTTTTCTCTTTTGTGACACTGACTGTGTACTAACACAAACTGATGATATGCCAAATGGCACATTTTTATTTAGAAAGCATTGGTACAATACTTTCCATTTTAAGATTTTTTTTTCTTTGTTTAGTGGCAAAACAGCTTTATTTTTCATAAGATAGAACTGCAATTTTTTTTCAGGATTTTTACATAAAGTGATACAAGCTGCATCACAAAACAGCTTTCCACTGAAAATTTAGAAAAATTGGTGAAAAGCAATGCAATGTTTCAACTTCAGATTAAAACCCAGTATTTTTATCATTAGGAAAATAACAGTAAAAATGTATGACCACCATCATTTACCAGGATCAGCAATCACTGTAGGTAGTTTCTTGATTTTCTGCTCCCTTACTCTATCAAATTGTTGCATTTGAATATTTAGCTCAGCTCCTTTGATCTCGTTCCTCTATTCATCTCATGTTTCTGTCTGTACTTCCTCACGTTGGCACATAATGAGGAATTATTTATAGATAATCTAATCTCTCTCAGTTTTGTAGCCACTGTGAGCCTGCTATATTGCATACATTTGTCGATAAACTACAGTGTGATTTATTTCAATGCACCTAAAGCCATCTCCACAAATGCAGTTCACTTACAAAAAGATGTTCACCTGCTTTGCAGCATTGTTCCTCTCAGGTACTGTTCTCATTTTGACAAGCTTGAACAACAAAACCAAAGCTAAATAAGTAGCTGTAGCGGCCCCTCCGTTGTGCCTGTCCCTGGAAAATACCAGTGGTTCATGTTTTTAGAGTTGTGTTTCAGCTCCTCCACAGACATGCTCTTGTTGCATGCCTTCCTCAAAACTCCTTCATTTCCCCATTTTGTCACCATATTCTTGGATGGTATTTACAATACACTTGCATTCTCAGTTGCAAGACTGTGGTTATGATCTGTGGGCAATAAAATGGGATAAGCTTATGCACGTTTGTGGAGCAACTTGGTATGGCTGGAACATATGCAGAGCACACGTGGAAGAATCAGACGGGTGTATGGGAAACCAAGTGCAGCAAGGATTAATTTTGATATCTTGCTTATTTTCCTAAGCCCGCTGGCATCTATCTCTCTTTCCCATAATGTTGGCCCCACTGACAGAGGATTCTCCTGTTAACTATACTGCTGTACAGTGAGTTTCCTGCTTATCCCAGCTGTCACATTGCTGAAGTGTGCTGGGATATGAAGCTGTCAACTTGCTGTGTGGAGCCAGACCCATGTCAGGCAGCTGCCACCCCATATTCATAACCTATCTTGAATCAGTCTGAAGGCTGCTTGCCTAAAGGGACACTCAGAAAGTCCTTAAATACCCAGCTTTTCTTATCTAAAAAGAAGATACCTGTAACTTACAGGTATCACCTCGGGTAGGTGTGTATTTAAGGGCCTTTTTTCCCCTTCTTCTATCTCAAGTTTGCAGCAAAATCTGTATTTCACCAGGCATGCATATACCCAGTGCACATCCAATCTTTGACCGTCTGGGTGGATGCTGTTAACATTATTTATACATTACCAGACACGGGCTGGAAGCAGCAAGATAAAAGCTGTGTTTTATGAGTGCTCCCAGAAGCACAACCCTCAGTTGCATAATTACCTGTGGCATCTGCTGGGAGACGTGTGTTACGAAGCGGTGGGAGCTATTAATCTGCACACAACTACTACTCTGGTTTTCCCCCATTTGTCAGCTGACCACGGCATGCTCAAGAGCCTCTTCCTCACCTAGAGGAGGCAATTATCCCTGCTTTTTTCTGCAGCCAGGCACAGGATGAGCAGCACCTGTTGGGAAGGCAGAGGAGGGAGGTGGAGGTGTCCCACACCACGTGTCTGTGTGTGCAGGAGGATAACAGGGCTAAGAGGCTGCACAGCGACACTTGCTGTGTGCCTGTGTGTGCAAGAGAGAGGCAGGAACAGGTTGAATGTATGCTGCAGGCTTCCTGTTGGCCTCCTGCAGTACTAGGAAGAATTGTACCTCTTTAATCAAGTACATAACTCTAATTAATAATGAGGAAGGCCATCCTGCCTAATTAGGGTTTCCCTGCTGACCCTGCAGGATGTTACTTATGAACCTCATCAAATCTGCAGTCATTCACTCAACAAAACATCATTCATAAATAACTTTTATTTTTGCCTGATGCTTCAGCTGCCTATCTTTCTCTTCCCAATACATCTTTTCTTGCCCTCTTCCATAAATGTAATGCTAGACAACACCTACTTCTTCCACTCTTCTAAAGAAAGCATTAGTCCAAATGAATGCATTTTCATTTTTGCAGTGGACAGGACAACAAGATTTGCATTTGAGAGGAAGAAATGCTTTCTGACAGTGAGGATGATGAAGTAGACTTCTTTAGGTATGTAGTCTCACCAGGACTAAAAGGCTTTAAGAACAGTTTAGATTATTTTTCACCAAAAGTGCTGTAAGGTGTAGTTCAGTCTGTTTGGAGGCAGGAACTTAAACCTGGTGATCGTTCAAGATCCCTTGCATCATCGTCATTCTTCAATTATTCAATTATTCTTCAATTATTCTAAATTCTGCAAGCTCAACTCACTGCTTGCCACTGTTTCCAGTTAAGTTTTTTGGGGGGACATAAATAATTAATAAACCTGATGAAATTTTTAGTGACACTTAGGTACCTCCAGGCATGAGGTGAGGTACTAAGCTGTACCTTAGCTTGAGAACATAGTTCTGCACCTCTGAGAGCCCTTCAGCCATCAGGGTGTGTTCCACATCTGAGCTTTCATGGCTCCTGGTAAAGGAGCTGCTTCACTGGGGCTTTGCAGTGGCAGTGCCAAGAAGCAGACAGGGCACACAGCTCTCACACCATCTCACTGCCCTGCAGGTAAAGGATTGAGGTCCCTAGTGTTCCTCTCATGCCCCTTAGATAATTAAGGATTTCAAGCATGCTAAGTTGTGTTAATTACCAACCAGTCTTCCTGCTGCAGGAATCTCTTCAGGAGAGGCAGTGATTTCAGACTGCAGCACTTCAGACTGCTTGCTGTATGTGCTGTATGCAGAGCAGCACTTAGAGCAGATGAATGTTATATCACCATGAGTGTGATGTACTCCCCCTGTCAAATTTCAACCCTGGTAATTAAATTCTTTCCACCTACATTCCCCTTCCCATTTCAATGGAGAGAGGTATACTTCAATTCTTTTTCCAAATATTTATGTAGGGTTAAGGGGGAAAACTAAATGCTTCTTGCTGTCCGTTCCTCATCTGGTTACAGCTGAGCAGTGAGAGTGTGAGCCATCTGTATCACTGTACTTGAATGGTGAAGTGCTTTGAGAACTCTGGGAGGTGAAAAGCATTTCATACCAAATCTCATCCCCAAAAGTGTTTTAGTAACTTCTTAGAAAATAATGTCTGCTCTTAATCTTGGTGGAATAACATGCAGGTGTCTAATATACCCTATAGGTCTGAAGCAAGACAAGATGCAGATAATAAAAGGTGAGCCTGGGCCATCCAGCCCAACAACTGATCAAAACTTGCGTAATGCCAGTGCCTCTCCAGGTCCACAGTTTTGGTTTTTCATTGTTTCTGGATAATTTTTAACTGAATTTAAGGCTTTTCTTGAGTTTCTTCCAGGCTATTTCTAAAGCCACTTATGTTACGAATGAACAGAACACGCTTTCAGTGCTTACTTGTCTATATATTTTATGGTTTTTGGGGTTTTTTTTAATGAGCCCAAGTATCTACAAAAGGAGAAACAGTCAAAACCCCACATCCAAAGGAATTACAAGAGAAGAGATCCATAGTATTCTTGTATAGTATAAGGCCTAGTATAAGCCTATTCTAGTACAGAATTGTGGTGTCTCATTTTTAAAGCTCTTGTTTTTTTATAAAGAGCTAAAGCATGCACTTAAGGAAAGAATATAAGCAGATTTGATTTACTGGAGAGCAGTTAGCTGGGATGCCAGCAGCTTTGCCCTGCAGGCATTGCATCAGCTGGCACAGCAAGGGACACTGTGGTGACTGCAGGGACATGATGCTGACCTGCTCATGCCTGCAGCCCCTCTGTGCCACTGGCTGTTGCTCTGTGCTTTGGTGTCTGCTTAAAACTCTGCTTAATGCCTCAGTGTTTCCCCAGCTGGTAGGACTCAGTGTAAACGTGCTGGAGAGTTTTCTAGAGTTGAATCAATAGTTGCCATTGCTGCTTTCTGCCAAGACTTTAACCTTTTTTTGAAGCAGTTGTGCACAACGTTAATGAGTCTCTGCAAATAGAATCCTGTATTAAATTGGCACTGGAGTTTGTGCCCTGGAGTTTGTTCAGACACTAAACGCAGCTGAAGGGAAAGTCTGAGTATTATTCTAAAATGTTAAGTACCCAGAATTTCCTCTCTTCTTCAGCTGATGCACAGCAAGTCATCCCTTCTAAATGACCCTGTTAGCTTGAGTTAGAGGCATTTAGTGTTATGACTCAGCCATTACAAGCTGTATCTTTCTAATTCATTTCTCATCTTCCCTTCCACTCTGAGGCCAGCTGATGGATGCAGAGATGGGCTTGGGTGAAATGCTGAAAGTGGCGCTCAGCATGCCATGGGCCCTGCAGGAACTAGCCTTTATCTACCAGGATTGTGGGCTAGACTGGTAGATAGGCCATGTGCATGTTCTCTGTAGTGTGCACACACCTCACACAGTGACCTCTGCTCAGTATGTCAGTCTTTCTGGTATTTCTGAGAATTGCTCGGGTTACTGAGCAAGATGCCTGAAATGATGCTTTGAGCAATCTTCATACGAAAGGTTTGTTTAATAATCATTACATCTGAAGTCTTGAATGGCAATTCAAGCCTTTCTTGCCATATCATCTTATTTTAGCTCTGTTTGCTTCACAGACAGAATATGCAAATCCGCTCAATATGTCTCTACAATGAAATGAGAAATTACCAGAATTTTATTGCTGGTTTTCTTCTCTGCTACCTCCTGGACAAAAGCCACCTTCAAATTGTTTCTCTCATCTGGTTGGTATCAGCTAGGCTGACAAAGTAAAACCATCAAGATCAGAAAAAATTACAAAAGCTTAAGGGAAATCTGAAATGTGCACATTGCCTGGAAAAAAGACAAAGCACATTTTCCAGATCACTGAAACAAGTGAGCATATTCCATATAGGTTTTGTTAAATTATATATTTAAGAAAAAGATCCCCTCACCTTGTCAACTGGATGGAAGAAATCAAAAGGATTTTTGTCTGAAAGTGGGGCATGGCATGTGGATTATTAAATGCAGAAAAATGTAAAAGACTTTGTAGGATGGAAAACCAAAATGTGAGTGACAGGCACTCAGGCTTCTGAAGGCACTCATGGTTGATTGGTAAGTGCCACAACAGGGTAGTGGGAGGACCAGGCTCTGCTGGGCAAAGTGGACTGGGGTGAATGTTTCCAAGGGTAAAGCAGAGGGAGGAATGGATCTTCCAGCATCGAGGTGAACATGGAAGGATCTACTTCTGCTTCCATGGACCTATCAAATTTGTTCAGTATTGCCTCCATGAACACTGGGTACTTTCTGGTGGGATGCTGCCAGCTTTTGGCCTCTCCCATCTTCCCTAGCAAGATGAAAGGGAAGGAACCCGATAATCCTGAGAGCAGAGGTGCTGGGAAAACAGAGGTTCTGCATTGTGCTGGCAGAGATTGGAGCTGTTGAAGATGGAGCCAGCATGCTGGCCATCAGCCTTGGGACTTCTGGGCTCCTGGGATGTTTGGAGCCCATCCAGCAGATGGCTTTCCTCAGTAATTACAACATTAGGCACGCTTTGTAGGGAAGGTATCAGGCTGGGAAAGAGGACTGGAGAGCCAGAGTGGCCTTCATATGCCTGGCTCCTGACTGCTGAGGAGACTGCCTGAATGAGCCAGAGGCGTGGGGGCAGCTCTGCCTTCTCCTGTTGGCCAGGCTGGGGCTGAGCTGAGCAGCAGCTCCGTCCTGAGGGGCTGCTGGGTGTCTGCTCTGTACCTGCATGGAGAGGGCAGCAGCCTGGCAGACTAACCTAGCAGGTGTGAGTGCTTCCCGAGTGCGTCCACACCACTGGCTGAGTGAAGAGCACATGTTATCTCTTCTGAGGACACAGGAGACTTCTGAGTTCATGGAAACACAGGATTATAAAGCTATAAAGTGTAAAATAGTACAGTTTAATTTTCTGAAATGCAGCCAGGTAGGTGGGGACATCAAATTTTGGTCCATTTATTCTCTCACCACCTAAATCCCAGTATTTTAAAAATAATCACTTAAGTGACATTGAAATAGGTATAGACTTCCAGTAAAATATTGATACAGTTTTTCAGTTCATGTTTCAAGATTTTCTCATCAGGTTGGGTTGTTTTTTATAACGTATGCAGCCTGAAGTAGAGGTGGGATTTGTTACCTAAGACTTATTCCAACTGAAGAGGGTTTGGCAGTGGTATGTGTTTGAACTTACTTGTTTTTCAGAGATTTCTCTACTTTGCACTTCCTCTGAGGTTAAGCTGCCAAATAGCACAGCTTGGGCTCTTTTACTGGTTTAGGAAGGACAGGAAAAAGTTTCCCCTGAAGACCATTAGAGGTTAGATCTCTTCCTCTAGATTTAATTTGCTGAATTCCACTCGTACAGAAGGAAGGAGCTTTAGTACTCTTGGCAGACAACTGTATTGTCATTAACAGCTCCAAATAAGCAGTTATCTGATAACACTGATAAATGACCGCCTTGGAGGGAGTGTATATTTAAGAGGCATTACCTCAACTGAATTATAAGGCTGGTAAGAATGCCCCTCCTTCTGTGCCAGTGGAACAGAAGGGCACACTGCATCTCAGCTCTGCTGTATGATTTATGCTGCTTCACTATAGCATGTTAGAAGAATCATACAGATATCTCCATGCTGCTTGCACTGTTGGAAGGGGTACACTTGGGGTGGGGAAAAGGATGCACATTAGTAATGTTTTTATCATGTGTTTATTATTTTGTGTATTTAGAAGTATGGGGTTTTAGAAGCTTAATAAAGGTAGCTGTTGCCAAAGAAATTGCAAGCAGACCTCCATGGTGATAATTTTTCAAAGCAATCAACATATAAATCCCACTTCAAGTTTTACTTTGGTGTAATGTTGGCATAGGGTCACATCTGAATCCAGATATAGGTTTGGAACTTCCCTAAACTTCAGGGAAAATTAGATCTGAAAATTGCTTTTCTCATTCCTCACCATTTCTGTTGGAGCAATACCACCAAGAGACAGTTGCCAGTAGAGAGGAAGGAAGGACTGTGTGTCTGACTCCATTGGCTAGATCTGAGCATAAAGAGCATTAACATTTAAATTAACTCTTGAAATTTGTCCTCTCCTGCTGATAGGAGATGTTGGCCAAAACCAAAATTCTGGACTGGTGAAATTCTCCACATCTCAGTTGTGTGATGACACAGGCTATGCAGTCAGGTTCAGATTGCTCTCACATTTGTTGCATGTTTTAGACACATATTTTTGATGCGATCATGACTTGGCAACCAGTGCTATCTGACAAGTTATATGAGAATGAGATTGAAAGCTTTTTCATTTTGTGTATGTTTACAAGAGCAGTTACACTTCTTTAATAAAACAAAATGTTTTCTTTTGCTTCTGTATTCACCTGTACAGACATTGAAACCCAGCAATTTAGTAAAACAGTCTGAAGGAAGGTGGGGTTATTGAATTTTATCATGGCATGTTACACAGTTTTCTGCTCTGAGGTCACTGGGTATGATGTGTAAAATTGGGGTCTCTCAGGACATCAGGCACTCTTTCTTCCATTCTTACACCTCATTTGTATAATGGGGGTTTTTCAGGCTTTGCTAAAGCATTAGTAATCCAGCTGAGTTCACTTAAAAGCTCAGACTTTCCCAGAAGAATATTCATCTTCTCAGATGCAGAAAATCCTGCATATCTTGTGTCATTAAATATCTTGGAGTACTTTCAGACAGAGCAGGACCATGGTCCTTTTGGTTTGGACAAAACATGGGTCTGACATCCAAATTTTTTCAAAGAATTCAAGGAGTTAACAGGGTTTCTTTTTGTATTTCCCCCTACAGAGTCTGGTTATCAGCAGAGACAAACATAATTCTTGTTCAGTGCTAGTCCCTGATTCTGAGAGGGCTTACACATATGATTAGATTTCAGTGGAGCAGCTTGTGTATAGATTTAAACTAGAATTTGTTGCAGGGCTGGAACTATGGTGAATAAGATGCATATTACCCCTGGGATCATTTGATGAAAGGTGTTGTTATCTGTATCACTCAGATCAGATATGTTGCTTTTACATGAGTGCTGTGGTTGTAGTCAATTCATTTCCTAACATTTAAAATAAAAGACACAAACCCTGGATGATCTGAAAAGAGAATCAGCATATCACAGGCACTGCATGTAGATTCCTCCCTGACACAGCTGGCTGATAGGTATTTCATGGAGTTAAAGGTCATACATTTTTTTGTGTGTCAGGGTACAGTTTGCACACAGATCAGGTATTTTTGATGTTTGTATTAACATGCACTGCTTAAAAGTTCTTCCTGCTGACTGTTACAGAGCTCAGAATTAGCTGGCTGGCCAAATTCACACAACCTAATTTTTCTTTTGTGCTGCCCACCACCACTGGCTATTGCTAGATGTGGCAGAATTGTCAAAATGCTCATAAGCAGCCACTGATTTGTGGCCAGAGCAGGAACACTATGGATAGGCTTGAAAAATGTCATCTGAATAAAAAAGCATCTGCTGCTTTCCTTGGGAGGTAGTGCAAAAATATTGATTTATTTTCACTCCATGCATTACAGAGATGGAAGGGAGAGCTGCTTGCAGCTCTTTTCTCACTGGAGGATTGAAACTCATCAGCCCTCTGAGAGCCCAGGACTGGGGCTCTCATTTGCCTCAGTCTGTGATCCCTGTAGTATTCTGTGGGATGAACATCACAATCAGTGAGCTATCAAGATGGCCTTAAGGTTCTTGACATTCCTTGAAAGAGCACCTCAGGGTTTCCTTTGTGGTAGTTTTATTAGGAAAGTGCTATTTCTTCAGAAAAAGGCTGATGTCCTGAGCTTATTCAGGATTGCATGTTTTGCATTTGGTTTCAGTTGAATCAGGATTTCACCCAAACTGGTCTATATGTGGTCTCTTCGTGAAGCACCCACCACCTGAGTGATGTAAGGTGTGTGCTCTTCCAGGAGCATGTCCCACATTTTGTACAGATTTGCCTGGTTCCCTCCTCATTCCTGCAGAGATACTGCTGTTTGCCTTCATAGCCAGCCATTCTATATAGAGCTAAAGAGAAGCTGTATTTACAGCACCACCAGAGGGTTCCACCCTTTTCAAAATGATGCAGAACTCAGCCAGAGGCTGAGGCTGGATGTGTCTCAGGGCCAGTGTGTGCACACTCCCATATGCAAGGGATAAAAGTAGCTGGTGCTACAGACTAACCCATCTGTGCTGGTTCTACCTTAGGAGCAGATAAATTGGAAATGGCTATTTCTCCCCATGGCTGAAATGAGAATGTGGCCAGAGAGTTCAGATGCAGCTACTTGTTTTGTAGACCTGTAATGTGCATACACAAATCCCTGTTCATGTGTGCTGGGCACGAATAAAGCCCTGGTGGCAAATGGGATAAGCAGGGCAAGGTCTCATAACCCTACACTTGAACAATTTTGTGGACAGAACACCTGCCTGTGAGGCACATCAGCACATAACTGTATTAAAAAGTCACCACTACATATGTCAATGACCTAGTTTTTCTTCATTTACCCTCTCGTATAACTGTGTATATCAAACTGAAACAGTAAACTCTAGGACCTTTATCTGTGGGTTTAATATGGCATATATCAATTTTGTGCTATGCACTTGGAGCACTTGCCATACATCTCAGGGAAGACCAGTAAGGTATCTTTTGTATCTAAGGTAGGAAAAAAGTATCTATCTCTGTAGTGCAGTGAGCTCTGCTAACTAAAGAATGTTGGTATAGTTTTGACTGCAACAATGAGATTATAAAAAACATTCTAAAGTAAAAACTTCTTACCACCACACACTGCATGTTAAGAGCCAGGAGTGAACTCTGAGAGCTGCAGAATTCTGTCTTTGTACTGCTCTGCCATTGATATGTATTCTCATTAGAGGGAAAGTGATTCACCCAAAGTAGGATGTCAACAACTTTGCTCTTTCCCACACACTTTCTTTCAACTAAGGGCTTTTATATTGTCAAGGTCCCTCAGGATTATAGTTTATGAGAAATTTCATGCAAGTTCAAAACCTACTTGAGTCTTTTCTTGCTGGTACTGAAGCAAGGCAGGTTTCTTCAATTACTTAATTTCTACTTTCTACTAGCAATGACTGACTTCATTTTTTCTTCAGCTGTTTGGCATTGTTGCACCACTGAAACCCTGGTATTGCAGGATCTTGGTTTGGGGATTTTTTTCTGAGGGTCACATCAAGGATAGCTCAGCATATTGAAAAGCAATGTACCTTCCCCCTCAGACAATGAATAAAAACAAATCTTGAAAGACATTTAATTCTGACACCTAATGGCATGCCAGGACCAGACACACACTACATACCTGATAAAGCAACAGCCACAATCAGGTGAAGGGGATGGGTTTCGAAATGCAGGTTATTTAATGTTCTTGTTGTTGCAGAACATCACAAAATATTACTAGGGACCAGTAAAGAAACAGTATCACTTCCATCAGGAAAATGAAAACCAAGTTCATTGCACAGTCACATGCCTCCCATTAAGGGCTTAATAGAGATTCCCTTTACTGCTGGATCATGCTATAAATAAGCAGATGGTGGTGATTTTGGGTCCAAATTGTTGGATTTACATACAAAATGTCTTTGGATAGCAGGAAGAAGGTTGAATAGTTTTAAATTAAACAATAAAAGCATACTCTAAAAAAAAATAAAAGGAAAAAGGTTGGTAGCAAGAGTAACAATATCAGTAAGAAAAGCTCAAAGCCTGCAAGCCTGCAGTTCTGGCAATGTTTTAAAGCTGAGTGAGATAATACATAGTTAAGATTACTCAAATATAGTAAATTGAAAAATCAGTGGAGTCTTGCTGATTTATAGCCATAGAATTTTGCTCTTATGCTCTTATGATTTTATTTTCAAGTTAAGACTTCAAATATATTCATTCAAAAATATTTAATAAGCTCTAGCCATAAGCCTGTTTTGGATGGTTTTGGTTACACAGCTTGCATCTGAAATTTTCTATAAGTAATATCTGTTTTTAACCTACTTTTCAGTGAAGCTGATGGAAACCTGCCTGCCTTGATTTACACCCTCTGAAGGATTTGTGCTATAAGATCACTCCTGCCTACTGTTGTAACATGGTCTTGCGCCAGCTCTTACAGCTCCTAAAAGAACACACAAATGGAAAAACTCATGACAATGTTGCCTACCTGACTGACTTCAGTTCTGAGCAGCAGTGTGTACATACAAAGAGCTTTATGGCAGTGAAAAACCATGTTAGATCAATGCCTTTGCTTCTCTGCATTAATTGTGTCCAGTGTGGATGCCTCCTGGGTGCTTTTACACCTAGATACTGATACAGTGTTTTGTGGAAGGATTTGCAGTGTTAAAGAGCAGCATGGGCAGTAGCACATGGAGCACTTGCCTTGGAGCTCATGGACCCATTCAGCTGCCCTTGAATGACAAACTGATCTTCCAAGAGGGACAAATGGGAAGTCAGCCACACAACTGAGACAGGATAACCCTGCCCAGCATCCCTCTGCAGCTCATGGCTAAATATAATATACATGTTGTTGTAGAGGAAGGTTGCTTGTAGCAGCTTATGTTCTCATACAGAGGATAAAACTACTTTGCCTGCTGAAAATGTCCTGCCAAGCATGAGCCTTGTGACCTCATGAGAAGGGACAGTGTTCCCTACAGCTGCTGTTTTCATTTGGGTGGTTAAATTCCAAATGAATGTAAACTACTGGAGGGGAGCAGAGAAGCTGGAGTTTGTCCAGGTAAATATTGGCATGTAATAATTGCAAGTGAGCTTGTGTTTGCTTCTCTGGGAATGGTTCACGGAATTCACGCACAGGCTTTGCCGTAGCCACAGCTTAAATGCAGCTGTCTCAGGGGAAATATGGAGGTTATTTAATAGTGCCCAGCAATGACACAAAACAACTTAGGGCAGGAGGAGAAGGCACCATATTAAATTAAAACTGCACAAAGCAAAATTTAGGGAGACAGAATGTAATTATCCAGCTTGGACCCTGGCCAAGGCACTGATGCTAACACCTTTATTATTAAAAAAAAAGGAAAAAATGTCATGAGAGCCAGGAAAATCAAAAACACACAAGAGCTTGCTTTCAGTCTCTTTTCTGAAAGATGGCACCTCAAGTAGCACAGTGCCCATTAGCACTATGCCAGGGTATTGATTCAGTACCTACTAAGAAAGAAGAAGGCCACCCACTGAAGAACATGCATAATTAAAGCTGAAAAATTAGCTGATTCCCTGTGAAATACAGAGTTCTCATAGCAGTGTTTCCCCAGGAATACACCGTCAGGGGAAAAAAAATTAGTTTGCACTTCACCTCCAAGGAATTTTGCAAAGGTCAAGCACTAGAGCCAGCTGGATGCATTATTTAGTGACTTGACCATTTTATTACTGAATATTTAATTTGGTTTGTTTTTACAATCAACTATTTCTGCTCATGTTAAAAGGAGTTATCACTAAATCCCATTTCTACTATGGTAGACAGTGAGGCAGAGGCAGCCAAAGGAAACAAATATAAGCAGTTGTCCTCGATGTTCAGCAGCTTCCAGCTCCTTTGGGTTCCTTTAGCAATTCCCACCCTCCAGTGATTTTCTCAGAATTATTCTAGGAGATTGCCACAGAAATCAGTATCCTTGTTGCTGCCCAGCAGTGTTCTGCAGAAATACTCCAAATTACACTGTGAGGTCCTGAAGATACATCATCAAATACTTGCAAGGTTCCATGGGCTTATGAGAATAGGGAGAGGGAGAAAATGAGTTGAAGGCAGATGGGAGCAGAGTTTTGTATTCTCTGTGCAAACTAGAGACACAGACTGGAAGTGACCCATACATTTACCACAGTTATGATTTCAGCCATGGACTCAGATTCAATCTGGGTGCAGCCATTTACCCTTTACAGACTGGGTGTCTTCCTAAAGGAAAATCCAGAGTTCTCCTTGATCAGAAGTTCCACAGCTGATAGTGAAATAATTTGAGATGTTAGGGTCTGTGTTGTACAGAAGTCCTTTTCAGGCTGAAATTCAGTAAACCTGTGTAAAATGGCTACTCAAATACATTTTTGACCTTCACCAGTCCATTGTGCCATTTTGCTAATGGGTAGACCTAGAGTTTTAGGAAAACAGATACAGAAGGTATAGATAGCCTACCTAGAAGCTGCATGGACTCAGATTCAATCTGGGTGCAGCCATTTACCCTTTACAGACTGGGTGTCTTCCTAAAGGAAAATCCAGAGTTCTCCTTGATCAGAAGTTCCACAGCTGATAGTGAAATAATTTGAGATGTTAGGGTCTGTGTTGTACAGAAGTCCTTTTCAGGCTGAAATTCAGTAAACCTGTGTAAAATGGCTACTCAAATACATTTTTGACCTTCACCAGTCCATTGTGCCATTTTGCTAATGGGTAGACCTAGAGTTTTAGGAAAACAGACAAGAAGGTATAGTTAGCCTACCTAGAAGCTGCGCATTGGCATTTATTTCCTGTTCAAAAATATGGACATTATTTATCTCAATTCCTTGCATGTTTGTTTGGTTTAGTTTGGGTTTTTTTTTTTTGCTTCTAGGATATTTCAACTTTCCTGGGTGCATGCTAAATTATTTGTAAGATTGAAACTGCAGAGGAGAGTCTGCCTTTTATGAATAAATACTATTAAGCACATTATCTAGTTATACTACGTCTTCATGGGCAGCAGCTTCTACTGTATAGCTTTTCTACATAATATGCCCTTCAGAGCCTGTGCATTAATATGATTTTATGGGTATCTGTAGCAAGCTGGAACATTTTAGATTAATAAATTACATAGCAGCATTATTATGTGCAGGTTGTATTTGCTCCACAGTTACAGCTGGGAATGACTTTCCACTATAAACCCAAAAAACACAGCTGCCTTTATATCATCAGAAAGCTCTATCCACTTCAAATAAGTAAAAAGTCATAGCACACAGGACAGGAGAATGAAAGGTTCTGTCCTTGGGCCTCATCTTAAATGCAAAAGTCTACACTGAGTTGAAAGAATTTCAGGATATAACAAATACAGCCAGAAAATAACACAATATCTGAGGACAACATTCTGAAATTAAAAGTATTTTTGCAAACATACATTTGCATGGGTCCTGCATGAGCAGGTCCTTAATACTATTAAGAACTCTTGTTTGAAAAACCACTGCATGTTTCCAATATTTATGATTTATCATGGATGAAAGGTGTTTCTCTCCACAGGACAATTTCTCAACTTTTGGCAGCTCTTATTTTGATCAGTGCAGAGCACCTTTCAGATTCCTTACCTGTGGTGTCTGCATGAAAAGAAACATAAACTTTTTATCAATCTTCTTTACAGAGTCTTCCTTTGTTAATGAGCAGAAAAGGCTAGAATGCTTTTCCCTTAATCATATAGTAATTTCACTAATTCCAGCCTTCTTAGTGATCATACTACAAACCACAAAATAAATGTACTTTAGATTTCTTATGAGACAAAGAGAATACTGCTCTTCATTAAGATCCCAGGCGCTACCCATTCTGAGCAAGGATCATTAAAAATGAGTGAATATGTTTGTAACCTTCTTGGCCAGTAGCACACAATTACTGCATGTGTATAAAAAGAAAAATAATGATCTGATGCTGCAGCATCACCATCAGTGCCAGAGATATGAATGCACACAGTGAGTTAAGATCCATTTTCAAGTTGTCATTGCTCGCCTGGATGTGCAGGGATTTCTGACAGCCAGTGACAAAAAGCAAGCATTGGTTCATAGCTGTGGATTGGGATAATTTAGCTGGAGTTTCATCCACAGTGGAGACTCACTCCAGCCCTCCACAGTGCTGTGGAGCTCTTCTGGCACACCCAAAGACTGTGCAGGAAGTTCCCCAGCTATGAGTGCTTTTCATCCCATGTTAGCACAGGAAGGGTTGATAGTCCCAAAACTGAACCTTTCCTCATCTGAGCACCAAGCTATGCTCCAGCAGGTTCTAGCAAAGCCATCCACAGGAGACTGAGCTTTGAACCACAGCCAGCCACTCCTACTGCTATGTGGGATGGCCACAACGTGGCCCCTGAACTACAGAAGCAATGCTTTTACAGAGCTCCTATGTAAGAAGATAGTGACAAAAATTATACCAAACATTTATATATTGGGATTGCTGTAGAGGCTTCTTTGTTTTATTAAGTTCTTTTGCAGAAGTATTTGATGCAAAAAGGTGACATTTTGTTGAAGAGGTACCATGTTGGAGAAGGAGATAGATGAGGGTATAGCCACATTCACAGTTCTGAATGACTGCCTTGGCAACATGCTCAGTATTTAAAGTAGAGGGAAGAAGGAGGAATAGAGGGATATTTAGAATTTAGATGGTGTTTGTCTTCCCACGTAACTGCTGGGTGTGATGGAGCCCTGCCTCCCCAGGGATAGCTGATTACCTGCTTGACCATGGGAAGTGTTAAACTAATTCCATGTTCTTTCTTTCCTTGCTTGTGTGGCTTTTACTTTCCCTATTAAATTGCCTGTATCTCAATCCATGAGTTTTCCAGCTTTTACCCATCTGATTGTTTCCCCAGTCCTGCTATTCCAGAAGTGAGCAAGTGGCTGTGTGGTGCTTGGCCGATGGCTGGGGTAAAACCAGGACAAGGTTACTCCACACCCAAAGAATAACCCTGATTCAGCTAAAGTTGTCACTCCCATAAAGAGGAAAATACTAGCTTTTCTCTGAGTCTTGGGATTTTGTTATTACTATTGATTTAATAATCACTTTTTCAGATACTTTGTTGACAAGAAAAAAATAATAAAGGGGTAGATAATAGGTAGTATCCAGCCCAGGATTTTATCTGATTTCTTTCAGTCTGTTGTAGAGTGATGCAGCAAGATAATAATACTGAGTTCAGTGTAAACCACTGTAATAGGGTGGAGGGTCAGAGCCAGTAACCTTCTCATGGTAGCCCTAGTAAGTACTGCAGCATTCACTAAAACAGGAAATCCCTCCTTCCCTTCTTTCTGGTATTTTGTATCTTTTAGTTGTGAGCAAAAATGTAAAGGGCTTTGGTTGTCTTATTTTCCCAAAAGGAATTATTCTATAGAAAACATCCATTACTGCTTACTCTTTAACTAGATGTTATTCCCAAGTGCTGTGTAATCATTAAGTGAGCTTTAATTTAGCAAGTGTGCTGCTCTTAGCACATTTTCACTTATCTAGCAGTAAATTAACTATAACAGATTGTAACTGTTCTCCATCATTTAGCAATAAGTAAATCTTCCCATAAATATCTTTAAAACTAAAGATATTTAGTTGCACTTGCTCGCCACTCGTTCTTATTTCTCATCACAGCTTAAGCAATATCCATTTCAAAGAAAAGATTATCTTTCATGCTGAGGTTCAAAATTTCAGTTCATTTGCTTTCTGGTTCCTGGGAAGGAAACTGCACCACCTGAAGTATGTCTCACTTGGCCACCTCTGGGAGATGAGCAATGCTTTGATGACAGGGGTGGGAACACTTCAGTGGCCTAAGTGAATTCGCTGGATCAATGAGGCATCGCTGCATTTCTACAGTGATTTCTTTCAATGTCTCAGTTTCACATTTTTATAGCACAGCTTTTGCTTTGGTAGTAATCAGCAGCAAGTCTCTGAATGACGACAATGCTAAGGGCCAAATCCCCAAAACACAGTAACCAAACAAGAGCCTGATATTTAGAGGAGCTCTCACCTTTTTATCTGCAGCCTTCTGAGTTTGGATGTTAAGTCAAGCCTCTATGCTTGTGTCTAAAGGGGGAAAACTCCTTCTGAAAGACTGTCCTTATGTGACACTTCTTCTCTCTGTCCTTATTCAGACAGGGAATGACCATGATTAATTAGAATAGCTACTAAAGTAATTTCTTGAGAACAATGATGATATTTAACTTCAATATTGTTTTCTCCAGGGCTTTGCCCCGATCCTTTAGGATTGTGCACTTCAAAGGGGAAAAAATGGATCTGGCACTTACATTTATGCTAGGCTGACATTGTTGGTTTGCTGCCAAAGAGGCATATCACAGAGGCACCAGCTGAGGGATCTCAGGCACTGAACCTTGGTGCTAGCCTTACAAGAAATCACTTCAATGGTGACATGGACTAGCTCTGTCCTATTTGTCCTTAAAGTTACAGAAATGCCATCCCAAGTTAAGTTTAATGACAGCCTCCTCATATAGGTACATGACCCTTCAGAATCAAACTGATGCCATCAGCTTGTTTCACATTTCACAGCCTCAAGCAAAGTCTAGGAGGATGAAAATTTTGCTTATAAAAATCCTTCTCTATCCTTACTCTCTTATTGCCCCCTGCATATCACAGACCTCTTCATAGGACATTATCCTTTCTCTGGAATTTTCTATATTGTGGCTTTGGGGTTTTTGGTGTTGTGGTGTTTTTTTAAGGGCAAAAATAAACATGACATTAAAAATAACTGTTATTGTTCCGACCTCAGGGAAAAAAATGGGTCTGCATTTTAAAATAATTGAATTTTCATTTGAAATCTGTTTAACCATAATGGCCTCTTGTCAGTATTCTCACTCAGAAATGTTCTTCCTGTTCTTCCTTGACACCTCTTTCTCTCTCAGTTCATGGGGATTTCAGTCTCTAGCAGAAATCAGCAGAGAACAAAATAGTTAAACGAGGCTAGTGGAATTTGAGTTGCACAGGGGTGTTACATTAATTATTTTTCCAGTGAGTCCATATGTTCTTCTAAATACACAGAGTGATGGCATTAGATGGGTAATAATCAGTGATTTCTCTCAGTAGTTTTAGCTGAATTGTGAAATAGAATTGTTCCCTGGAAGCTTATTTTCACTTGGCAAAAGCAAATACATTCATTAGTCATGCAACTGCAAAAGCAAAACAGAACAGGAATTCATCCAGCATTTTCAACACTACCATTTTTTAACATGTGGAAACTTATCTTTTCCGTTATATGCATCAACAAAACAAAGTCTTTCTTTTGGAATTTGGGAATTTTTTTGAGGGACGGTGTTTTGGAAGTGGCCGACTGTCACAAGAAAATTCAATAAATATTGCTGAATTTAGAACCTGGATTTCTGTCTTCTTAAGGATTTCACTTTGTCAATCCACGTTATTTAGATATTTATTATTTCAGTTCTTATGCTATTCTGAAAATGGAGAGAAATATTTGTAGAGCATCATATTCTTTCACATGTAAACATTTTTTATTTGTAAACAGTACTCCTTAGAGTCTGTAGAGAAAGGCATGTGTGAGCAAGTCTAATACAAGTTATTTTAGTCCTGCATCTCCATAACATAACCTTGTTCTCAGTTCACGTGAAGCCTCTGTCTTGTCCCAGTGTATTAAACTATGTCAGCAAAGCTTGATCTCTATTGTGTTTATGTGGCTCGGCTTGAAGTTATAAAAGGGCAAGCTCTTTAGGACAGGCTTCTCTCAGTAGTGTTTTACAATATTTTGAGAGCATGTGTTTCCCTCTCAGTCTTTTCACTGACAGCCATATGTCAGAGAGTGCTGCAAGCAGACAGCCCAGAGTCACTACAGGTGTCCTGGTGATAAGACTCTGTTATGACTCTGATTGTAAAAATATTTGAAATTTTCATCAGATATGTAATATTAAAAGTGTGCTGCATAGATTATGAAAAGAAAAATGGAAAGTAGCTGAGTTGTTTAACACCTTAAATAAAAGGACAAAAAATAGGTGGATCAAAGAAGCCTAAAAAGCAAGTCTGTTTGCTCTTTTTTCATCAGATGTTGCTTGGATCCCAGGGGGTTTCATTATCCAGATGGAAAGTACAGGGCTTGTTTATCAGATTGCTGAGGCTTACACTGAAATGACAGCCTGCTCTGCAGTCCCCTGGGATGGTGTGGGCAGAGCCATGGGCACAGCTGAGCTCACTGATGCCTCACCTTTGGCTGGGATCCTTGGAAACCCTGGGAGCACAAGTTCAAAACTTCACACTGAGCTTCCTCAGCCCTTCACTGAGAACAGGGCCTTTGACTGCAAACCCCTTTTGCCAGCCTTTGATTTCCTGTCTGCACCATGTGGCTGCTATCAGTTTACAAATAGAGAAAAATTAAAATTGGTTTATGAACTGTTATTATTATAACTGAGTTCTGCTATTAGCTAGGTCTAAATGCTTTTATATATTCTGCACCTCTGTTGCCCTTTGAGATTTTTAACTGTTGTTTTCTTGTACATTAATAATTTCCTTGTATAATTGTTCCCAAGAGAATGAGCTGAAAGAATTATGAATTAATTTGCATCTTTTAATGTACTAATAAACTTTGCAAGTAGAAAATTTCACTCCATCCAGGTGGAAACCAATCACTTTAAATCAAAGCTTACTGAATTTCAAATAGTTTTTTTTCCAAGAAGTTAGAGAAGAACAGTGCTCTGCATGTTAAAAGTAATTAGAAAGCACAAACAGCAATTTCAGACAAAGCCCTGGGTCATTTTTTTGCTGCAGCATAGATGTTCACAGGCACTTAGGAAAATTAGTATTTGTTGTATTTAAACAAAATGAATAGCAATTTCTTGGAGGTTGAGAGGTCTCAGGCTGTAAATGTAGATTTCACCCTTTCATTGAAAAATATTTTTAAACTGTTTTAGTGGTTTTTATTGTCTGATGTAGATAAATAATTCATGATATAGCCTCTAAAACAGGGTTCAAGAAAAATAAATGTCCTTTTATGTACAATTTATTCAAATAGAATTTTGAGTGAACAAAATGTTCTATCTCATGTATTCATTTATAGCCAAACAATGTCAGGTCCTTGTTCACCAAAGCACTCATCTTCATTTATCTCTGAGCAGTTGAGAAACCAAAGCTCTTCTCCTGAGTAACTAAAGAAACAAGTTCTGAGCATCTACTCTGAGTTTAATACATGGGAGTGTTACTCACATAGTTACTGACAAGCTTAAGCTATTTACTGAACTGGTGATTTGACATCCAAATTTATTTACCTTCATGTATTATAGCCTTGTTAAATCAGGGAATAGAAATGCATTCTCTAGCCCCCATTCTCCAAATGAGACACAAAATATATAATCAGTGAAGACAGGTCTTGATCTCAAGCTTCTGATTTTAGAAGTTTATTTTAGTAGTTGATAAAGTTAAGCATTAACATTTGACAGGACAAAAGGCATTGGTTTAAATGGCTACAAACTGTAGAGGCCAGAATGAATGCCAGCTGGCTTGGGACACGAGGGACAGTGCAGAAGGGGAGGGAACTGAGGAAGGACAGAGTGAAAGCAAGGGTAAAACATGACAGGTTTGGCAGTGGGCAGAAGAGTGTTGGAACTGTGACCAAGGGAACGTCACAAGAGGTGAGAAAAGGCCAGGTGGGCACGTGGAAAAGATCCAGAGTAAGAGGAAATGGGGATGCCAGGCCAAACGAGGGGTACTGCGAATAAGGCAAAGGGGGCTGTGCCTCTTCCCTGAGGGAGCAGATGCTGATTAGAGGCACAATTTCATCAGGATTATTGATATGGCCATAGAGAATTAAACCTACAGAAGAATGTTCAATACAACCTGAGTGACGTTTCCTCTCAGAAAATAGAAAAACAAAGTAATTTCTAAAAACGTGGCCTAAATATGAACAATCAAAAAACTGAATGCAGGAATTTTTCAGTAGATATGGTGGATGTTTAGACTTTTTATCCCCCTTAGGGCTTTGAAGAACATAAGCTTCTTTATCAACATAGCCTGATGCCATGCTCCTTTCTTTAGCACGCCCAAGAAGGAAAACATTGTATTGTCTGAAGAAACCCCCAACAGAACCTGTTTCTCCCACAAAGCTCCCAGGCAAGCAGGTTTCCACACATTCTACCTGAAAGAGTTTTTCTGTTGTAAGTTTGAAGTTTGCAGAGTGCTTGCAAAGCAAACTTGTGTGTGCTCAGAGCACTGTTTGTCATGAAAATACTGACAACAGCAGAACACCCTAGGAGTATGAAAATACACATTTTAAACAATTGCTATTTTTATTATTTGAGATGTATTGTTTGATTTTTCAGTCTGATGCAGAGACTGTAAATAGTTTGTTTTCCATTCTTACACGATTTTTTATACAAATGTATATATAATTTTTTTAAATATCTGTAGTAATTAAAGGATATTTTTCCTGTGCTCAAAACAGCATTTTTACAGACAAAAATATCCAGCTATCCCTTAAATAGCCCAGAAGACACTATTTGACACCACACGTGTCTGCCATGATGGATTCATTTTATTTTAGTAACAGATAAAACATATAAAATTCTTTATAGCAGACAACCCTTCTCCAATTCCAGGCTGGAATTACTTTTGCTTAATGTAAATATACATGAAAGTCCTCAAAATATACAAGCTGCAGTACAAATTTAAGTCCAATGCTTTTTAAAACAAACAAGGTGAAAACTTCTCAACAGAAAGGAGGGAAGACAGCTCAGAGCCAGCACAGTTCAGTACCACTGAAATGAGGCTGCTGTCTATTTGAGATGTTTTGAGATCTGGCCAAATAATCCAAGACCCTGAAAATTATCACACCTGTAGAAAATACAGACACTGCTTCCTTCCTGGCACTGTTCTTGGTGCACAAATTCCTGTATGGAAGGACTTATTCTTCCATAGTAAAGTAATACTCTATTTAATGGCATTTTTTTCTTGCCAGGCTTTAAGAAAGTCATCAGTACTGTCTCCCCAAATTCCCTCCCCACTGCAGTGTTAAATGATATCTAATCTAAAGTGAGAACATGGTGCCTAATGAATATTCATTTGTCACATGAATACCAGCAACAGATTAAGTCCAAAAGTCCCCTGTAATCTGCTGGGAGAGATGTGGAGTGCTGGAGTCAGCACAGCCAGAAAACCTTCAAAATATTTTTCTTCAGAGCTAATTTAAAAACTTCAATGGCAAAGTTTACCCTAAGGAGAAATGGTGCTAAGTACAGATTTATTTCTTTCCTGCTGATGAACACAACCATGTGAATGACTGAGATGTTTTTTCTTGCAGGAGGGTGCCAGAGCTGCCAAGTTAAAAGCGTAAGCTTCAAAACTGACATTGACCCTATTTATTAGCACAATAATGGGCTTGTTGCAGCTCCCGTGGCTTTCCAGGATTGCAGAGAACTAAATGTAAGTGTGCTTCTGCTGTCCCAGTGCAGGTGGCTGGCAAGGCAGGGTGCATGGCTGAACACACACCCCGTGCTGTCTCCTGGAAAATGCCGGCATTACTTGGGGTCCTCACTTTCAGGGCAAGGCAACACAATCCCTTCAGAAACTATTTCCCTCTGAAACTTTATTTGTTGAAAACACATGATGCTTCTCCCACAGGACTTGGGGCAGAGATGGGATGAGTCTCTTTTGGAGTCAGGCAGTCAGACCAGCTCTCCCTTTGGGCACTGCAGTTGGAGACCACCATCCCTTCAGCCCTGGCATCAGCCATTTATGGGAGTGGCACTGCTGGGAACCAGCAGGGCTGCGAAGCAGGTGAAGAAGGGCTGTTCCTCACCTGGTTCCTGCCTGGAAGAAAGGCCGGGTTTGGAGCCTGACTTCACACTTCCCTCAGGATACTCAAGTCCCCTCATAATGGCATTTTCTGATCTTGCAGAATTTCTAATTAGAAGTTAACCCTCTAATATCAAACTCTAAAGATCTACATCAAAGATCTATATCAAACTCTAAAGATCTATATCAAAGATCTCTCTTTGACCTTCTCTAGAGAAATGTAAGATTTCCAACACATGTAAAACATGTTGTTAAAAACATGGCCTATTGAAAAAAAAATTTTTTAAATTTTTACATACAAGTAAAAGTTTTCAGTACAAGCTTTCCTGTTTATGCTTTTGATTATGAAGGAATTGTTCACCCGTTTTCAAAAGCCAGCATCTTCATGAGATTTCTTTTTTATTACTGTTATTTTTGTTGCTTTGAAAATAACATTTTTTACAACTGTTTGCTGTTTTCCAAACACTTCTTATTGGTGCATATCAATCCTAAAAAAGCCAGAAGTGCTTCAGATCCTTCAGGAATCATCAGTACTTTGTAGAGACTCATAGAATAGCTGAGGTTGGCAGGGACCTCTGGAGATGATCTAGGCCAACCCTCCTGCATAAGCAGGTTGCTCAGGACTGTGTCCAGTCAGCTTTTCAAAATCTCCGTAGAAGGATTCCACAATGCTCTGAGCAACCCATCCCACTGTTCAACCACCCTTGCAGTAAAAAAGAAAAAAAAAAACCACTAAAAAATTCTTACTTTAAAAAAAAAGTCTTATATTTCAGTTTATGTCCATTGCCTATTGTCACCAGAAATCACTGAGAAGAGTCTGGCTCCTTTGCTCCCTGCCATCAGCTATTTACACACACTGATAAAGTGCCCTAAGCCTTCTCTTCTGTCCTTGGCAGCGACTCGCCCTGGGGACACTCTCAGTGTCCCTGCATCTTTCTGCTCTCCAGCTGGACAGCCCCAGCCCGTGCTGGTGGATGTGCTCCTGCCCAGGGGCAGGGCTTTGCACTCCCTTTTGCTGAGGTGCGCGACTTTCCTGTTCGCCCAGTTCTCCAGCCGGTCTTCCCCCTGGATAGCAGCACCCACGCCTTGGAGTTCTGTGCCACTGCAAACCTGAGGGCACCTCTGTGCCACCAGGCAGGCTGTGAACAGAGGCGCTGAGAGCACCAGAGCGGGGGGGATGCACGGAGCCTTTGAGCAGGGCCCCAGGGAGGAGCAGAGCTTGGACGGGGCATTTGTCCCCCCGCCAGGCCTCTCTGCTATCCCTGCTCTTGTCGGCAGGAGCTCCAAGGGCTCAGAGCACAGCTCTGCCGGGTGGCACAGGGATCCAAGTCCTGCCCAGAGAGAGCTGCGGGGACAGCCCAGGCAGGATCCAGGCTGCTGCTTCCAACCGAGAAAGCTCGGGGTTCAGAGGCCGTGCTGCCCGCTCACACACGCCTTTGGCCAGCGTTTACAGGTGCTCGCCATCGAGGAGCAAAGCAGGATCTCTCAGCAGGCAAGCTTCTGTGAGAAGGCTTCTGCAGCTGAGTTTGCTGCAGGGTGGGCCGTGGGTAGATTTGGGTTGCTTCTGACAAAATTATCTATTTAAGAAACAGTTTGGGGGAAATATGGGATGAGTGTCTTATTTGAAAGTCTCAGGAGAGTTCTTTACATGATTATATGATGTAGTAAAAGAGGTAAGTTTGATTCCTTGCATAAATTATTACTATTAATAACTTAATTATAAATTTAAATATTAATTATTATAATGAATCGTTTAGTACCTAACAATTATAGAGTGTTACAAACTCTGAAATAAGCACTACAAGTCTCTAAATAAACAACATATTCATGGCCTGAAACCTGACTTTTTTTTCCTTGTGTTTAGGAGACCTCAATACAATAGACACCAAAGCTCTGGATTTTCACTTACTCCAACAGAAAGCAAACAAGTGTCAGAGTAAGTAAGAATCAGATCTCAAACCCCAGTAGGTTTAGACTCCTCTGATGGAATTTCCACCCTTCTGTTGTGTATTCTTCTACGTCATGAATAAATTCAAATTCTTCCTCATGCTCTTCCATGCTGGCACACTTTTCTGACCTCTTCCATATCTGGTCTCTCTTATTTTGACTTTCATTTTGTGAACTAGCAGGTCACTGTATTTCTTTTCTTATAGTTTAAACAAGGAGGCTCTGAGATACAGAAAGGCTAATCTCACATTTCTCAAAAGTGTATCTGTAACTTTCATTCTGTTTCTGGATTTAATTCTATATTCAACACATCTTTTTTATTATATTTGTCTTTGGTCCTGCTCAAGACCCTTCACAGTCTGTTTTACTTGGCAGTGAAGAACCATGGCCATACGTAGTGTTAAGGTTGAAAGAAACTACACAGCTGTGGCTGGAGAGTGGAGCTGGAAAGGGGCTCACAAACAAAATTTGCTATCAGCTTGAGGATGTGATAGTCCAGGGAAGTGTTGCTCTGTCCTTCCTAAGGCTCAGTTTAGGATTCAACTTTGAAAATATTTCAGAGATCCATTTGGAGTGAGGCTGGAAGGAAGCTGCTCAGCCCAAATCGGAATGTTTAGCCCGGGAAGGGCTGTGGAGTACCCCTGCAAGGCCGGGATTAGAGCCGGCAGCATCCACTTCCGTAATTTACATACACAAGGCTGCTTTTTGTGCCCATCCGGCACGTGAGCACCAGCCTCAAAGCATGCACTATATCCACGAGGAAGAGAGGTGTAACTCCAAAGGGGGCACAGAGGGGGAGAGCTGTGCTGTGAGGGAGGACACGCACAGCTCCTGAGCTGTCTGACGCGCTGGGAAGGACGAGACTGAAATGCACAGGGGCAGAGGCCATGAGCTGGGTGCAGGCACGGTCAGGGGGCGGGCTGCACCCCCAGAACACCGATGGCCGCCCCGGTACGGCTCCATTTCTGCGTTCCCCCCTCACGGCCCCCCGGCCATTCCCGCAGCCCTGGGCGGGCCCGCCCCGCGCGCGCCCCCTGCCGGCGCGCCGCCCGCGCGCTTCCAGAACCATCGCCGCCCCGGCCAAAGATGGCGGCCGCGCGCGCGTCACCGCCCCGCCGCCCAATGGCGCCCACGGGCCCGCGGTCACGTGGCGGCAGCGCGCCGGGCCGGGGCAGGTGCGGGGCGGGCTGGGGCCGGGCGGGGGCGGAAAACAGCCGGAGAGGGCCCGGCCCGGCCCGGGCTGAGGCGGGCGCCGCCCTGCCGGGGCTGGGAGGGGTTTGTGCGCGCTGTGGTGCGGCAGTGACTCCCCAGCGCTACGTTACGCTACTGCCAGTTAATGTGTGGGAGTGTTGTTCTGGTTTTAGCTCTCGGCTCTCCGCCCTCCTTGCTCTTGATGAAACACTTGAAGTTACCTTGCTCTAAATGCCAGTTTCCGAAAAGGAAAGTTAAAATCTCCGAGTCGGCCCTGTGAGTTCCCGCAGGCTGTGTCATCGCCGCGGGACAGCTGCGTATGGCACGGTCGGGACGTACCTCGAGAGTCCTTCCCGTTACAAAAGCAGCATTTCATTGCTGCTGCCGAGCAAAGGGGCTCTATACTGCCAGGATTGTTATATGCTCAGTCACTCCTCTGTGATTCATGCGAGCTGTCCGGTGCTGTGCGTGCTTGTTCCTCACCCGAGTTTAAACCTGTCTGTCTTTAGAATACTCTTAGCTTATGTGATCGCTGCACGCGTAAGGTACGGCTGGTCATTTGATACAAGGCACTGGTAGTTGGGGTGTTCCGTGATATCACGGGTTGTGTGTAATTATTATTAAAGGTCGTTAAAGTGACTCCAAGGCCTAGGGGTTCTTTGTGTGATGTACACCATTGGTGGCAGTGAGCTGGCAGTTTTCAGTACCAGTGGGACACACAGGCTGATTCTACTGGTGCTGTCACTGTTTTCTGGTCGCAATTGCTTAGGATGATCTGAACCTGTGTTCTGGGCTGTGACCTTGACTGAATGCTGTGCCCATAAAGTTACCTGATCCTTTAAAGGATGGCTTAAAATCTCTGACTATTTCCCACTATACATCTTGTGCTGTTTGCTCATTTGGGTTCATATTTCTATGGAGTTTTAAGTAAATTTGGAGAGCAGAGCAGTCAGGCAGTGTCGTGTCTCAAAACGAAGGTTAGTTGCTGAAGTAACTCAAACACAAGTACACAAAGGGTCTTGATTTAATTTGTGCATATGAAAAGTGGAATATGCTCCTGTTTTTGAGTTAATTGTGAGAGAGAAGTCTCTGATGGAAGACTTACTCAGGTATAAATACAGGTAAAGCAAAGCTAAACTGTATATTTAAGAAGGTTTTACTTCCTATTACAGTGCTTCGGTGATAACACTGTTTTTACTACAGATTTTCTCTGATTGGTTGGTTTTTATTATTTCTGTTGTAGTTGAGAGTAAGTAGTTAGTGTACTTTGTCTAAAAACCATGTAACAAAACAGCAAAATACATTTTCTTGTGCATTTGCAGGAGCACAGTGTGTTAAGTTATCTCAGCAACCATGCTGGCTGCCAGGCTGGTGTGCCTGCGGGCACTGCCGTGCCAGACCATCCGCCCCACCATCACTCAGGCTTCCCCAGCCCTGAGGAGCTCCAGCATAAAAGCATACAGGCTGTGGCAGCCTAGCCAGGTAAGGTAATGCTCTTTCTGATGGCCCTGACTGCACATATTTTAGAGGGTTCAGTGTATTGCTAAAAGAATCACTTTGTATGGAGTACCTGATCTGAATGAGCATGCTTGTTTGAGGTACCTGCTCTAATTTCCTGAAGGAAAAATGTTCTTCAGTCAAAACACAGGGGTTTTGGAGCAGAATAATTGAAATCTTCTGTTTCAGTGACTGACTTGTGTCTTGAAATTAATGGGCAAAAGAGGTAGTTAGGTATGGACAGGCTTTACTAGGTAAGGTGGGAGGAGCAGAGATTCTTGTCCTGTCTCCCTGTTCCCAGGTTAGAGTCTTGAATATAACATTAAAATAAACACTTTCTTTTCAGTTATTTTAGTCCCAATGTGTGTTTCGAGCTGTATTGTAGGTTAGGGCAGTTTCTGAGCTATGGCAGGATAGTCACAGATCTAAGCAGCGTTTTTAAAAACCACACTGTCATTATCCTGAGACACTGTTTACTCGTTATTAGAGAGGATGTCTCAGACCTGCAGCTCACAACTGTTAGGGGCTGTTGTTGCTCTTCTCCCATCCTGATAAAAGTGCTAGTGGCAAATTCTTCACCCCTTTTGTATTTTCCTCTTAAGCATTCTAAGTTTGTAGTGGGTTTGTGTGTCTAGCTCTGGGCTGGATTTCATTGCTGCCAAGCACAACCAAAGTCAAGGGCTCTGGTAAACCCCTTGAATTGTAGTGCTCTGGTGCCTGATGAGAGCAATGCTTGTAGGTTTTGTATTCTAGTGTTGAAACAAACTCACAGTTTGAGGTGAGTCCTTGACTGCTCAGATGCAATTTTAATTTAAAAATTCCTGTAAAAAATGGTAAGAAAACATAAAGTTGTTCTTGAACTTAAATATGAGTGTGTTCTCTGTTGGTCTTGCAACTTACTCAGACTTTGAGCAGCATACTATAATTACTTGGAGCTTGTTGACCTTAAAAATCTTGAGTTTCTAGGCCTTCATTCAAGGTTTGTTCTATAAATCAAGGTTAGACTTGAAAGCAAGAAATTTGTGTTGCTTCTCCAGCTTTAGTGTCTGTAAAATAGCACAAAAGTACTGTGCAGAAATTTTTTTTTACGTTGAAGTGTGCGAGCAAAGAGTATTTTAGTGTCGAAAGCACAAGGCTTTTTTACAAAACAAAAAAGTAATGATTATGTTTTTATATCTAATAGAGAGGCTTGTGGCCGTGTTTAGTACAGTGGCACTGAAGTAGAAGAAATGCAGTCTGAATATTTCAGCATCTGGAATTCACTGCATTGGTGAATTTGGTTCTTTATGGTCAATTGGTTCTTTACTTCTAGAATATGTGAATGTTTTTCACAAAGGTTCCTCATCTTTAATGCTTACTTGTTTTCCTTGGGCACAGTTGCTTTGTATGTATGAAGGTAAAGACAGATTAATAAGAGGTTAATTAACAATTTTAAGTGTAGCAAGTAAGTTGGTAAGACTATCTTCTATTTTATTTCATTAAATATTTCTTATGTTATTTTTGAATTTAACAGAGTTATGCCACCAGAGCAAGAATGGGCACAAGGCGTGGAAAACTTGGCCAGGATGTGAAAGAAGCAGCATTTGAGCCATCTGCAGAAGCTGCACTTAAAGGTAGAGGAGCTCTGCTTAAAATACTGAAAATCTTTCAACCTGAACTTAAAACTTCCTCGAAGAAATATGCTTTTCACTACCGAAACTGGTAGTGAACTGACTTGAAATGAAGTGAAGCTTTTAGAAGGAGGGGTAAAGTGGAGCAGCTGTTGCAGATACATCAAAATTCACACGAGGATGTTGTTAACTATCCAAGAAAAAGCATTAATGGGAGTGTGTTTTTGATTTCTTTACACAGCTGATCGCCTGGGGAAATTCATTCTTGCTGGAGGGGCTGCTGTTGGCCTGGGAGCCCTGTGCTACTATGGAATGGGCATGTCCAGTGAGACTGGGGCTATCGAAAGGGCTGCGTAAGTAGGAGGGTTTACCTCTTCAGTGAAGCAAATCTCCTCTTTAGCTGCCATCACCCAGTGTACACTCAGCTTTGGTTTTTCTAAGCTCTGAAGAGTAAACCCCCACTTGTGTCTCTGCAGGTTTTTAAAGCAAAATTAGAATTATTCAGCCTTAAATGGATAGTAGTAACCTCAGTGAGTTTGTTTTGCTAAATCTAATGTGAAGAGTATATCAACTTGTCTTATGAGGTGTGCTCCAGATAACTTAGGAAGTGTGGTCTTCTGAAAAGCATTGCTAAGGCCAGTTTCCCTGGTGTTCTTATGAGACTGTTCATTCAACTTTAATACAGCTGTTAAAAAAGTCTCCATTAAGCACAGTATTTTGGCATAAGCTTTGATATAATAAATGTGTTCTTAAAATTTTAGTGACTTGCTTCTTGGTCAAAAAAAAAACCCCTGGCTAATGGCAAAACTGTATAGTTAGACTTGAAAGATAGGTAGTAATAAGCATGGGTTTGGGAGAAATATGTGTTGGGGATATTTTGCTTTATTTTGCATTTGTATTTGGAAGTTTCAGTTTGCATTTATACTGAACATGTGCCATTTGTGTCTGTGAGAAGCTTGTCATAGATAGAACTGTCTATGACATAGGTTTTTCTTCTGCACAAGTCTTGAATAACAGGTCAAAAGAGTGAAGTGGGAAAAATCTATGCACTTTGTTTAAATTTAGTGTTAGCCGGGACAGTTTCCTTTCTATAGTGTGAGCAAATGATACTGCAGAAACTCACTCACGTGTAGGTCTGTTGCTATTGTTAGAGCTCTCAAAACGACGTTTGTGTCCTGTGGTCTCAGATAACCATGTGCACTATGACTCAGCAATTTGTGAGCTGCTCAGCAGGCTGCTCAGTGCCGGTACACATTCTGTAGACCTTTTACCTGAAACCAGTTTGTTATATACACACACCATTCCTTTCTTTTTTTCTGTAGTTAAAAATATTCATTACTCTGTTTTCCATGCATGCTTCCTGCTTAGAATTGAATTAGTTAGCATTTGTAATTTTCAGTATTTCTACTGAGTTAACATTAGATTAAATCAGCAAGATTGGCAAGTTCAGTCCCCATTGTAAAGTAAACTCATGGCAGAAGTTGCTAGACCTCATCATTATAATGAAACCTCCCTTATATCCATGGATGTAAATGTACTTGGCAGCTTGATTGTGTTTTTAGCTGCTCTGTGTTCTGAACCTGCTAACTGCACAGCTCTGTGTGACTGCTTATTTTTCAGTATTTGGCCACAGTATGTGAAGGACAGAATTCAGTCTACATACATGTACTTCGCGGGCAGCATTGGCATGACAGCTCTGTCTGCTGCAGCAGTGAGCAGAACTCCTGCACTCATGAACCTCATGACAAAGGGCTCCTGGCTGGTAAGCTTCGTTGCAAAAATAAAAGTATTTGCTGAGGAATGCTACCAAATGATGGCTGATATTAAGAAATCCGAGAATTATAACTACTTGGTGGAAAGTAAGGCAAAACTTAATCTACCTTAATGTCCTTATCCATAAAGACTATTCAGGTATCCTCATGATACTTCATGATGTAAGATTTGGTGATTCTAGTCACATTCTGACATGTGTTTTCTATACTGTTTTGATGGTTTGTCAAAGATAAACTACATGAGCAAAAACCACTATGTTTGCCTTACCAGCTATATATATGCAAGTAAGAACCTCTTAGAAATAGCTACCTAAAAAAAAATGGCAAGTTTTCTGTTGCTGTCTGTAATTAGAAACTGAGGTCTCTGTGCATTCTTACTCTGCCCTGTGCTCTGCCATGCAGCACCTCGAAAGCTGTCTCTGTTTGTCAGGGCTGAAGCAATACTGGTAGGCTTAGTATGCATTCAGTGTGTTAAGTGCAGTGAAACAGTAACAGTTAAATGCAGTTAGGGAGATGAATTTGATAAAGCGTCATCGGTGATAAAAGTGGTACAGTTCTGACCAGTTGGGTAGATGTTGAATGATTCTGCTTGGAATCATGAGTAAGAAGGCACTGAGGTTAAAAAAAATCATTGGTAGCAAAAGCCAGTAAACTAGTGTTGGTTTTGGGTGGAGAAATGTACAAGAAAAGGAGGGCTAACACATTTCAGGTACCTTAATGAGAGTGAGGGGCAGGACCATGGGTTTCCCTTTTCTTACTTTACACAGCCAAAAGAGTTACCAACTTCATCATTAAATTTGGATTTCTAGAAAACTGAATAAAAATAAATGAAAATTACTGCAAGCTAAAATCTGCAAAGATTTGATTGTAACCGTAGAATGGATGAATACTCCCTCCAGTTGTGAATTAGGTTGCTGTTTTCAGAATCAGTGTTGACTTTTAGACTAGGAGATTAGAGCAGAGACCATATGTCCATCTGCTAACTTGAGCTCTGTAATGCTGTTTCTTCAGGCAATTGGTGCAACTTTTGCAGCCATGATTGGTGCTGGAATGTTGGTCAGGACCATATCCTATGAACATAATCCCATAGCTAAACATGCGGCGTGGATGTTGCATTCAGGTATGTGTGGTTTTTAGTGTTTGTTGTAGAGATATCTGTGATTCAGTGTGACCAAATGCTTACTTTAACAAAACTCCGGCTTGAAAGTAAATTTTTATATACTGCTTCAGGGGAATTGAGGTTTTTCAGAGATCAGAGAAAACTCCTGAATGTCAGGGAAAGATGTCTTAAGTGTCCTTTACAGAACTCTATTTTTTTTCACAGTCTTCTGAAAGTCATGCTCAAGTTAAACTTGAGGTATATATACTCCACACTGAAAATGGAACTAGATGGTTTCATGGCTGCTTTGGTTTTGTGACCACTTTCTAACACTACCACTTCTGTAGGTGCTCTTGCCCACAGTAACCATTCCTCAGCTGTGCAGGATTGGAGGCGTTTGAAACCTGACTAGAAAAAAAAGGAGATTTTATTATTAGTTTACTTTGGATACATGTAACTATTATTAGTTTACATGCATCTCAATTTCTCACTAATGATACCTACTTCAAATAACAATGGCTCTCATTTTTCAAAACTGTTTTGATAGAAATATTTTGTAGTTTAGAAAAGACACGTGGATATTGGGAATTGGAATCATATTTGCCTCTCCAGAGCTAACATGTCTCACAAGAAGAAAGTATGTTTTATGGTAGTGATTGTTATTAAGTGAAACAACCTAATGAGATATTAATGCGCGAGGTTTTTCAGAGATCAGAGAAAACTCCTGAATGTCAGGGAAAGATGTCTTAAGTGTCCTTTACAGAACTCTATTTTTTTTCACAGTCTTCTGAAAGTCATGCTCAAGTTAAACTTGAGGTATATATACTCCACACTGAAAATGGAACTAGATGGTTTCATGGCTGCTTTGGTTTTGTGACCACTTTCTAACACTACCACTTCTGTAGGTGCTCTTGCCCACAGTAACCATTCCTCAGCTGTGCAGGATTGGAGGCGTTTGAAACCTGACTAGAAAAAAAAGGAGATTTTATTATTAGTTTACTTTGGATCTGTACTCACAGCTAAAATATCTGATGGACATGCATCTCAATTTCTCACTAATGATACCTACTTCAAATAACAATGGCTCTCATTTTTCAAAACTGTTTTGATAGAAATATTTTGTAGTTTAGAAAAGACACGTGGATATTGGGAATTGGAATCATATTTGCCTCTCCAGAGCTAACATGTCTCACAAGAAGAAAGTATGTTTTATGGTAGTGATTGTTATTAAGTGAAACAACCTAATGAGATATTAATGCGCTAAGTGCACATTTCCTACAAGCCTCTAGCAAAAAATCTGACTTACTTGCCTAAATAATTGTTCTATCAGAAATCTGTCCTGCTTTTCAGTGTTGCATGTTCGTAATGCTGTTATGTAGTTGATAAGTCCATGCTAAATATCTCTTCTTACCAGCTCTGTTATGAACCAATCAATATGTTGACTTTTGTTAGTCTTTTTTTCCCAAGATGAGTTCCCTTAAGTGTTCTCATGCTAAATAAAAGTGCATAATGGAATTTACAGTTGCTAATTTATTGTGCTCCCTTTTAGAGAAGAGCACAATCAAGTCCATTGGTGTTTTGTTGTGCATGGATTAGTTTGAGCCATGCCATCTGGCTGGAGATGAACATCAAGTGAGTTTGGCATGTGGTATTCCAAGTTTACATGTGTTCTGTTTTGCTTTGCCTAGGTGTCATGGGTGCAGTGGTGGCTCCTCTGGCTTTCCTTGGTGGTCCTCTGCTGATCAGAGCTGCCTGGTACACTGCTGGAATTGTTGGGGGGCTCTCAACTGTGGCCATGTGTGCACCCAGTGAAAAATTCCTGAACATGGGAGCACCACTTGGCATTGGCTTAGGCTTTGTCATTGCTTCTTCAATTGGTAAGATACTATTTCAGTACTGTCATATAAAGTAGGTTATGAACTTCAGCTACTACGGTGCAGCTCACAGTTGCAGGCTGGTCTGCCCAGTGAAGATTTGCCTTAAATACAGCCTTTGCAACTCTAGCACAGCAGAAAATGTTCTGTCATATTTGGTCTTGAAAAGGAATGTGAAGTTATGGTTCTGGCAGATGCTAGTCTGACAAACAGCCAATAGGGGTGCCTTCTATTTCAGATACTGCCAGTGAGTAGGGAAGTGTGATGTTAGTTCTCGATCCAGTTGTTTTCCTTCATGTGTTTTAGTCATTGTTGTAGTCAGGTCTGCCCAGTGAAGATTTGCCTTAAATACAGCCTTTGCAACTCTAGCACAGCAGAAAATATTCTGTCATATTTGGTCTTGAAAAGGAATGTGAAGTTATGGTTCTGGCAGATGTTAGTCTGACAAACAGCCAATAGGGGTGCCTTATATTTTAGATACTGCCAGTGAGTAGGGAAGTGTGATGTTAGTTCTCGATCCAGTTGTTTTCCTTCATGTGTTTTAGGTTAGGTACTTTCACCTGAAGAACAATGCACAGTTCCCTGGGATGTTCAAAATGAACGGGTTGTGTATGTGACATCTTCAGTGTGCATACTAAAGCTCTTGGTATCAAACCCACGCCACAAACTGAGAATTGAACGCTTACTGGAAAATGTGTGCTCCAGTGACTGGAGTTTGACCTACCTCAAGAGCAGCAGGTTTACCTTTAACACCTTTGTACATTCCTCTGCAGGATCCATGTTCTTGCCTCCCACCTCTGCTTTTGGCGCCGGGCTGTATTCGGTAGCGGTCTATGGCGGCCTGGTGCTGTTTGGCATGTTCCTGCTCTATGATACACAGCTGGTGGTCAAACGGGCTGAAACTCTGCCCTTCTACGGAGTGGTTAAATACGACCCCATCAATGCGTAAGTGTTCTCTGTCTCAGTGTCTGGGTAAGAAGTGGCCTCAAGTTAGATTGAAGTATGCTTTGAAAGTAGCCTTTTGTTTATTGTTCAAAAGCGTGTTGCTGTTAAATGTGAAGAATCACAGGGTTTGAAAACAACAGTGAGAAAATAGCTACTGAAGTTAAAACTGAAATCGTTGTGAGAAACAGAATTGAGCGTGTGATGTCACATGCCTCCAGCAATACATTCTAAAATGTATTTTTGTTTTCTAAAGCATTGCTGGCAGAATTTATACCTGCTTTCTGAAAATAACTGTCAGTATCAGCTGAGACAAAAAGGTTAATCTTCCTATAGTCATTTAATATTTATTAGTCTTTGTCACTAAATAAGAAAGCTGCAATGGTGTGATAGGGAAGGAAGGATTGACTCTTCAGTAAAGACCAAGTCTGACTAAGAAATAACTTTCTCGTAAATGTCTGTCTGATGCTAGGTGAATTCTTACCTCCTTTGGTTCTGTTTTATTCTAATTAAAGTAGAGCAGTACTGATGTTCTTGAAAATTCTTGGAGATAAACAGATCAAAGTTCAATATAAAAGCAGAGGCTCCTGAATGAGAGCAGGATACTCTCTGTTAGGATTTCTGTAAATAGTTCTTGCTGGCAGAGGTGGTAGAACAAACCACAGGTGTTCTTTGACATACAAAGCACCGAGGGCAGTCATAGCTGGGTTTTGTAAAGATAGTTCATGCAGGCTCTTAAAATGAAGTATAATGGTGTGAAACACCAAATGATTCTGTGTCTGTTCAACAGCAGTAACTGTAATTTCTTGTTTCCTAGATGCCTGGGTATCTACACTGATACACTGAACATCTTCATTCGGGTGGCCACCATGCTTGCAGGTGGTGGAGGTGGCAGGAAAAAGTAAACAGAGACTCAACTTTGCAACTGTCTGACAGCCAACCTAGTGCATATATTAAATAAACATTCATGATTAAAGCAGTAATGCTCCAAGTGAGAATTTTAAAGCATTTCAGCATATTGGTTCAGTGCAATGTGATTCAGTCTTAGTTTTTCTTCAAACACTTTCCAGCTCTGTGTTTAAAATAGTCTGAACTGCTTCTTCTAATTGTACATTATTTTGGGAAAGTAAATTATTTTTAATATATGAATAAAATAGTCCTACCTGCTTTTTGAGGGGTTTGATGGCAGTTCAACTCTTACTTTCTTTTTTGTTTGGTTGGTTTTTTTTAACTGTTGTTGCATAGCAAAGGAAGTAATTTTTGAACTGGTATCCCATAGGCAGATAGGGGTGCAAGCTACTTCATGAAATGCTGCTTAGATGCATCAAGTTTTTGTTAAGGTTCATAAATTTTCTTTTAGTGGCATCTTCAGAAGAAGTCAATAAATTGCATATGGCCCTAAATGCAATCATGACTTTGACCTGGGCAGAAATTTCAGAAAAGATTAAGCAGGTTTAGACAGGTTAGATGACCAAAAAGTGTAAAGGAGACAAGATACGGGAACTATGCAGCATTTGTCCCATAAGAACTTCAGTCTCCTTCTGAGTGCACATGAGAATTCCTTGCTTTAATGTTGACTGGCTATAATAGCTAGTTTATTTTGACACTAGATTTATAAGACTGTTAAATGGCAATATAGCTGTGTCTTTCTTCTGGTGGCTAAATTCCTGTACTGTCCAGAAAAGCTCCTAGTGGTCATCTCTTGCATGCTTGTACAATTGGCCCAGAAACTGGGAATTCAGGATGGCATGCTGTAAAGCCTAGGATCATAAATTTGTCCTACTGTTGAGTGCATTAGTTTGTTCAACTCTTCTCCAAATTGATTTATTAAATGTGGTCAAAAAGAAATGTTCCCTAACAGTGAAATTGATTTAACAGTAAGAAATTTATACTTTCCAGACTCTATTGCTGTATGTTGGAATAAAGGGGGAATTCTTGGGCCATGAAAATTTTGACCTAATGTAAGTAGGTCATATTTTCAGTTTCTGGCAAATATGTTATATTTATGTATTGACCTATGAACAATAAAATTCTAGCCTCACAAGTTCACTACTCTCACTTTTCTCCATGTTAATAGAAATATTTTAGTACCCCTGCACTAACAGCTTGGTGAAGAGTACTCTAAATATTTTTTGGTTATGGTTATAGTTTCCTTTGTAAGAGAGTACATATTCCTCTGTAAAAAGATCTGCAGAGATTATTCTCAGTTTCACTGGCTAGCACCTTTTTGGGAGCGTTTCCCAGCTGGAAGATACTGGCTACACATGAAGTGTTTCTGTTAGTGTAACCTGTTGGCCACTTATTGCAGCCAGTGCTGCTTTTATGTCTGTCACACACTGTAGTATTTTTTGACTCTTCAAACAGAGGGAAGAAAGAGTGGATTGGGAAGAACCTTGTTGCAGCTCCTTTGTGCCCAAAGATTTAAAGGCACAATATAGTTCCTGGCACTGTTACAGCTGGAGGGACATCTGTAGTTCTTAGAAGGAAGAAATCTTTGGATCATGTCAGTTGTAAGTAGCCTGTTCAGAGAGTTTTATCTTTTTAAGTAATTTGATACCCTTAATTTCTTTTACTGTAGCCAAAAACAGCACTGTGCTTGTCCTCAAAATCTGAAACGTACAGGGAGCTGTCTTAAAATTCTGATATTCATGCTTGTTACAAAACAAAACGCGGGCAAAAGACCTTTTGTCTAGATTCTGAGGCTGAAGTTTTAGGGCTTGACTGTAACCCAAGGTGGGGGTTCTGGTCTGTTTGGAATAGTGAGGTGTAGAAACCAACACACTGCTTACAGGAGGTGTTTGCACGAAAATGAGACCAAGAGGAAATCTAGTAACCTTTTGAGAAATAGTGCCTGGAGAAACATGAGCATCACTTATGCTTAGTCTTGTGCAAAGGTGTGACTTGGCTTCTGTGGATGACATTACAGCACTAGCAGTGTTTTCCTAGTGTTTGTCTCCAAAAGAAGGAAAAAAAAATGAGTACTTTCTTTACATTTGAAGTCTTAAGTCAAAAAGTAAGATCTGTCTTAATTTCGACAGCTCTGATTTGGTGGGAGATGGAAATCTAAAGCCAGCACTACCATCAGTGACTCCTGGCAGACCTATTTACAATTAGAAAACTCTGGAATTTTTTGCAGGTCCAGGCGTGACTCATCGATACGTAAATTGAATTTGCCTAAAAATTCCCCACCTTCTACGGTAATTCCTTATTATGTGTGTCAGAGGACATTAAAGATGTAAATACTGTGTTTAGTCCACAATTTAATTAAATTCTGATCTTTTCTACTGATTATAACTGGTTTCTACAGATTTTCATGATGTTTCAAGTAATTCTTTTAAATTGTGATCTAAATAAGCAGCTACATAATATTTACTCATTTACTACCATTTTATCAAGAATGTAAAGCAATTATTTTCCTAAGAAAGTGTTCTTCACTGTAACCTAGTATAATTAAGGAGGCCAGGTCCAACTGACACATATTTTAAGCTTGCATAGCAGAATGCAACATGAAATTTAGATCTCACCTAATGAAATTATTGAATGTAATTAGCTTTGCAAATTTCATCCAGCTTGCCCCACCTCTAATGCTGCTAAAAGCTGTCAGGTAATACACACTTAACCTTTGTAAAACCTTTATAATAGTTTGCCTGTAACACCGTAACAGGGTGTGCCTGATGTCTTTATGTTACTTGAATTGGTCCCAAGGCAGAGATTATTCTTTCCTACTCCTGCTGTCATTAAAGAATAGAACATTTTTTTAAACTCTTCAATATTTGAAAATAATTTAAGAATACAGCATAATTTTGCTTGAACTTCAGTTTATAGCAAACTTGGAATTTAGAAATTGTTGCCGTAAGTTCACTTCAGATTTTGAGATAGATTTTTAGAAAGAAAATTTTAGAAACTTTTCCATCTGGAAAAAAAAAATGGGGGGGAATGCATTTAAATAACCCCTCAACAGATTATTTAAGTAAGAGCTGGATTTTTATTTCAGTATTCAGCCATCTCGGTGACCTGTAGTCAGCATAAGAAAGAGAGATGGGGAAAGCAAGACAGGCTCTTGCAACACAGGAAACGATCCATCAGTCTGTGGCAGCCGTGGTGGGGGTGGCTGCTCAGACCTGGCACCTGGCACTGCAGGGGCAGCTGCTGCAAAGGCACGTCACCTGTGGCACAAGGTGTGACATCAGGCACTAGCCCAGCATTCACCCGCCCCATTTTTCCAAATATCGCACAGAACTGGCAGACACAAACCCAACATGTCTGAGAGTGATGGCTTTTAGGTCTAACCACCTCTCCTTTGCCAGTGATGAATAGGAGTAAGTCCAGAAAAAACCGTCTTTGCTAATTCCTTCACTCAGTTTTGACACCATTTGGTGTGTGCCTGCAGACATCATTAAGCTTCTAACAAATCTTTGCTACTGCTGTAAGGCATTTCTTTTATGTGCTTGTTCACGGGAGCTAAACCTTTACTGCAAGGTAGTGGTGTTTGTTTTTCCTTCTATGAATGAGCAACACTTAATACATTATGTAGTACATAGTTACATTTTGTAGTCTTGCTAGTGAAGAGAACTACTGAAACTGTTTTTTAAATTATCACCGTTTCCTTTAAAGAAAAAGCATGACATCAGATTCTTGTAATGTTGGTCAACAAAAATTGAAGAGGGATAGGGGAGAAAACTAGAAGCTTCTAAGCACTATCAGAGAAAAAATTAAATCTAAATTTTAACTGGAAAGGTCAAGATTAAATATAACTTCCATGAAAAAGACTAACTTTACATTTTTATAAATTGTGTAGTGGTCTGCATATCTGTGGAAGTACCAGACTTCTTCCTGGACACTAACCCAGCACCACTGCAATGGTGAGATAGCAGAGGCATGATAATGTACTTGTGTTGAGGTAATGACCTTGGTGTTACACGTTTTCCCTTACTGCCTGCAGATGTAAAATCACTGCATCATCCCACCTAGATTGGACATGAGATGTTGCACATCTACAGCCCCTACCAAGTCACCTTATTCCTGACTCTTGTGATATCCATTCAGAGATTAAGATCTCCTATTTTTTTTTTTCCTAAGCAGTGCAATACGTCCTCATCCATCCCTATCTTTTCTAAGAAAAATGATGCTATAAGTTAAAAAACCCAACAGACTGCAAAACCGAATACAAATTGCATGCCTTGTAGCACTACATTCCTTAAGGACTTCTGAAGAACTTGTAGGAGCAAGAGCCACATCAGATTCCTCCTGTCCAAGACAATGTAAGAAAACAAAATTCCACGTGTTTTACAAATTATATTTGAGTCCCAAGGGGATGGGAAGAACTACTAGCTAAGCTGAAATATAGAAATCTCACTCTCATACACAGATGGATTCATACAGAACTTGGGCTCTTGAAACTTCAGCAGAGTTCTCCTATCCCATCAAATTTTCACCTGAAAGTAAAGCCATTGCTGCTGAAGTCTTCTTTCTTTTACTGCTTCCTAGTCACATTAAGTACAACTGAGGTGACCATAAATGCTTTGGTGGACAGACTGTGTTCAGTGCTTTGAAATGGTGCCCAGTAAACTGGATTGTGGGATTTTAGCAAGCTGACAACAATGGAACAGTCCATCAACAATGGAACATTCTCCTCAAATGTCTCTCTGTTGGAGGTGGCAGGAGGAAATCTTGAAATTCATACCATTTTAGAAATGAAAAGATCTTTAGCCTCTAAATTCCTTAGTTCAAATTCTGCACTTTTTTACCAACTATGTAATAGTTTGTATGAAACAAACTTGTTTGTATGAGATGATTAGCATATCTACAATGTACGGAATAACCAGAAAGAGGTGACAGTGGCCAAGTAACAGCAGCAGGACAAAACACTCTGTTATCTCTGCAACCACCTCCTATCAGATAGCAGAGACAGGGCTTATTCATGTCTTTAAGAAAGAGATTATTATGCAGAACAATCTCAAAAATCTTTCCAAGTGCCTAGGGGCTGACATCTGCACAGTATTTTCTATTTTGGAGGCTTGCCAGCTGAAATAAACACCTTATCTATTCAGGAGAAAGAAGAGTGAGATGCCTGCCCAGACATCTGTCATTGTACCTGCTTCACTTCCTCTTATCAAGTTTTCTGGAACGAAGCATTGGGCAGCCAGACTAGTTACTTTGTACAGGAGACCAGACAGACTTAATATTCTTCTATCATCTTTCTGAAAAACAAAGTGCTGAGTGAAACAAGGACGAATCCTTTAGAGGCATGGTAAGTGGCAAGAGGGATAATCTTCCATGCTTAGGTGCCTGTTGTTTTCCTGCTTTGGGAGAAGTAGCATGCAGTGGGAGCAGATCTGCCTCATAGTGAGAAGGTTGCACAGCTCCTCTCATCACCCCGTCATGGAAGTGTGAGCTCTAGCAGATTACCTGTCAAAAACAGTCTCTGAAATCACATCTTGCCTGAACTAGAAGACTGGGCTACCACAAAGAAATGTTTCCATCACACATAGCACACTGAACTCTGCACCTAATGTAAGTTTTGCTGGCCTGAACCCTTGCCTCATTTCATTATGCTGTTTAGAAGCCTACAGCAACCAGATAAACCACATCTAAAGCTTGAAAAACTAGAGAGAGAACGCATTAACTAAGCAGGTGGAAAGGGAGAACATCTGTTTTTTCACGTTTGCCACATTCCCAGCAGGAGGAAGGTTAAAGCTAAGGAGAATAAAAACAGCTGCAAGTTCCATTTTAATAGCACTATCTAGGACAGTGAACTTTGAAGAGAATGGAGTGAACACACAGAGTCTGGACACCCTGAACAGCACATAGATTCACAGACACACCAGCTGGCAGCTCTGCTTTACTTGCAGGCGCAATGTGAGGAGTGGCAGGACACTCATTGAAAAAGCTATGTCAAAGATGGTTTAAACCCTGTTCAAGGACAGTCTTCAAAGTGTTTATCAGCTCACCATAAAACTGCTAGGAGAAATTACAACCTGTCTTCCTCTTCATTCTGATCTTTGTTAGTATATCCCACATGTTGTCACTGCTGCTTCTGATACAGCGACTGCTACTGCAGCCTTCAGCTTCTACACTATGTTCCCTCCTTCAAAAACAGACCAGCACATGCTCCTGGATAACTGTGTTGGTTCACCATAAGTGGTCTACATTGAATTAAATTAACTTTGTATTCTTAAAGTTCTTAAATATTTCCTACCTTCTCACAGCTCAAAGTTAGTTTCATTTAGCTCTGAATTTAACAAGATCATTTGCTCCAACTGTGTTATTCTCCTTATGTCACAAACAGCTGTTTCAACCTGGTTAGAAGAAATTTTCATATACAAAATGCAGATTCTTCTTAGAATGGTATGACCTTTAAAAAGTATTAGTGAATCTTATATTAACATACCACTTCCAGAAATAATGATTCTGAATATGCAAATTTAAGAGTTTTGGCAAGTACAAATGGAGATTCTGGATCATGCCTTAATTTAGCATTAAGAAATCAAACTACTTTCTTTAAGATACTGAGAGACATCCTATGTGGCTTTTGAGCACCAGGTATTAATGTGAACATAATGCAAATCTCAGGATGCATCCCTTATTTCCCTGGATGATTCAGAAATACCTCTGCACTCAATTTCAACCTTTTTTTCAACTGGAAAGATGTACAGCAGCTGCTGCTCATTTCATAAAATTCATGTCCTACAGAAGACTATCATACAGATGCTTCAGACTTCCAGCTGACAGACCCTAAGGACACAGGTTAGCAGGGTATTTAGTAATCTGTGGTTTTATTCCATCTCCTGTCTCCAGCCATTCCCTTGGCACAGTTCTGTGTCATTATTTTGTATAGTCTGTAACCTTATTTGGTAAAGACTTTTATCTCAGGGCAAGTTTAAAGATTATGCTAGGTCATTGCTTCTATTCTTCCATTTTCAGTTTGCTTAACATTTCCTGTAACATTAGCATTTATAGAAGCATATGAAACAGGGCATTAAGAATTACAGGGTTTAACCACAGCAATGATCAGCTTTTACAGCCTGAAATTTAAGATAAAAAGCACAGGATTTTCTTCTGAAAGTATTCAGTTTAGGAGAAAAAATGTCTTCCTTAGCTATGTTTCTTCTCAAAACTGGTAAGCAAGATATACAGTGCATGGACCCCAATACCTACTCAAGAGAATCTCTCAAGGTTTGCAACTAGATCTCTTGGTGAAAATAAACAAATAAATTACAATATCCTCACCCCAATAAGTTATATTGATAAATTCATGCAGTATTTTAGTTTTAGAAGGTTTTTGGGTTTTCTCTTTGCGTTCTTAGAGCAGCCTGACAGTAAGACAGCACAAACTCCTCAAACAGATGCTGTCCTTGAAAAAATGGGTGCTTTTTCCTATCAAACCCCTCTCTGGGACTTTTGGGTGTGCAGTGATGACTGTACAGGTTTGCCTCATTTCCCCTCATAGTAGCTGGAAGGCTTGGATTGTTGTAACAGGAGACCAAGTAGCAGCCTGCCTCTTCCATGCAGAAAACAAGTGGGGCATTCAGGTAGTACACGCTGTTTTCTTGCTTGGGGTGATTGGTAAAGTCACAGTGCAGTGATGTATACTTAGAAAAACAAGTCTTTGTAAATAACTTCCATTGCCAATATTATGTTGTGAATATTTCAGAAGAAAGTTGTGTTTTGAGGTAGGTGTTGGCAGCACTTTTTGTTTCAATGAGCATAGCTGGAAACGTCAATAGCCATTACGTGATGAGGTTCTGTTTTGCAAGTCATCTCCCATTTTACTTTTCTGTATTCATTCTTTATTTCGTATCATGCACACAAAAAGAGAAGGTGATGCTTCTAGTTTAGGCTAAAAATACATGAAAAATTATTTGGGTATTATTGTGGTTTAACCCCAGCTGGCAACTAAGCCTCACACAGCCATTCACTCACTTTCCCCAGTACATGAGCTTGTCTGGAACTTTCTCAGAAAGTGTGGTGGAGATAAAATACTGTACTCACCTGGTGAAATCCTTGCTTCAGTGCTACTCAGACAGTCTGATTGAATGTTGCAGAAAAATTACTCTCCTACCAACCCTTTCTTGTGCCTTATTGACGTTTCAGATTTTCTGCAAACCTTTGCGACTAGGCTGACCGGCTCCATTTTACATGCTCAGTTTACATGTTGGGATTTCTATTATTTGATTCAGTCTTAACCAGCAAAAGTGTTGCCTTTAGAAGTACAAAATGAGTACTCACACCCATATGTTTCAATATTCAAAAGAAACCTGAGATCATAACAACAACATTGTTGTCATTCATCTTTCTCTGCATCAACTTAACTGTAGAAGTCCCTCCTGACCTGCTCAGCAGGGAGGAGAACTAACAACCTTCCTACAGGCTGAACAAGGTGTGCCAGTGTGAGGCAGAGCTTTCATAAAGCACTTTGAAGGTAATACTACCTTGTAGCAAGTTTTGTTAGTGATTTGATTCTTGAACCTTGGTAATGCCAGCCTTGGCAAACAAAAAAGGCTGCCAGGCATTAGCAATCTTCACCATATATGGATATTGCTAGGTAGGACTGCAGAAATTAGCTTTTGGGGCTAAATTTGGTAGATAAAGGGGTGACCCAATTTGGAAGGCTGCTGATGAATGCAAGAAACAAGCTAAATCCCAAATCTGAAATAGGAAACCTTTAAAACAGGTGCTGGGAGTAATATTTGTGCACCAGAGTGAAGCCTTTTATCCTGCTGTAATTCCAGGTCTGGGTGGCTTGCATATACTGCTCCCACCTTTTAAGGCTACATAACTTCTAACATATTCTGTTGTTAGAGACCCAAATATTACCAGATTAAGCTGGGAGAATTGAATGCTCTCAAACCTGAACTTTTTGCCTTTTTTAAGAGACATGGCTCTACAGTTGATCACTCCTTAAAGGCCTTTGTTTTTTTTTGTTTTTTTTTGAAGTACACTCTGTGAACCTTGATATTCAGTTGAATTTGATGACTTCTTAATCTTAACTGTCAGCTGGAATCTTCACAACTTAATTATTCAGATATAACAGAAACTGAGACGTTAATAATAAACTCAGAAATCTGCTGCTTAACCAGCTGTCTTGTTAATTATGGTAACAACACACTGGCAATTGCTTTGATTAAAACACCTTGGGTTTGGTTTTCCTTTTCAAGCCCCAATCATTATCCATACGGATTCAGTTCTGCTGTGCTCTCTCCCTTGCTAAGCATGCAGAGGAGCACACCAGGTCCTCTGGAGAGGCTGCTGTGAAGCACAGGACAAGGACTCTGCCTCAGAACATCCCTGTGTACTTTAATGCTTCAAGCTCCTGTGTAACTGGTAAGGAACTCTCTATTCTGCCTCATTCTGAAATAGGAAGTGCTGTTTCTTTTCATCTGTTGAGGTGCAATGCAAAGGCCAACTCTCCACCCATTCTGAACATAACATTCCTTTGGCACTATCTTATAAAAGCTGAGGCTGTGCTGAGGAGACCAAGACACTCCTTCAGCCTCCTCAGGAAAGTCTCGTGACTGGTTGGAAGGATGAAGCTCCTGGCACTTTGTGGCTTTTTGTTCGTCTGTCTTTTGTGCCTCACTGTCTTTGTTGCAGAAGGTACAGTACTCTAGTCTTCTAACACAGCTTTCTCTTTTCCTGTTCTTTCCTTTTTTGATATAAAATGCTTATTTACTGTGTTGATTTTAATTAAAGGAAACAAACAGAGCTTGACAATGAAAAGGAGGATTGAGCTTAGAAAAGGACTTAGACTGCAGAATGTGGCAGCATATCAGTGCTTTGGTTTGTACAGTAGTGTTTCCTCTGCTATAGCCTGGTGCACAGCATGATTAACTTTTACCTTAATCTGTGTTCTGAAATCTGCTCTTCTGAAAATACATTCTATTTTCCCAGAAGATAACCAGCCATCCACCAATGTAAAAATAGTATAATTTTCTCAGTAGTGGAAAATGTGTTAATGGAAAAAGCTCTATCCTTATGAAATAAGAGAACATGAATCAGGTTAACAGAGTACATGATAAGTTCTTTATAGAGCAGTGAAACAAATCAGAGTAATTCTTCTGATGTTCAATCATTCTAAACTTTGTTTTCCTTTGTTTTTTTTGTTGGTTGGTTGGGATTTTTTACCACTGATAATCAACATTTCATCTGAAGTACCTTGAGGCACTTAGTTACCATTTTGCAGTATTCCAAATTCACAGAGCAGTTAAAATCCTGAAAACAGAGGATTTCCCATCTGTCTATAGCCACATCTCTGCAGATGTCCTTGTGCATTTGTAGAAGGACAGTTCAGTAGCATTTTTAAATTGAGAGGTGCACTCTAGAGTTACCTGTGTGGATTTGAGGTTTAATATTGTGAATCTGTCAGATTCACCATAATTTTTCACAGTGTGTATTTTATACAAGATGTAGAAGGTAAATGTGAGATAAAGAAAAGCAAATAAGCTAAGTGTCCAAAGGTCAGGAGCAGCAGACGTGCCATGCTTGATATTTTCTAGAAACCTTTCTAAGAATCGCTTTAGGTGTAAATATGAGCATGGAGAAACATGTGGAAGCTGTTTTTCTAATTGGTTAAGTCAGCTGCCCAGTTTTGTCATTTACTGGTGTCTGTGCTGGTAGAGTTGTTTGCCATAGGAGTGGTACCTGAAGCCCTTCTGCTCTCTTTGCCTTTTCTACTTCTTTTTATTCAGGTTTTTCCATAACACTTGAGGAAAACTTTAGGAACAGTGCAAGGGGAGTTGTAGAATTTCTAGAAGTGTCTTCAGGAGCATAAAGGAAGCCAGCCCAGGAAGGACAGGAGATGGCCCTATCCATAAAACACAAATGTGAATACCTGCCAGTTCCCATAAATAGTGTTTCCTCCTTGTTGATGTGCATGGTACTTCCATGAGTCACAAGGTGGGGAGGAAACGTGCAAAGGACACTGTTCCTTATCTGTAAGCACCGATGTCAAAGTAAAAGTGTCTGGGTGTGCAAGATAAATGTACTTTGCATGTTAAACCTGTTACATCAGAACTAAATTATGGTGGTGAGATAGCTCAGCCTCCATCACCAGCCTGGGCTGTAAACTGTACTCAGTGATTGCCAGAAACGTTGACCTTATGTTAGATTTTGTTGATGAGAAATCATCTGTCTCTGTTCTTTCTGCTCCACCCCAGCTCCAGAGTAATCATTTTTTTTCCCCCCCTTTATAGTGACTGGTACTGTGGTCAATTGCAGTCAACATCTCACTTATTTAGGTGTGGTGGGAGGGAATATTTCAGTGGCTTTGCCCATCCAAAGCAATTTATTCTACACTCCCGTGCATCTGGACACAGAGATGCTCTTTTTTCCTGTTGGTAATTTTAAATATTTTCTTAAAGTGGTGTAACTGTAATTGTATTGCCTGCCAGTGTGACATTTTGAAGGATAAAGAAGTCTTTACAATGTGTATCTGATGCATCTATGAGTAATGATGGAAAAGAGCAAATAAGTTCCTGTTCCACGCTAGGGACAAAGCTGTGCAGAGATCTAAAAAGCAGTCATGATAATCCTTTGTTTTACAGATCTCTCCACACAAGGATGTCAGTGGTAAATACAGTAAGCAATATGTCTGTGGACTGACACATTTGCTGTATATGTACAGTTATTTGCATTACCTGTCTCCACTGATAATGTATTATTTTTCACCCTTAGGTCAGAAGGTTAGAAGACGCTGCTGCCTAAAAGCATCCCAGCTCAACAAAAATGCGCATAAAGGTAAAAAGGTTTACAGTTTCATTAGATGAATTAGGTAATCATAAGAGAAAATCACAGCACTCTGGGTTTTTTCCATCTGCAAACTTCACAGAATTTTCTATGCGGGTAAATATTAGCTTCAATGAATCACTGAGAACTAGTTCTCTTTTTCTTAGGAAACTTAATGAGTCTTTGGATTGGGAAGAAATGAGATTAGAAGAGATTAAAATCCATGTAATTCCCATAGCATGAAACAATTAAGAGAAATATGATCAAGTCTGATTAAAGGAGTGTCAATGTTCCTCACTGATAAGAGCAGTTGCAGAAGTGAAATATTATCCTGGCTTTGCCCTGCTGTATTCCATCACCATTCATCTGTGGCTGTATTCATCTTTATGTTTTGAGAGATCAACCAAAGTGTCGTTCTGCAAATTCCCAAAAATCCAATTTTTGAACTCACAGCTTTACCAGGAACAAAAATTAGCTGAGATTGAATTTGTTCTAAATTTGTGCATCTAAAGACTGTGCAAGTAAAAGTACATAATATCCCTGGTTTCAGTGAGACCCCAGTGGAAAAAAAGCTAAACCATGAACAAGTCAAGGATAAAAGGATTAGTGTGCTCTTTAGAATCTTAGCATCTTAAATCTTAATGTTTCTAAATTCAATGAAATGTCTAGCTGATAACTTCTGTTAAACTCTAAGGATAAAGAATTTGATCTAGAATAGATTTCCTATTTCTGATCTTTTAATCATAAAATTAGTAATTTGAAGTTCTGAACAAATTCATTCTAGCTGATAAAATACCTTAAATGCTTTATTACTTTTTATATTTAGATAACTTTAGTGGAAATCTTTGTGTTACTCTACAGTTTTCCTTTAACTGGAGCCTTTCCTTCCTGTCCAGTCTCCCACTGCTGAATCATGGCCTCTGTTTTATAGGCAGAGTCCCATTGGTACCAGGAGCAGTGAACAAATAGCAGAATTATTATGGTCAGGGATTTGTAGCTGTCTGGGGCTCCTCATTTAATCAGCAGGTATAGTAGCAACTGAGGACTTGAGCAATAGCAGGTTCCCAGCTGGCCCACAAGGCCTGGGGGGATGTGCAGTGCCAGAGGTACAGAGGTGGCTTCTGTCACTCCTGGCCTGAGCTGGATTGCACGTGCTGCTGCCTGCCTGATCCTGCCCCTTTTCCACATTACTGAGACTTCATGTGATCAGCACAGCTGTTACTATTCATTCTGAGTACTTTGTGCTATCTGACAAAATTGGGGGTGTTTCCGGCCTTTTTACACGCAACAGGCATGAAAACTCTCTGCTAAAAGTGCTTGCAAAGAGAACGTTCCTCTGAAAGCAGACTTCTCTTTCCTGGGGATGAAGTCCAGTGATGCTGGTCTCACAGAGAAGGTGTTGTGCTGAGGGGGAGAAAGGAGTACAGAGGAAGCACTCCATTAAAACCTGTAAATTCACCACAAAGATCTCCTACAGAGGGAATCTGAAATGCTTTCCTCTGCTGCGTACACAGTAATATTTTATGATCTTTGCTTGTCCCATTACACTCTGCCCTGCTTCTCAGAGCATTCCAATATGCTTACTGTAATCATCTGTCCTTACCTGCAGCCAAACCTTTTTTAGGTCAGGGATTGTTGTTTATTTGCTTCCGTATAAGGTGCATCTTTCTGCTGCAAATGACTTCCTCAGATCTGCTTGTATCAAAATGCTTGATCTGAATTGGTTTCTACTCTTATTGAGAGGCAGTTGTAAAAGCTTGGGCCTAATGCAGCAACTGCCCAAAGCTGAATTCTTCTGTTTTAATGTGCGGTTCTTGACCGGAATTGTACAATGTTGGCTTTGTTTTGTATTGTTGCTATGAGATTTCTGGGTGACTTGTGCTGTCTTTTTTAGGGGGTTATTACTTGCTTTATAGTCTGCAGGAAAAGCACAGGGACTGTTTTTCAGCATTGCTCTGTGCTGTTCTTTGTGCTCGGCAATTGCCATGGGCAAGCTGCAAAACCACTTGGAGACCAGCTCAAGGTCTTGAGGAGAGGGTTATGTATAACCATATATAACCACACTGGCTACTTCTTTTGAAGCAAAACCACTGATTACCTAGAATGTTGTCATTCCATCAGAAACAGTTGCTGTCCCAGAAAGCAAATGCTTCAAGCCAATGTCAATCTATGGCTTCTGACCAGGAAAAAGGGAGACTGTGATGATAGTAAGGGGAAGATGCTGTTTAATGTGTCAATTGAAGAATTCAAGCTCTGGAGAGACAGTAGCACCATCCTGTGTCTATGAAGACCTTCACCGGACTATAGGAACTTCCAACAGCAGCAAACTTGCAGTGATTGAGCACCCTCACTACAGGGAAAATAGGCTGCTGGGAGTCAGTGACCTCCAGCAACTAATGAAATGAAAAAAAAATTGCCATCACGTTCCTGTTTATTTTCAGATCACTGCTAATCTAAGCCTGCCCACTCAAACATGGCTGAATTTCAGATATTGAAAGTTTTGTGCCATTCTCCACACTCCCAATTAAACAAATCTCTCAATTTTCTCTCTTTTTCATGTTTGTTTTACAGGTAGAAGTTTTAAAATTGCTACTGTGGAAACAAGGAGACCTTGCAAGCCTTGTTCTCAGCGAGTCCCTCTGTTTTCTGGACCACTTCCACAGCTAAAATAAGCAGACTGAGAGGAGGATGAAAAGCATCTGCCTACATGCGCAACCAACAGTGCCTCACTATCTTGAGGACCCTCCTTTGACAGACAAGACATGAGTGTACATTGCTTTCTCTCTGGGAAAAGGCTTCATTACTTTATGTTAATTCATTAATGTTTATTCATTCCTTCACTCAGGCACCTTTGATAGTATTAACCTGGCAGAAAGAGTCTGGCAAAGCTGTCTGGCTGTCACCAGACTTTGTGTCAGTGGAATGTTCTTCTGTATACCAAGCAGAGATTTAGCTCCTCAAGTAAGAGAATGAGGAAAGCTGGTGGAAGAGATAGCTGAATTGTACTGGTTTGCATTTCTAAATGCCTTTTAGGCATTCCATTGCCTAAAGGGTGGTGAAGGGCTGATGCTTTTGTTTCTAGTTATCAGTATACATGTATATTTAACCATTTCTTGAATCATTTATTTTATAGTAACAAAGGTGTTTGTTTATATGATCATCAATCATTGATGATTTTTCCTGCAGCCCTCCTGCTCGATGCTTGCAATCCACTTGGAAATAAATTTCTACAAATGATAAAAATATCATCATTTACAAAGGGCTGAGAAACTAGATAAGCAGTTTATTAAAATAGTGGTGATTGGCCAGATTCAAGTAAGCTTCTCAATATGTCTTCCAAGGGGGCTAAATCTGACTTTGATTTTAAAGTGGCCTAGTTTTAACTGCCTTAAGAGTGTCATCAGGTGGTTATTGAAGAGCATACTGAAAAGATATTAAACCTAATCAAATTTCATCTGTTCCTCTGAAGCCAGAAGGCAGCTGTTCTTTCAAGACAGCGGAGTTGTGTGATCACCGCAAAAAACAAAGCTTACTGGAGCATGAAATAAATGCTAAGAATAATACCAAAGGGCTGAATAACAGAGAAACTGAAGCACCTGCTGATACTTTAGCCATGTATCATCTGTCCTTTCCTAACTGTCCTCTGTGTTGCTGCTATTTCTCTGCCTGGGGGAGAGTCCTTAAAACTGAATTACTTGCTTGTTCATAAATTCAGTTCTCCTTCTAGTGAATATGAGGAGGAGTAGAAACCTTTTCTGCTGCTGGGTAAATTGCAGATTGCAAACAGTAATTTTTCTGTCAGTCCTCATAGTACTACTCTTTTTCTTAACATAATTGTCAGTATGATAGAAATGGTTTCAGTGCCCGTCACAATTTGGGGGAGTTGAATGGGAACAGTCAGAGGTCTGCTGTAACTCACACAGGCAAATGCAATTCCAAAAGGTCAGGTTTATGGGCACTTGCTCAGGGTCCTGCTCTTATTGAGAATGTTTCTATTGTACTGAACAATTGAACCTATTTCTGGCTCTTCTGTGTGCTTGCTATTACTTTATTTTCATATTGGTTTCAAGAGTAGGTAGATCTGACACTCAGCTTCCTATTTTTGAAGGCCTGACCATGCATAGCATTTTTTATATCAAGGATAAAGGAACTGCCAGTCCTCCTTGCAAGACCTCTGAATCAGGAGGTTGGTGAAGGAATTGTGTTTCACTGTTCAGTTGCTGGTCAGGGAGCCAACATATTTTATTTCTGTTGTTTTGTGGAGCTCACAGAAAAAAATCTGTATAATATAAATGACAAGTAAATGTAAAAAGTATTTTTGGTATTGTTTGCAGCAGGGTTTTTCTCTGTAAAATATGGCCATGTGTTTACAGCTCTGTATAAAGCTTCACTAACAGGTTTGAAGATTCCGTTTGCTAATGTGAGTTTAAGGCCTTTTATATTTGAGAAATGCTCTAATATTTTCCTCTTTGCCTTACACCCTCCTTTGGAGCAGCATGCTCCAAACTCTCCAACCCTCCTTCAGGCAAAATGTTCCCTCTGAAAAGAAAAGCATAAGCCCTAGAGACCATTAACACAATTCTTACAGAAATATTCTGTGTAGACACACAATTTGTGGTGGTTGGGGTGGGGCTGTGGCAGAGCCTCATCAGCAATGGGTGAACCTCTGAGCAGCAGGTGAGCAGCACTGACAGCAATGAGCATGGAGTGCCCAGGGGCACTGACCAACCACCAAAGGGAGCAGAGGGCACACAGGGGCAGTGCATCAGCATGAGGGGATAAAAGGCTGGGCTGGAGAACAAGAAGGGCAATGCTTGCAGCCTTCTGGAGTGGAATGATGTTACTCTGAATAGGCAGACACCTGAAGCCTTCTGATGTGGTATGGTGTTACTCTGTATGGGTGAATGCCTGAAGCCTTCTGAAATTGTATGGTGATGCTCTGCGTATGGTGGCTGTCTGGACTGTGGCTTGTGCTGTGACAACTCTGCATCTCTGGAGATATCCCAGCACATAATTTAATGTACTTTAGTAGGCCTCAGTCCCTGGTTGGGGGCTCTTCCAGCTAAATGTACTACTTGTCTAAAGTCCTAGCCTTGATTGAGCAGACTACAGCAGGAACCTCCAAATAATTTCAGTATGGATTGTGACTGCTGCCCAAATGCCTTGTTGCTTCATACAGAGGTATCAGAATGTTGTGTGTCCTCTTCAAAGTAATTCCTCAGCAGAGTTTGACTCTTATGTACCAGGCCATTTCCCCATGTGCTACAACAGAGCTACCATCTGATCATGGTTTCACTTACAGGCATCTGTTCTTCCTTTTTTATTTTCCTTTCACTTCTACATGTATTTGTCTGGCATTACCAGAAGAGAAACATATTTGTTCAGTGGCTTTTCAAAATACACAAGCTGTATGCTTATATAAAGTAAATTTATCTTGTCCAAGCTGACAAATGCATTTTTTGTGGCTTGTGTTTGTGTGTGCAGTCGGCTGTCAAGCAAGAAAATTGCACAGCCCTTAAGTTGCACTAAAGATATTTTTGAAGTGTCTCTATGCCTGACAGAACAGATGTTGAATCCTGGTCTGACCCTGTCAATTAAGTGAGCCAGGTGCCTCCTCACTTTGTTTACAGCTTAATACCACCAGCTAACACCAAATCAGTCTGTTTTATTTGGCACTGACTGTGAATTGTCAGGAGCACAGGAGAAATGATCCCTGCTGGTAGGGACTGTTGGTTTAGAGGCAAGTTTTTGGGATCTCTTTTTCTAAGGTGGTAGTAAGAGAAATAAAAATATGTATTCTTTATAAAAAATGTTATCCCAAAAGCTGTAATGGGGGCTCTTGATACTCGCTTTTCAGCTCTCTAGAGTGGCTCACAACTCAAGGACCTGGGTATCCTCAAGGAATTCATTATTTTGGCTCTAGAGAAGATCTGTTTATCCAAAGTGTGGACTACAGGGGCAACTTCTTGTGATCCCATTTGCCAGGAAAACTACACTTCATGAACAATGTCATCTCAAAACAATAATGTCAGCTGAAATATAAAAGCAGAAGGATGTTTTCTGTGTAGATACATGGCTAACTCTTGCCAAAACTGAGTAGAAGACTCATGGTGGCTTCAGTATTCATTGGATCAAGTCTGAGAACCTGTTGCCTGACTCTGTTTTGTCCAAAGTTATTGCTAGCTAGTTTTAGGAAAATGTCAGATTGTGGAGGTAGGTCAGATGCATATGCATTTTTTAACAGAGTTTTTTCTGAGGAGAATTTATCCAAAGCTTGTCTCTTTTGTCCCTCTTTTAGATTGAGAGGAAAACCCACTTATACAGTCTTTTTTACTTCAGTTATCACTAGATATAAGCAGTTTTCTTTACCATAGCTAATTGTTCTGCAGGACTAATTTTTTAAATTGCTGTTGGGGAGAAAGGAGAGCTCCCTAATGGCAGAAGCAAGGGTGTTGGTTCCAATCCACGTGTGCCTTCAGTATTATAAGACTTAGAGCAGCCATTGGATAATCTACCTTGCTTTTGAACACATGACTGTTCCATCATGCTTTGTCTTCTGATCTTAGAGCAGGGCAGAAGGAGTACAGAAGGAGTGCCCAAGAATTACTCCTGTTTTCAGTGTCTCAGTAGTGGATCTCTGCTAGAATAGTTCAAGATATGGATTTGTTCATCTTGTCATTCAGCCTTTGTGCCAACATCTGTTTCTGTGTTTAAGATGTACTGACTGTGAGTATCTTTAAGTGTGAGGGATTTAAACCCACGTTTCCAGGCTGATATTCCACAAGGGAGCTAAGGACAGATTTCCTATAGGATAAGCACCTTACACTCACAATGCCATCTGGTCAGGCTCTGAACACGTTGTCAGAGAAATCAGGTCACTGTGTGCCTTTGAGTGATCCTCAGGTGAACGTGACTGGTCTGGCTTCTGCAGCCTCACAGCCACAACAACCTCAGCTGATTTGTGGAATAAGGACTTTACAATTAAAAACTGTAAAGCAGGTAGGTTTTATTCCAGCAGGAATAATGTTGCCAGGTATATTTTATTCCGGCAGGAATAATGTTGCAGGTATGTTTTATTCTAGCAGGAATAATGTTGTAGCTATGTTTTAATCCATCTGGGATGCATGGGGGATATTTCCACCAAAGACAAGCATACCTCGTGATTGCAGGTTTAAGTACACATTGATCCCCCAAGCCCACACCTCCCTGCCTGCCCATTCCCTGCACAGAGTCTTTGGTGGTCATGGGTGGGTTTCTTTCATGAAGTAACGTCATCTTCCTCAATGTTCACTGCTTGACCCTTTCTTCTGGGCAGGCTCAGTGGAGGTTTGGCTTTCTGTCATGTCAGTTTGTCCTGGCCAAAACCAGGAGCCTAGTTCTTGCTGGCTCCTTAAGCAAAAGGTTCTGCTTTACGGATTTCAGCAATACCTGAGTATTGCTTTACTGTTTTCTTATCATTATGGCCTTTACCTAGCAACTAAATTTTTGTGTTCTGTTACAAGTTGTCTCTACTTAGCAAGTTATATTCCTGTAACAAACTATGTTCTGTACTTTTGCAAATTTGTTAAATAGGCTATATATATTTCTGTTTTCCTCCACCTGCCTAAGTACATTATATGCTTCTAAAATTCTGAATTTTCATATACATATAATTTCCCATATCACAGTTCTCCCAAGAAGCTCTCACACCAGGCCCAGTTTGCCAGACACTTGGGCTGCATCTGGGATGTTCCTTTAGGAGCTGATTGCTCTCAGCTGCTCATACAGCACAGGCACTCAGGGCTGATGATTTACACCTGGTCAAGGATGCACTGGGGCCCCAGCATTCAAAGGTTCCACCACACAAAAATACCTATTTGTTAACTGCCCACCAGGCACCTGTACATGTAGGTACAGAGTTTGTGGTGATTGGAGTAGGGCTGGGCCAAGCCTCATCCCCAGTGGGCACAGCTGTGAGCAGCAGGTGAGCAGCACTGACAGCAATGAGCATGGAGTTCCCAGGGGCACTGACCGACCACCAAAGGGAGCAGAGGGCACACAGGGGCAGTGCATGAGCATGAGGGGATAAAAGGCTGGGCTGGAGAACAAGGGCAGATAATTGCAGCGTTCTGGAGTGGAATGGTGTTGCTCTGTATGGGTTGAAGCTGTCTGAAATTGTATGATGACACTCTGGGTGTTGTGGCCATCTCAACTGCGACATGTGCTGCGACACATACGATCATTTAACTGCACTGCTGTGCACACCATTTGTGTTGTGTGCTGCAGTCACAGCAATGGTTGCATCCTGGCTAAAGGAACTCTGAGTACAAAAGCTGAAGAGCAACAGGGTTTCCCCTCAAGCACCTGACAAGCAAGGTGCTGCTTAGGTCACTGAAGAAGAGTGCTTTTGTGTTGAGTTTTGTCATGTTGTTTGGTCCTCAGTGCTGATGCCAACCTCACGGGGCAAAAAGACGTATTCCTGAGGCATCCTTTGATGCTTGCCTGGTCTCTGAAAAGCAAATCTCTGTAGCATGTCCTTCAAATTGTCTCCCAAAACTGAGATGCACTGGAAAATGCTGTCTTGGCTAGACAAAGATTCCTGTTTGCAGTGTCCCAGAACCCTGTGTCCCAGTCAGTGCCAGTTGTGTGATCTGTTCACTGAGCAATGCCAAAACCTGTTTGCATCACAGATTTCTTCCCAAGGGATCAGTATGCCTGTATAGGAAGATGTTTTCATTTAAAAAAAAAAAAAAAAGTGTGAAAAAGTCCATCTGTTTATGAATGTTATCAGAGAAACAGTGAGGTGGTTGAAAACAAGACTATGAGCTGAGATAATGCAGCAGTGTGTTCAAGTCCCTCTTTAAAGCATTCTTTTTGACTCAGTGGCTTTCCAGTTGTTAACTTCCATTACTTGGGAAACCATAAATTATGGCAATTGGCACTGAGCTCTTATCTTGTTGTTTGAGTGTACCAAGGTTAAACAATTCAGCGTTTTTCTTTTACTTAGTTAAATATATACCAACACTGCTGCTTTATTCTGCACACATCTTCAGAAGCGTGGTTGATGAAAAGAGAGAAAGCACTCTTTGTGTCTTGACCTTAACCTTGTAAGCTTCACCTTTGATAGTCTTTGAAAGGAGCTCCTCTTAAATTTCCATTTAAGTCAGGACTCAGCAGTTTCTAAAACAGATCCTTGAGTCTGAGCAGTAAAGTCAATCTACTATTCATAATTTTATTATAAAATGTGCTTTGCACTTTTTCCTGTCTTTCTGAACAAAACTTTCCATTTCCTTCTTCAACATTCTTTCCATGCTTTCTTTTGTTTCTGAACATGTCAAGTCTTCCTCCTTGTTATTTCTCATTGAATAGAAAATTAATATTTTGCCTCTTGGCATGATGGTCCCTCACCCCTTCTTTGTCTCTGTGGGATCTCAAAGAAATTCTGCAGGTGAATTTCCTCAACTGCTGAACTACATTAATTTGTCTCCATGAAATTCTGTCCATGAGACTGACTGGAGTGTATATTTTCAAAAATCTTGTAAAATGGGGCTACATTGCCTTTTTTGCTTTCAGACATTAATTTTGTACCAAGGACACTTAGAGGATTTGAACATCTCTGTTTCAAGGCCCCATCTTAAAGCCACAGTGTTAGAAGGGATTTTTCTGTCATTTAATTTGTATTTCAGCATTCACTGCAGTAACTTTGGACTGTATAATCTTAGTTAGCAGATGTGGAAGTCTTTTCTCAGATATTTTATTAATTCCTCAACATCTATTGTTGAGATTCTTGCAATGCAATTATCTTGATTTATCTTATTGATAGATTGTTTAAAAAAAAAAGCCAAGTAAGTACAGCATTTTGAGCTAAAGTACTAGAAAGTGTGGGTGGAGATGGTGAGAGCACAGTGCTCATAGGTAGAGCTAGTAGGAATGAAGAGACAATCTTTAGGCTCTCACCAGGTTAAACTATTTGATTTGAGAACCATATACACACAATGATTGTAGAAATCTCTCCAGGCAAAGAGTAAATAGCTGATGGAAAATGCAAGTGGGAATTGAGCAACAGTCTCGTGTTTTGGAGGTAAATTACTTCAAAGCTGAGTATTTAATGTTCTTGTAATAGAAAATCTGTTGACACATACCTTGTTTTCTAGGTTAAGGACAAGCACTGCTTTGGTATAAGGCTGCCTGAGTACCCAGGTTTCCTCTGGACACAGCAATCCAAGGCAAAGGCTGGTGTATGCCCTGGCCATGGGGATCTCCATACCCTAACAAGGCAAGTGTATAAGGCTGCCTGAGTACCCAGGTTTCCTCTGGACACAGCAATCCAAGGCAAAGGCTGGCCATGAGGATCTCCATACCCTAACAAGGCAAGTACCTTGTCACTTAGTCCAGTATGAGGGTTGCTGACTTGTGGGATTCCCTTTTGAGAATGGTTTAAGGCACACACCTGCATTCCCAAGAGAGATCATCAGAAGAGCCACCTGCAGTCACAGTGTTACACATTTATTTATCTGAGTGAAATCCAGGGGCTGCATCACCCTGTGGCCGAAGTGCTGTTGTGGTTCAGAGCTGATCTCTAGCAAGGGCTTTGGTTCACCTGCAGTCTTTGCATTCATGCCATTCCTGTACTGAACAGCTGAGTCTGGTCAGACATGGCAGTGAAAGGAGCATGTTTAATTTTCATACATCCCCTGGTTCAACAAGTCGTGTTACAGTCTTGTAAGCAGGACATCCACACAGGGATGCCCATGGCATGCACGCCAGCCAGGAGATTTATGGGGAGAACACAAGTGCTTCTTTGCTCTGCCTAAACAAGTATCATTATTTTTCTCAGCCACACTGAGTAAACTATAAAATCTTGATTTATTCATTATTCACACCCCAACTCTGAGTTATATGTATAATTTTTACAGGCAAAACAATGAACAATACTACTTCTTTCATAAATAACTTGGACTGCCTGTCTGCTGCTAAATGGCATCCTTCACACAGATCTGTGTCATGCTCCACAGCACCACATCCATCACAGATCATGCTGCTGGAGTGAATGTAGGCTATCTAAATATACCTGGGTATTCTAGAGACTATTTGTTCATTTTCCATCCCTGTCAAAAGAAAATGAGGAGAGTGATTCGTAGCTCCAAAGAAGCAAAGTTACTGAATTGTAAATGGATTTTGCAGTGGTCTTTATAAGCCTCTAAGCTAGCAAAATGGATAGCAGGAACTTTAATTACTTAGCAGCTGCAGAAAATGTTCCCCTTTTCTCAGTAACCTGCAGCACCTTTTTTTGCAAATGCTATAAAACACTTTTTGGCAGACTAAATCCAGGAGAAGCTGTGTCTGAGATAAGTTACTTCTTTTTCCCAGGAATTCCCCAAACCTCTGCTGCCACCCTCAGTGAATGACAATAACTCATGATAAATCATGCAGGCAAATGCTCTGAGATGTAGGTTAGCATTTTTTTCTGATGGGATGAAAGTACCATCTTTTGCCTGTGTGGAAAAAATGCCCACCACATTTTGTTGGGAAAGCACTGTGTTGTATGTTTTAAAGCCACTGTGGAAATGCTAAAACTGGTAGATATTTGGTGTTTGCACTCCCTCTGTTTTCCTGACATTGTAATTTCTTAATTCCTTTGGAGATAAGAACATCACAGCTGAGTGTTCCTGTTCTTGTTACCCAAAATGGGCAGGGGGTTCAACCCAAGGGGCTCAAGTCGATATAATGCTTGTAGTCACCTCTCTAAATCTTGGTTTTTCTTTCCATGAATTGGGAATGTTTTCCTTCTTCTGCTCTGTGGGTGTATCTTCCTGAACCAGTTGAGTTACAAAGACTTTTCATGCTATGTGTTTTATCAAACTAAATTTTTTCTGATGCGGGTGATGAAATACTGGCACAGGCTGCCCTGAGAAGCTGTAGATGCCCTGTCCCTGGAAATATTCAGGAGCAACCTGATCTAGTTGAAGATGTCCTTGCTCATGGCAGGGCTTTGGACTAGATGGGCTTTAAAGGTTCCTTCCAGCACAAACCATTCTGTGGTACTGCCCAGGTTTCAGCATTCTCCTGCACACTGCTGAGGTTTAGCATAGCTGCTTATTGGAGCTGCAATATAAAAAAGGATGCATAGACAGCTGAGTTACAACTCATGCTGTTCATTAAATTCCTTAAACCAAACAATACAGTGTCACTTTCAGCCTGGAATTACTGAACTAAGAGAGGTTTACAAATTTAACCAAGGTCACTCATGATCACATCAGTATCTTTTGATTACATTTATGTGAATTTAATGATCTCGGGCTGATTATTTATAGACTGTCTGTCTAGATATGAAAACCCCCCTGTGTTAGAACTGTAACAATGAGCTCATTTTCCTTTTAGAATGTTAAATTCATTCAATTAATAGCAAGAAAATAAAGGTGAGAGGAAGAAAGAGGTGTTTATTTGTTTGCATTTTAATGTGTCATGACTACTAAAATTTCCACGTCATTTTAACAAATTTGCCTTTCCTAAGTGATGAGAGTAGGCTGTGGGGAGATGCATAAACTCTCATTTAGGAGGTGGCATATTTGTTCTGGCAACTGGGAGGATCAGAGTTTAGTGATAATGGCCAAGGACTCAAGCACACATCTCTGATTAGATTTAACCGCCAAGACATAGGACTGATTCTCTTTTGTAGTTCCTACTGAGCAATGTTTGACCTATTGCAAGTCTGTTTCTCTCTCACAGCTGGTAATTCAAAATGTAGAGGTGGACCTTGAAGACTTTTGAGGAACTTTAGTCTTTTCTCTCCCACCAAGAAACTAGCCCAGGTTCTTGCAGATTCCCCAGTTCCTGTAGTTTCTCCCAGCAATCAGACAAAAGGTATGGTGCCATGCTCTGAAAATCTGGATTGTGTAAAATTCTTCACCACCAAAACCAGTCATCTGAAATGTAATCAATAGCTGTTCCTGGATTTCCAGCATCATCTGTATTAATGGAAATTGGTGGAGAGTGATGATATGCCCCAGTACAAGTCATCTCGCAGTCCTTTCAGGGAGATTTTTAGGAGGAGAAATGATGTTGTTTGGGCAGGCAAGAGTGTTTTGTTTGGTTTGTGGTGGGAGCTGTGTGTTTAACTGAGTCTCAGCTCTGGTGAAACAAGAATGCTCTGAGCCCTCCCAGGTGCCAGCCAGGAGCAAACACCCAGACAGCAAGTGTGATCATTACATTTACCTTACCTTGTCATGTCCTGCTGCTCCTAAGGTGTTTGGAGATCAGCTGAGACAATTCTTGCTCGCACCATGCTGTGGGACTTGATACTGCACTGACCCTTTGGTGTGCAAGGGACAGCCCAGCTGGGGCCAGGGTTGTTAGGGTGTCTGTCTTACCTGTGGTTTATGTCATGCTCCCTTCCTTTGTTTTCAAGCTAAAAAAAGTCTTCCCAATCACTTTTAAAGATGTGAGAATCGAGAGAGTTTTGAGAAAATTTGACTGAGCTTCACTTCTCTCCTTTGCAGAATTTGCATGAGGAATTCTGAATTAACTGTGCTGTGCATAATGCCTCCAGGTATCAATGGTAAGTCCCACAGCCCCTTTTAGCATGTGATTTACAAAGAGAATGTCACAGTGTGATTTGGTGTCTTTCTGCACATGCTGAGGTTTATGTAAAGGGTGCAGCATTTTCTATGTTGTATTTATTGACATGCACAAATGTGCACACAAAAAATGCTGAATAGTCCTCTCCAGGGTAATGCCTAATGTCATATATACCCCAATTAAATAAGCATATAAAAAAAGTAACTTGAACTGTTTTTATATGAGTGTGAACTTTATTACTTATCAATACTTGTCCAGAGCATAGAACAGAGGAAAATGGAAACACAAAATCTGAAAACAGCACATAGTAATTCAAAAAGCAAAGCAGGACACTGTAAAATAATATCTGTTATTTATTTAATTTTATTTTTCTCACGATTTTTAAATTGCTAATGCATGTAAGCATCCAAAAGCTGATCAAAATGCAACTCATGAAAGCCTCCCATTTGTATGCTGAGCAGGCATTGCCCAGGTGGGCAGCTCTAATGTGATTGCCCTGAGGTGGAAGGGCCACCCATGAGGTGGAAAGAATAATTTCCCTCCGTGCCAGCTCAGTCAGTGCCCTCTGCTCAGCCTGCCAGCACAGGTGGCAGCAAGTGCCAGCTGGGATTCCAGTGGCACAACAGGGCACTCACTCCCTCAGCTGTGAACAGTACTCCCACTGCCCCCACCCCAAGCTCCTGGTGGCATTGCTGTGCAGTATGAGGGGCTGGGCTCCTGGGCAAGTTTAGGTGCCGTTTTATGTTGGCATCTGCTGCCAGTTCTAGTCTAGCCAACATTTTAGGCTGTGCTTAGGGACTAGGCTCAAGAGCAGCTGTCTTTGTAGGACCCACAATTCCCCCATTCAGGGTTGTGTGAACAGAAAAAGTGCAGCTCTTGGTAGTGGTGAAAGCCCCTTTCTTGTCAGCCATATTTTATTAAGGAGGATTACTAATCTTAAACTTAAATTTTAGGGCTAAAAAAGTGAACATGGTGGGGTCCAGGGTTTTCCAAGATTCTCAAAGGCTCGAAGAGTTGAGAGGTAACAGGGCAGGAACTGGCCTTGTGTGTGGCTGGTTTTGTGGCTGGCCCCTGTGCCCAGCAATGATCATGTTCCCCTTTGTCTCAGGGGAAGAAAAGCACCCATGGCTCAGGGCATCCCAGGGGTCTTCTCAGTGCACAGCCCAGCAGTTCTGCAGCCATGCAGTTGTTCACCCCAGTTCACCCCAGCTGTGCTCAGAGGAGGGGAAGTCTGAAAAATATTCACTGCATTATTGTAGCATCCTTCAACATTTAAACTTAAATTGTATAAAAATTCAGGTTGTCTAAGAAGCTCCAGTAGATATTGCTAATCAGTCACCAAACTTCTGTTCTGAAGCTATTGGAATCTTTTCTGGATATTTTTTGTACTGAATAGTAAACAAAACCCTGGGAAACCAGCTGGTCTGGATCAGGTCGGTATTTTTGAGATCAGATGGCTATATTTCATTTTTCTTTTATGTTTCTTGTTACTTGATATGCTAAAGATGTACAAAATAGCAAGTTTCTTGTACATAGAGAGAGGGATCCTACCTTTCCCAAAAATGTTGGGACAGCAAGTACTGCTTTCCTGAAACCCCCTCCTGCCCCTTTTCTTCCAAAGGAGAAAATTCATCAAAATAAGCCTAGATTCATGAGCTGTGTTGGTTTTGATCAAAGTATATTTTCTGACACAAAAAACAACTCTGTCGAATGTTTCTTTGTTAGGTATGGATCTGATTGTGCATAAACACATATTAGCTAGGTTTTCAAACTGTAAGGAGATTAAGAGCTCAAACTCATTGAAATTCAGGAGGGAGGCATTTTGCTTCCTTGGAGATGCAGGCCCTAGAGATTCAGATCCCCAGGGGATGAAACCAGGGGAACAGACAGCTATTAACTTTGACAACAGCTCTCCATCACTTGTTCTAGGAAAATTCTCTGTAGAAAAAAAAAAAAAAGCATGTTGTTGGTTCTGGGTTGAGGAGGCAGATGAGAAGACGTTTAGGTGCTATTTATGTTTTCTTTTGGGCACCATGCAGATCTATTTCTGTGATTTTGTCAGTGGTTTAATACTATTTTTGACAGTGGTGGGATGATTAAAACTACAACAGGGACTAAATTTATATCCATCTTCTATATGTGTATCTGCTCCCACACAGTTTTCAGCTTTGGATCCCCATATCATGAATTTAAATGCACTAAAAATACATTTGTTTTTCATAGTTGCCTGCTGCAGGTTTCCCTGAGCTTTACAGGCCACTCCTGCAGTCACGGATCGGTTCAACATGGAGCTTTTGTAAATCGTGCTCTACAAATACAATCATACAGAGCCAGAACAAAGGTCTGATCCCACAGGAGATGGTCAGAAAGAGATCAAGATATCAAAGAGCCTTCTCCTGATTTAACTTCCAAGCTTCTGGCAGGTGATAATGTAGTGCTGAACTGAACCAGGGATTGCATCTGTGTTGTCACATTTGTTAGTCATCAGTAAACCCAGCCTTCATTAATTTGTCTCATCCATTTGCAGCCTTCTTTTGCCCTCTTTACCATTCTCTGGTAAATTCCATTACGGGTGATGAGTTTTGTTAATATTGGCCGAAGAGTTTTGCTTTTCTCCTTTGGAGAGCCTTACGGCTGACCTGTTCTGCAGGCAGAGGTGTCCTGCCAGCAGCACTGTGGATCCCAGGGGATCTGCAGGTGCCCACAAGCCACAGCATGGGAGCAGCACAGCACTGTCTGCAGCAAAGGCCTCTCCCATGGCCCCCTCCCATGGCATTTGTCAGGGTAAGGTGCACTATAAATGTGTGACAGGATCCAACTGTCAGCTCCTTCTCTAGGAAAAATATACTGGAGCTGCCCAGCCTGTCCCTCCTCTCCATGAGTGATGAAAGCAATCCCTGGAGCCCTGCCCATCTTCAGCTCTGCACCCCACAGGGCTGGGAGGGGACACTCTGTCTGTGGGGTCATGCCTGGGGAACAATCACCTGCTCCCTTCTGCAGCCTTAGCAAACAATGATAAAACATGGGTGACTGAGGGAGCCAAAGCTTCCACTGCTGCCCTGTGTGAAGCTGCTTCCTGCCTCTGCACCTGCTTTCAGTGTGCCCACCTCACCTGTGCCACTGCAGCCACCCTGCAAGGGCCACTGCCACCCAGCATGTGCAGCTTCTGCCATTTTTTAAAGCACTGTCATGGGGAACTCTTTGACTGATCAGTTCCTTGGACATGTCTTTGGCTCTTAACCCAGAAAACTCCATTAACACACCCTTAAAGAGCAAGTGCTCTGCTGCAGGTCAGGTTTAAACAGCTCAGCTCCAATGTAAACATCTCAGTGCTTGGCAGCCAGGTGCTGCAGGATCGCAGTCACAGAATCACCTGAGCTGGAAGGGCCCACAAGGGTCATTGAGTCACATACTGTCACTGATGGAGCGCCTTTCAAACAGGTTTGTATTTTTAGTTATGTATGTTTTATATGTATTTTTAGTTAGTGAAAACACTTTCTGTATATCAAACCAAGCAATTTGAAAAAGCTGTTCTGTTAACTTTTTCAGTGTGTTGATGGTTAAGCACACTTCTCAGTATGTTGAAAATTTCCTGCTGAAAGTGAAAGATGCTTTCAGCAGTTCATGCTGTTTAGAATTAAATGATCAGGCCATCTCATAAAAAGAACATTTTGACTTCTGCATTTTTAAGATGCAATGTTGTGTATTTTTTTGCTATCAGAAGTGCTTTCTTTTAAATTGTAACAATAATTTCTATTGTTTTTGCTAATGCTAGATTTTCTTCTTTTGTAGTTTGTCAAGATTACCAGAGCTAAAATGAAAATAAACTTCTTTTAGTTCTTAAAAACAGGTAACTGCCTTAGAGAATTAAAGATAGAGTTCAGAAAGAAAACAAATTTCTACTTTACCTTCTCCCTGACTTGTGTGTTTGGACAGCAGAAATACAGTACTGAAAGCAAAACATGAGAGTTACAGTGATTCCTCCAAATCTTGTCTCAGAGATGAGTTCCACAGCTCCCTGCAAAGTAATTGGTCTAATTAGGTGGTAGGAAGGAGCTTCTTTAAATTCCTCAGAAATTAAGACGTGTCATCCGCTTAACATCTTAGCATCTGTTACTGCCTCTTCCACATTTCTCTGCTACATCAGTCTGAAGGGCACTTTCCTGGACATTTCAGAGAGATAAAAATAAAAATAAATAAAACCAACGAAAACCAAGCCCTTATAACACAGAAGAAGTTGGCTCTTTCTTCAGTGGGATGAAGCATGTAAGGCATTTCACCCCCTCCTTATTTCTCAGTTTGGTGCATGTTTGCCTGGGTGAGTACAATAATCACTTTTTAAAGTAAATTATAGGAGAATACAAGCATAACCTTAAATCCTGTAGTTATCCTTACTGATGTGGTAATGTTGTTCTGAAATATTTTCCATGGCAACTGGTCCTTGTGCAAATGTTACACTCTGTGTTTATATACTTGCAGTTTTATTTCAAATGGGCTATTTTGAATCTCTAACAGTCAGTCAGTAGAATGACAACTAATTTGTTGTTTTTTGTTTTGTTTTTTTTTAAACTTTGCTGTTGTCTGGCAGCAAGTAAGTATTTAATTATGGCTAATTGCTCATGTAGTAGGCATAATTTTAAGGCAGGATGTGCTTAGAACACTGGGTAAGAATACTGGGTAAGGTACTGAGGCACTGGGAAGTTTCAGGCTTGTATGTGTAGAGGAGAGAAGAGGTGTTCCATCACTGCAAGCTGAAAAAGTTCATTTTTCATTGAAGATGTCTGGAACTGGTTGAGTTTTTTTAAAGGAGATCCTGCTATTTGTGTTGTTTCTGTTGATTGGGGTTTTTTTGTATACTCTATTTCTTGCTGTGTAAATATTGGCAAGGTGGCACATAGAAGTAATTTTATTAAAAATATCTATACAGATACAGTTCTGAAAGTCCATTGCAGCAACTGGGTGTGTTATGCACTCCTAGTATTCCCTAAACAGCTCCTGTTTACTGAGAGTCAGTTAAGTGAGACAGCCAAATAACTGTCACCTACAAAATGCTTTTGTTTGGCTTCTGTTTTGTTTTAATTGCAGTTCAGGCAAATTATGCCCCCTATTTCTTTGATAATGGAGCCAGAAGCACAAACGGGAACATGGCACTTCTCAGCCTTTCAGAGGACACGCCTGTTGGTCAGTATTAAAATTTGTATGTTTGAACTGTAAAACTTGAATTGCTTGCTCTTATGTTTAACATATATATTTTCTTGTAGGTTGCTGTTGTATGCTGTGATCTTGCATGTTTTTCTCTCAAGCTTTTAATTGGCCTCGATTTAAAATGACATGTTTGAATTGTAGCTGCAATTTAAAACATGAATTCTAGCTCCCTCTTTTTTTGTGCACCAGTCTATTCACAGCTTCAGAGCACAGAGCTTTGGGGTCAGAAATAAATTCGTGGTGAGAGGCTTCTAACAAATTCTGTAAATGCTCATGAGAAGAAAGCCTAGTTTCTAGTAATTTTATCAGCCTTCATAAAAACAAGCTGTACATTGAAAAAGTAAGGGGCATGACTTTTTCTAAACACATTTTTAGTATTTATGTACAAATGGTAGAAAATGTTTCCACTTGCAGTGAAAATTGTTTTGTCTAAATAACTGATGTTTTTTAAAAACATCAGTTTTGTTTTATTGAAAATTCAAAAATTGAGACAGTTTTCAGATTTCAGCACTCTAAGGCATGTCTATTTATGCTTCTTTTAACTGTAGTTACACTAAGGAAAGTTAAATAAGAACAAAAAGTGATTTATAATCAATATTTTCTGTGGGGGAAAAATAATCTCCTAAGACCTAAACAATTACATAAATACGTGATGAACATCACCTTTACTTCAAACTTTGCCCTGAGATTTTGTTTAGGATTTTCTTCTATTCGTCTGTAGCTTTCACAGGCTAAATCAGAAAAATATTTAGTTAATGCAAACTGGGTACCAAAGCACCCCTTTACTCGTACAGGGAGGAGAGATGTATCTGCACAGGGGGTGCAGCCAAACACCCCCTCCGGGGGCTTAGGCAGCTGGGGAAGGCCAGGATGAGGGAGGGATCAGAAGGCACAGCCTGCTCTGCAAGCCTGACATTGCCACCCACGCCTTCTTAAAGGAGACCAAGGTCACTCTGCGCTGGGAAGGAGCTGCCTGGGTTTGCTCAGTCTCCATTTCTGACCCAGTGCTGTTAATGTCATCCAAGACCCACACTGGGCCTGCTAGAGGGTGGGGAGGGGGTATTTGGAAGCAGCAAATTCTCCTTTACCTGCTCAGCTTGACAAGAGGAGGGGGCGATGGCAGCACAGAGTGTAGTAGTGACACATCTTGACAATTAACTTAAAAGGAGCTTGCTGATGATGCAGCAGGAATTTGCTACAAGCTTGGTCAAGCTTAATGCCAACCTCAGCTTGAATGCCAACAGTAATGTAGTAATGTAGTGGCACTTACAAAAGCCAGAGGCAGACCAAGGAGCTGCAATTTTTGCTGTACTGCTGCCTGGATTCTCATGGAAACCACACTTAGTTCAGCCTTGGCAATCCCTATGGTTCTGCTGATAGCTGGAGCCAGATTAGCCAGTGGAAACACTTGTCCAAGTGTAGACAAGGCTGTAATGCCAGACAGCCACAAAATGGGACCCCAGCTCTGTTTGTTTGGGGTGGTGCTTGCCAGCTCTGCCACTGAAACTGCAGGAGTACAACTCACTTGCCATCCAAGTCCCACTCCCTGGTGTGCTGCCAGCCTCTGCCTGCCACCACTGGGAGCCTCCAGGCACCTGCACGGGGATGAGGAGATAAAGATGGCACAGAGCCACAACATGAGCAAAAATGTCCCTCCTGTCAGGACTGCAGCACCACATGGTCTCTCAGATGACAGCACTCCCTGCAGCAGTGAAGTACAGCAGTATTTTCCACTGCATCTGATCTGGTGTTCCAGCAGCCAAAAAAAGGACAGTGTGCCTCAACAAACAGCAAAACAGCGGTGTAAGGGATCAGAGCCTGTGTTAGTGCTCTCCTAATTAGCCTGAGTAAGAATAATGAGATATATGTGATGGGCTTCTGTGTGTGCTTTTGTAACATTAGCAACCAGACTAGGAGCATAGAGGTCTCTGGAGAGTTTGTGCTTTGCTTGCAGCAGTGATAAAGCTCAGGCTGCTCTTTCTTGAGAACTGCTATGCTTCCTGCCTACTAGCTTCATCCAGAATGTGCTTACATGTGTTTAAATTGGATGGCTTGTACTTCTAATTTGATGTGTGAATGTGCTTTAAAAGATGAGAGAAACAGCTTCTCTCTGAAAGCTCCAAAAGACCTGTAGAAACCCTTGGGAAAGAGAGATAAGACCTTACTTTTGAGAAGGCCACACAGCTTCCAGTGCTTCTCTGGGCTAATTCCCATAATACCTTGACAAACAGCTCTAAGTACTGCAGGGTCCTCTCTTCTGAAAGCACTTTCAGAACTTCCATTGGAACATGGTTGCTTGGGACTTGCTTAATGCAAACTGCTGCTGCCCATGTCAGTGTAGTCACTCCTTGGGGAGGCTTTGGCAGAGACAGTCACAGAGAAGGGCACAAACAGCACTGACACTTCAGTGCTGCAGTGCTGGGTGTGCTTTCAGCTTTGTACAGGGCAAGAGGATCAGAGTTCAATCATACCGCAGCCAGATCTTTGTGCCAGAGCTCCCTGCTAAATGGCTACCAGGCTGGCCCTTTTCTGTGCCACTGCAGAGGAGAATATTGCTCTTCATCACTTGCTCTGATCTGCTACAGAAGCAGGAGCAGGAATCTGGTCTCCCATGTTCATGTGCAGTCCCGAGCATCCACACTCCTTCAGTCATCTCTCAGGTTGAGCAGGATGATCAGTGACAAAACAGGGGAACTAAAACTTCCATGTTTGATTCTGGATAGCTTCACTCAGGTTTATATGCTGCAAAAATGGACAGGTTGCTATTAGATCTTCCCTGTCCTTACATAAAGTTTGGAGTCGTGGGCATGCTTTTCTTGGCGGCAGCTGGTGTCTGATCTGTGCAATGCCACAGACAGCAGCTTTAATAAACCTCCAGAAATTTTACAGTCTTTGACCCTGCTGAGATTGCAAGTGGTTGGCAAAGTAGTATGTGTTAGTTTTATTCCCAGACATCTGTAGGCAAGGCACATGAAACATTTTGGAACACTGAAAGGACATGAGTCTATGGACAAGTCTATGTGTGGCTGTAGAAAAAGACATTGCAGCTCTGCAGCTGTGTGAACACATCAAATTCATTACCATTCTCGTATCATCCTTAAGTTGACCTTCTTTTCCCTTGTCCAGTTTTCTTATTTACACAGGGTTGTAACTTGTGTACCAAGTTATCATAAAACCAGCATTTCTGCATGAATGCTTAAAGGTACCTGCAGATTCCCAAATCCTATTTATTGCTGCAGGGCTAGAGACCCCTCAGAGTAAGAGGGGCCAGAGCAGCAGCAGCCCCTTTCAGTGCCAGATTCGAGAAGATTGGGAGGAGCTATGAACTGAAATAGCAGTTGGTGTTTGTGGTTTGGTGGGGCAGGTGGGTAATTAGCTCTTTGCATGTGTACATACAAAATGTGCGTGTGCTCCTAATCAAGGTCTTAAGGCAGGAGTGGGATGCTATTTCAAGTTGTTTGTTTCATCTTACCTCATAATCCCTGTAAGCCTCGTGGTGGGGACACAGTGGGGCTGGGAACAGCTGCAGAGCAAGGGATTGAAGCATACTCAGAAGGCCTAAGTTCATTACTCTCTCAAAGCCCAAACATCCTCAGGGCTCTGTAGACCTCTGCATGATCTCCTTGCATTTCCCTTTCTGGTTTTTTTCCCTTGCCCCCAAGAAGGCACTTCTCCCATTAAAAGCCAGTTTGCAGTGGCAGTTCTTTGATCAAAGCTACAGTTGCCACCTCCCTCCATCCTTTCAGCTTGCCCTGTTCATACATGCTGCTGGTCTCCTTTCTTTCCGTCACTCACAGCTGACTGAGGAGAGCCTTCCTGTCCCCTGTACTACCTATCATTCTTTCCTTGTTTCTGTCACCCTGGTCCACCTCTAGGAAAGCTGGGAGCTGCCAGAACAGCAGTGTTAAGCACAGCCTTCTGCACTTCAGAGGCAGTGCCAGCATGCACAGAGCAAAGCCCCCTGCAAAGCCGAGTACTGCACAGAGATGCTCTGAGAACTCACAGGTGTTGCAGCCTTCAATTTTGTTTAGATTCTTCTGACAGAAACTGCAGATACATCAGAAAATTGCACTCAGAAGGCTTGTCCTTGGAGTTGGTTGCCATGGGTTCTGCAGGGACATATTGCTGCTGTCTGTGGGGTGATGGTTTGGGCCCCATGCTGAGCCCTTGCTGCCATATCCCATCTCTCCAGGACAGGCACTGGGTATCTTTTGGCTGCTGCTGATGCTACCATGTCTCTGCTTTGCCAGCTGGTTGGTGCACCAGGGTGCAGGGAGGGAGCAGGAGTCACCTGGGCATGGTCCGGAAGGAGCAGTAGCAGGCAGTGAGCGGGCAAGAGGCTTTGGAGTAGTCATGTTGTGTGTCCATGGCCTCCAGGAGCCTGTGCTTGGGGTGAGCTTGGTGTGAAAACAGCTGTCTGTAGCTTTAACTGTCCATCTCCTCTTCTGCTGGGGAAGCGGGCCCTTGGCTCAGACAGGTGGAGAGAGACATGTGATCCTGGGCAAGGCAGTATTTGCTGTGACTTTAGGAACAGAGGTGTCCTGTCCTGGGAGCATGGCCACTCGTGTCCCTCTCAGCATCTTCTTAACAGTTGCCAGCTGTGGTGGCAAAGGACAGTGGCAGGACTGAGCACGAATCCAAAATGTGCTTGGCTTGTTTAACTGACAGGGGAGGGATCTGATTGCTGACTGTTGCACAGCAGAGAGGGAGAGCGTGCCTTCAATGAGAAAGCAAAATCAGTCCCAGAGCCCAGGGCAGAAACTGTGATTAAATTTGAGTCAAAAATGGAGCAATGGCATCATGAGACAGCCATTTAGCCCAAGTGGCAGAGCAGAGAGCAAATGACTTTTAAGATGGAAGAGGAAAAACAGAGTGAAAAAGCCTGGCATGGCTCCTGGGAGGAAGCCACAGGAGGAAGCAGCAAGGACTCCCCAGGACTCCCCTGTCCCAGCCTGCTGCATCATTCCCTGGGTACTCAGAGTATCCAGCTCTCCTAACTGTGGCATTTGCCATATCCTCAAGTGAAGACTCTTCTATTTCCATATTTTTATGATATGGAGAGGGTATTTACTTGGTATCCTCTGGTAAGATTTTTTCTGTCTTTTTCATTTATTTCCTTTTCAGCAAGTAGAGGCTGCACACTGAGAACAGATTTTTAATTGGCATTAACGCTGTGGTGAGAAGTGTTCCTGGGGGTGTTAATGATATGGAGGGTACTGTGCAGTGAAATTACAATTTGGAAAAAATAAGGAATTATAATGAGTTAGAAAATAAATTTTGATCCACAATCTTATTTAAAAGGCATGTGAGTATTTTGTATTATGAAAATTGAAGTATCAGCTTTAGCTAAAAAGCAGAGAGTCCAGTGTAAAGATCAATGAAGTCCATCATTACTTGCTCAGAAAGCTCAGTAATCTCAGTCTGTACCAATATCAATGTTTCTGCTCACATTTAGCAGCAAGAAAGTTCCTGTCTTCCTTGTAAGAACATTATAAGAAATGTAGGAAAGGATACTGAGATTTAAAGAACCAGTCCAGGTTCAAATGGCTTCACATAAACTTTCAGTGTGTTGTTCTCCAGCCCTGTAACCTCTGAGGAGTGGTTTGCATATGTGCTGCTGGTACTGGTATTTCAGGGCAGCCACAGCAGAGACCTTGTGCCTGGTGGTTGCTCTCAGGCTCTAAGAGAGCCCAGATGTGGTGTCCATCCTGTTTCTCCACAGCACAGAGAGCACTGCTCAGCAGCTGCTGCAGACATCCACACAAGCTAGAAACAGGCAGGACAGCCAGCATTGTGTCAAGTGCAAGGGACAGGAAAAGGTAGTAAGAAGGGCAGAAAACAACTGAGATGTACAGACAAGTAATGACCAAAAAAACCGCTGCTTTAAAGTACTATATTTATAAGGATATCAGTGGGATGATGACAATTGACACCTTAAATCTCCAACTGGACCCAGCTGTGATATTAAGAAAAAGCTTTTGAGAAACAAGAATAAATAAGTCTGTGCTGGTGCTACAGAATCCTCCAGTTTTCAAATTTCTCTCTCTTATATAGATAGTTGTGTCAGGAAGCAGGTGTCCTTTCAGAATAATATTTTATATCAGTCCCAGTTAGTTCCTCTCCTTTCATTTCCTTGTACAGAGTTGTCACAGTCAGAAGTGTCTCATCATACTGCTTGTTGTCTTTCCTTAATAATTTTCAGGGATCACAGTTACAGATGTGTTGTCATTTTCCATTCTGTTTTGTGGGAAAAGTACAAGGAAAAGTACAATTTTGTAGTTTTGTGAACTGTTTTGCACTTGCCAGATTCTCTGCATGCTAGTTTGCAGTTCTGATGTTCCTACAAAGAAGAGGTGTGTGAGGGCCTTTTGGTGCTGCTGGGATTGTCACCCACTTGTGCAACAGCATCACTTCTTGCTCAGCTGGGCTGAGAGCTGGCAAAGAGCTTGTCACCTATGTAAACCCTTGGGTATGAACAGTATTGACCTGGGTGCAGCTCCACAGGAAAGGGCCTAAAGTGACAGAAACCAGCACCGATGAACTCAATTTAACCAGCTGGCTAAAAAGTTGCCATCAGGACTGTTGAACTGTCTGCTTATCCATATTTCCCAGTAAGTGGGCTTGGTTGGCAAAACCTTTTCCTGCTGCAGAGTAGCCAGGTTCCTAAGGAACAGACCAGTGGAACACTCAGTGATTGAAACAGCCACAGGGAAATGCTGTTGAATATCAATTTTTCAGGTACCCACGTGTACACTCTGAATGGAACTGACCCAGAAGGAGATCCTGTGACGTATGGCCTGACCTATGAAGCTGGATCAAGGCGTTACTTTTCTGTTGACAAGAATCTTGGAAATGTTACTTTGATCGAGGAGCTTGACAGAGAGGTACAATCAAATGGCACCACTCCAGGTGTTTGTGGAAATCCTTTCCGTTTAATTTGATCTGAGGCTTTGAGGGACAAGGCCAGTTTATTAGCCCCTGAAGCGTGTAATATACTTTGCAATTCTAAGACATTATAGTTCACCCATCATGTTGCATTCCAGTTGACTTGTGCCACTAACATTGCTATCAAATTTTTCAGCAGCTGTCTGTCCAGCTTTTGTCAAAAGAGAAGTATATTCTTTATTTCTTATCTTCCCCCACCCACACCCCATCAAGAGCTTAGGGGCAGCTACAGTCATCAAATCCTCAGACAGGGGACTCTCCTGTCATTAGGAAGAAGTAGAGATTTGTGTAAGCAGTGTTTCAGGACAGTCCTCTAGTGCATCATGCTGGTTAAAAATGCCTAAAGCCAGCCTTATTCTGGGAAGAAGGCAATGAACCCTTCATGTCTCCTCACTGAGAAGCTTACACTATATTGAGTAAACCCTTTAAAAATCTATACACTAATACAGAACAATTTTGAATCAAAGTGCCATTTTGGGGAACATTTCTTGAAAAAGGTGACTGATTTTTATGAGCACTTTAGGAAGCAAGAGGGATTACCAGAGCAACCATCTCCTGACAGTAGCCACAGAAGGTTCAAGGAGCTGGAGATTCTGAGGAGTCTTCCTGGCCTCTGCTGGGATTGCTCTGTGATATTAGTTGTTACTTTCATCTGCCTGCCTAGACAGGTTTAAATCTTCAGTCCCTTTTCCAATCAGGAAAAACACCATCTCTCTTACAAAAGAATTTTCTTCATTTACAGAAGGAAGATGAGGTTGAAGTTATTGTCAGTATTTCAGATGGCCTGAGTACAGTAAGTATTTAATTATGCTGTAGCTTGTCAAACTGTCTGTCCTCACATACCTACTCCTATTAAATTACCTTAAAAGGACCATCTCATTTGATCAGAAAACATAATCTCATTAGAGCCTTACCTCCTGTTCCAAGAGCCACTGAACTCACAGTTACTCAAGTCTCACTTCATCTCCTTGCTCAGCTATTTGAGGATAATTACAATGAAGTGTGAGCTGAAATACTGACTTAGCAGCCTGCAGAATTACAGCAGCTTCCTATGAAATTTCACTGCCAGCACGGTCGGATTTGTGCCGAAGATCTGGAGGCTTTTTGGAGAAATGTGTGACATTATAGGAACTAGTGTTGGGTGCCCAAGAGCTGCCTGTCCTCACCCCCACAGTGTTTCTCCAGCATGATGTTAAGAAGATTTGCTCAGGCTAAGGTGGTGGGGGGTTTCTTGTCTGCTGCTAGATAAAGCTTTGCTCATGTCTAATTAAGGACTTATCTGAGGCACTGAGCCTCCAGTCCTGTTTCCACAGATTTTCTTGGCATTTTTAATTTATGGACTGATGCTGTCAGGGCCAGGATGGCAGTCTGACAGTAGGAGGATGTGGGTTTCATCACTAGAGGTACCACAAAAGTGGGACCCTCTTCTTATCTACGAGACTGGATAAATCTAGAGCTCTTCCTCGTCTCAAAGAAATTAATTGAGGTTATTACAAGAAATGTTTGGGATGTTCCAGCCTTCTACAGGCACAACTGCCCTGGAAATCTCTGTAAAAAGGAAATAATGGGATTCATAAATAAAGGGAGTAACAATATGCTCTTCATATTCTACTCCAGGTTTCTGAAAAAGTCAGGATCCTTGTAATGGATGCCAATGATGAGAGCCCAGAGTTCATCAATACACCTTACATAGTCCAAGTCCCAGAGGTTGGTGAAGTTCCTTTGCATACTGGAAATGTACTTCTATAGGATGTAAACAGGGGCTAATGTGTTTTCAGTAAAATAACAAGTTGGGCAGGACAGACTTGCATTCTCTTGGTTTAGGGTTTGGGTAGATATTTCATATTCACTGCAAACTTGGGGAATAAGTCTGTAGGTACTTAAGGTGTGCTATTTTTGGGGTAAGTTCCAAGATGTGAGTCAATGTGAGTTTTTAGAATTGACTACAGGAATAGGATACAGCCAGTTTCAGCTAAAATGTTCTGTTATTTTTATTTCACGAAGTGTTTCTTCTTGTTTTCCAGTTTTAATCTCTTCCCTCTTTCCCTTCTGCTCTCTGCTTCCCTCAGTGCTTTTACATTCTTTCTACCATCACTCTCTTTCTGCCTCCCTGCATGCTCATTTTTCATGTCTTTTACCTCACCTGGTTTTCTGTTTCTGTGTGACTGCTAACTCTTTCTGGTCACAGAACACCCCCTCCAGCAGCAGTATCTTTAAGATTGAGGCAATAGACAAAGACACGGGTTCTGGAGGAAGTATCACCTACTTCTTGCAGGTAAAGTATTGTCTGTACCATCACAAATCATCTCTCATTTACTGTGATTTCAGAAATCAGATTTTAAAAATATTTTGGGGGTTGAGTGCACTGCTAGTGCCTATAGTTTTGTACCATGCACAAGAAAATAAGCCTTGGCAGAAGGGGTGTTGTCTGATTGCAAGCAGCCAAGGGTGATCCAGCAGGCAGCAAGGGGAGTTGGAGTTGCCACTGACAATCCTGTGCTTACCAGCAGGACCCCTCATGGCAGGGCTCTTACTGACACTTCTTTTGAAGAGCAAGATTAGCTGGTAATCCTGTATGTTTATGGGATTTCTAAAACATGAAATAGCTTTCTTTAGGGAGCAAAACACACTGGAAACATAAATGTGCCCTTTAGTGTAGCAGGCTGGTGCATAATTGATACCTAGATCACAGTGTGAAATGAGAGGTACTGAATCTTCTCCCTGCCAAAGCAGTGACTGCCTGAAACCATCCTCTCAGTTGCTGCCCACTGGTGAAGAACTGAAAGGGCTCCAGATTTAAAGCTGAACTTCTGTATTAGAGATCTTCTGTATGCCACAAGGGCAATTTTTTGCATTATGTCCTTCAAACTCCTTCTTCCTACAGGCACTTTAATCCAGGTTATCTGCAGTTCCCTTTATTCAAGAGGAAACATGAAAAAAGCAAACAAAAAACAAAGCAAATTAATTGCAATATTTAATTTTGGATAAGAATATGGAGACAAGTGAGAAGATATTTACATAGCACTAAAGCTAATCCTGTTAAGAGCTTGGGCATACTGTGAAAGAACACCTTGAGTCTCTTGTTGAAATTTAGCTTTGGTTTCACAAATTATGATCCATATGCAGGATTCAATTTTGCACAGGGCTTTTTCCAGAGAGCTGATAGTCTATGAACGAAAAGACAGCAATTTCAAAATTCTATGTCTAGTTTATAATATATTTGTGTGGCAAAAAGGATAATAAATATGTGTATTTGTTGAAAAAATCTTGCCTTGTCTTTGGGCACAGTCTCTGCGAATCCTCAGGTTGCACAGAAAAAACCTCTCCATAAGTAAGATAAAGGCAGGTGGTGATGTCTGCTGAAATGGCCAAGATTATCTGACTATGGCCATTGTGTCTGGATACAGGGGCAGAGGTGTTTGTACAGATATCTCCAGTTCAGAAGAATAGAGGAAGGCATTTTTTTAGGCCTCTTTTAAAATCAGATGTCCTTTAGATTTTGCTTGTACATCACAAAATCACAAGGCCACCACTGTGTTTGACAATAGTCTATACATGCAACCTTCCTGCGTTTTTTTTAAACCAGTAGAACTTTGAAACACTAAGGGGTAACACCATTTATTTTTTTCTTCCTTTTCACTTCATCTTTTTTTCTGTTAAGTCTCCCTACCTCTTTCCATGCAATTAACTGAGTTAATCAAAAGTGTAAGATTTCACAATGAAATACTAAAAGATTAAAAAAAAAAATCTACATTACAAGTAACTGATGTATTCTGAATAATGAGAGACGTGTGGCTGGTTCATGAATTGTTCATAAACACACAGAGGTGAAATTCATCAAATACATTATTCACCCAAACCGTGTCATTATTCTAGTCTTCTCCCTTAGCAGATGAAATAAAAGATGAATCCCTATGGCAATCCTATCTCCATATGTGTAATCTCTGGCTGGTTCTTTTCTTTTCCTCTAGAACATCCATGCTAATAAGTTTACAATAGACCGTCACAGCGGTGTCCTGCGCATCAAACCAGGGGTCACCCTGGACTACGAGAAATCAAGAACACATTTTGTTGTCGTTGTAGCCAAGGTAAAAGGCTTTTATGTGAGACCAGAGGAGGTGGGGTGTTGTGCTTGAGTGGGACCAATTAGTTTGAGTACAAGTGCTGCTGAAACATGAAGGCAGCAGAGTTACTCCTTCTGTAACATCTGGAGGTGTCGGAGGTAATGTGGAAAGGAGGGGGAGGAAAGGTAGCAGGTGTCTGCTGCTGAACAACATCTGGAGGATTTGGGAGGGGGTTTCCCACATTTCATTCATGTCCCCTGTGCCATGGGACTCACCTAGAAGAGAAGGGTTGGTGTATCCAGCCCTGCCTTCAAGAGGCATCAGCCTGTGAGCTCAGGGCTCCTCATGCTGCCCAGAACACAGCCCTACCACCACAAGGACAGACCCCTGGCAGGCAGACACACAGTCATTACTCCCCACAGTAAGACACAGGGCACAGCTAGACCCAGCACAGCACAAGTGATTGATTTCTTTTCTGGAAATATCGGTGAATGTTTCTTTTTTTCACTTCCTTGCTGCCTCGTGGCAGGAGCTTATTTAAATCCTGCAAATATTGCTGCACATCCCTTCTTGCCACTCTCTTTCCCAGAAGTACTGTGCCTGTGACTGCACATGCTAACAGGCATTAAAAGCTTATAGATTCTGAAGTCTCTCACAATCCTGTGGGGACTTGTCACACAGACTCACATGGATGGAAAGAGGGCAGTTTTGCTGTAACTTATGGGGACTTGGAATTGCTCATATTTTTTAAAAATGTATGGACCATTTCATGTATTTTTAGCCAAGGTTCATTTGAGGAGAAGTAACAAAATTTGGCTTAAATTCTACCTTTGGGACAGTAAGGAAGAAAAAAAATCAGTTTATCTTTTAAAAGAATTGGAATTTTTAGAATAGGTACTGCAGACATGTTGAACAATTTACACTCTTCCACACCAGCATGACTACTGACCTACAGCTGGTGCTCTGAGACTGAGGGTGTTAAAAGCTTCTGAAATAGCAAGTTGTCTTCCTAATTGGCTCTGCTGTACCAGTCGTGCAGAGCTGGTTGTACCAAGTCCCCAGAGACTGCTTACACAGTGTGGCTGTCTCGCAGGTTTTGGCTGCACAGCTCCTCTGTGCTTGCACTTTATCACATTGGAGTTCCTAGGAGACTTTGAGCATGTACACTGTTTATTTCCCTCCAGAGATGCACTACCTTTCTACTGTGCACTGTCTTGTGTTCATGACAAGACTCTGTGTGGGATGAAAAGTTGTAGACCTTGGTCATTAACTTTTGCATCAGTTTCTAGTGTTCTTTTTTTCCTGAAAAAGCCCTTGAATTTCCTGCCCCTTCTATAAAGATCATTTATGACTGCATATATTGGCTAATCACTTTTGTGATTAGCCAATATATGAGGCACTGCAAGCTGTTTTCCTAAGCAGAGGGAAAGCAGGACAAATGGAAAAGAGAAGGGAATAGGGCAGCACAGCTTAAATCTATATGTTCAGAGAGGGAAAGAATTCCTGGAACTGTGCTTCTGAAGGCTCATGAGGTCCATGCAATGCCTTAGCTGATTTGCTGGCTTGTTTCAGCAGAGGCATCTGACAATGACTTCTTTTCCAGGACGGTGGTGGGAAGCTCAGGGAAGACAACAAAGTCTTTTCAGCCACAACAACAGTTACTATAAACGTGGAGGATGTTCAGGACACTCCTCCCATGTTCATCGGGACTCCCTACTATGGATATGTCTATGAGGACACGCTCGCAGTAAGTTCTGGTTTTCATACATGGGAGACCAAGTACAGCCTTTCCCATCTTGCTCAAGATGGCCCTGAGGTTTCTGGCATAGGCTTTACTGGAAATAGGACCTAAACTCTGATTTGATTCCTAGGTGAACTGAGCTGACCAGATCTTCCTGACACTTGTTGTTCCTTATGTCTACTGCAAATTTGCCATGCAAGGCTTCCTGTTATTTTCATTGAAGTCAAAAAGGATTCTGCCCATTTACCTGGTCTAAACCCAGACAGTGACTAAGAGCTCTTCTGTAGCTCAGAGCTCCAGAGGCACTTGGCTGAAGGCTTAGCAGACTGCCAGTCACCTCACCTGAACAGATCACGCTTAAAAGCCTTTGTGTGTCTGTTCACTCTCTGGTCTCGCAGTGCTTTTATTTTCTATCTCAGATCAGTCTACTAGCAACAGCTGGTTGTACAAGGTGCAGGCAGAATTTATGTTCAGATACTCCAGACTCCCTGTGTTGTCCCATGGACATCACCTAGGGAGAAGCAACTTGACATCCCCAAAATGCAGGATGCTTTCTGCTCAGTGATGTCGGGTTAGGCAGGATGGGCCAGGAAGGCCTCCTAGGCCTAAACTCAACCAGATTATCAGTCAAGCAGGGACATAATTAGGAGAACCAGTCATTTTCAGCCACATATTCTTGAACCTGCAAACTAATGAATTTTTTCTATATCTAACCAGTGACATGATTGTGTATGGATCAGCTTTCACCCTGATCCATAAGATTTAATTACAATTTTCTTCATATATAGGACAAGAAATGGTATCTACCCATGAAATTACCCAACGTTAGACTATTGATCAGTTTAGCAGTGTGATTGCACTCTGCTCATTTGACCTTCCCTTGAGTTTCTGGAAAGATTGTCTTACCTTTCTGTCCAGAAATGTGCACTGCAGCCCATGCATGACTCTGTACTGCAGTTCACTGCAGAGGCTGTTACATTTCAGCAGGGCAGAGAAGTAATGCTCATGGACTTTGCAGGTGTTTAAAATGAATGATATTATGTGTATTGATTTATTCTGCATAGTTACATATAGATCTTGAAATAACTATCAGGTGCACACAGGAGTTAGTGTTTACTATGGAAATGAGAATCAATAAATGTTAATTACATCCAGCTTGAGCTCATAATTTACAGCATTATGATATAATGATGGAAGCACGAATCAGTCCTTCCCTGTGTGGGTTTTGCCATTAGAATGAGCTCCACAGAGAAAGAGGCAATAGCTGATTTTAGTGGTGTTTGTGCATTTGGTGTTAATTTTGTAAACTTGCTTCTTTTCTCCTTGGTGGAGTTGTCAGGATTTACAAGTACTCTGTCACCTTCAAAGGGACTGCACTGCATTTTGCCCAGTAGGCAGATTTTATTGCTGCTTCCAGCATAAACTATAATAAACACAGTTCTGTATTTCCAGTTGCTTTAACAGAGCCTTGCTCTTGTTTGAAAAATTCACTCTAGGGTTGTCATGAAAATGTTCCTTGTTGCCATTTGTGATTCACTGACAGTTACTTCAATGTTCCCCGGTTCTGCAGCCTCAAACAGTAACACTTTAGTTCAGAGGCCTGAACTGTACAGCTCATTGCCACTTGGGTGAGCATTTTGATGTGACACTCATCATCCCTCTGAGCTGATAGAAGCAGTCACATGAGCAAATGCTCCTCAGTGCACAAATTCTGTACGTATGGCCCACGGCCATGTTACTTGTGCAGAAAGACAGACAGTGAAAGTTTAAGGGCAGTTAAATCACCATCATTTTCATCACAATTTTATGCCCTAGATGTTCTTTGGGCCAAGTTTCTCTTTGACCTCTGTTTGCTTCTACTGCCTCTGAACTTAATTAGGCAGGACCAAAGTGACCCAATGACTTCTTGGCAGCTGCCTGTGTCTCAGAATACTGTGTGGCCATGGGACACAGGAGCCTACAGAGTGGTCATGGGACACAGGAGCCTACAGAGAAGCAGCCAGAGGGAATCTTGGTAGTGCTCCAAACTAAACTTTGGGTTTCAGATTGGCTGCTCCAAATCCTCTCTCCACATCTGTGGCTCCAAGCAGGTGTCCTTGGCCTCAGCTCCCAACCATTCCTGTGACCAGCCAGCCCCCAGGGCTGAGGCATCCATGGCCACGCAGGGTCTGCAGCCATTTCACACCCAGAGCAGTGGGCACTGGCCCTTTTTGTGCTCCCCATATGGCACAAACACAAGTCCCCACTCTGCCCCCAGCACTTCACTGCAGAAATACTTACAGGAGTTCCATTTATTAATGTGCAGTTGCAATTTCACTGCTCTAATCTCGGCACACAGACTGTGATTTCCTGTTTCTCTCCAGGGCTCTGAGGTCCTTACTGTTGTTGCTCTTGATGGAGACAGAGGAAGGCCTAACAGTATTCATTACTCCATCGTGAATGGTGAGTAGACTTGTCTTATATGAAATTTGAAGGGCACTCAAAACTCCATCTGGCATTAAATTAGAACAGAATATGCTAGAGTTTAATAAAGCTGAGACAAAATCTCAGGAAATAATGTCGGGTAGCTCAAACAACTTCAGGGCCCTGTCTAGCAGAGAATAGCCAAGATTCAATTCAGTGAGTTTTAGTATCTTCTTCACAGAACTGTGCTTGGAGCTGTTGATGTTGCTAATTTGTTAGGCATCAGTAGCCTGCTTGTCATTTCAGAAAGTGTAAAGGGAGATGCATTCACTCTTCTGAGCATCTCTATCACTTAATCTGGGAGGTGAGATAATTCATTGGGAGACCGAGACATGGCATTTGGAGAGATATTTTTATTAATACAGTGATGAAAGTGGCTAAACAGTCAAACCTCTGATTACTTGGAAGAAATTATATTTACCAGTGGAGAGACATTGGCTGTACACTGAAGTGGAAGAAAACAGATGTTATCAGAAGATTAATGCCTTCCATGAGCTATTCTGAGAGTGTCTGTCACACATCTTTTAATAGCATAAGTCTGAAACTTAGAGGAATTGGTGATTCATTAGGTGGTGAAGACAACAGCTTAGAGCAACTAAACTCCAGGCTACAGCTTTGGGGATTTTGAGTTTTATACACTCTCCCTTCCAAAACAAGGCTTCTGTAGCAACTGGGCACCCCAACTCACAGGTGTGAAAGATCCCAAAACTTCCTGAGAGAAATCTGAGGTGTAGTTGAAGAGCTATGGAGTAAGTGCTTCATTGTGTTAAGTGATCTAAACAGCCAGAACAGAGAGATACTCACAGCTGAGTTTTGTGTTGGTGTGGGATGAGACCCATGCTGAGGTTCCTTCTTAATGTGAAGAAATAAACAGGTAAAAGAAAGGTAGAAACATCGAGGAAAAGAGAGTTGCAGAAGACAATGGATAAAAAATGAGAAAAGGTAAAAAGAAAGATGCAAAATGAGGAGGAAGAACAAGCAAGTGGCATGAAAATATGCTAAACAAGGGAGAAATTAAGTAAGGAGAACAAGTGAAGGCAGAAGAACCAGGGAAAATCTCAAAGGGAAGTAAGATTAATGAGAAAAGATACAGGATTGCCAAAGAAAATAGAGAAGGACCAAAAGGCTTCTCTGGGATAGAAAAAAAAAAGATAAGTGTTTAGGAAAGAGTGGGAAAGGAAGATGAAAGGGGATAACAGATAAGTAGAACAAAATATAACTTAATGGGGAGCAGGCTTTTCTCATGCCCATTAACAAAGGGCTTTGTTTGTGTGAAATGGAAAAAAGGGGAAGGGAATATGCTTTTAGTGCATAGAAAGTTGAAAAACAGAGAACAGAAGATTGCAACATGTTTCTGCCCCTGCACCTCAGACACTGGCATTATTTTTGACAAACCATTATTCCAATAACTGCAGGCTGGGATGTTAAAGAACAAGAAAACACTAACAGCAAATAGGCAATTGTTTGTTCTTAATAAGCATGTGTTATCCCAGGAGTGTGGAATAATGATAGGAAATGCTCCAATCTTCTGGCCATGCTGTCTTGAGGAACATACATACTGCTAAAAGTATTCCAGGTTACCAGTCTCCCTGGGATAACTAGACAATAACATGAAGTGTGGTGGTTTGAAACCACTATTGACTTAAGCTTCTTCTCAATCAGAATGTATTTTGCAGGCCAATGTATCTTAATAATTGGGTATTGTGAGTCAATATCTGTTCAATGTTGTGTCTAGAGTGCTTTAATGAAGTTGCAGTTATTGTAGGCATTAGCAGAAGAGGATACTATCGGATGGTTTAAAAATCAGCATTGGAAATAAGTTTGAGGAAAAGAACAATGACTGGGCTTTCAGGTCATCATCCTTTATTTCTGAAGGCTTGATCTCCTACATTTAAAGGGATTTCCTCTCTTTTCCTTTCAATGGTAGACTGCCACAAAGCACAGGATGTAGCCAATACTTTACATGAGGCACCATCAGGGCTGCCCTTCCTGGGCATCAGCCTGCCCTTGCCTGTGATGTGAGATGGTTCCTGACATCCTGGTGAGACACTGCTGCCTCTCTGCAAGCTGGCATTTGCTTCAGCACAAATACACCAACCTCAATAAACTGCTGCCTGGAACTGGTATTCTCTCCAGATCAATGGAAGTTGGGTAGCAGTAGCAAAGTCAGCCTGCAGCCCTGTCCTGCCTCTGTCAGACTCTGCCTCAGTTCAGAAACCTTCAGCTTTACCCCAGTTACTCCAAAAAACCCTTTTTGTTCAGGGCAGCCTTGCAACAGGCTGAAAGCTTTTTTTTGACAACTCAGTGTTCAAGACCAGAAGACACTTCTCCAGAGATGCTGTCTGAGGGAAGTGACTGTGTTTCTTTTTGGCAGGTTGTCAGGCTTCTCACCTTAGCTGATATTAGTGAGAGAAATGTTCTTGTTTCTCAGAGACTTAATTAAGCATTTGCTAATTACAATGACAAATGTCTATTTTTGTCTAAACCAGCATATAAAGAAGGCAGCATAATAAAAACTAATACCAAATTTGCATGCCTGGATGCTGAGACTTGAGGGGGGCCCAAGCAGGATGGGAAGAGGAAAATGCTGACAGCTGCCCATAAGGGAGGAACTCCACTGTGTCATTCTTGGGGAGGAAGCCCTTTTAGGCACTCATCTGTGTCTTCATCTCACTGTGACCAGTCATAGAAATCCTTCATTTTTGAAGAGTGGCTTCAGATCTACTGATACATATGGATACACATATGGACTAAGATGTGCTTAATGAAGTGTACAGTTGATTTGCCCATGTTGTTCAAAGAAAGAAAGTGTGGCATGCAACCAGAGCATCTTGTTTTCATTGCAGGAAGTGAAGGTTCATTTGAAATCAGCAACACAACTGGAGCCATTTCTGTGATAAAAAGCCCAAATCAGCTCAAGAAAGAAGTGTATGAACTAAAAGTTAAGGTAGGTACTGTGGCCACTTTAAGACTATTGGGCTAAAATGCCATGAGTAGGCATGATTGTCCAAAATTGTTCAATTTATAGCTGGCTTTACTTGTTTCAGAAATTACCTCCCATATCTGAGCAGAGTGCCAGATAGTATAAAGCAGCACTAATTGGTTTTGTTGGGATGTTGGGATATTATTGTTGGGATATGTAGTATCTCAAATTAACTTTGTTCAAATGAAATCATCTTGTCCTTATTTCATCTCTGAGGCTAGAGAATCAATGTCCTTTACGGTCCATAGATACCTGTTCTCTGTGTTTCCAGATTTTATTGCTAAACTGGGAATTAATGTCTTGAAACCTCCATGTTATGAGATAGGGAACAGTCAAATCTATGACTGGTAATAGGACTGGGAGAGACCATGCAGCGTCATGTCAGCATCCACTCCTGAGGCACTCATCAGCCACACACAAATACATGCTCACACCTTGATGAGCTAACACCTCCATGAGCCAGTACTCATGTGACAGGCTGTGTTATTTTAAGCAGTTTCTAAAGAAAAAGTGTTTAAAAAATGTAGAATTAAATTGTGAAGACTGTATCAGTTTTCTTCAGCACATTGGAACTGTATATTATTGTTGTGGCAAGGACAATACTGACTTAAAGGCAGCTTTGAGGAGTTGCACACTGCCAGAACCAGTGTGTAGCACCCCCAAGGGCACTTGCTCGCTCCTGGGCTCAAGCAGGGCAGGTACAGGTACAGCTACGTGGGAGAACATGGAATTATCATGGGCTGAGTTAAACTCAGGCACCATTTCTTCCTCTATCAGCTCTGCTTCACTGCAGTCTGCTACCACTCCCCAGAATGGGTTAAAAGCCTTGCAGGCTTTTCTGATCTCCTAATTATGTATGTATTGTGTAATTATGTATGTGATGACCCAGAGCTCATGCAGGCTGCAAAAGCTGCTAGAGGAGCTAAAAGGGTGTTATATTACCCAGCATATACAGTGACAGGCACCTCAGTTGCCAGACTAGTGCCTTTGGAGAAAGTGCCTTTGGTTTTGAGCCCTTTGAGCAAAAAGGCATGTTAGATATAGCTGTTGGGACAAAAACACCAGCCAGTTTCTGTCCTGGCAGAAACAATGTCTCAGGTTCAATCCAGTGAATCAGGCCGCATGTTGCAGTTGTTGAAACCCAGACAGATTTGATCTTATGGGTCAGAAAAATACCAGCTAGGTTTGCCTGTCTGTCTAAACTATATGCACCTTAAATTAAGCTCATCTAAACACCACAGCAGAATTTTAAATTGGAGACTAAATCTCAAAAAAAAAAAAAAATGCACTTTTTCAAATATTTAGCTAAATGCCACAAGTAGAGTTTTTCTCACAGTATTAAAGGCTGCAGTCCTTGCAGCAATGAGACAATGAACTGCCTGTGGTACCACAGCAAATTTAAACATTGTCTTCTTTTTCTATTCTATCAACACTTTAGGCAAGCAATTACCTTACTTCTATTGGATTGTTTTTAGAGAACTGTTTTCACCTAGAGTGATTTACTAAGATGACAAAATTAGAGAGAGAATCAACTGGGGCTCTACTGGGAGTGGTTTATTACCATAATCTTCTAATCATCATAAACTCCAGTGTGAAATGGACTTAGGTTTTAGAGAAATATAAGTCTATGAATCTTCCTGGAAGTCAGAGTGCTTTGTACATGTGGAATAATACCTGAACATGAATCTGAAAAAGGAGAAAAATGCTTCATCATTCTTTTCTTCCTCTTGCCTGCTGCAGGCATCAGAAGTCAGTCAGGAAGGTGACATCTCCGAGCACACATTTGCCATGGTGACCATACGGGTGGTAGACCTCAACAACCATCCACCAACGTTCTATGGAGAAAATGGTCCCCAGAACAGGTTTGAGCTGACCATGTACGAGCATCCCCCAGAGGGTGAGATCTTACGGGGACTGAAGATTACAGTCAATGATTCAGATCAGGTAAATGGAAACTATGCACTTTCAGTTTTCCTGTCCTGTTTTCCTAAAGACTACAAAGAGCTCTTGGATGGAGAAATGTCATTTTACACATTCAACTCTTTCACCTGCATGCCCTAAAAGCCTAGGACAGACAAAGTAGTGGTAGGGTCCAGTATCACAGAAAGATTGAGCCCAGGAGTTCAGTTAGTCTGTCATGCACTGTTATGCCAATAGGAAGGGTGGTCCTAAACCTACTACCCACGTCTTGTGGCCACTGAAGTTGAACAATCCTTGTGAACTTCCCTAACTGCTGGTTGTGTTCATTTGTTGCCAGTGTATTGTCTGAGAACATACTCCCTTTGAAGATTTTCTTGGAGGTTCCAAGCCCTTTAGTAACTTCAGGTGCAATTACTATCTGCATCTTCTTCTGGCCCTTATATTACAGTCAGGGTCTGCAGTGCATGCTTTGATTAATCATTCCCACTGGAATGATATTTTAGGTACTCTTAAAAATTATGCCCAAGTCAAACTAACTCTTACCAGATCAAGGAAAAGGAAAGAAGATTCCATCCATCTCAGCCTGCTAACTGACCTGTGATGCCTGTAGGTACTATGGCAGTGGTTGCTATAGGGACCCCTAAGCTAAATACTGTATGAATGACATCCATCTGAGTTAGCCTCTGGTTAGGTAGTGACAAGAAAAAAGCTTAATGCAGCTGAGAATTGTATTACTATTGGAAAGAACTCTCTTCTGTAACAGTGCTCAGTATTGTGCTGGTTTGATGGTATTGTACTTTATCAAACCCACTGGCTTCTTCCCCCTCCCTCCTGCTGCTCTGCAGCAAGCAGATAAATGACTGCTTTCAAAGCAGTGCTATGTCTATCCTGCTATTGTCATGGGAGATGGTGCTGCAGAATGGGAGAAACAAAACCCATCTCTTCTCTTTAGAGATAAAATATATATCTAGGCTGACAAAATATTCAGGCTGCAAGTTAGGCTATAAAATAAGCAGAAAACACTGATAAATACACTGTATAGATTTCTCAAGAAGCTTCCTAGTAGAGTGTAAGGCATCACTCTAGGGGGGGTGGGTTGCTTTTCTTCTAAGACACAGAAAGCAATGTTTTCCCTTCTATCCAAGATGATTCTGTAGAGAAGAAAATTAAACGTGTGTCTGTCTCTGTCACAGCTGCTAGAGACTCTTTCTTTTGGGGAGTGGGTGATCCAGGTGAGGAGGAGGAGGAAGCTGTGGTTAAGGTCTGGTTTAGGCCTACAGATTGATGGAAACGCCATGCTTACTTGCAAAAAAATTACACAGAAATTTCTCTCCCAGACCTCTTCAGCATGGCTTAGGACTCAGTGCTGCCATTCCTTCAGTCATTCCTATGTCCCATGGCTGTCTGCTTGGAGACATGCAGAGGCATGGCTGGTTCTGAGCAGATCTGGGTTCAGTGGACATCAGTGGCAGAAATCACTCAGCTGTTGGAGGGAGCAGTTCTCTCCCTATCCCATGCCACCCTTCTAGTCATGTACGATCCCAAGTGCCTCACACTTTGTATGACTTTGTCAGACTGTACTGTCAGACTATCCACTCTTCCCATCAGCACTATTTTCCATAGCCCAGAAGCTCTGGCTTTGTGTGATTGGATTTACCACCCAGAAAAAGAGAGCCCGTTGTCATCTCTGTAGTTGGGGACTGGGTTTGTGTGACCAAACAACACAGACTGAGTTTGGATACAAGGTCATTCTGGTTCCCTTAAGGGACTACTGCTGAATACTTTTTCTCTTGACATGAGATAAGGCTGCTCAAGAACTGCTCATAACAAGCTCTCCAGGGATACAGCTGAAAGTAAAGTTGTCCTGTTTGAAAGTTATTATTAGAAATTAATCATCTCAAGATTCATGCTACAGGCAGAATGTGGCACCAGGCAGGCAGTGAATCTGGCTGTTTGTCAGTGTAAACATGACACTGAGAAACTGGTGAACCCAGAGAGTTTGGTGAGGTAGGCTCAGCTCATTTTCACATCTTCCCTGTAAGGCAGAAATATGAGGATCCCCCTTTCATCTTTTTCTTACATGCTTCAGTTTGATTTAAAAGAATTAGTCTGGCCAGCTGACTCTGGCTCACTCTTCCCAACTTGCATACAAGTGATGATAATCTTTTAGATACTGCTGCTTCCCATATTCTCCCTGGCTAGAATGTATATCTGTGTAAGGGGATTTGCCCTCTCACTTCACCTGGAGCTGTCAAGTGTGTGTCAGATTTTGTCCTGCACCAGTGGAGCTCCTCTCTCCCCACAAGTGCATCAACTTCAAAAAGATTTGGTGTTTGCATCTCTGGGCTAGCTTAATCCAGTCAGTGCAAAACATGACACTCCACATCTGTTTGGAAACTGCCTTTGTGATTCTGCATCTTCGTCATGCAGAATGCATGAAGAACAACTCACACAGCATATGAGATATTAGGACACAGGCTGGACATGGGAAGTGTACAAGGCCAGGCTGGATGGGGCTCTGAGCAACCTGGTCTAGTGGGAGGTGTCCCTGCCTGTGGCAAGGGGGTTGAAATGTGGTGATCTCAAATGTCCCTGCCAACCCAAACCATTCTGTGGGACTGGGTTTGTGAGGGTTGTGTTGTCCTTACTGGAGCAGTTCAGTTGTCTGTCCTTGGTAGGGAGCAGGAAGAGGCAGGACTTCCCTGCCAATATGCATGTGGTGTCATCTCTGTCTAGCTCCAAGTGTGTGGCATGAAATCCAAGGCTGCTTGCCACAAGACTCCTCTCTTAGCCAGGCCTGCTGCAGGGTTTTTCCATTATGACTGAAAGAATAACCAAGCATGTCAATCTATTTTAAGAAAAGCTGTGTCTGTCTTGTGACTAGGGCTGGAGGGATTATACAACTAAGCTTCTTAGTGATCTCCTGCCCAGGGGATGGAGAGCAGAGGGCTCTCAGCAGTAAGGCTTGTTCTCATTTTATGCAGTTTGAAGAAACAGAGCAATCTAGGCTGTAAGAAATGTGACATTACTGAAAACAATCAATGTCATATCTGCTTTTATTAACAGGGAGCCAATGCTAAATTCAACCTCCGACTTGTTGGACCTGGTGGCATCTTCCGAGTGGTTCCTCAAACTGTCCTGAATGAAGCTCAGGTTACAATAATAGTGGAAAATTCTGCTGCCATTGACTATGAAAGTTTCAAGGTGTTAACCTTCAAGGTACTTCTGCTTTCTAGGTCCTCTTTTTCAGTATATGCAGTATGAGTATGATGGCTTTTATATCTGATGTGATTTAGCTTCTTAATCCACCCAGAGCTGTCTGATGCGTTATCAGAGACATGATAGTCCATGTAAGGGAAACTCATTTCTGCCTCTGGTTCACCACCTTCACAAGGTTTAATGGATGCATGTGTGGACTGATTTAGTCCAGTCAGTGCAAAATGTTGATTTTTATGTCTCTCTGGAAACTGTACATGTTGGTGGCTCTGAATCATTCTAGACTGAACCCTCAGGGTTATTTCTGCACTCACAATGATACATTCACAGGATGAAATCCTAATTTCTCTGCAGCAAGAACTTTCCTACTTAGTGCTAAGTAATTTGATTCATGATCATGCTTTTGGATGTTGGCAGCCTGAAGACCCCAGCTGACTAGAAGATAATTCCCCAAAATTGCTCACTGCCTTTGTCAGAGTCTATCTATCTATATGGCCATTTGCAGGCTGACCTGAGGCTCACCCACGCTCTAAACCAGCTCTGCAAGAACCAGTTTCATCCAAAAGCCGGAACCTTGCATTATCACCTTCCCTGATGGATTCTTTGGCTCATCAACAAGATAATTAAGTAGTCTAGTTTTCTGTCAGCTGCCTCTGACATGAGTGTAGATGTTTCAGTTCTGATTGCAAAGAACTGCATAGACAATCCCTGTAATAATTTTAAAAAACTGCCAAAACAATCTAGCTGAGCATTAACATATGCTAGTTTTGTAACATACAGAGAGGAGCATTTTTTGCACAGTCCAAAAGCCAAAATTCAGAACAATTTTCTTCTCCCCCTTGCTGTGTGGTTTGCTTTGTGTCCTTAGCTTCACTTCAGTATGTCAGGCCTCTTCTTGCAATGTTGCTAAGCCATTTTGAGCTTTACAGATTATAGATGCTACAAAAATATGAGGCATCATTACTGTATTAAAGTGGAAGATTCTGAAAGGGCCATAAAGTGCTACTGAAACTAATTATAACAAGCACACATTTATTCAGGTTAAACTACCAAAAGACCAGTAAAGGCTTTACACATGAATGCCAATAGAAATCAAAGTAGTTAATGTGATTGCCATGAACACCAAAAGAATTAATTACCAGAAAAAAGGATATATATTTTTATAGCTTAAGCAGCTATTCATTTTTTAAAATTATTTCTACTGGAGAAAGACTTTTCAAAATTATTTCCACTGGAGACTATAAGACTTGGCTTAAAAAGTGCAGCCTTTTTCAGGATTCCAAATGGAGAAGGTGCAGATGGATGATATGGCAGCAATATATGGCAACAAATACTTTATAAAGACCTCATTGCTGGCTTCACTTTCCTGCAAAGTTCAAATCCCTTCCTACCCAGTTTTGGTTGTCAGTGTAGTCATTCTGGTTAGAATTTTGGATGACATATATTTCTATTTAATGTGTATCTCACAACAGCTTTGAGAGGTTATCTTCAGGGTTTTGGTTTTTTTCTGTAAGCAATGATCCTTCTCCTCTAGTTCATTTTTGAAGAGTAAAATGCCAGAGAGTAATTAAAGCTGATTTGTCTGGGAGATACACTGAAATATTTTCTGAATCCAAGGCTGCTAGAGAAACCTATCTTCCATTTAGTGCTGGCTCTTAAATGTAGGTGGTAGTTAGGAGTTCCTTCATTTTCAGCTAAGAGCTGAAATGGGTTTCCCAGAGTACTGCAGCTATGGTAATTCACACATCTCTGCAGTCCCTCTGCCACAGGGGCCAGATATTGCTGTCCCACCTTGTTATGGGCTTCCATGCTTTGGGGGCAAAACTCCTGCCTCCATCTCCTCCAGCTTAGAGCACATCCTGCCTTGGCAGGAGCATCCAGACACTCACATCTACAGACTGGGACCAAGTGAGGCTGAAATTACCGTCAGCTGCCAAAATCAATTTCTATTTTAAAAATCTACCTACCACTTTTAAGATTCCATGTCAGTTTGCTCTTCTGGCACCTAAGTATGAATTGTTGATATGTAGTCCTGTGAAGCAATAGTTTTACACTACTTTTTTTTCTCTCTGCATGAAACAAACAATACAGGTCTGCATAAGACACTGCAGGCAAGTAAGCTGACAAAATTTCTTCCTGAAGGAAGATGTTGTCAGGATGTTGACATAGCAGGACCGTGGCTGCTTAAAGGAGAGGGAATAAAAAATTAGTGTAAAAAACAAAGTAAAAATACTGAGCTTTCACAAGGTGTACTAAGATGGGCTGATTGCAGCAGCAGAGATGGTTTAACTGCAGATGTTATAATTTAGTAATAGCTCCATGTGCACAATCAGCACTAAGATTTTACCTCTGTACTGCTTTAGGAGCTGGGATTTCTCAGGAGGAGGTGTTTGCTGATGTCTGCATGGCTGTCCCTTCAAAAATTTCTTTGCTGTAACACCACCTGAGACTCCCAAACACAAAAGTTAGCACAGCAATGGAGTGACCAGGCTCCCCTTTTGGAGCAGCAGTGTCCTGCAGTAATTGCAAGCAATCCTTCGAGATTCATTTCTTCTCTTTATTTCCAAGCATTATAAATGTGCACACAGCAGGCACAGCTCTAGGAGATGACACTGAGATAGCCTTTTCCCCCTCTGCTTTCATCTAAGGTGATATAAATTGTCCAAATCTAGCAGAGCAGAGGCTTGAGCACAGGGTGTGTCCCCCAGGCAGTCAGGGATGTCACTGCTGGGGAGCATCACTCGCCCGCCCCGCGGGCCCTGCACAGCAAGGATGAGCTCCACAGCACCAGGGGAGCAGGGCAGCTCTGTGCTGTGGCAGCCCTGCTGCTCCTGCCAAAGCTCACCTAGGCACTCCCTCTTTGTGGGAGCTCCTGGGACATGTCTCCTAGCAATTAAAACCCCTGCAGCCAGATTTCTCAGCTGAGCCTCTTAGATCTCAATTCACGTCCTGCTCAGTAGTCTATTAGTGGTGTGCTGTCTTCTTAGAGCCCTCCTGCCTTGTGTAAACTATGTCTCTGCCCAAGCATGAAAATCACACATTAGACCATTGTTTTTGGTGTTAGCCATTTGGGCTCAGCCCCCACAGAGCCCAAGACTGATGGCTTAGTGCTGATTCTGTCTGAGACTGACACTGTGAAGGTCCCTGTGTCTCTCAGTACCCATTGTTGAAACTGCTCTTTCTTGCTCAGCCACTGACCACCTGAGCTTGCTGCTCTACCAGCTGAGGCATCCTACTGATGCTCCCCAAATCCAGTAGATTTTGCTCAGTAAGGAGCAGATAGATACAGTAAATACTCAGTTTACTCTATGTGATTGCCTGTCCTTTCCGATGAGCAGTTATAAAAATGTGTGATGTCAGAGAGCTCTGTTCTCAGCAACAGTGAGGCAATTCAAAAGCCCTCATTTTATCTGATAAAGTCCTAATCAGCATGAGGCAATGAGGGCAGAAGTGCCATGAAGTCAGTAGTAGAAGTCCTCAGAATCTTTGGGAAATGGGATTCTGCTATACATGCCTGACAATCCAGCATTTGGGGTGGGAGTAATGCTGCTTCAAAACAACTGATTCCCTCATCTTTTTATCCTGTTTGGTGCAGTTTATTGTTCCTGACTTCTTTCCTGATGAAGAACTTCCTCTACAAAAGATCACAATTAAGTTGATGTGGTTTTTCAAAATAACTCAGTGCTTATGTTTCCCCAAGTTCTAGGAGCTGCATGGGATGATTGTTTGTCGGCTTCTGTTATGGTTTTTGGATGTGTGTTGGTTAGTTATGACTAGTCACATCTGTCACATGAAGTCTAGTATGAATACACAGGTGTGAAGGCCTCTCCCCACAGCTTGACTGCCCATCTCAAGCAAGCACACAAACAAGCCGAGGCCGCATGCTGACCTGGCTCATCATCTCCCTGGTTCTGAGCTGTCTGGTCCAGCCAAGCTAAAATGCACCATTGTGCGCTTTTTTAACAGAACTAATGGCTGCTTTGTAGTGATGTCTGTTTTTTCTCTTCTTAGCTTCTTGCAATAGAGGTGAACACACCAGAGAAATTCAGCTCGACGGCTGATGTGGTGATTCGCTTGCTGGACACCAACGACAATGTCCCCAAGTTCTCCTCTGACTACTACATTGCCAGGATCCCTGAGAACTCCCCAGGGGGCTCCAATGTAGTTGCTGTTACAGTAAGTTTCATTCACCTCTTAAGAAATGTTCTCTTTTCTGGGTGTCTGTGGAAACAGTTCAAGTACCTTAAAAATAGTGGACAGGGCAAATAGCAAATCTTACTCAACGTTTGACTTCTGGGCCAAACTCCAATTCCTTTCCAGAATCAACCCAAAAAAGCCACTTTGGGAAAATATAAAGTTTTGACAAATATTATTTAGAACAACAAGGGCCATCTGCTTGTAAGAAAAATCACATGGCCTCTGAGTATTAAGAAAGCCTCAGCCAAATCAGTGTCCAGTGGGAAGATTCAGTTATGGCTAAGTGGAATTGGATTTACTGGATTTGCTTGCTTAAGTATGAGTAAAAAGAAAACATGATGGCTGCTTAGTAGGTATTAGTCTCCTCCTCTTGGAAGGAACCTGGCTGCTAAAGGAATAAATAAACAGTTAATGAGGGCAAGAATATAAAATTAAAGTGCTTAGGACTGGGGAAAAAAGATCCCTGTGTATGTATCTTCTCATGGTGGGAAAAATATGCTTATAGATTTTCCAATATCTTGCATTTTCATACAAAGAAAGTCAGGGTATTACATGGGCCCTGAGTGCTGGAGGAGCATTTCCAGCTGCCTCTCTCTAATGAAACTACTGAGACTGGAAACAGCCCTCATGTCACAAAGCCAAGAAAGCTTCTGGCCACCTGGGCCTTGGTGGGGGATGCAAGTCACCTTGCAGTGGCCACACAGGTAAGGATAGTGGAGGCAGGTTGCCAGAGGTCTCCCGTACAAGCTGGCAACAAGCAAGAAAGACAAATAATCAGAATAATAAAGTGCTGAAGGCAAATTTTAGCAATGGAAGAATCAAAGAACTGAAACATAAACAACTGAGAAAAGGTTATTGCATGAAACTAAGGAAATATATTAGAGACTTAAACATAACTGTCTTTGAGGTAAGAGAAATAAAAACACTCTAGGATGTGGACAGCAAAAAAAGAAGAGATTTAAAAATGTTTGCAGAAGCAATAAAACTTCTGAGCTAAAGTGCACAGGAAAGTGTAGCTGAAGGAGCCCATGTAAAATTTAGTCATGTGCTGTCAACTCAGTACTTGACCCAGGTTTACAACTATATGTGAAAAACTAAGATGTTTCAAGTACTCAGAATGGTAATTCTGGAAGAAGTCCCAGGTATGCAGATGTTTTAAATGAACTTAGACAGTATTAAACTAGACTGTGGTCAAAATAATGGGGTGAGAGAATCTGACAAGCTCATCCAAAGAACAAAACTACAGCTACCAGTAGGGCTGCAGGTGTGTTATGTTAGTCATGCAGGAATCAAAGACATTGTTCCAGTTTTCAAATATTTAAACAGGAAGATGAATGAATGAACCAGAACCACCATGATTTTTGATGGCCAGATACAATGGTATAACACCTCCTCAGAGCTATCAGAGAAGCAGGAGCTTATGGAAATAGCTGCTACCAAATCAATAGCTTTCCTAAGCCTGAGCTAAGAAAGGAAGCCAACAAGAGTATGAAACTAAGATATCATCTGGTAACAGTATTTGCATCATTAAAAGTCACACAGGCACAAGAGTGATTAAAAAATAAAGAAAGCTGAAATACAATGTATAGATTGAATCATTTGTTATTCATTACTATAAATTGACTCAATTAAACAAGCAGAAGCTTCAAAATACAATATATAAAGTAAATAATTTTGTCTAGGGAATATTCATTAATGTTTAACTGATAATTAGGAAGGTCTGAGAGCTGGCAGTGTGTTCATGTCATTGAGATTATCTCCGTCTCTATCAGAGGAGGATGAGGTAACTGTGGATGCATGGGGCCATCTAGCGTCACTCTGTGCCAGAGCCCCCGGGCACCAGGGACAGTTCCCGGGACTGGCAGGGATGTTTTCTGTTGTGCACTTCCTAGGTGCATATTTGCTCATGCTGTTTCCCACTAAAAATGTGATGGCAAAGAGAGTGAAAAGTATTTGTGCCTGTTGTTAAAAGAAAAAGGAAACAGTTCTTTTTCCATTTTAGTAAAGCAAAGCTCTCTTTTTTTTTTTTTTTTTTTTTTTCGTAAGGCTGCAGATCCAGATTCAGGGCTTTGGGGAGAAATCAAGTACTCTATCTATGGAACGGGAGCAGATCTGTAAGTAACAAGTAAATAAATAAAACTACATAACCTCTAAGCAGAGTTCTGAAATAATTTTAAAAGAAAGCTAGCAGACTCATTCTTGGTCTGCTCATTTTCAAGGACATTTATGCCATGTCATTTTCAAGGACATTTATGCCATGTTCTTTGTGAGTTCTGTGAACTACTGCTGTGAAGCTACTGTGATCATTAAACATCGACTTCATGAACCCAAGGCATTCTACCCACAAACTCCCAAAGAGATACAAAGCAGCTAAAGTATCAATACACAGGATTTGTTCAATCACCATTTGAAAAACACTTGTAAGAAAAAGAGAGGTTTTGGTCTAGTTGTGAAGAGCCAGTTGTGCAGAAAATTAATCTCTAGAAGAGTTTTTCCCCTTCCCTTTCCATATTGCTTTACAAATAGCTCTTGTCAAGATAAATAAGGGAAGACAAGATATACAAGGATATACACTTCAGCTTTGGAGGTCAGCTGCATTGGGTGTTAAAAGCCTTTCATATATTTAAACATAATAGTCCTGCATCAGGAAAAAGGGAACCTGATGCTTACTTGATTTGGTAATAATGCCTCCCTCCCTCTCCCTGGCTTTGGGGACAGTGCTGGGGGTAGAACATCTTGAAACACTGGCTCCTTCTCACCATGTCCATCCCAGCTCCCAGACATGGCTGGGATCAGTGACACGGCTGTCACAGATATTCCTGTTGGAGCCTGCATTCTGCAGGGCAGAATGCTGGAAATGAATGAGATTTTCAGGCACTCATCTCAAGAATCTTTTTTCCTCTGTACATTATCCACCTGGAGCTAAAGGTGAACTCTTCTTGTTAAGGAGAGTTTAGGAGGTGAAATCAAAGTCCAAAATCCAAGATGTTAAGGGTGAACCTCTTCTGTAGCCAGAAGGATACACATTTGGGAGTATTTCCACGATGGATTATTTTGAGCTCTTCACTAAGTCTTTAAGCTAGCTGCTAACTGCACAGAGAGAAGCAAGAAAAGGTCATGTCATGCAGGCAGACCTCCTAGGTTTAGAATATAGCAGCTGGTGGAAAGAAGCTTGAGAAGGTTGTTGACAAAGGATTTAGGGGGGAAAAAATGTAAGCACAACTTTATTCTGATTGGCATTATGGGGCTGCTCAGATTCACTGTTCTTATGCTGTTGAATGAAGAAATTATGATATGAGCTTTTCTTTTCCTTCTTAAGTATTTTTGTTTGTTTTCCTCCTGCCAGAATGGCACTACCCTGCAAGGCTGGATTGATTTTCTAGCCCTGGCACCTCTAGATGTGCTGAACACACAGTTTGATGCAGATAGGAGAATTTCAACTAGAGGCACGATGTTTCTGTCTTGGATATTACATCAGTGGGTGTGCAGTTGTGTGGGCAGAAAGATGAGTTGTACTGGAGTAGGAGAAGTAGTGTTAACTGTTGAAGATTAAACCAATCTGATGGTAATCCTACTTTGGTAATCTAAGCTGCCAGTAGGTGCACTTCTATTCTTCCACTAAAATGGGAATGATGAGAGTGCTGTCTGTGTGGTAAGGCTGGGCTGGGAGATGAGGAGGCAGCACAGGCACTGTCTCCTACACAGCTATTCCCACCTCCAGATCTTGGATTTCATCAAAACTTATATCTAACACGGTTATAAGAATAGTTGAAGATTCTGCATTGCTAAATGCCCCTTTTGTAATCACTCTCAATTGTATTCGCAGTTGGAATACAGAAAATATTTTGCTACCCTGTACACTGATCAAAGGAAATATAAAAACTTTCATCTGTTAAAAGCACTACTGCTTGGAGCCTACAGTAGCAGTCCATTTTAAAAAGACACTGTGTTGGTAGCTTCTCTATAAATCCAGACTTTGGACTGACACTTTTGACAGTGTCTCTGTAATTGCAAATGTGTAAAACTGAACTTGCAACAGATAAATCTGAACACCCACTCCATTCCAGTGTCAGTCTATGAAAAAATGATTATTTTTGGAGAAGATCATTTGCCCTGTATTTTGGGAGATTTAAGAGCAGATTTTTTTTTCCTACCCATTCTGAGAAGTGAAGAGCTTAAATATGATATACATCACACTTCTTTTAGATATTTAGGTGACATAAATCAATCTTAATTTATGCAGGACATAATCTATTACATTGTACTTTTAAACTGGGAAAAAAAAAAGTAAAAATAGCTTTAATGTTTTTCCTTTTAATGCAAGAAAATCACTCTGGGAGAAGGCCATCACACTGAGCATTTACTGAGGACAAAGACTTTTAATGGAAAATGCAGCTAAAATGGCACAAGAGAGAGAAAACTATGAGACACTGATAGTTCTCTGGTTTTCAAGCCTAAAGGAACTAGACAAAAAATAGGTAGAGTGAAAGATTTGGAAACATCACCCGGAGAGGAATTAGGTGAAGAGCACCAGTGTCTGGGCACAGCATTTCAGTCTTTACAGCCTGGAGCAAAGCTGGGATGTAAACACACATTAAGTGACCAAAAGTCTTCTCTTGCTTCTTTTCCAGGTTCCTAATCCACCCATCAACAGGTATCATTTACACCCAGCCCTGGGCTGTGCTAGATGCTGAAGTGAACTCCAAGTATAATTTCTATGTGAAAGCAGAGGACACAGATGGGAAATACAGCTTGGCTGAAGTGTTTATCACCGTGCTAGATGTCAATGACCACTCTCCAGAGTTCAATGAAAACATCCAGGAAAAGACGATGATCATTGGGTCACCGGTGAAGATAGAGGTGAGAGATGGCACCGTGTGTCACAAAGCAGAGTGCTGTGGAAAAGCCCTGGCTCTGCTGTTTACTCTCAGGGGTCATGATGAATGTTTGAAAGTTGCCTTTTCTTGCAGCTTTATTTTGCACATCCATTTGGATGTAACAAATGGATTAAAGTGTAGAATTATAGTATTTACTGACTGCTGAGAAGGAGAAATAAATTCTATAGGCAGAATATAAAGTCCTATTACAGTATTTGAACAATCAGCTGGGGGACGGTCCTGAATTATACAGTGACCACAAGAAGCCCAAATAAGATAAGTGAATGAAAGTACAGGGTTTTGAACACATAACCTTCCTGACATCCCTTTGTCACCTTCCTGACATCCCATTCCCCTTCAACCACACAACATAGTTCCTTTCGTTTTGAAGAACCGTATCCAATAATCCAGTGCAGAACAGAAGGTCAAAAAATGCAATAATAATTCCCAGGCAGAACATCCTATGTTCCACATATTTAAATGCATATCATGAAGCCTGATCACACAACACCCAATGTTAGTAGAATAAATACCACAGCACAAAAATTAAGGCAGCTATAATTTATGGCATGGAGCTAATCCCATTGTTCTTTATCACTTCATATTTGTTCCCCACACTGTGTGAGAAGCTTCCAGCTGAGGACCATTTGCATTCTACAGAGAGGTTACAGTTCAGTTTTACCTCTGATTTTATTTCATCTCAAATAGAAGTAATTTGTAAAGAAAGGAGCCTGCTGTTTTTCACTAGAAAATGTAGCCTAGCTTCCAAGATGAAATGAAAGCAGCCCAGTCATGGCACAGATACTGTCAGAAGTGAATGCTCAGAAGGTGTTTGTCCTCAGGCAAAGATAAAAACAATAACACCTTTGTTTTTCACACTTCCCCTACCAGGCTATAGACCAAGATGCAGAAGAACCCAACAACATTGTGGATTATTCCATCATGCAAGCAGATCCAGCCAATGTGTTTGACATAGACCAAAGCACTGGGGAGATCAAGCTGAAATCCTATATCCGATCTCTGGACATCATCCACAACATCACAAACAATAAAGACTGCATATGGTCATTGGTGGTCCAGGCCAAAGACCGAGGCTCCCCATCCTTCAGTACCACAGCAGTTCTGAAGATTGATATCACAGAAGAGGTAAGCAAATGTTTTAGAAAAATCCTTAGGTGAACAATCCCTGAAAGGCACCAATGGGTAGACATTGCTTGCTCCATTCCTGAGACTTTCTTGCCAGCTCTGTTTTGCAGAGCATTTCTATAGCCTTGTGGTGAAGTTGGATTCTGAAGCCACAAATGTGAAAGATATTTTGATCAGAAATATTGCAAAGGTACAAAGGTAGGAGCATAATATAACTGGGAGATGAGTTTTTTGTTAGAGATTGTTAGATATGTATTAAGGTCTATAGACTTCTGAGAGTAAAGGTAAATTCCGACTGCTAAATTTCTGCTTTTTTATTTTCATCCAGAGGAAAAAAATTTTTTTTTTCTCTTACAAAAAGTGAATGGAAAACAGCTGGGGTCTGAGTGAAATAAGTCAGAGAAATCAACTAAAGTGACATAGGAAAAGTGAGAAAAACTTTACAGAAATGCTTTAAAGTATTTAGAACTTTAGATGGGAGTTTAATAATTGCAGTATTATTAGCAGATAAAACAAGAAGACTAAAAGAGTCTTGCACATTTAGGTTGAGATTTTCCTTAGTCCAGCTTTTAAGTCAGCTGGAGAACAAGCAGCGATTTATGGTGTGCAGCACGCGCTTGCATGGTTCTTATTTATTGTAAGTGCCTTGCCATGCCTTTAACTAGGTACCAGCAGGGAGGAAATGGGCTTTAAAGCAGATGAGAAACACACCATTAGCCTGATAGTCTCTGGACCACACACATAAACTGGGCAAAGATGCAACTCTCTTCCTACAGACAGCAGCTGGCCTTCTCTTTGTTTGGTCACAATGCTCCCACTGCTCTTAGGTCTGTTACAGTCTTTCTCTGTTTTCTCCATCTCCTCTTATTCCACTGATACTCCATATGAGGCACATTCACATGGTAGTTTGTGTACACAGTTCAGAACCTGCTGGACTGCCAGGGGACTGGGGTCTGCCCTAGCAGGGCAGTGGCTGGCATGGGGCTGCCTTTTGGGGCTGGCCAGCCCTGTGGGTGTGGGCTGGGCTCGCTGCAGCAAGGCTCTGCCACGTGGAGCTGGGGGACTCTGCATGCAGGGTGTCTGTGGTAAGTCTAGAGATTTAGCTGTTCTTACAGGTACAAAGGAAATGCACTGCTTAGCACTTGGATTTCTCATGGAAATGAAGTTTTGGTGGGTTTTATACAACAAACCAGAATTGCTGCCCACAGCCAAGAGTGGGAGTACTTGCCCTCCCTGCCTTGCTTCCAGGCTTCTCCCAGGCTGCACATTTCAGGAGTGTGTGGCAGCAGGTGGACCCAGGCCCAGTCCTCAGGCATGTCCCTGCTGGTGGCCACAGCCTCCCCTTCCCTCCTGGGTGAGCTGGAAACCTCTCTGTCAGCAGTGGGGCTGATGGGTGTGAGTGGGAGGGTGTCCCACATCTCCCTGCTGGGGGACAGCATGTCCCTGAACCAGCAGAAGAAGGACAACTAGAAGCAAAACAAAAATAGCTGATACTTTGGGATAAGGAGTTTCCTGAATTTCCTTCTAGTGCTTGAAGCAATAGCAGTACCTGATGAAAGATGGTGTCTTGTATGAAGTTCCCTGTCTGCTCCCTTTTCTCCCCATCCAGGGGTATATATATGAGGGAGAGCCCTCCTCATAAACTCTGAAGGGGAAGCAGAGAGCATGTGATGACATGGATTTCCTCACACACAGTTTTTTTTCCTTCTTCCAATGCTCTTCTTGATGCCAAGTCCCAACAGAGAGTCTGAGATAGCAACAGAATCTTCTTTCTTTGAGTAGGTTTCTTCAGCAGCATCCGGGCTACCAATCTAGTGTCACATCCTCCATAACCTTTTGTACTGTCTCTATTACTTCTTCCATGGCTTGTAATGATTTGGGTTGGTTGGGTCGGGGGATTTTTTTATACCATAGCATCCCATCTTTTTTGCAGAAACAGATTTCAGTTTGCAGGTATGTGAGAGGCAGTGCCAGTGTCCAAAACCCTTGGTCACTGCCTGTGTCCCAGGGACAGCACAGTCACTGCTAATGCTTTGTGAAGAAAACAATCTCTTGGTGTAGGCATATTGCATACACACTCTCTCTCTCTTTCTCTGAGGCTGTAACAAATGTGCATTTCATCCCTCTGTGCTCCAGCTGTACAAAGGCTCTTATTTCACTGTTTGGTGGGCATTTATGTATTACTGATTTTGGATAAGGAGGATATTTTTGAATGCATCCTCTAGAGGTTTCCTGCAGTGTTAATCACAGTAAGTAATTAAACAGGCATATTTTCTGATTAACGTTTACCATTGCAATTAGCACAAGTCTGTGCCCTTCGAGATGGATGCCTTGTGGCTAAGTTCAGCAGTATTGCACATCAAAAGGACCTTCTCTTGGAATAAAACAGTGCTAAAAGAATCTAAAGGCCTTTTAATTTAACTGAGTCTGATTTTATGGAAATTAGTATTGAGGGGCATCTGTTAATATCCTATCCTTTCACAATAAATGAAAAATACCCTTTCACAGAATAAAAAACATATGCTGGAAAAGCCAGTCTTTTTCCATCCATATGTCTCACTCAGAAATCTATTCCTGCCTGATATTTTCAGAGAAGGCTGATTCCTACTCTTGTTCCTGAAAGTTGGCCTGATGGGGGCATCCCTCGGCCTCTTGATGACTCCACTGAGGTTCTGCAAATGTAGAGGGTGCGTTTATTTACACCTCCTCACAGACTGAGGCTTAACTCCATATTTAGACAGCATAATCTGTAGTTCTTAATAGCTCTGACCACTCATTTAGACTTCTAAATGTAGCTGGTGAGTCTCAGTTTTAGATTCTCTTAACTGAAAGATTCTACCAAAATCTTTGAGGTAACATGGAGATCTTCTCCTCTCATACTAATGGCAACCATGGGAGCTGTGGTTGCTGGCACTGAACAGCCCTTGCCACATTTACAGAGCAGTTAGCCTCTTCTTTCCACAGTTTCGTGGACTTGAAAAAAATATTGGTTTGATTTGAGAAGTCTTGCTGCATGCTCGTGTTTGTATTGCAAAGTGATGCAAACACAGCCTTCATATACAGTGACAGAACTGAGCTTTGGGATAAGCACTGCAGGGCAGCTGGTGTTCTACCTTGGATCAGGAGTCACTTCTGAAGCAAATCTCCTGATCATTCCCACATGCTGTGGGATGGCCTGTGCCTCACCTAGCTCCAAGCACACAAAGTGAACTTCTTTCAGAGGAAAATGTGTTTTGGGAGCACAGCTGGTGTGCCTGGGCACCAACAGTCAGTCCCTCCCTGCAACCAGGCTAGAACAAAGCCAGAAACACTGAATGTGTGGAAGTGGGCTCCTCAGAACCAGCTGGTTCATTGCACAGATTGTACAGATCCACTTGCTCAAGTCAACACAGCCTGAGTTGTCTGTAACACAATCATTGAGCCAAACATTTACGATCGAGTCCAACTCCAGCACTGCCAAGTCCATCACAAAACCATGTCCCTTAAGTGCCACATCTACAAATAATCTGCAATAGCTTGGGCTCTTAACAGGTTTGCCTACTTACTTAGACTCCTAAATATAGCTGGTGAGCCTTAGCTGCTCTTGTGATTGAAGAGCTCAGCCACATCCTTTTGGGTCCAGCTTCTGGATACTTGGCCCATGTGCTCTGCTCACTGCAACCCATGCATTAGGAAAGGCTCTTGAGAAGCTGCCACAGCCAAAAAAATCCCCCAAAAAACAGCAGGGCATTATCTTCTGTGAGCAATGGTATTTTGGTATTTTAATTCCCTTGATGACTGGAGTCTTTCTTCCATGTCCTGGCCCACAGAGATACAACAGCTTTCATTTAATCGTGTATCTGCTTTTATTTTATGTGCACTAGAAAAACCAGTACCCTTCAAAATGCAGCATGCCTTTTAGGAAAAAACAACAGCTTCAGCAATTGCAAACTATTTGTTGAGCTGGCTACATGGCACTGCTGGTAATCAACACAAGGACTTGATGTTTTAAATGTGCACTTCCCATGAGTCTCTCTGCAGCCTGGCTAAGATTATGACATTCCTGGCCTGTATTGTGATTTATTCCTTCTGTTTATCCTGCCAGTGTCATGGCCATGACAAACAGAAACTCTCCCACTGTGTGCTTACAAAATGTCTGATGTTTTTATGCAGAACAGTTGTTGTCCAAGGCTAATTCCAGGCAAAGCTTTGTATAGTAGAGGTCAAGTAACTAAAATAAAGGCTGAACCAGATAGCTGTTAATGGGTTTAGTTTTGGTATTAATCACTTCTTCATCACTGGAAGCTCTGAAAAGATGCCAGACTTTCTGAGACCAGGCAACTGAATGAAGCCAAATGTCACATCTCCATAAATTTTTATCTGTTCTTACCTCTGCAACTGTAGTACACAGGCAACATGTACTTCTGTCTAATCTCATTTATTCAAGGTTTTCAAATAGCTAGTCAAATACTCTTCAGCCATCAGTGACTTCCTATAAAATAGATCTTGACAAAACTCGTAACAGGTGGACTCAGGTCATGTACTACTTAGCAGGGTTTATCTGACACTTAATTCATCTGACTTTCACATGAAGTTAAGTAAGCCAGGGTAGAATTTCTATCATCTGATGGCATTTAAGTACAAAAAAAAATCCATGTAATGCACAACAGCAAAGCTGATGTCTAAGCTCCACCAAAGCCATGGGCTCCTTTGCTTTTGGTTTCTAGTTCAGGTCCACTCCTAATTAAGTACTGGAAGAACTCTCTGTACAGCAAAATGATGAAAATTTGTGCCTACCTGCCTAGTGACATGGTCTGTGAGTTTCATTAGCATTTCTTTGCCCCTTTCTTGTTAGTAATGGGACACATTCAGGATAGGAGAAGAGGGGGCTTGATAATGTGTTTGAGATAGCTTGTGAAAAAACAGAAATTAAGACAAGGAGGTGTTCATTAGCTAATTTACATGCCCCAAGTTTATGGATATGACATTAATGACGAGAGGTACTCTGAAGCACACTCTGGGATACTCTTAGTCATCCTCCCCCACAGACTGAGGAGGGCAAAGAGATGGGCATCCTAGATTAGAATCACACAGGGAAATCCATCTGATCTGCAAGTCAGAGGTTCAAGTCCAAGCTACTGACAAGGTTCTCCTTATACACACTGTCTTTGATACCTATTTTGGCATATGGTGACTGCTGCTCCAGAGGAGTCCTTTTCTCCCCATTGGCCAAAAGTTGGGAGCTTCGACCTCTAAAACACAGCTCACTAGACATGCAAAGTTTGGGTGAGGAGTCCCTCATGTAGTCAAAGACAGGGGACTAGGGCACAGTGGGCAGCCCTGTCTTTCTGCAGCCACACATCACTTTATGACCAACTCTCAGTAACCAAACCTGCCTGTGAATGTGCCATTTCTGCAGGCTATCCTGGCCTTACATAGCACTACTGTCTGTTCAGACACCGCCTGTATTCACAATAAACTTCTCTTGGAAATGCAGTCCAAGGATCGGCTACCACACCCTGAATAAGGGTGATCTGTGTGCCATGCCTCTAGCCTTTATTCCCAATCAGCCAGGTGTTTCTATGTGCTTCCTAACTTCTTTTACTGTTTCTGGATTCAGTTCGACATCATTGCAACTGCCTGCTCTCCTGTGCCTTGTTCAACATTTAGCTCCCTTTATTTTATAGGCTCTCTATCCTGTGCACATTTCAGCCTAGTTCCCCAGCTGTATTTTTAATAGATACTGGCCTCTTTCCAATATAACCATGTGAGGGTTGACCATGTCTCTTATTTTTGATATTTCCAGATCAAGTCCAGGGTAAAATCCTATATTTTAGGCCTCAAGAAGCGTCCATGGACAATATATGGAATATGCATGAGTGGCGTCCTTTCCACCATTTCTGTTACAATGGTGATCTCCACCATCATGTACTGGAAAAGTGTGAAAAGATCCAAGCTCCACCCGCAGGGCAAAATCCGCAAAATTATACGGGGACCTCCGAGACGCACAGTGTGCTGAGCTGGAAAGCGAACTGGCCATTCATTTGTCCTTAATATGCCATATGTAGCTTATGTCATTGCTGACTTCTTTTCTTTCTATAAACAAAGCTCTTTAGCTCCACTTATCTCCCCTACCTCAAAGAGTTTTGTTATGTCTGTAAAAGAGTACTTGAAAACAGAATGCAGCACATACCTGCTAACTACTCATTTGTACGCTGACATTTTATAAGCAGAAGCTTTCTCCTAATCCTTTTCAATGCCATGCTCAGTAATTGAGCCAATTATTTTCTTGCTCTAGTCTTGCAAGTTAAACACTATGGTGACATGCAGGAATCTGCCCTAATTTGGTGGCAGTACTTCTGTAAGCTTTTGTGTTCAAGTCATCTACCTCGCAGTACTACAATGTTTACCCAGTCTCCAGCCCCATCTAAATTCTCCCCCTCTGGACTGGACTGGCTGTGTGACTCTCATATTTATTTTTTTTTTAGAGACAATCAGCTCTACTTGTAACATATTTTGGACAAATGAAATTTCTGGGTCACTGTCTGTCCCCTGGAGTAAGTCATGTGTTTTCTTTGTACTCCTTTACAGACTCTTCACAAAGGGCCTATGGCCGCCTTTTTGATGCAAACTAAAGATAACCCCATGAAAGCCTTAGGAGTGCTAGCTGGTGTCATGGGCATAATGGTGCTGATAACTATCATGATCTCTACTGCCATGTTCTGGCGCAACAAGCGGTCCAACAAAGTCATGCCGGTGAGAAGGATCATAAAAAAGAGACAGGTGCCGCCATCCCGGACAGTCAGGATGGAGTGGCTGAAGTTCAAGAGGCCCAGCAACGCTGCAGAGAAGTTTGTCGTTGAGGAGGACGTGAAGAGCCTGCACAATGAGAACAGCAACAACAACGTCCAGGTTGTCCCCGTGCTGCCGGCAGCCCCCCTGCCCCCGCCACCCCCCGCCCTGGCTGCCCGAGGCGATGAACCGGCGTGGCGGGTGCCAACCGTGTCCGGCTCCCTCACTCCCAAGCATGTAATCAAGCCACCGAAGAAGAAAGGTCACAGCAGCACCCACAACGCCCTCGTGTCAGAGCTCAAAATGAGGTTTGAGAAGAGGAACGCAGCATTCGGGGAGCCCCACATCTAGATGCTCTCAGCCGCCCCCAGAGACTGCAGACTGTGGCTGGGCATGGATGTTTTTATTTGCTGTCTCTTCCCTGTGTCTGTCAGCACCCTGTGAACCAGAGCAGCTTCTCGCAGTGATAGCCACCCCTCACCTTCTGCAAGTACCAAGTGACTGCTGTTCCCTCGGCCGTGTCCCGTGGGCCCGCCCTGCAGCTGTCTGACCACGGTGCTGAGTGCGCCGGCCACGGTCTCCCCAGGTGAACAGGGACTCAGGTTGCCCCTGGTTTGGAGGTCTCTGCCCAGAGCTTGCGTTTTCAAACAAGATGCTCTGTAGCCAAGGCCCTGGTGGATGCTTCTTCTAACCTGGTCTGGCAGGTGGGTTTGAGGTGTCTGAAAAGCCATCACTTCAAATCCCAGACCCACTTTTGAAGGTGTTGGCCTGGCTGCGGCAGCAGCACTGAGTCCAGGTGCAGGTCTCCTACAGCAGTGGCACTGCTCTGTCCTGTGCACAATGTGCTTTGCAACAGCTGGCGGAGCGATGTGCTCGTGGCCTGAGTCCCTTCATCCCCAGAAGGTAAGCGGGCAGGCTTGGAGAAGTTCTTCCTTTTCCTGCAGCTTACGCTGGGTTTTGCCAGAGCACATTGACATGATGCTGTGCTTTGCTTCTGCCCTGGACTTGCCTGCTGGGGAGGGATGGGAGGGGCACCTCAGCCTTCCCTGGACCAGAAGGGGCAAGATTTAAACATGGAAGTTCAATAGCAGCACTCAGCACTGCCTCCTTCTGACACTGTGCCCCAAAAGAGCAGGAGCCCAGCAGGAGAAGGACATGAATAAAAACACTGGGAAGACGAGGTAAAACTGAGAGGCAAATGATAAGCGGAAGACAGAGACAAGTGCTGGAAAGTTGCATATGTTGGTCAGGGAAGTGTCTGGAAAGATCATATGGTGTTGTACACTGCTAGCAGAAGGTGTCAAGGAATATATTTCATCACCTCTCCTGGCTTGTTGAAAAGGGAGGTTTCCATAAAATATTCAGGTTTTTCTTATCAGTATTTTTGAGTGAATTAAACAACATTTAATAGGAGGGGATTGGCAGGGCAGCTGACAGGTTTTTGGTTTTTTTCCTGTTATGTGACAGTAGAAAGGCACCAAGAGCAGAGCACTTTTTTCACTGGATCTACCCCATATACTCCTCCTCAGGTTTGTTTCTGAGGAGATGTTTTTCAGCTGGGCCTGGCTGTTTCCCATCCCCTGGGGAGCAGGCAGCACCAACCGAGCTGGCTGGGGAGCAGCACCCTGCACCCTGTCTCTGAGAGCCAGCCCTGCAGAGAAGCTGTGCTGTTGTGATACCAGGAACATCAAGGTGGGGAGCACACTGTGTTAATTCAGGAGGTTCATGAGAGTTCTCCAGCTGTCATTTCAGTTGAACCAGCAAACCTGGCCCTCAGGATCTCCTCTCACTCCAGCAGCTGAAATAATTCCCCTTTTTGCACCAGGACTTCATCAGTTTAGGAGATAGCTGGTTGAATATGAAATTATGCACTTACAAGGATCACCTTGTATTTTTTAACTTCAATTCAATCTGCCTAGAAGCCATAGTGCTCGTGGCTCATGTCACCCATGAGCTAAGCCAGCAGCTGTAGCCAAGAGATCCAGGAGCGTCCCAGCTGGGGGCCATGGCAGGATGGCTGCTCCCAGAGCCTCTCCTGTCACATCTCTCCTTTTCTCTACTGTTTTCTTGCTTACCCTTCCTCCTGGGGCACTGTGATGTGAGGCCAAGTTCTCACCTGTCCAATCACCTCGTCCTTGTCCCCTGGCCATAAGCTGGCCGAAGGGAGGGGACATGCAGGCCCTGACCCCACTCCTGCTGCCCTGTGCAAGCACCTGCCTCCCGCTGGCTGAGTGTCTGCAGGTTCTACTATGTTCCCCCAAGTTCCTGGTTTATTCCCCATTCCACTGTCTTCCCAGTGTTGTGTTATTGCCAGTATTCAGTGCTCATTCTCTAATGAGGAAAGCCTATAAAGACCATTCAATTAAGTCAGATTTAGCAGGAATTACAGGCTTATAGTCTTAGAGATTATATTTAAGAGGCAATAAAGATGTTTTATTACTATGTTGTGAGACTCTTTCCCAGTTACTCTGTATTTCAATTTCAAAGGTTTTTTTTAATAAATAAATTTTTTAAAAATCTGCAAAAGGTGCTTCTGTGCTTGGTGTGCTTCTGCTGGCAACGATGCCACGTGCTCACCTGTTACATTACCAGACAGCCACAGGTATCCAGGCCCCTTTTTAGGATAACCAAATGGACACTTCTGTGGGCTGAGTCAGGAGAGGGGCTGTGTGGCTTTTGGACCACACCAGGCTGGAAGGAGGGGCGGTGGGAAGCAGGATGCCATTGGCACAGGCCATGGGCAGGGTCACAGAGAGCCCCTGGCCGAGCTCCCGTGGTACAGCGCTCTGCAGCATGGTCCCAGGGCAGAGAGGCAGCAGGTTCACTCTGATGCCAGTGTCCAGTGTCTGCAATTTGTTATGAACAAATTCACATGGTCAGGGGATGTTTTGTCTTTCCTTGGCTCTTTCCTCACTGACTCAGCAGCTCTCTCCAGTCTCTGCAGTGTGCTGTTGTCCCTCCCTGCTGAAGAAGGCCGGTCATTACTGAGGGTGCTTTGTTATTTATTCCCCCTCACCCACGGCCCCACTCTGGTCTTCAACCAGCATCAGCTCATGGCTCACTCTGTACTAGCTGTGTCTGTGGGTGGCTTTCCAGGACAAGGTTTTCCTGCTTGGCCAGCAGCTGCTGCCCCTTCCTCACCACTCCAGACCCCTGTGACTTGTACTGAAGCTGCCTGGCCTCCTCCATCCCTGCAGCCAAACCCCAGAGCTCCGTGGAATCCAGGGTTCTTTGCGATTTGTAACTGTAAAAGGCCAGAGATGAAGCAGAGGACCTCTGTGCATTCTGAAAACCGGTCGTGTTTATTGCTTTGACACTAAAAGACTGACAAGACTAGGAAGTCCTGTGAAGTATTAACAGGGAGAGTCAGCAATGACAAAACAGAGCTCTGTTCAAAAGCTGTGCAGTACGGTACAGCAGAAGGAGGTGCTGGGGGAGTAATCATAGGCCTGAGGAGAGACAGCATGGAAAACACACACCAAAAACCAAAATACAATTAGAAAGCCAAGCTACCACAGCATGAAGCTCACAACAGCTGGGGTGTCTACTCTAGATTTTTCTTTTTGAGATGATCTATAACACATATAACAAGTGCTGTGGGTCTATGGGCCACATGCTTTCGTTTTGCTGGAAAGCAAGAGGTCAAAAAAAGAAAAATAGTAAGTCACATGTCCTCAGAGCTCCGAGAATCACAGCACTGAGCTGCTTCACAAGCGGGAGGAAGTCCTTTTACATGCATCTTTGGGCTTTTTTTGCCTCTAGCAAAGAGGAGAGCTTTGGTTTCAAAGCAGCAGGATAGGCAGGCACCTGTCTGCATTTAGAGAATGTGCCTGGCTTGCACCTTCAGCTCCCAACCCCATCCTCCACTAATGTTCTCTGCCCCTGTCCACTTGTCCCACTAGCCTGGTTCAAGCACTTGCACTTTTCCTGTTTGTGGTACAACCAAAGCTGTGAACCTCTTAGGGCTGCGTAAACCTTAAAGAGGAAGTGAAAACAAGGAAAAAAAAAAAAAAAAGCAAAAAAAAAAAAAAAAAAAAAAAAAGAAAAACAAAAAACCCACCCTCAAAACCAACACCTCTGGTCAAAATAATTTTTTCTCCAATTACAATCAAATCTCTTCATCATGTTGGCCCAGTCCTCCCCACCATCCGCTGTTGCCGGGCTGTGGCGGCAGGCGTGCCCAGCTCCCCTGTCCGTTCCCAGGAGCTGGCACACAGGAGAAGCTGGCGCCTGGCACTGGACAGAGCTGCGGACACACATAAACAAAGACACACCTGTGTGGGTGAGTGAGGGGACACCTCTGGCCTTTGGCCACAAGCATTACTATTTGTTCGGGGATTATTTTTTGTCAGTGTTGGTTTTCTTGATGTGTCAATGTGCGTTGCTCCCTGACAGTGCTGCAGGGACTGCCCGGGGCTCCTGAGGCGCAGCTCCACCCACACCCGTGGCCGGGCAGCCCGGGCACCTCCATTCCCGGGGCTCCCCAAGCCTGCCGCAAGCAGCGGCGGTGCTCCCGCCGTGCCCCGAGCCTCGCAGCACGGAGCCCGGCGCTGTCTCTCGAGAAAGCCAGCGCCGGCCGCGGCCCGAGGCGTGCGGAAGGGGCCGCAGCGCGGCAGGCCGGCCTAGTAGAGGTCGGCGCTGTTCCTGTGGGGCGGCCGGGCCTTGCCGGGCTCCGGGCGGTCCGCAGGCCTCCGTGCACCGCCGTCGGGGCGGCAGAGCCCGTCCTCGCTGCCGGCGGGCAGGCTGTCCAGCGTGCTCTCCTTGCTGCCCGCGGCCTGCGCCGGGCCCCCGCGGCGGCGGCGCGGGCAGGCGCTGGGGCAGCGGGCCAGGCAGCCGGGCAGCGCCTCGGCCGTGCAGGCGTACATGCCGGCCGGCACGGCCAGCACCATGGCGCACACGATGACCACGATGTGGATGAGCTTCTCGCGCTGCTCCATCTGGCTGACGTCGCTGCCCGTGACGAAGACGACGCACTGGCCCTTGCGGGGAGCCTGGTTGCGCACGGCCACGCACACCTCGTACTTGGTGGCGGGCAGCAGGTCGGTCACCGAGTACGTGTTGACCCCGGGCCCGATGTAGATGGTGTCCTTATGGGCGGCGTCGTAGCGGCCCACAAGGAGGGTGTACCAGGTCTCGCCCGGCTCCGCCGCCGCCGCCGCCGCCGCGAACCACTCGAGGGTGATGCCGTAGACCGTCTGCTTGGCGATGCGCACCTCCACGTGCGCGCCCGGCTCCGCGGGGGCCATGGGCGCCCAGCCGCGGGGCGTGGTGGAGGCCCACGGGGCCGCCACGCGGAGGCTGATGGCCACCGAGGTGTTGCCCAGGAAGTTGGCGGCCGTGCAGGTGTAGTTGCCGGCGTCTGCAGGCCGTGCCGCCGGGATCAGCAGCTCCGAGCGGACGGTGTCCTCGCTGACGGGCTCCGTGGACACTGCGGGCAGAGGTGAGCGGGTCAGCAGCGAGCCCTTGGGCCCCAAGGCCGGTGTGGGACGGGACCCGCCCTGCCCAGGGACAGAGGAAGAGGGGCACAGGGATGTGCCAAACCCTACAGAGCTAACAGCAAAGCGTTGTCTGGCTGAAAGGCAATAAAAGCATTGGGAGACACGGGGTGTGTCCGAGCCCTGACCCGGTAGGAGCAGCTGCTGCTGTGGGAGAGGCCGAGCTGCCCATCTGCCATCAGCGCTCTTGGTCGGGACAAACCGGGAGAGGCACTGAGGGGGCACACCTACATTCTGGGCACATGCTCCATCCTCTGCTAGGATTAAATTGTCAGTCTCAAAAGGCTCAGACCAAAATAGGTGTATGAAGCTAGAAAGTGTTGGGCTGGAAGTAAAATGCAGTTTTAAGAACAGTGTGAAACCCTGTCATCTACGCAGACAGAGGTTTGTGGTTGAGAAGAAACTGTGTGTAATTAATCAGCATGTGCTTGTGGAAAGAAACACAAGTGCTGCAATTTAAGCAAATACCAGCCCAGGATTAAGGGCTAATGCTATCCTCTTTAGTTAGCTGGCTTATTAGGGACACAGAACCTGTGTGCTGGCTGCCTGTATATCTTACTTTACCTGATGAAAATAGCAGCTTGTCCTATTGAAGGCTCTTAGTAAAAATAAACATGAGGGAGGATGGATTGGAAGGAAGAGGAAAAGGTCTCATTTTACAACACCTTTCCTAAAGAATATAAATAAGCAATACTTCAGGTAAACAGCAACCTCTCAGTTCATTCAGAACATGAATGGACACAGACAGGAAACAGGGCTGCACAGTTTAGTGGTTTGTGTTCTGTTTCTTGAGGGAATACATGGGAATAATGTAGGAACATACAAGTCTGTGTATATGGGTGTGGGCTCATACAAACACATCTATGTGCACATATAATTATACAGTGTGTGCATATATATATATATAGTGTATGACATAGTAAATTATGTAGTATATAATACATAGTAAATATACATGCATATTTAGATAACTACATTTTTATTAAATATATACAACTAATATAAGATTAGTAGCTCCTACAATCATGTATCATGAGGAAAGAGCTGCTTCTTAAAATCCACAAGTACAATAATTGTATAAAAATGAGGCCATGCTCCTTTTATCTTTGGCTGATATCCTGCATGAAGCAGCTCTTCTTATGCTGGTCAGATGTGCTTAGATGCACAGGATGATTGAGATCATTTGGATTACAGCCACCACAATAACTGTGGTGCTCTAAAGGGGCTGGGTTGCTGTGGTGACTGTGATGGCCTGCAGACCTATGTAAGTAGAATAGTAGAGCATAAATTTTTAATTAAAAAAAAAAAAGGAAGAAGAAGAAAAAGCTTTGCTTACCATTAAATGCCCTTAAAAGTTTGAGTGCATAGGTCCACCAGACGGCCGGGGAAGGGCTGGCTTGCACAAAGCAGGTCAGGGTGATGTTTAACCCTGCTGGGACTGTCAGGTTGGTGTCAAGGGCTGAGGTCAGGGGCTTCGTGCAGCTGTTAAGCTCCACTTCGTGAAAAAACTTCCCTGTCCTGAATTTTGGGCCTGAGCAAGTTAAATAGGAATTCATCAGAATAATAGGTGGGCCCACAGACTTGATAAACTGGACAAATCCCCGCAGGCGACAGTCGCAGATCCAGGGGTTGTCATGGAGGGCCAGCACGGCATTGGAAATATCTTCTAGCGACCCCTCCATCCTCTGGCTTCTCTGGTACACGGGCCAGTTGTAGAAGACATCCCTGGATATGATGGTAAGCTGATTTGAGGATAGATCTAAGTAGGTCAGGTTGGGCAGGTAGCGGAGTGCATGTTCTGGAAGGACATCCAGCCGGTTGTGCTTCAGATCCAGGATTTTCAGACTCGGGGTGTCTTGAAATGCTGTCCATGGCACCGAACTTAATTTGTTCCCTTGCAAGCGCAGCTCCTTCAGAGCTGGCAGATATTCCAGGCTCTTGATGTGCATCACTGTGATGTTGTTAAAATTGAGCCACAGATACTCCAAGGCACTAACGTTCTCAAAAGACCCACGAGGCAATTCTGTTAGGTGAGAATTTTCTATTCTAATTTTCCGCATGTCCTGAGGGATATCTGCAGGGATCTGCCTCAGCAGTGCTGACATGCAGAGCAAACTCCTAGGGAGGAAACCAGAAAATTTTTCAGGTCACAGACCATGTTTGAGGCCAGTAACCAGTTCCCTATGCAGGTCTACAAGCACTTGAATAATTGTAAGGTATTGTATATAGGGCATACATAAGCCGTCCATCCATCCATCCCTGGGGTTTACACCAATTTTGCCATAAAGAATGCAATTAAGTCATAAAAATGGCTATATATGTGACTACATATCTCAGGGAAATAAGGGAAATCTCATTCTATGCTCAAGACAGCACAACTCAAGTATTAGAGGTGGCACTCCGTGCATCAGTCTGCTTGGTTTTGGTGCTCACATCATCAGCAAGTCCCTACTGGGGCTCTCTGAGCCACTTCACTGGTGCTACAGCAGGGGTAACAGTGCTCTTACCTTCCAAAGCTGTCCTGGGAACAAGAGCATCCTGTGATGCAAGATGAAACAGATGGGTTTATCTTGTGGAAGGCCAGAAGAAGAAGAAGAAAAATGTGACAGACAGGGTCCATATTCTCCTTTAAGAAAGCACTGTGCAGGGGTTTGCACCAAACACGCCAACAGCCTCCAAGAAGCAAATCCTATTAGCTGTAATCTTCCTTGACGCAGAAATAAATCCTGCTGGGGACCCAACCCTAAGGAAGACATGTAGTGTGGTTCTCAGTCTGTGTCCAAGTGCTAAAAACCACCCCCAGGATCACTCTTGGCATTTCTCCTCCAGCTGAGGGGATTCTGACAGACATATTTATTTGGTTGGGAATATGAAGATGGAGCCAAACTCACTTCCTTTGCCAAGCCCTTGCAAGTAATTAACCAGGCCAATTTTTTTTCTTTTTTTCTTTTTTTCTTTTTTTCTTTTTTTCTTTTTTTCTTTTTTTCTTTTTTTCTTTTTTTTTTCTTTTTTTTTTAAATTTCACAGGATCTGTCTCTGTCTCCTATATTTTAAGGACTTTCATCAAGGCAGAAAGCCACGGTAAGGGGCAGAGTTCAGCTGTAATTTCCACAGTGCCCCATTGCACAGTCCATCCTCCCCCACACCCTGCCTGCAGTGCTGTGCAGGGTGTGTTCTGCTCATGGTGAGCGTGAAGCCTGCTCCCCAAACTGGGGTCTTACAGCATGGAGGCATAAGCCACCTTTTTCCTCTGAAGCATAGCTGTGGCCAGTCCATGGGTTTCTCTGACAAGAGTCTCTAGGAAGTCCATCTCTTTTGTATAAATACAAATTTTCAGTGCTATTGTCTGGCTTCCCTCATAAGACACGTGCTGACTACCTTTATCTTGAAAAACGAAGCCATTCTGAGAAGGGATTTTGAGTAACCAAATTTATTGATCTCTTCTAATCCAAAATAACAGGTTTCAGTTATGCTTTCCAAGGAGTTCTGCGTTCTCCTGGGGCCATCTAGTGTGGATGGGCTTCACTACAGCCTGCATGGGAGCACGCCTGGGAACGGGCTGCACCTCCCTGCCCCTGTGTGTAACGCTGGGTCACAAAGCAAGATTAGCCTGAACCTGCTTAACCTCTAACCTACGGGACCAGGATAGAAAAATATTTAAAGTGTGACAGCTTAGAGCTATATGTGGCTCTCAGGATTGTGCTGCTTTCAGCCTGCAGAAGACACAGGCTTGATTCTGCAGTGTTTAAATCAACAAGAGCTTTTATTTCATGGCAAATCAGCAAAATGAACTGGTGGGGAAATTTCAGGGGACTGATACTCTGTTTTTGTCCCCCATGCACAGGGAACAGGCCACAATCCGGAATGGGCCTGTGGGGATGCTCTTGCTGACAGTGTCTCACACCTAACCACGAGCATAGGGGATGTTTATGGTTTGGGTTTTCTAACTGAAATATTCCTTATGTGTCCATGGTGCAGTATTTGATTTTTCAACGACTGCCCTGTATTCGAGCATGTCAGTGAGCCTGGAAGGGGCTGGGCTGCTGGTCTGCAAATCCCCCTCTGGGGGGTGGTGAAGCTGCTGCTGGTGCAGTGGGGGTGGCACCCACAGCCACTGTCACCTGGGGCACACACTCCTTGTGCCCTTTCCGTGTGACCAAACGGAGGGGACGCCATCAGCAGGGCCACTGGCTAAACTCAGGATGTGGCAGGAGCAGCAGTGGCAGCTGCCACGGGAGGGTTCCCCATCATCCATCAGCACTGACACAGAGGAACTGGGAAACCTCATTCCCACCCAGCAAATGCCACAGTCACCGGTGCCTTTGGTCTCTTTCTGTGGTCTGCCATGAAAATATTCCCTAATAAAGCAATTATATTTATTATTATTATAATAATTTTACATATTTACACTTTACAGTAATAATAAATATAATTTTGCTATAATAAAATAATACAAAATATAAAACAAAATAAAAATAGAATAAAATAATTCTATATCATATTACATTACAAAATATTAAAGTAGTAAATAGAATTATAATACAATGTTATATTATATTATATTAGATTTTTATATACTCAGAGCACTTAATATAAGTTTCTACTAAAAGCTAATACCTATATTCTAAATCTGTGTTTCTGTTTCACTTTGTGGCTTCATATATCTCAGTTTCTCCAGGGGTTTCTGTTCAATCCCTGTGCCTGGATTTCCCTCTGGGCCTGTGCCCTGAGGGGCTTGCATTCCAGCATCTCCCTCTCCTTTTATATTATATAGAAATACTATATTATATTCTATTGTATTATATTATGTAATACAATGTAATATAATGTAATATAGTGTAATATAGTAATATAATATTACGTATATGATATATATAATAATTTGATATTATAAAAATATAATTTTACTATGACAATATTATTTTACCCTATATAACAGGCAACAAGTAGAAAACTCCTGGGTGTCAGGAGCAAACCCTGGAGTTTGCCATGTGCGAGCTGCAGGGCCTGGGAGCTGAAAGCTTTCAGCAGAGGCAGCAGAAAACAGTGCCTTGATCTGTTCAGCTTTAGAGGGGATGGGACACGTCCCTGTGAGGGGATCAGTGGCTGAAGCCCCCCAGATCAGTGGCATGTTCAGCCAGGCTGGACAGGGGAGCCACGAGGGATGGAGACCCCCATCAGTGCTGGGATTCACGGCAGGTGGGATGGACACAGCGGCCGTGGCAGCAGGGAGGCTCTGGGGTGGGATGCTTTGGCTGTGCCAATGGCACAGGAGGGACAGCTGCAGGGATTCACCACTTCTAAGGCCCAAAACCTGCTTTGCTTGAAAGGAAGAGCCCTTCCTTGCCACCTTCCCACCCCTCCTCCATGGCCATGGGGAGCGCCTTACCGTATGTGGCAGCTAAGTCACATCTTAAAAAATCTGTAATGAAAAGTGAAGTGTTATTTATTTACAGCTTTATAAACTACTGGAAGTTCTCTCCATGTACATCTTCAGGCACAGAAGGTGCACAATGCCCAGTGTCCTGGGATGCAGGAAGCAAAACCATATCCAGGGTTCTCTGTTAGAAATATCTTATTTTAAATAAATTCATTGCTTAAAAGAAAAAACAATAAAGAAGAATTGCTGTTGTTTTCCTTTTCCCACATGAGAATTCCTGCCAGTCCCACCTATCTTCTACATGGCTGGAAAATGGCCTTTCAAAGAGTGGTGTTAGTCAGTACCATGGGCCAATGCTCTGGCTGTTTTCAGGCTGATATTTACTTGCTGCTTGAGAGGCCATTATTCTAAATATATCCCAACCCCACGTGTACTCAGAAGTTTCAGTATTAACCTGAGAGTCCAGTGAATCACTTACTGAAGTTGGATGAATTAGGGTAGAAAGAAGGGGGGAGGGAGAAGTAAGGGAAATAAATCTCCCAGTGTTAGCCACAGTCATTATGCTTATGTTTCCTGGACTGGGATTTTGCTGCCTTTTTAATTCAGCCCAGTTTGTGCCTGCTTGTAAATGTAATGGTCACTATTGTGACAGCAGATGTCCACTCGGTTCAGCTGCTCTTTAACATCATGTGGCATCCGGGCTGAAGCCAAAATGCAGAACAAGCTGTCTAAAACTCAAGCTGTCAAAATAAATCTCCACAGAGACAGTGTCTATGGGAAGTGGAGTTTACGAGACTGCGCTGATTGCCAAAGCAAATGCCAAGAGATCACCCACTGTGTGCTGCCAGCTATGGCTGGGGAGTCAAACTCCATCTTGAAATGACATTTCTTCTTGTAAGAAATCAAGTCTGGGCTGATGCTTTTCAGTTAGTCCCTGTGCCATGGCTTTCAGTGTTAGAAATCACTGCTGGGCAGGACATAAGCACTGAAGGCTACAGTTGGGTGTTTCAGACAATGCATCTATCAAAGAGCTTAAAAAATGACTTGACGTAATATGGTTTAGTGGGCATGGCAATATCCTGCCCAAGCTTGTTAGGAGGGAGTGCAATAGCAGATGTTTGTTTGGTTCTTCAGCACATCTTGAGAATTGACTTTAATCAAGAAAGAAATGGTTTCCTCCTTATCTGGAGGTGAGGGTGAAACTAGGTGCCTAACAGCCCTTCCACGACAAACAGACAATCCAGTGAGGTACATCCTTACATGTCTGATATCTCTGAACAACTGACCCAGAGCATTGAAGTCACCTCAGCTTTGTTAATGGTTTGAAATTTCCCTCATAATTTAGGGAAATTGTGGGTTTCTCCTCTGACCAATGCCAGACAAGACAGAGCTTGTGAAGTTTGTCCCTATTGCCTATTGTGTCTGAACCACCAGTGCAGTAGGGAAAGGCTTGTCTTGAACAGCAGCAGCTGAGATGATGAACTGCAATGCTTCAGCTATGAGACAGTGAGAGAGGGCACAGGAATGAGAGAAGTCACATTTATTCTATTTGGGATCGCTATTTATTGAAAGTACAAAAAATATGTCATAGAGTCTGTACAATTGAACACATCCACAGTGAATGTCCCAGGATGATCCATCGCTCGATGGAGCACAAGCAAAGAGGGCCAGTGCTGGCCCAGCTGCTGCCTCCTCCACTGCCAGCTCACAGACCGAGGCTCGCAGCAGGGGAGGGCGGCTCTTCTCCAGGGCTGAGGCAGCAAATGGCCCAGATCATGTCTCCAGTCAGCTGAAAAGTGAATACTTCTGGTTCCTAGCCAGCTCCTGACTTACAGGAAAGTCCTTGGGCAGTAGGTGCACTCCGTTCAACACAGGAAAACTGCAGGACAGCCTTGGTTCTCTGGGATCCAGGAACATGGTAGGGAGAGTTCTGCACAGCCCAGTGCTCCTGCTGCATATGTGGGCAGGACCCAGGCTTACATACAGCAATCCTTGCAACTCAGCACAAAAACTGCTACATTTTTTTTTCCCTGACTCTAATACATCAGGCAGGGACAAAACTTCAAAACTTTTTGTTAAACTTTATAAACAGGGAATAGATTTATTACATGCCATCTTTCATCAGTTAATTTGTTGCATTAAAATAAACAATTTTACAAAACTTTACTTGTAAACCTAAAAATCTACACAGTCCAGTGATAGAAGTAGCATGAATTATTTTATACAGGGATTGACAGATTCTCCCAATACAAGAGAATTTCCTTATCATTAATGCAAGGAATACAGGGAGTCCTATCAGAAACTCTTGTGATGTATCCCTGTTGCTGGTATTTATGTTGAAATCAAATTACTTGCTTTTTCCATCAGGCCAAGTAATCTGACATAAGTGGAACCCTTCTGTACAAGGAGGACTTGCAAAATCTGTACAGGGCTCCATTCCAACCAGTGAATTTTATTAAGCCACACTGTACATACAGATCCAGAATGTGAGTGGAATAAAAGTCCCAATAAATTTACAAACACATTCCAGAACAATTCAACAAGCTTTATCCATTAGCATTTCAACTTGGCTGGATCTTTCCCATTCAACGTTTGGCAGAACATATATAATTTTCCTCATGAATAATATTTATTACAAAGAGAAAAATGTTACATACAGTATTACTACATGAGGGACTTGAGTGGAAAATTACACATCTGGGAATTAGTTGGTGATAAGCACTCAGATTGAAATTCCAGTGAAGCTGCAGAACTTAAATGACTGATCAGTTCACCCTGACTATGAAAGTACATTTAGATTAATATTAGACAGGTTTTTTTCAGGATCCTTGAATTTGTAAAATGTTTGAAAGCCAAAAAGACTGCACTGAGCCTCTGCCACCACTGAGACCATAGTCAGGGGTAGCTGATGTGGGCATGGCAGTGGTCTGACACCACATCACTTTCTCCTGCTCTGCACAGAGCAACTTTTTTCCATGACCAAGTCACAAGTACCTGGCTGATAATGTGGGCCTTCACCATCAGTTTTGCCAGGAGCACAGGCAGCAGTGACAGGGCGGGTTTGGGAGATTTTTGCAAAACTGTCTAATGTAGGTTTTCCAGTATGATTGCAAAGCATTACACCACCACACACAATGTGCAAAGTAGGGTATTGTATGATTGTAATCTAGCACAGCTGGTATAAAACATATTCTACTAATTACAATACAGATACAAAATGCCAGCTAGGACTGATACTGCAAGACCTTTGCTATTGTTCCATATGTTTAGAACAGAGTTTAGGGCCAAAATGCAATCATCAAATGCTGTCTGTTATGCATTCTTTGGAGTGGATTGTGTTTTGTCTCTTCATTTCTATCTCCTTTGTGCATTTCTCTGAATTCAGAGCATAGAGTTGTAATTATGTTGGACATATTAGAAAGGGTTGCTGTACACCTCTATTTAGTGATCTATTAAGCATCAAGCTGCATGTTTCATGCAAACATGGAGGATGTAAAAGGTGAGACTCTCAATCTTCACCTTCATAAGTGTTTTTATTAAAATTACTAGCTACTCCCCTGGCTTGTCAGCCAAAAGAACATCAAAAGAGCTGAGATTAAAATATGTACCATATTGCTGAGCAGGTCCTAAACAGTACCAAGAGGAGCACACTCAGAAATGTTTCTTAATGTCCTTACACTTAGTGTGCACACTTCATTTGACAGGGAAAAAAAAAACTACCTAAAAAAAAGTGGTCCAGGAGAATGAGGCCATTGTCAGAGAAGCTTTTGACTGGGTACAAAGCAGCCAGCCCCAAGTGGTGTGAGCAACATGCTTCTCTAAAGGTTGGGCACCGTCTGCCCTCTTGCATCCTCTTCCAGAAGATGTCAGAGACAGAAGCATGGACAGGGTGGCCTGCAGTGCTGGAGCAGAGTCACAGATACAGCCACACACTTCCCACTGGGCGAGCTGACAGTCAGCCTAGGTACTGTCAGCAGAAGTACTCATTAGGCTGTCCCTCTATCTTTGGTATGGCTTCCGAGTCCACGCTGGAGCGGGCGGACAGCAGCCTGTTGGACTCGTCAGGGGTGTGCCTGGTCAGGTATTCTCCTTCCACGCCCTTGGCCTTGGCCCCAGGGGACAGGCTTTCAAAGGTGACGTACGATTCCTGCACGTCCTTGGGCTTTCGCACAAAGCACTTTTTGCAGCGCCGTTTCAGCGCTCCACAGCAGACCACCAGTGTCAGAGGCACGGCAATGACGCAGGCCACGCTGATGACAACCACATTGATGAGCTTCTGCGTCCCTCCTGCACTGACAACTTCGTCTGTGGAGAATATGATGCACTGCTCCTTCCTGGGGATCAGCCCTTTCACACAGACGCACACGATGTATTTGGTCTTTGGCAGCAGCCCATAAAGAGTGACCTTGGTCTTCCCTGGCTCCACGTTGATCCGCCGCATGTCCCTCTCCCCAAAGACGGCATAAAGGACACTGAACACCGTGGTGTTCTTTGCCATAGGCGCCTTCCAGGCCAGGGTGATGCTCTGGTCGCTGTCCCCTATGACCCTGACAGACCTCACCATCCTCTCTGGCTCCTGCTGGCCCGTGGTGGGGCTCACCAGCAGGTTCTGGGGGTTGCTGTCTTGTGCCGCGTCCGGGAGGAGCACGCTGTCCCCGGTGCCCGCCCCAGCCCCCAGGGTGGGCACGGTGGAGGTGGTGATAACGTACCTGGCCACCAGTTTGTCATTGTAGGCAGCTGCCTCCATCCCGCTGGCCTTGCCATTCCACGTGCCTTTGGCACTAGAGTTGGGGTCATCTGTGCTTTCTGAGTCTGTGATGATGAGCGAGATGAAGGCCTCTGTTGCCCCCAGGAAATTCTTTGCTTTACAGATGTACTCTCCGGAGTCAAGGTAAGAGACTACAGGCAGGCCCAGGATAGACCAGCTCATCCCATCACTGGAAATCTCTTGGTGAACTGCAAGGCAGGAAAAATGTTAAATAAATAGGCAATAATAAATGGAATTAATTCCATGTTTGTAAGACTCCATCACCAAATATCTGCTCGATTAAGTATACACCAAAGAATTTCCGCTTGCCACCAAGAACATTACAAAATCAAAATAAACCTAAGAAAAGGACTATCATTAGATTATGTCAGGATTTGAACTGCTTCAAAATGAATATACTGAAAAAATTGATGCCATTTCCTCCAAACTGATGTACAGCTTGAAACCATAACCAGAAAGGTTCTTCCATTAAAAATAAGAGCTTGAAAATTCGTATGTAGGTACAATACTTAAAAGAGTGGAAGGATCAGGCAACAACATGATCAAGCATTAGATGCAGACTGTGGATGCAAAGAAAATACAAACAGTGGAAATTTTAATGTAATAAACACACACAGACTAGCCTAGAGTATATGGAAAAATAGTTGAAAGATAATACCCCTTCTATTGCTTAATTATTGCAGGTGTTTATCCTTACACAGGTGTACATTTGGTTACCAGCAAATGATATGTATATAGCTGAGTGTTGATTTGCTCATGTGATTTACTTGCAGGCTAAAACTACCTTTTTTTGCCTTTTTCTATTGGTGCAGGGAAAAAAAAAAAGGGTTGGGATCTTGTGGAAGGGTAAAGCACCCTCTTCATTATTTAACCAGCCTTCTTAGGATGGGCATGTGCTGTCTCAGCCCTTTCCTGCTGGAAGGTAAACCAGGGAGATGTCTGAAAGGCAAAAGTAAGAGAGTGCAAACTTCTCCCAAACCCTCTTGGGGTCAGGATCCAGCCTTGGCAACCAGGGTCCCTTCCAATGGCAGCAAAATACAGGGTAACAGAAGTTACTTTTTCAGTTTAATTATTTATTGTGCTTTAAAAATCATAAAGCTATGGGTTCTACCTATGGCAATTACCTGTAGATACAGACTGTGGGCTGTTTCTCACTCCTTTCTGCTCAGAACACCAGCATTTCAAATAGTCACGTTATAGCATTGGCACAGAAGCTGCCATTGCTGAGAAATAATCTATCTTTCCAGCCAACTTTTTATTGAAAGGTGCTAGCATCTGATTTAATGGAGCACAAAATACATCATTCTCAGTTGCAGCTCAAAGTAAACTCAACACAGACTTTCAGGAAATCACCCCATTCTATTTTTTGTGGTGGTTCTCTTTCAAGTGTAGGAGGGATGTTTGCAGGGTGATGGGTACACATTATCATTATGAGGAGCAGCTCTGCTACATCCTGCACAGCAGAGCAATGACTTGTGCAGATCCCAGGAAATGATACTTGTTACAAATGGTTCTGCTGCTGTGAAAGGGAATTGCTCTCTTCCCTGTTCTGTGCACCGAGGAGCCCTGTAACCCTTTGAAGATCAGACCCAATACTTAGCAATTTATCTGCTGGGTTTAGATCCTCTCTGAAAGTCAGGGCAGGTTGGAGGCAAGCAGGTTCAAGTCTTGACTTGAATTTCTAGGACAAAAAGCTAAGGACAGCTGTCTTCAGCAGAGCAAAGGTTTCTTCCCTAAATTCCCCACACGTTAAAGTACCAGTGTTGCAATTACAACCCCAAACGTTCTTGTGAATGGAAAAAAAATCATGATCAATCACAAAACCAGTGTCTGAAGGCTTCCCCCAGGAGAGGTGCTCAGACCATGTGGTCAGGGTTTCTTCCACAGACCTTCTTCCCCGGGAGAGCTTGTCAGTCTGTCAGAGGGAATGATTCCTTGGGGACATTCCCACCAAATTGTTGCATCTTTCAGCATTTTAGTGGTTTTTTCATCTTTTTATATATTGGTAGTGTTGTATGCTTGCAGCCTTTTCTTTCTTCTACAGCTGATCTGAATCCCAGTTGAATTCACATCAGACATCTCTCTGCCAGAGATGTTTGCTAATGGATTAGCCACAGAATAGATAAATAGAATATAGAATAATTCAGTGGAAAGCCTTTTCGGTCACTAAATAACCAACTAACTGAAAACAGCTAATTGCTACTGTTGGAAATACTTCATTTCTTTAGCTCCAAGATTTGCAGAAAATCCCTTGACTTGTCTCACAACCACAACTGCTATGAAACAAAGCAAAACCAACTTCTTACACATGATAACACACATTTATCTGATAATATTAAGATCAATATATAAGTGCTTTTATAGCCTGTAGAAAATCACAATGCAAAGGTGGATTGCACCTAGTACAGGTCTGCCTCAGTCATTCCACATGTGCAGAAAAGCTTAAAGCAAACCCACCTGTGCCATTCAGCTGAGCCCCATCAGCTCTCCTCCAGCTGAGCTCGGGGATGGGCACGCCCGTGGTACCACAGCGCAGCAGCACCGTGCTGCCCAGGATGGTCTTCACCTTGGCTACAGATGTGTGCACCACGGGGCTCTGGCACTTCCTCAGCTCCACCTGGCTGAAGAAGACGCCTGCAAGGCTCCTGGGGGTGAAGCATTTCAGCCTGGGCTCAATGAAGGCTATGTTAGGAGACTGGAAATTTAGGAAATGCACCATTTCGTACAGACTGCAGTCACACACCCAAGGATTGTCTTGCAAACCTGTCAAAAAGAAATGAGGGCACTAAGTCACTCCAACAGCACCTTTTGTTTCTGCCACTTTTGTTTCTATTTTTCAGCAGGACACAGTGTGACAGACTCCCAGTCTGCCCTGCAAGAACTGCCTGTGCAGGAGTATGTGGGGTGGGAAGGGTGTGTCCCCCCACTGCTGCTGGCTGATGGATCCCACAGTTGCCAGAATGGAATAAATGTGACTTGCTAAAGAATCTCCAAATCTGGGTCTGAAATAATGTTCTTTAAGTTCAAAGCAGGATTATTCATATCATGAAAACATTGTGATTCATGCACATAAAGAAGCAAAACAAGAATTTATTATAAAAACATTTTGTTCAGAATTTATTATAAACACGTTTTGTTCCAGGATGAAAAAAACAAGTACTCATGGGAGAAGGGCTGTGGATTTTTTTGGCATGAGGAGACTATGAAGTCTCTGACAGGCCAGAAAATTCTCACTGGACATTCTTAAAATACTAGCCAGATTGTCATGCCACTTTTTACACCTGCAATAGCTGTGGCTGATCCTACTTGCCTGTCATAGTCCTCTTCCAGCCCTATTACTCTATTTTCATTATTTTGGTAATCAGTTGCTTTTCCTGAAATGCTAATTTATACTGGATAACATGAAAGAACTGTTTTAAGGATTAAATTGAAGAGTATGTCTGTTATGGTATATAAAAAATGTAGATAGACCATAGCTATATTAAGGCTATACACACAGAAAGCGATATATTGAGAAACACACTCCTGTTTCAGACTCTTTGAATGTTTCTCTTCTTTATTCTGCTCTCCCAGTCTGTATCTATTGAATTCCAATTCTGAAAAAAAATATACATTATTAAAAATAGACCTGTGAAGATAGTACTGAAAAAAGAAATTTGGAACTGGAGCCATGCATATCCATGAGCATTAGTTGCTGCATTCTGATTAAATCTGTGTCATCCTGCTTTAAAATGTTCACATCCAGCTGTGCTGTGGGCACGTTGTGGTCTCTAATGGTTTTAGCTAGCAGAATTGGCACTAGGGATGTTAATGCCATCTAACGCCAGGCGCACATTTGAAGCCTAAGCCAGGAGCATGGCTCCCGGGCCTCCTGCCTGCCACAGGAGTGAGCTCTGCTCCCTCTGAGGGGGCTGCACCTCCTCTTTTCCATGCACAGCCCAAGGACATGCCTGGGGCTGGCACCTGCCTGAAAGGGAAGAGCACTAATACTCCCCCAAACTGTTTTAAAGATGCTGTGGAAAAATTCTTCTGAGTGCATTCCATATCTTCTTCCCTGGGCTTAGAAGAGGATCTGGAAGTGATGGGTTTTGGCAGGAGGCCAGTTCTTGTAAATCAATGTGTTAAAGTGAAAGGGGACTAAGTAAATAATGAACATTCAGCTTGGCTTTGCTGTTTTATGGCATTTTTGCTAGCAGTTTCTAGTTCATGCACTAGATAACAATTGATCCCAGGTTCCCCAGCAGGTGCCCCAGCTCCAGCTGAAGCAGCAGCACCACAAAGCCCAGTGAGGCCTTTGCTGCCCTGCACAGCACAGTGCATGGGCTCACGTGGGCAGTCCTCATGTGGAAAAGCTTGCACCCTTGGCACAGGCTATTAGCCAGCAACTGAGCAGAGGAATTACTTCTTGAAGGAGTCTGCAGGCAGTGGCTCTGGAGTCACAGTGATGCACTGCAGACAAGGAATGGATTGGGCTGACTCTTTTTATTATTCATGATTTTTTATGCCTCCATGAGAAACAGTCATGAGCAGAGTGAGACAGAAACATGCAGCTGTGTTTTTCCAGCCTGCTCCTGTGAGGGACATGCATTTTATCTACATGGCTCCTCTGGGTGTCCACAGGATAGGAACTAGAAGCTGGAGGGTCTGTACATTACTGCATTAATTTGCTGGAGGGTCTGTACATTACTGCATTAATTTTAGCATTGTACTCATATGGCTACATTAATTTTTCAGGATCCTGGCACAATCAACCTGTGCATAGCTGGATACTACTCAATTTGGCCAAGTGCATCAAGGCATGATCTGTTCTTGATAAAACACTCTCCTAATCTATATTGAATGGAATAACATTTTTACACATAACTTGACTCTAAAAATAAAAAGGGAAAAGTATGATCTAGGCAGTCTTGCCACGAATGAAATGGGCAATCCCAAACTGCCAGTTTTGGCTTAAAGAACTTGTTACTGCATCTGGCAAAATAGGATCATGAAACACCTGCTCCTCTCCTGATGCTAGTGAAACCTTCAGCAACATCTGCTAAGGACACTAAAAGCTTTGTAGGTGGTATTTTGTATCTTTCTAAAGTCTTGTATCTCTTTCCACTTCAATCCGGTTCTAAAAACTTCACCTCCCTAAATTTATCAAGGGAACAAAGAGCAGGCACTTGCCAGAGTGAGAGGAAACTTGCAGTGCCTCTGCTGAGATGATCAGCAGGTGCGTGAGCTCACACCCCTGCTGCAGAGGCTGTATGTGCAGATGGCAACAACTCTGAGCCATCATCAACCTGGATTTGAACAGTGAACAATTGCTAAAAGACCATGTAATAGTCCCCTGAACTAGGAACTGTGCTCAAAACCTCACCTGGGCATCCTGCAACTGAGAGCCAGCTGTGAGACACCCTGACACAAAAATGGATAATTGCCCCAAAGCCATACCTCTGGGGAGCCTAGAGCTGCCACCAGAAAGGGTATTCTTGGAGCTTCATAGCTGCCCTTCAAGGCAGCACTGTCTTGGTGTGCTTGGGTAGACTAGGCTTTAATTCTGTGTGAACAGATAAACAAGGCTCAGGGAAGAGACAAATTGGCAGCTCTGACCCAGATTTTATGCTCAGTCGTGGCATTATTCCTCTTTAATTTAGGCATAATAAATTATCCATCCTTTTATTTTGTTCTGCTTAAAATGGGTCAATTCCAAACACAGTGATATTAGAAAAGAGCACACAAATGATGAAGAGCTGTAAACATGTTTGTATTTCTATCCAAAATGGCAGTGCAATAACTAAAAAAGCCTTGAGCAAGAGTCACCAATTTTGTGCTGCAAAGACCCAAGCAAGTAATGAAATTTATGGCATAATAAGATGGGTGTGATGAGCCTGAGGTGAGTTTGTTAATATGGAAATGAATTTACACATATTATTTAGGCTATTAAATTGTATACATATAATAGCAGGGTATTTGCTATGGCAACCACAGTGGGTGAAAATGCTGCAAGAAGATGAGGAGCTCCTGACATTCGTGCACCCTGCAAAATGGCAGGCACTTCTCTTACCTAGGATGATCTTGGAGTTATCATTGGGGAAGTAGGGCACAGCCTGGAGGTTGGCCCAGGTGGCAATGAGAGCCTGAGGAAGAGTCATCAGCTTATTGCTAGACAGATCCAGGTATGTGATGTTCTTGACATAACGAGCAGCATCTGGGGGGACTGAGGTGAGCTCGTTGTTGTGTAAATCCAGGAGCCTCAGCTGTGGCGTGCCAGCCAGGCTCTCCCAGGGGAATGATATTAGGTTGTTCCCGTCCAGCCTCAGCTCCTGCAGACGACGAAGGCCCTTGAAGGTGATGCTGCTGAGGCTGGCCAGGGAGTTATAGGGCATCCAGAGGTACTCCAGGTTGTGAAGCAGGTGGAAAGCCTCTCCTGGCACCCTGCGGATGGCTGTCTTTTCTATCCGAAGCTTGCTTGTATCAACAGGGATGTTCACAGGAGGGAGGGTCATCTCTGGGTCATTGCACAGCACTGTCCTGGTGGCAAAGACAAGGACAAGCAAAGATTTGACATTCCTTTATTTTGAAAAGATCTGAAACCTTATTTTAATGCAAGATTTTGATCTGCCTTTCTTTTTTCACAAGATTTTTTCTTGTTATTTCTTTGTTGCTGCTCATCTCTGCATCATCACCATAAATACACCGGCTTGCAGTAATTCATATGTGCCTTCTGAGTGCAGAGATCACAGCGCTGTGCCTCTCCTGGAGTGGTGTGGGTCCACATCTGGCCCATTTAGTGTTCCTGTTGGGTTTTGCTATCATTTTTTTTAGAGTACTTGTGATAGCAGTGACAACATTCATGCACAGCAGAGGATTCTAGTGCAAGTTAAAATGAAAGGATCCATAAATTGAACTATAAAAGCCCTACAAAAAGAAGCCTTATTGACATGTGGGAGGGCAAGAAGTTACATAGATTAAATATGACACAGGAACTTTGGTTTGAGAAATGAGGATAAGAAAGCCAGCTAACAACTCCTTGGAAGTACTCTGGATTAAGCTCTGCTTTACTATGGAGGGTGTGTAACGATGGTAGCAGTCACTGCACTGCAGGCACATACAGCCATGAGAGTGAAAGCACAGAAAATTAACTCTTTGGAAAATGCTATACTGAAAGCAAGGCAGATTTATGTGTTTTAATCATTCCTCCCCATTTCTAATCTCTAAAGGTCAAAGCATGGAAAGCCTGTGCTGCATTTGGCAGCCTTCATCCTAGAAATTGTGACTTGGGTATGTAGAGAGCCATGAGATATGAAGGGAGACAAAACAGGTCTCTCAGACTAAATTTTAATTTGCCTATCAGCAAGTAGGGGAAGGCAAGTTCTTAAAAAAATACCAAGCCACCTGCAAAAGGTAAGGGGTTGGATGGGCATGTTCCAGTCTACTTGCTGAACAAGACACCACAAGAAATATAATGTGATCAGTTAAGTAATGTTTTCCTAACACACAGCCTCTATAAACAGAATATTACAAAGCTGTCAAAACCAGGCTGGTTTTGGCTGAAAGCAATTATTTCTCTACTATCAACAAGAAATATATAACATTGCTGAACTACTCAGGCAGATTTCCCAGATTTAAATGCTGTTTGAGCCTACAGTTAGATTGTTAATTTATAATCAAAACACAGTACATTACTCTCACCCAACACTTTTATTGTGGCATTAAATCCTGTCCACCTTCTGCTGAAAGCTGAGATTTTGAGGAAGATAAAAATCTACCAAATAAGAAAAATCCAGAAATCCACTATAAATAAAACATTTTACTTTGTGTAGTCATGTCAGAAAATGTTACCAACAGAAAGACCATGGCAGTAAAGCAGAATGCTTCTCATAGTGACCCTAAATTATGTCAGTGAGCACTAAACATTTAATCTATGGGATAATCTCCTTCTAGTGAGAAATATGAATCATAATGCAAAAAAAAAAAAAAAAGGTGGCATTATGCTCCCTAAGGGACTAATGGATATTTGCTTCATTATGTATCTTGCTAAAATGCACAACAGCTTTTTCCAGTCACTGAGAGGAAATTCCCCTGGGAACTGTGACATTTATGGAAAAATAATTGGCTCTCACACTGTTACACTCCCTTTTAGCAATTGCAGGCTACGTGTGTCTCCACCATGCTTCTTATTACTGGGAAAGTTTAAATCTATAGCACTATAAAAGAGATAAGAAAGTAGAGCTATTTCATGGGGTTCCAAAATATCTCATTTCAGTAATGAAAAAACATTTCAGTCTAGAAAGAGTTTATTACAAAGGATTTTGCAAATCCTGTATCTCTGTCATAGAACCTCCTTTTCTGTGAACCAGACCTTATGAAAATATGGCCTCTATTTTCTTTAAGTCAGATACTTTGTGCTTACCCTTCAGAAGGACTCTTTTATAACAGTCCTCCTGAGAAATCTGTGTTCAATAGCTTTGCTTTCAAAGATGGATGTCCTTCTGGTCTTGTCTTCTTTTTTAACGGAAAGTTTCCAATCTGAGAATGAACTTCATTTTTTGTTGTTGTTGTTACTGTCTTTTTTTTAGTTCATTCTTGTCTAAAGTCTATTGCTATGCCTAAAATCTCCAGCTGAAGGATTTTTAAAGTAAATTGGTACTACAACATGAATCAAATCTAGTCACACTTTAGCAACAAACCAGCAGAGCAGAATAAAAACTTTTAGGACCAGAATTTTCAGCAGAAAGGTAAAAAAAGCCAAAAATATTGTTTAAATTTTATTCTCTTTTTGCCATTACACCAGCAATAATTATGTCACTTCGGTTCTCACAGAGGAGATGCCCAAACGCTTTCTCTGAAATCAGCTTACTGTGTTTTCAGGAGCTAATCCTCTGCAAATATAGCTAGAGCGCGGAGCAACTGGAAAAATAATGGCCACAAAGCGCAGCCACAATATTTTCTCCTGCGAGCATCCTCCGAGAGGAGCAGAAGCACCGCCCGACCCCGCCGCGAGAGCGCCCGGCGTACCTGGCCTTGGTCCCCTCGCTGAGGCTGTGGAAGGCGCAGCTGCACTGCGAGGGGCAGGAGCCGCCGGCCCGGGGCAGCGCGGCCAGCGCCCAGCAGCACAGCAGAGTCACCGCCGGCCGCATGGCCACCGGGGCATGCAGCGCACCTGGCTCTAGGCAGCGTGGAGGGCTTCGCCTATTGTTATGGCCATCGGACGGTCACATCTTGTTAACTCCCTTTTGTTTTCAGCCGCACTGTGATCTTCCAGCCTTCGCTGAGTCCATCAGATAAAAAAGGATAGGCAGGGATTAAGGATGGGGACTTGAGTTATTTTCATGAAGGTGCTTATTGCTTCCCGGAACCATTAACGGCATTTCTTCCTTCAGCAGCCCCTTCAAAACATCCTCCTCTGGCAGCCTGGGGCTCTCATGCAAGAAAAAAGCAAATATATTTTTGGGGGACATAGATCACAGGCAAGATAACTGTTATCTGACCAGGAATTAGCAATAATTTACTTCCTCGCAGAGGTGTTGGGAATATTTAAAACAGTTATTTGTGCTAATGGAATGTAAGTCTTCTATCTAAGAACACTAAAATATATATATGTATATATAGTGATGCTATTAAAAGGCTTTATTTTCTTTTAAAGACTCCTAGTTTGATAAAGCAATTACTGAACTGTTGGCAACAAGCCTGTTACTGATGAACAGTTAATAACCCAGTAAATAGGTACATATTTCAGTTTCAACCAGGGCTAGCACACACCTGCAGGACTGACCACTGTGCTCTGACTCGCTGACACAGCTAAGCTCAGGTAAGGGACCCTTTTGGGGAGTGCCACCTGATGCAGAGCTGAGTGGCAGGAATTCAGGAATGCTAAGAAAAGCTCAGCTCTCTCTTAAGGTCAGCCAAAGACACCTCACTTTTCCAGCATTCTTCCCTGTTGTTTTCCTTTTGAAATACCTAAGTTACCACTCAGAAGTGCAGCAATAACACGCCTATCTATGTACAAACTGCCGGAGGTTAATGACTATGCTTACATCAGTGTTGTTCCTAACAAAGATTGCTCACCAGGATTTCTGGAGTGGAGCTCTTCTCATGCAGAGTTCAACCTGTGTTCTTCACAATGAAGTTATGCTGGTGATTTTTCAGTAATTCTGGGTAATGAACTTTCAAAGTTTCAAGGTAATCTAGATGTGGTTTGGGGCTAACTATTAAATAGACATTTTATGGTGCCATAGTTTCACATAAGCTTGTTTCACATGAGCTTGTTTCACAACTTACTCCGATAATTAATTAAGGCTTGCAGAAATTGTTTATTGAAAGGATGGCCCAAAGGACTATTTTTCCCCCTGCTATTTTCACATTCTGCATTTGCTGTTGTTCAAAGAGAAATTAAAGTATTTTATTATTTATTTCTGAAGAGATGAGAACATAATGCAGTGCTGCTCATTAACTGTCCATGGTTGTTCTCTCATTGACTTCCATTAGGTCCCATTTCTAGATTTAATGATTTCTCAGTTCCCTTAATGATCTCCAACCTAAGACCAAGCTTATTGGGCTTTTTTAGTGTACTCATTGGTCAGCTTGCCTTGCTGCCCAGACTCTGCCTCAGCTCAATACTTACAACATTGACTGAAACATCTGAAGCTAAATTCTACCTGAAAAGGCAATGTGACATAATTAACCTCTTGCATCTGTTCTCTTTTCAATGCATCTGATAAAGTAGTTTCCCTCCACTGGAGCTCTTGGATAATAAACTTGTAGAAAGCAGAACTGTGTTGTAAGGTTTGCTTTCATGAACCTCAATTTTGCCTCACTAATGAAACATTTAAGTTACCACTAAATGTCAGGAGCAGTAGAAGTAAACTTAATTTGTAAAAATCAATAGCAGTCAATAAAGCATACCTTAGCAGCAGCTAATGCTCTGCACTTTGTCAAGAAAGCTGCTATTTACTAAACATGACAGAGTCACTTCTGAACAAGAAAGAGAAAGACCTGGAGGTAGGCTGAGAGATTAATAAAACCAGATAAATTAAAGAGGTAACATTAACAGATTTCACATCTTGGAGTGTATTCACAAGTGTGTCTCTGGAAGGAGAAAAAGAGAGGGAAAAGGACCAGTCAACTATTAACCCAGTTATATTTTATCAGCACTTACATGTTGGAGTTTTCCCTCCCTGTTGACTGGATTATCGTACAATCCTTCATCAACACATCACCACCAAATGATGCAAATGATGAGTTAACCATCAAGGCACAGATACCATGTTAGGCTTCATCTGAATGGTCAAGAGAGTGAGTCTGCCCTCACCCTGCAGAAACTCAACAAGAGGTTCATCAGGAGGGGTGGAAACCAGCTCAGGTAGGCTTTGGACATAAGGAACTGGAGGAGAAAGAAGTGGAGGAGGAAGGCCTTGGTGCACAGGGAGCAGATCTATTCCCCTGGTTCATGGGCTACATAGATCATAGCATCACACAATGGTTTGACTTGGTTTGGAAGGAACCTTAAAGATCACCTAGTTCCAAACTTGCTGTAGTGGGCAGGGACAACTTCCACTACAACCAGTTGCTCAAAACCCCTTCCAACCTGGCCTTGAACACTTCCAGGGATGGGCCATCCACACCTTCTGTGGCCGTTCTGTTCCAGTGTTTCACTGCTCCATAAACAGTAAAACATTTCTTCCTAATACATAATCTACACCTGTCCTCTGCCAATTTAAAGTGATTCCCTCTTGTCACATGCCCTTGTGCAAAAAGTCTCTCCAGCTTTCTTCTAGGCTTCTTTTAGGTACTGGAAGGCTGCTCCTAGACCTCTCCAGAACCTTCTGTTCTCCAGGCTGAACAACACCAATTTTCTCAGCTTCTCTTCATAGGAGACATGCTCCAGCCTCTGATCATCTTCATGACCCTCCTCTGGATTTGTTCCAACAGGTCCAGGTCCTTCTTTTGTTGGGAGTCCCTGAACTGGATGCAGTACTTGAGGTGAAGTCTCAGATTGGAGCAAGCAGAAGAGAACAGAGAGAATCTGTGAAACAAAGACAATTAAAAGAAATCCTTAAAACTAAGAGTAGATACCAGTGCCTGCACTTCAAGGACTGCATGAGGCAGCATTGATGAGTGGGCTGTAACAGGATGCTGCTTCTGCTGACATTCATGCTCTCTCCCTAATTTAGGCAGATGGAAGAAATAAAACTGGAAGCAAAATCTGATTGCTGTGTTCAACAGCCTATTAATTTGCTTCTACACAAAATTCTGGTTTATCCTGAAGCACTGTTTCCAGTACAACAGCTTTCTAGATTTTCATGGTATTTTTAAGGCTTAAGTGTATTACCTCCTCCCAACTACTGAACAGTTATTCACTCATTATGCTATCTAATGTAAAATGAACACTCATTAGATAATTTCCTTGTAAGTGCAGGTGATATTTATTTGAGAGTTTAAAATCAATACCACATTTTGCACTGCAAAGTAAAAACATTTTTTTTCATGACAGACAATTCCCTTCCATAATGAAACTAGTGGGAGTTAGGCTCTTTACTTACACTTCTGCACTCCCAATCATAAAAATTCTGCTCCTTGCTATTTACTTAGGAAGCGAAGTAAACAGTTTCTTCTCTGCACCAAACTAAAAATATCAGTTGTAGGAAAAAACATACAAAGAAGCAGTCAGAAAGTGTCATTCATCTGAAGTGTAAGAATTTGTTTTGCATTCTCTGAGAAGAACCAGATCTCCTGTTTATATTTTTGGTGTAAATAAATGCAAAGCAAATGAGATCAAAGTCTACTGTCAGCAAAGTTCAGCTGTGTTCAGCCATGGAAATCTTTCTTACCTTTCTTAGGTGGGGTTATAATTCAGGGAAAAAAATGTATTTAATAATATTAAGTTAATTATTTGACATCATAGTTTCAAATTTTTTTCCCAGAAAAGCCAGAAATGTTTTATCAGAAGATTCTCCTCACAAACAGCTAAACCTGAGTGACAAACGCAGCATGCTCCACTAAGTCGCTCATGTTTAATATGGCAATTGGACAGAATTTATTTTTCTTTTCTCCATATTCTTAGAAAAATATGGCATAAAGCAAATCAAACAGCATATATTAGCATAAATGAAAGCAATAAAGTATCTTATTATCATGATTTTGTATGAAAGATTTTATTAGCAGGCAACACAGGCCAGATACGAAATCAATTTCATTAGGTAAATGCACCTCCAAGAAGCTTCTGGCAGGGCACATGTGAAGTGGAAAATCCTTCCCACTGATGCCAGCCGAGCACACGCTAATGCGTGACGTCATTCTAAATTGGATCTTGCACTTAATGCTGATGAAGGCAGCTCCTCCCGACCTGTAGGACCAAAGTCATTAACAGAGCTCTGGACATGCTGAAGAAACAAAACAAACCCACACAGCTTTTGGCATGGCACATTGCAAGTCTGTCAGTGATAGTTGTTTTGTGCATATTTACCGTGGTTGTTACAGCCAGTGCAGAAGAGCAGACGTGAGGGCAGACCTCTGGCCCACGGGAGATAAACTCACACACCTCCCCCAGTGCACACATTTCTGTCCCTGCAGCAGAAGCCACCACGAGGCCCCAGTTTGGTCAGCAGTGCCCAGCAAGGCAAAGCCTGGCAGAGGATGGAGGGGTGTAAGCCAACCCCCCCGGTGTCTCCCTGTCTGCTCCCTCTGCGCTCAGGCACCCACAGAGGCCTCGCCCTGGCTGAGGCAGGTGTGAAGGGCTGGCCAGAGCCTCCATATCCAATGGAGAATGAGCCCCTCAGCAACCAGTGAGATAAGGTGGACACAACCTCTTGCCTCACCTTAGGGGAGGAGTGGGCCAGTCACCATGGCCATAGCTCTTCTACTCTTCTTCTACAAAGGCTCCACAGTGACAGGAAAATTCCACCAGGATTGGACATTCAGGACCCCAGAGCGAAATTCTCTGAGACAAACTCTTTGTCAACTCCTCTACAGAGGAAAGGCAGCAGAGGAACTGATTATCAGGGATTACCAAAACATACACCTAGAACAGCATAAATATCTGTCCAGCAGCATCGTTCTCACTGAAAAAAGAACTCTTGTCTGAGAAGCCTCACCCACATACACATCCACAATACTCCAGTTTAATGACTGGACATACCATGGTCATATCTGATGTATTTTAAATGAGTGAAGCTTTCTTAGGTTTATATTCCTGGTCCAGTATCTCTATTGTACCTTTATTGCCTAAAACCCAGTGAAGTTCCCTCAGTTCCACAAAATCAGCTAACTTTGGGCTCAGCATCCTCAGCTGCATGACAGAGGGGCCCATGCAGTAATACTGCTGACTGCAACCACCTTTTCTGATTTGGACCTTAATAGTGTTAGTCTAAGCCCAGCAGAGTCACCTCTGCTTAGAAAACAGTGACTGTTTTATTTTGCTTCTTCAGGCATGCAAGAACTCCCAGCATTATTTATCTGGCTCCTGAATGCAGATGGAGCAAGCACAGTGTTTTACACAGCAACCCTCTGCCCTCTTGGCAGTCTGACAGTCACTGGCTTTCCTACTCTGATTTACCTGAATACAGCTCCGAGATTTTGCATACCTTTGTGGCAGTTCTAGTAAACTTCTTGGAAGCTGCAAGTCTTACAGAGGCCAAGAAAATATTTGGAAAAACAAAACAAAACAAAACAACCCAAAAAAAGTACAAAGAATGAGAAAAGGAAAGTTTTTACCTTGTGTATTTTTTTAATGTTATTCTCTGACCATTCCATCCAGTAACAGTAAACAAAAGCCTAGCTTAGACTAAATAATTAACACATTTGGGTTTTATATGAGAAAGATTTTAGATGTGATTAATCCCACTAAAAGTAAGCACAGATCATACACAGAATTTGAGGAAAGCTATGCAGAATTCAGGCTAAAGTAATGTTTGTGAGGGAAATATCAGCAGGAAGTTTGGGGAAATCCCGACACACAGACACCGGTAGAAGACTGCTGAGACAAGATATACAATACTGCAATGTTAGGAAAAAAGATGTGCTTATGTGTCATATGTGGTCTAGAAGTTCATCTACATACATGGTCAGTAGCATAGACTCATGAGAAATGGTTCAGGGACAATCATGTTTCTTCCTTACAAGAGCAATAATAAATAGGAGAACTGGTGTGCAAATCCTCTCTTAATACAACTAAAGCCCCTCTTGCAAGCAGAGGGTTTTTTGATAACTGGGTACTGGTCTTTGAACTGTAATCCCTGGAGGAGTTATTCCTCTGCAGTGGGAAGGTCTCAACACCAAGGGGGAAATACACTACCAGTGTTAGGTACATCCTGCATTCTGTAGGACTGCCTTCTCCTTCAAAGTCCTGAAATAAGTCACTATTCATCAGAGAGAGATAGCATATCTCATTATACTGTGAATACGTGTATGACTCTAAAACTAGTAGGCTAACTGATAGAAAGGTGTCTAAATTGCATTTTGAGGGATGGGTAACAGACCAGGGCAAAAATTATACATATTTGATAACCATCATGATTGGTACATCCAGCAAAGACTAAGAAATCTGGGATGCAATACATGTTCTAGTAACTTTATTAATTTTCTAGCCTGGGTGGATATACATATATTTATTAATTATATATTCCATTTACTATGAATTAAGCTACCTGTCTCTGGAGAGGTACTCAAACAGTAGAGGAAATGATTCCCAGCTCTACAGGAAGCTCTGACTCTTGAAAGACTGAGGTGCAACAGCAGGCAGGAAAGCCAGTCCCAGTGCTGCCTAGTCCCAAGTGTTGCATCCTCATGGAGCCAATCACAGAGCTAATGTGTGATATTTGGGGAGCAGGTGGATCTGTGTCCTCTTCTGAAGAGTCTTTTACACAGCACTGCTCTGGCTCTGACTCTGAAGCTGCCCCTCCTGGCTTTCTTACTTCCCACCAAGTTTACAGCTCCTTCATTTTGCTCAACATGGCCAAGGAGCTTTCCCCAGATATTATCCCTGACCTTGATGTTTTCTCTGTACTTGCAAGTGAGCCCTTTCCTCCACCTTCCTCTGCACAGACATCACCTCCACCCCTGGCCCCCATCCTGCCCTGGGTCCCTTGCACTCTCCCCACCACTCCTGGGGCTGCCAGGCTCACTCCCCAAAGCACAGCCACTGGCTCCTGCCTTCCCCAGAACCCTTGGCCCTGCCCAGCCCTCTAACACTGCATCTTCCTTCAACAGCTCTGACACAACTGCAGAGAAATTCAGACTGAGCAGAGTGCTATACTGTGTTTTACAGACTGTTGAGGAGAAGGGTTATTGAGTGGCTGCAGGTATTTCCAAAGGGCTGATGCCCGTGCACACCCTGGTGTGGTGACTTTTTCCCTGCATCATCCCTCCTAAGGCCAGCACCAGGTGCCTATTTACAATCTGGGTCATATTCCCTACCACCCCTACCAAACTGAAACAAATTTACACAACCAGAAGGTCTCCAGACAATACACTTTCTGTTTCCTTTCTTTGGCAAGAAGCCTTTCCCATGAGGACCAAGATTACCACTCATTTCAGTGATACCAAACTGCAGTTCTGGGTGACTGCATTCCCAGCCTGCTTCTGCTGAAATCCTGCCATTTTTCATTTAAAGGCATATTTCAACATAAAAAGTCAAATTTGGCTAAACCTGAATCAGAAGAAAGGATTAGGAAGGCAGAGGAATAATAACACATCAATTTAGCAAAGTTCTTGCTGTGAATATAAAATACTGTGTCAGTATCTGCATTGATTGCTTGAAGAAAATTCAGAGTGCATGAGCACTCTGTTATCTTTGCACTGCACCTTTTTTTGTTGTGCTTGTACCAATGCATATTTTACAAAGATTAATATGCTTCCACCAAATATATACACAGTTCTATGAAAACCACAGGGACATCTGGCAAGAAACTATCATATATTTTTTCTGTGTATTCCTTGCAAACAGATTAGTAACCAGTGAAATATTCTTCAGTGAGAGGCTAAAAGGAAATGGATCCATTATTGATGCAGAAAGGAGATCAGTGGAATTCAAATGATGATGTTCTAGGATAACATCAGGTTGAGCAAAAGACCTTTCCCCCTCAATTTGGAAAGAGCAAGTAGCTATTGAAAGAGTGCATAAAATAGAAAGGCATCACAAAAAACTTCATCACTAAGGAGTTAATGAGTGTCTTTGCAAACCAGTTATCATTTGCATGTTATCCCTGACTTCACAGGAATACACGATGTGAAGTTACATCTTACATAAAAAGGACAGAAAGGAAATGAATGCAGCTTTGTTTTACCAACTGGAAAAAGAGCTACCATTAGAAGATTCTATCAAAGTCAGTAATTTATTCCTTATTTGCACCTCCTCTTTGCTTGAAGAAAACCATTTACAACCTGAATTTATAACTGAAGTTAGCAGCCATATTGGACCATATATCATTCCACACTATCTCAACATACCCTTAGAAAGTCAACACAGCATCAGCAAAGGAGTTAAGAGACTGATGCAGGAAGTTTCTGTTGACATGAATTTCACTTGATTCAGATGCTGAACTGCCACTGGAAAGTTTGCCTATGACTGACTTGTGTAATTAGACTCTGCACTGATAAATTAAATGAGACTTAGACATGGAAATTGTTAAGATACTTAAAGAAAAGCAGTCAACAAGTTCAAAATAATCATTCTAATAAAGGTCTCTGAAATCCAGGGGAACTGGGGTAGTAGCCTGCTTTCATGGAAGAAATAGTATTGGAATGAGCAAAGTTTGCCCCACAGACTTTAATACACTCCACAAAAACTACCAGCAGTGTAACAGATCTGGGAGATTTGCCTGGAGTGAAGGTGAAGTACAGTGGCAGGCAACCAAAAGTACCTGACAGGCCTCAGGAGGGCAGTTCAAATATCTGTGTCCTTTATCCCCATCTAGAGGAGCTATGCAGCTTTATGTTGACAAGCATTACAATGAGCCATCCATTTTCAGAACTATCACACTAGGAAGATTTACAGCACATTTACAAGATCTAGCACTAATTTTTTTGCAAGAACATACAATGGATCACTATTAAAACACAGGTTTATGTCATTCATTTGCCATGCTGGGAGGCAGGACTGTCACCTTCTTTGTCATCAAGACATGTAGGTGAATGAAAGGCAAACATAACAATGGATTTATGTGGTGCAATGTAATTTTACTCTGCTTAAACCAAATATCTGTATAGCCTAACAAACATCATACCCTCCTGAATTCTACTTCAAAATCTAAGAGCATATCCATCAAGGCAATTACCTGCATCAAAAAGAGCTGTAAATTGAATACCAGAGATCAAAAAAACTCAGCAAGATGGTTTCACAGCAGCCTTGAAGCTCTAATCAGTTCTCCTGGGCATCACAGCCTTTAAGCACAGATTTCAGGAAAACTGCAAAAAAATCCACCATCTTCAACCAACACCCCTGACTGTAAATGCACCCCTGAAATGTAAACTTCACCATACAGTCAGGAGAGCTGAGCAAGCTCTGGTGGCATCTGGAGTGAATTCGCTCTGCCTGAGACCTCAATCAACAGGGAGCCAGGTCAGCACAGTGTGGGGCCTGAGCTGGGGGAAGCTCATATCCCCTGTGCTCATATCCCTTTCTGCTCCCATTTTGTAGTAGGATTATCAGGATGAAGAAAGTTACGTATCAAAGAAGCAACTATCATGCTAGTGGCACCTTGTTAAAGCAATGACCTGGAGCCTGGACAAGCTGCAGGCTGCACATACTCCAGAGCCACTGTGCACCCAGACTCCTGTCCCCAAACATCTCCAAAAGAACAGTAAGATGATTCCTGTGAGCGCTCACCACTGAGCAACTCACTCATGTCCTTGTATGTTTAGGGCCCCAAATCAGTAATTTGTGTTTGTCTTTAATCAAGCTGTGCCACTGTGCATATTAATTTAAGCCTCAGTTACAAAAAGGAAATATGTTAATATAGAGAACAGTCATTGCCAGAAAAATATATTGGCCAGTTTCTAAAAAAATGGGTGAGGGGAAGATCTACAAGCTGCAGAAATTATTGGTTCATACTTTTCCTCTAATTATCAACTCAATGAGTGCCCCTTTGTTTTTCAGGTCACTCCCCAATTACATGTTTCCTTTGTTCCACAACATTTAATTCTTTTCCAGTGTTGCAAAATTAACTGGACAGGTTTCTTAATCTTGTGTCTACAAAGAACTTGTTGTAATTGCCATGAATGCTTTCATTTTGCTGGTGTCTGAAATACGATTTGCAGGGGAAGGGGGAGTGCGGGTTGATGCTAGTCCCATCATTAATAACATTCCTGCAGGGATTGTAGTGGTGGGAGTAAAAACCCCAAAGCTTTTATATAATAACAGCATGTGTTTGCACGTGAGCTGCTCCTTTAAGAAGCCTTGGGCTACTGGAAGTAGAGAGATCCAGAGAAAAGGCAGCCCCACAGCTATAACAGAGGGCAGAGGTTAAATCTTTTGGCATATTTACCATAAGAATGGTCACTGCACACCCTCTCCCTGAAGGCTTCACTGAAATAGAAGTGTTTGCCATTGGCACTGCCCTGCTGGTAGAAGGTAAGTTTGGTGTGGGACCTCGGCATCAAGAAGATTTTTTTTTCCTCCTGTCCCATCATTAATAACATTCCTGCAGGGATTGTAGTGGTGGGAGTAAAAACCCCAAAGCTTTTATATAATAACAGCATGTGTTTGCACGTGAGCTGCTCCTTTAAGAAGCCTTGGGCTACTGGAAGTAGAGAGATCCAGAGAAAAGGCAGCCCCACAGCTATAACAGAGGGCAGAGGTTAAATCTTTTGGCATATTTACCATAAGAATGGTCACTGCACACCCTCTCCCTGAAGGCTTCACTGAAATAGAAGTGTTTGCCATTGGCACTGCCCTGCTGGTAGAAGGTAAGTTTGGTGTGGGACCTCGGCATCAAGATTTTTTTTTCCTCCGATTATTTCTGGTAAGAGGGGGGAAGGAAAATTGAAGTGAACAACAGCATTTGTGGTATGCTGACCCTGGTTACTGTGGCTACATCACCAGCACTTCTGGTGACTAAATCAGGAAGAGCTGCAAGTTCTTTGCTGTGAAGATCTGCACTCTATGCATAGCTGTGGCAGTGAAGTACTTGCTACTCAGCTCTCTTCTCAGGAATTTGGGATGTAATATTTTGTTGTTGACTTTTAAAGACAAATTTAACTTCCTCTGGGGAAAGTTGAAATGACTGATAATCTCTCAATAAAATTGGACTGCTTGTTTTGTGGGTTGTGATGGCTGTTTTACAATCAAACATGATAGCTCAAAAAAACCTGTAAACTGTTAGCATACATCCAGACTCCATTGGTAGCACTGCAATTAATGGCTGCTGGGTAAAAGTAACAAACCATATCAATTTAATTTAGCCAGTGTGATCTTTTCTTAAGGCATATTCCCCTTATTGAGAGACTGCAACAAAACTGTGAATTTATATCTAGCTGGCAGCTAGCACAGGCTCATAGCTAGGATATTGTCGGTGTCAGTCCCAGGGCCTGGGATCCCATTCCTGCATAGTGCTGATCAGAGGGGGATGTGGGAATTGTGGGGCCCAACAGCAGAGGAGGAGAAGCTGTGAGCACCCTCAGAGTGGGATAAATGCTCGTTAGCTCACCCCATGAACGTGGAGCACGGGTGCTCACCTTTGCCTTGCACCTAAGGTCATAGCTGGCTGCAAAGGAAAGCTGGAAATGCTGTCAGACACTTCCTTGGAAGAGAGGGGGAAAAGCTTCTCCCTCTTGCCCAGGGGCAGGCTGCTGCCTAAACAGGGCTAAGCCTGGCCCACAGTCCCCGAGCCATGTGCACAGCCTGGCAGCACCTGCACTCCCATCCTGAGAGGGGGAGCAGCAGGAGGACAGGGACAGTGCTGGGGGCTGGCAGAGCTGGGTCCTGCTGGGGACCTGCTCGTGGCACCACAGCCCTGCCAGACCTGGCCTGTGCTGGGGGCTGCAGTCTGCTGGGGTCCTGCAGCTGTGGAAGTTCCAGCAAAGAGCCCCATGGCAACCTTCAGTCAAAACTAGGTGTAGTTTAACACATTTATGGTTTACTAAGCATAAGTATTTCCCATGGGGTTTTAGGCAGAATGTGCCCAGTAGATTGCCAGTAAAACTTTGTTATTGTCATCTGGGTTAGAAGACCAAGCTAAACAATTAAAGAGTAATTTACTTTCTGAAACACTCTGAGACAAAGTTGATGAACACTTCTCCTTTCCTTTCCTTATGGCAGCTTCTAAGTGCAACTTGCAAAGAAAGGTTGTGGTGAAGAGTTGCATTCAGTTTATTAAGTGAACATATTTGCTGATTTAAAAATGAAAACTCAACACTTTCTTAAAAAATTTAGTAAGTTCTCTATTTGTACACTCATGCTGACCTTCAAGAAAGCAGAATCTGGTAAAGCCTGAGGCTTCCAAAAAGAGGGAAAAGATAGAAAAAAATCTGATATAGTAATAATTCTTCAGCTCTACTCCAAATATGCTCAGAACACATCTCTCCTAAAGGCTTCTCTGCATTTGAGAGAGTTAACAGCAGTTTTACCCTGTGGGTGGGAGGTAATCTGGCAGGGAGGAAATAAAAACAGCAGATCTCAAATGGCTCCAAATATTTCTCCTGGAAATATTTTGTTATATATTGTGCAATGATAGACACACATCAGCTGTTACTATGGTTATGCCATCAGCCATTAATGCAATTAAGGTAGAAGCAGGATTTCTGACTAGAAAAAAATCATCCATCTTATGTAACTGCAGAATTAAGACAATAAGCATAAGTAACTGCACTACTTTACAGAATTAGGGGATATGGATTTTTTCTGTGCTACAGCATTTCTTTTTCCAAGAAGAACACAAAGACACAGTACCTCTCATCTAACTGGGACTTAGAGACTGGACGTTGAGTCAGATCCTCATCAGAGCTAAACTAATTCAGGTCGCCTTCAAAAGGGCATTAAAGGACAAAGCTTGAGTTTAAACCAGTGAAGGATGGGCTTCAGAGTGGCACAGCTCTGTGCTGGGTGAATGGCTCGGGTTGCTTGGATCCCTCTCTGAGGAACAACATAAACTTATTTTTTTAAATCTATCAGTGACTGCTCTTCATAATTAGATTATTCCTTTCCATGTATAGTCTGTTGACGAGGGACAGTAATAAGATTGAGCTGGTGTAATTCAAGCACTGTGTAGGCTACCCTGAGACAAAAGCCCAAAGAGAGGCAGGCTGACTGAAACATGGCTGAGGGATTTCTGTGCTTAACCAAAAAGGAATGTTACAATGGATATTAAATACAAACCATTTTTCTATCAAAGTCAGGCCTGGACATGTGTACAGCAACAGCATGTGCTGGATGTCAGCTCCCTTGAAACTGCCTCCTCTGCATCTCACTTGCTCTGAAACCTGAACCATGTGTCCCTGCATGGAGCCTGACAATCCAGTTTCTCTTATTATAACAAAAGGCAGAATTACAAATAAGATCAAACTGCTTCTGCTCCACATGAATGAAGAAGGCTGAAGCACTGGCTTGAGCTGTCACCTATAACTTCTCTTCTGAAAGCCTTTGTAACTTGCATGCAGACTGACCACTACAGATCTATTTCCTGTGCATAAGATTCCACTGTAATTATTGCTCTCTCACCAAATAAAACAGCAGTATCGTTGTAGTTATTTTCAATTTCCACTTGAATCACACCAAACAATTCTGTCTTTCAGCCCTGCTTGGTTTCTGTCTGAATGGCTTGACAATCATTTCTTTCCGAAAAATCAAAGAGCTGCGAACGCCCAGCAATCTGCTGGTTCTCAGCATCGCCCTGGCCGACTGCGGCATTTGCATCAACGCCTTCATCGCTGCCTTCTCCAGCTTCCTCAGGTATGGCACAAAGGTTTTCCCAAAGCGTGCTAGGGAGAACCACATGAAAATTAACAGCTTAAGTTCTAAGAGGTCTAACTAATTAAATGGCTCTCTTTCTACCATAAGTCATAGCCAAACTTCTCATTCCCTCAATCCAAAACAATGAAACAAAACCTACATGGTTCTGGGTAAGTAGAAAAGCAGATTTTACTGCATATCATCACTGACAGATTATAACACTGACTAGAGAAGACATTTAGCCAGACAGCTTTACCAGTGGTTATAGAAGTTACTTGAATACCAAAGCATCATTTCACTAAACCACTAGATTGACCCTAAATTTGTCTGCAAGTCTTTATCCGTTTGTTGTGTTGCACTGACTTGCACACATTGACAAATTGGCTCCTCACAAGGAGGCAAATCTTGAAGATCTGGATAATCAGATGAAACACAGATTTCAAATTTAAAAACCCCAACTTTTCAATACACAGACGCAGGGTTATATTTTCTTCTCAGTATTAAAAGTACAAATAGCTGTTGTACTGTAAGAGACACCACAGCAGGAAAAATGCTGGCAAATGCCTAAAAGCAAGCACAGTAACATTTTTCACAGTGTTTCTCAGACAGGAGGAGCACAGGGTATCATTTTACCCTCTCTGTTAATGCAATTTCCAAACATGTCTTCACCTTTCTCTATAATTTTCTTAACATATTCCTTGTTTGTTGACAGATACTGGCCCTATGGCTCTGATGGCTGTCAAATCCATGGGTTCCATGGCTTCCTGACAGCCCTGGCCAGCATTAGCTCCAGCGCAGCCGTCGCCTGGGACCGATACCATCACTACTGCACAAGTAAGGGCTGCAGTTCCCCTCACAACCTTCCCCACATTCTGCAAAAGGCAGCTGGCTCAGGTTTCTGAGAATCAAAGCAAGCACATACTTATAATTTGTGTATCTTATATATAAGTTTGTTTTTATTACACACTAGATACAGCAAATACAAACAGCATCTCCAAAGGAACCCTTCCTCTACAGGGGAAATTATCAGCCACCTTCAGGAGATATTTCCTTGTCCTGATCACATCCAATTTGTGACCCTCTTGCCAGGCTTTCTTTAAATCCATAAGTAAACTTTAAAACAAAATCCCAAATAAAATCCAATTCCTCATATTGAAGAAAAATCTATTCATCTTGGGCTTTCATCCAACACCCTGCTGTGTACCAAAGAGATCATCATGTCCATGCAGAGTTTGCTAATGACAGATAAATTTGGTGTAAGCAGAGAGCTGCCTCTGCAGACAGAGGCTGGAAGAGAGCCCATGCAGAGGCATGACTGGGCAGACAGAGCTCAGCAGCCCCTTTGTGCAATATGCAGGCATTTTGGGATGCTGAGACTTTTTCACCCACAGAGCCTCCACATGAATCCAGCAGCAAATGGCAAAATACACCCAAAAAGCACACAGGGAACATGATCCTGTTGAGGAAAGGCTGCCAAATTTTTTGTTCTGCAATTTTTGCAGGAATCCAGCTCAGGCAAAGAAATGTATTTTTTCATGTCTAGACAAAGGCCCCAAATAATGCAGGCTGTGAGCTAAATCCATACTAACACCCCTTGGACACTGAAATGCATTTGGAGCTGGAAGAGGAGCATCTGTATTTCACAAGAGAGAGCCTGAAAATAAGCATCTCTGGGAAAGACATTTTACTCTCTGCCACATTGACTTTAATGCTTTTGTGTCATGCACTCCTCCAGTCCAGAACATACACTACATTTAAGAGGACAGAAGGACCCTAAGGGGACAAGCTTCTTTATTTTGCTCAAATTGTTACTTACTGATGGCCAAACATGGCTCCTAAAGCGAACATTTTGAACAACAAAACAAAACTGAAAACCCAGAAGGTGCTCATGCCCTGTGGTTATTCCAGTAAAACCAGCCCTTTCTAGTTCAATTCTTCACGTGCTGATTGCAAGGAAGATTAAGTCATATTTCATAGATGTGCTACACCAAGCCCACAGGCTATACTGTGTTCTCAATCCATACATTAAACCCCTGTTGACACTGGTGTGAGTTGCATGCCTGTACAGAAGGTACAAAATACCTTTACCCAAAATACAAAGCTATCAGCCTTTTATCTTCATTCCCCAGGATCTGATACTCCTTCCAAGCTCAACTACATCATCCCCAGTTTTTTGTTACGTCCCAGCAGTTTCCCAAGAAAACCCCCATTGTGGCATTCCTCAGCTTGATTATTTACTATCCCTATTTCTGGGAAGAAAGAGCTGAGGAGAATGTAAGAGATTACTGTGATTATAGGATAACCTGGGACTTTACAACCATTCTGGATGCTAATATCACAAATTTGTTCACCAACATTCTGAAAATTGACCAGGTTTTTAGATTTGGAAGTCAGCACAGCCTTAAGTGACAAAGCACTACCTTTAAAGTGTACTGATAACTAGACAAGTCACTCACCAGAAATCAGACATTTGACAATTCAAACATCAGACAATTGATGTTGCTTGGCATATGGAAGAAAATAATATCATCAACCCATGTGACAGAGAAGGTCAGGATATTTTACTCTTCCCTCCCTTGTTTTTTTTTTAATTCTGGCAAGCACACTGGGCAACTCTCTTTTCATCCCCTAAGTGTGGCTCTGGGGTCTATGAGATGCTACTTTCACAGCAAAGAGAAGAGAACTAGAGAAATAACCAAAAGTATGCACTAAGAGGAGAGATAGCAGGGGAGTCTGAAGGGTATCAATGTCAATCCCTAGCAAGATGGGAAAAAAAGATTTTAAAATTTGATCATTAGGGGGAAAAGGAGAAAACAGAAGTAGTTATATGTTAGTGCCTGACAGTGAAGAAGAAAAGGGCAGATTCTGAGGAAGCTGTCTCTCAGCAGCCAGGTATTCAGGACAGAAGGTGACAGTTTAGATCAAGGCAGACATTGTCAGTTCCTCTCTGGCCATTCACACTCCACTCACACTGCCATTAGAAGTTTGGGAAAAGGGAAAGGATCCTGGTCCGTTCATAAGCACAGCATAAAGTTATAGATTTAAAAGGAAAGGAAAAAAAATAGATTTTTAACTTGCATTTAAGAACTAGGGGGAAACAGAAAATCTGAAGTGATTTATATCAGTACTTCTATCAATACTATAAAATAGAAGACAAAACCAGCAGGGATTTCACAGCAGCATTCAATTTCTAAAAGTAGAATTACAGTGACTTTTATCTAATCCTTAACAACCAAGCTAACCTGGGTTGTTATATCAGTATTCAAAGATTACCAAACTACCATTTGCTAAAATTGCAGCTGTCAGCTCTGTCAAATTAGGAGTAAGTCCTAGATTCCTGTCACACTGATTGCATTCCTTTCATCTAGCTTTGCACCTCTATCAGTTTTCCCCGACAAAATGTTGATGTTTTTACACATCTTGTGTTTTTCACTGAAGCAGTTACCAAGACAGTCTAAGATAATGGTGAACCACAGCAAAATAATTTTTTTTAAAAAGTGGAGTAAAAAATCCCTTAATTAATAAAAAATAACCCTTAATTATGTTATTTTAAAGAGCTTTTTATAATGATATGCACAAAATAAGCTGTTACACATTATAGCTTTCTTATTCCTACAAAAAAAAAATATTTGTGAGCACCAGTGACTTTTTGCACTGCAGATGAAGTAGGTGCTAACACCTATTTAATTTATGACTGATATATATTTTTCCTTAGCAGATTTTCAGATATTTCTGTCTTTTGCAAACTTAGCTAATTTTAAATTATGCATGACATCAAGTTTGGTATAAGCCATATAGTGTCCTGAAATATATTATAACTTAATATTATACAGCTATTATAACTTAACCATTTGTAAGAATGAGAAAAAGGGACTATTTTTCCCCTTCACTATAGAAAATCCTATTGACCTTTTATTTCAGACACTCCTTTTGAACAGCAGACTGAAATCTAGCCGAAAGGTAGCCCAGCGTCAGAGATTAATTTTTAGTCTGTGAAAATCAGCTAATTGTTTGAAAAAATCATAAACCGTACAAAAATACATTCATAAATGTTTCCAAAAACTAAACCCTGAGATACAGTTATGATTACATCACTAAAAACTGGCTTTCATGATCAAAAGGATCGTCTAGCACTTGCTAAAAGTTCATCTTTTGGCATCACAATTTTAGTAATCTTTGAATGATGAGAGAGCAGTCTTTCTGTTCCAAAGCAATTAGAGAAATCGTTTTAAATTCCCTGTATTATTCCACTGTGTGGAAAAGAGAGGCTTCCCTTTTGCTTTTCAAAGAGAGAAAACCAAAGCACAAGAGTGATTTGAGTTAATAGGACCAAACTGCCAGCAAAGGGCCCTAATTAAGAATTATATCTGTAAGCATATGCTGAACCCCATGCACATGTATTTAATTGAATTAGGACCTACACAGCTATTACATTAAATTTTATCAGGCCAAGAAAAGGCATTTAAGGTAAAGCAATGGCCTGCTGTGCACAAAAACAACTGAACTGCTCTCAACTTGTGCTCTTGCTTTCAGCCTTCTCAGAGGAGGACATTTTTGCCATGTGAGGACAGTACGATTCTTTTACTGTTCTTGTACTGAAAGTGTTTTTCTGAGTAAAACTAAAATAATCTCAAGCTTGTTTAATTTTACATTCATACAATTTTCACTACTTCTGATGTGTGTGTAAATATTTTCTGAAGGGTCAACCAGCAGCTGATTTCACCAGGTCTAAAAATAAATGCACCTCATCCCCAGTCCTTCACCTCTGAGGGACAGATCAGAATTCGCCTGAACCTTCCTGCCTGCTGTCATGATGCTGCTGTCTAAGGGCAGACAAAAAGATTGCTTGCTAACCTCAGTGAAAATTACATCATTACTTGTCCCTAATGGGAGATTGGATTAGAAAGGAGTGCTGGGAAAAGTCACTGTTCTCCTTGCTGGTGCTGCTGGCGTCATGGGCTGCTCAGCATGGGCATGATGACAGACACTGGCCTCAGTAACAAAATTATCCAGACCTTTTTACATGCAAGCAGTGAGACTAGCACAATATCTTGCAGCAACAAGGAAGCCTTGCCTGCCTTCTCCATGAAGAAATACTTCCTGTGTCTTAAGTTTCCAATCTTCCATTACATTCCTATAGTATTTGGTGGAACCAGATGAGATAGCGACAAGGGAATGCTTTATTATAAAATTAGAAAAAAAATACAAATGCTGAGCTTCACATTTCCTGTTATAGGCTAAGTGATGATCTTAAGGGCAAAATTACTTGTCCAGCAGTATTTTTAGAATAAGCTCTGTTCTCAGGTTGTGATGACCAGTAACTTTAGAACAGAGTATATGACATATCCACACCCTCCTGGCCTGGCAGGAAGGAAGGCAGGGGCTGGGGAGTGAGTGCAGTCACATTTCTGACCTGACCCACACTCTGCAATGGGCTCTCTTTCTTCAAACACTGTTTATTGCATCACCCCATTCATTGTGTCTTTAAACACATTACGAAACACAAGAATATAATGTTTTTAACAGCAGCTGTATCTCCACTGTGGTACAAAGCTCAGCAGCAACACAGCATTTGTCTAAGTAAGACATAAAAAAAGGGAAGTACGGTTTGCTGTTTCCTAAAAGCTTCCTTCATATTTCATGGAAGACTGATTCCTCCAGACTCAGGTCAGCTTCAGGATACAAACAACTGCTTGTTTCTGCCTGAAGCCCAAGGGCCTGACAGCTGTTTCCAGTGGTTTTGTTCGGGGCATGGAGACACCCTTTCCTCTTCCCACAGGGAGCAGGCTGCAGTGGAGCACAGCTGCCTCCATGATGGTGTTTGCATGGCTCTTTGCTGCCTTCTGGTCTGTGATGCCCTTACTGGGCTGGGGAGAATACGACTACGAACCCCTCCGAACCTGCTGCACCCTGGACTACAGCAAAGGGGACAGGTGAGGGCCAGGACCAGCTCCCACAGGAGCAGAGTGGAGGCTGCCATCCCCTAGGATGGCCTTGGTGGCACACAAACCCGCCCAGCTGTGCCCAGCACTGTTCCTGGGGCAGATGTCCCTCCCCAGCAGCTGGGATAAGGCAGGCACCACCCCAGGCTGCCTGGATTCGCATGGTGGCACATGGAACAGCTTCCTCTGTGGGAGAGCCTGGTGCTCAGCTTTCTGCCACTCCCTCACTCATCTATATGCTGCATCTTTTCTGGGTTTAGGGCTTGAAACTCTTTCAGAATAGTTTCATAATATTTTCATAATAGTTTAATGATATTTTCATAAAGCTTTTGGCTTTATGTGGGCCAGCACAGATGTCTGAGTAGTGGTGTTTGGGTTTAGAATACAAATACCTGTTGTGATTTTCTACAAGACTATCCATCCCATACACAATAGCACAGCTTAACTGGCTTTCAGCAAATGCTGCACCTGAAGCATGTTGACAGAAGTGGTTTTAGCAATTTTTAAATTACAATTTGGTAAATACTTACAGCAAGTTTACATAGATGTACTAGACTTGAATTAACACCCTCTTTTTTTCTTCCCTCCTCGCCTTGTCCAGAAACTATGTCACATTCCTTTTTGCTCTGTCCACTTTCAATTTCATGATCCCAGGCTTCATCATGCTGACAGCCTATCAGTCCATACACCAAAAGTTCAGGAAAACTGGGCACTATAAGGTAAGAAAGCTCCCTGAACCCCTGCAGTCACTGTGACAAAATAGGGCTGCATTCAGTAGAGACAAAGTCCTTGAAATAAAACCAATTTCTTTCACAAAGACTTTGACTCAGCTCCTTCTGTCCTAACTCCCCAGTACTACTTGAGTAGGAGGGGAGTACAACACAGGATGGGGCCATTCAGAAAGTTCATGGAACACCATCCTTGGAAATATCAGCATTTTACCAGATGGCCACATTTGCCCCAGCCTAATGCTGTAAACAGTTCCCCATCAAAGGGGAAGTTGGACCAGTGTTCCTGAAGATTTCCCTCCATCAACACTGGTCCAACTCCCCTCAAAAAACAAACACAGAGCATACAGAATATTTACCAATAGCATATCAATTTTTATCCGGGGAAATTTATCTCAGGAAGGATTGTTATTTCCTGCTTTGCTACAGGTCTTTGCTTATGGCTGAGAAACTCAGACAGAACTACAGTTCTGCAAAAAAACATGCAGGCACCCCATGGGGGGAGAAGGGCCTTCCCATACACATTGTATTAACACTTGGCTGAGGAAAGTCAGAAACCTTTATGAGCTGGAAACAAAGGAATTGCTCCAGTGTGGCAGGTTTATGAGAATCTAATGTGGTGATTATTGTTTGCTGAGGTGCAGGCTGGGGCACTATGCATGGCTGGGGGCACAGCCCAACCCCTGCACTCAGTAAAGACAGTCAGATCCCAAGAGAAATGTTATATTGACAGAGACAGTCAGGCAGACTTGTTTGTAGCTGACTGGAATAAATACTTGTGCCCTCTATGTATTTCTTGAATAAATCTCAGTATTCATTATTATGTCTAATACTTTTTTCCAGTGAGTTTGTATGCACTAGCATGTGATTTCTTTCTCACAATTCTCTGTAGCTGTGCAGACAAGTTACAGTGCAGACAATTTAAGGATGAAATCATCACTTCCTTAGCCATTAATATTTATAACATATTGGGGAACAGCTGGTCATGGACACCATGGATAGGTCCTAGCATAAAGGACAGAGATATGTTCCTACCACAACACAGCTACTGCATCCATTTGTTGCACCAGCATAGCAGTGGCTTCGCATAGTTTGTCTGCAAGACCATCTAGAAAGTCAGCAAAATATAATTCCTTATAATCTGTTTTTAAATTTTCACTTAATTTTCAATTGCTTCAATTTCACTTACATTTTCAATTGCTCTCTCCCCTCAGAAGTTACTGGCCATGGCTTCTATATCCAGCACACACAGATTTATCTGATCTACCATAAGGTGTTTTGCCACCTCTGTCACTCCCCACCCACGCCCAGGATCAGGGCTTTGGTGCTGCTGCACTGTTCTGTCCCATATCCTGTTGGCTGATCCTCTCCTGCTACTGAACACAAACCACAATCCCACAGCACCTCTCCCATCCATTTGTTGCAGTGTGTGATTGTGAAACACAAACCTATTGCTCTTGTTTTCCAGTTTAACACTGGTTTGCCACTGAAAACACTGGTCATTTGCTGGGGTCCCTATTGCCTCCTGTGCTCCTATGCAGCAGTGGAAAATGTGATGTTCATTCCACCAAAATACCGCATGGTAAGTCGGTGCCACCCCAAACCCCAAAGTGACATTCTCCTCACCCCCCTCTCTCTGTGCAACATTGCCAATTTACTCACTACTGGATTGACTGGTAAAAACAGATATAAGAAGTAGTCCTTTTCCTCACAGCATTCTGATCGTCTGCCATTTTTAGTGAAAACAGTTAAGCACAGTGATATAACAGTCATTGCATTATTCCTTTGATCAAGCAGATATTTAGGAAGTCAGGGGTATATTTCTTCAGCAGTTAGTTAGGCTGTGTAACCTGTACTGTTCTGTGTCGTGTAAGAAGGTTTGTCTATTTCCCAGAGTGAGGTACTAGCTCAGGATTTTCAGTTTTAAAGAGACTGGTTGTCCCATTCATGTTTCTAATACTCTCTCCTCAAGGAAGCTGTAATTTATCACTCCTAAGGTCCTAAAGCTTTCCCCTTTCATCTACGAATCTTGGCTCCATAGCCACTGCTGGAACTCAGTAATATCATCTCAAACCTTTCAACTTTCATTCCGTGCCCCAAAATCAGCCCAGTTTCAGGTCACTGAATGCATTACTGTGTTCAGTATCCCACATTAAATGTGTTAGCAACATCAGCCTGTTTATCCATCCAAAGGTGTCCATGGCACACCTTTCACTCTTCCTAAGTGTTGGTATTCACTCTCAACTGAGTGATCCCTGTTTCAGGCAATGTCAACCTAAACTCTTTCTCCTGGAAGCTATAATTTCCTGAGTAGGACTTCCCACCAGCCAAATTGCTTTTACTTCTCCCCTGTCTGGGAGTAGCAAACTAATACTATTGGAGACAGGCTTTTTTTGGTAAAGGGAAACAACATAGGCTGACATCAGCCCACTGGCCTTTTTGGTGTTTTCCTAGTAATAAATATTGTGTCTCATGACAGATCCCTGCCCTAATTGCCAAGACTGTGCCAACGGTGGATGCCTTTGTATATGCCCTGGGAAATGAGAACTACAGAGGAGGAATATGGCAGTTCCTCACAGGACAGAAGATTGAGAAAGCAGAGGTTGATAACAAAACTAAATAACCCATTATGGTATTAAAATTACTGCAGGTACATCACTGAAAGCAAAATTCAAGAGAAAACTGAGTGCATTCTCTGATATGTCGTGCAAAGGTGGTTCCACATTGGAAAGGCTGTGCATTGGCTACAAACAATGAAGTATAGAAAAAAAGCCCTCCAGATAACTGTCCAAACCATCATGAGCTGCTTGTCAAACAAGCTGCCTTAAACCTGTGTCGATTGTCATCAGTCTCATTTTATATGCCACTGTGAATAAACTATGTGCTGGAAAGCATTTTTTTTTTCTCCTGATAAAAGCTAACATAAAAGCTCAGCAAATTAACTGATGCAGGATATTCATTTGTCCAGTGAGGCCTCATCAGATCAATCTGTGCAGGTTGTCCATATGGTAATATCTGGATTACTAGAAGATTAAACCAGTATCCAGTATTGACCACATGTCTGCATAAATAGCTTGTTCATCTGAACTACTCATTTTCAGTGCACCCAAAACAGGCATTTCCAAATTTCCATCATGAATCTGACATCCTAGTTCCATAAAAACATTTTAGTGAGCATGTTTCCCCAGTAAGGAATATTGGCTTGGCTCCTATTCAAATGAGTTACTGCATGACATTCAGCTTTGTCACACACTAAACTGCATCGGATTTTGCAGCTGCTGCTTAGCAGGACAATCAAAAGCTTACAGTCCCTCATAAAAAACATCCATCTTTTTGTTGAACATTGAGCGAAAGCTAAAGGGAGGTATGAGTCAGATTCTTATGACAAAAATATCATAAGAATAAAAATTAACTTCACATCTTCCATTAAATTCTCCTATGTTCCACATAAGAGAGCAATCCCTGAATCAGTGATTAAAGAGTCTGAGCAATTAAAAACTCACTTTCATAATTATCATAATTTATATGTATTTTAAACTCTCAGAAATGTCCATTTTAAACATTTGTATTTGCTTGTGTTGCTCATATTGCCTATGGGATGAAAAACTGTCAGTTGATATTGCCGTTATTACAAGATGTGTCTCAGAATTGCCCATTTGTAAAAAAATATGTGCATGACACAGATTAGGAGAGATTTTGTGCACAAAAAAAGCAAACCTAATTGATACTTACAGGGATCATATGGTTCATTTCCAAGCACTGACAGTGAAAGGGTTTTTGAAATTAACCAAAGAAAAAGCTGATCCATCCTTTTGATGCCTTCCAACATACTAAATGGGAAACCAGTTGTTTATGAGATACAAAAGGGTAAATGGTACAATCCTGCAAGCTAAACAATCAGTGGGTGAAGGAACATTCCTCTCATGTCTAGAGATAGGGAATAAATGTCATTTTGTCAGCAGTTAACCAGCAGGATCCCATTCAGAGATGTGCTTTGGGACTTCATGAGGTTCAATCTGGTCACAAACTACCTGACAGAGCACTGAATAATGCCATGACAAAATTATGCAGAATAATAACATCTAATGCTGACAGCTAAGACTCACATCTTAGGTACACATAATATAAAGTGAGAAGATGACAAAATGTTTGCACTGATAAGTGCAAAATAATGTGTCTGGGCACAAAATTATCTCTAAGTATGTATCTACAGTGACAGCCTCTGAATGTGCAATTATCTCTTTATCAAGAAAGAAGCCTGGGTAGGTCTTGCAATCACCAGCTCCATTGTCAGCGGGGTCACAAAGACAAATCTCAGCAGAATGCTAAAAAAGCACTAAAAAAGGAGTGTGACACAGTCACACCATTTGATACCATTTATTCAGACTTAGTGAACAGGGTGCATAGTTTGGGTCATTCCAACTCAGAGAGGGAAAACTAGAAAAGGGCCACAAAGATGATCAAACACAGGGAGAAGCTTGAACACAGTAGGGAGGAAATGAAGGCAAGAGTTGGCTCAGAAGGGTGGCTGGTGAGGAGAACAGAGACAGCCTTATTGAACCAGGGATACAGGGCATGAGAGATGGAATGATTGCTTGCTGCTCCCAGTAGCAGAAGAATGATGGGGCATACAGTGAAATTAGTTTGAGATGTGCATTTTCTGAAGTTCATGGTTTGAGGAGTGTTCTTCATGTCTGCCTACTGAAGCACATTATGGCTTACATAAAAAAACTGTAATAAACTAATAAATAACAGCTAAAGACCTTTGGTTGGGGACTGAGTCCCTTTGGCTTAAAGGAAAGATACATCAGGAACTCATCTCAGACTCTGGCTCTTAGTCCATTCGCAGATTGACTTTTGACTTGCTCTTACTACAAACTTTCTAATGTGGGAGTAGAAAGCAGCAGAACTGTTTCTTCATTCTGTTGGACAGTTACACATCTCAGCTTAGGTTTGTGCATGCTTTTTCATATTGATTACTGAGAAGTAGTGATGGATAAAGCTTAGTATCATGACTTAGAGAACATAACATTGGTAAGTAGTATTCAAGCCCTGAGACAAATGGGGCCTTTGTCCTGAGCAGCAGCCAAAGCTGTCCTCTAGAGCCCCACTGAAGAAATGCAAGGTAACAAAGTCACTGAAACCTTTCAGACAGTGAAAAACTTACAGATGGACAGTGAAGAACACAGGGCATGTTCATATGGCCCAGCACACTGCTATAAGCCTGGGACTAAGCAGAGGCAGCAGAGTGCATTACAGTGAGATGAGAACAGCCTGTCCCACCCAAGAGAGACAGACGCTCACTTCAGATGGTTTCCTGTGCACTGTGTTTCTCCCATTGGGTCAGAAGTCACTCCTGGTTTCACTCTGCACCTCTAAACCTAAAGATGTACACAAAACCTGAGCGATTCTCCTGTCATTTATCTCCCCCTAAATATCTTCAACAAATGCTTCTCAGCCGCTCAGGCCCACAGCTGTCCCAGCCTGAGGGATCCTTCATACAAGTTACAAAAGCTCCTGACTGAGTGAAGAGAGGTAAACAAAGCATTTGAACAAACTGTTCAAACACTAGTTTATAGCCTTGGCTGCTGACTTCCTGCCAAAGAGGGGAGGAATTGAGGTTGCTCATGGCTCATTTACTGCATTATGGATAATTTCTCTCTGCAAAAAAAAATTGAAACAAAAAAAGATATGGAAATAAATATGAGCATTTTCAGGAACTGGTCACCAAGATCGAGCAGTACCTGATAACTGGTCACTCTTCTGGCTATGACTAGTTCTCACCATGGGTTTATCCACATCAAGAACTGGCTGATAACCACTAACAATGACCTAAACAAGTGTGCTGTGCTTCAGGAAAATGCCTGACAGCAAACTACAGTGCATCAAGAAGCCCTACATATACTTCCAGTTAATTACACAGTTTACCCTTAGCACAGTCAGCCTCCACCACAATGTGCTGGCCCAGTGCCCCATGGCACTGGTTGTCCAGGTCTTGCCAATGGATATCTCTTACCATTCTGATAACACGTGTCACAACAAGGCATTATCTTGAGTAGTTTAGGCTGAAACATACAAAATCCCATCATGTATTTGCTCTCTGCAGAGTCACAGATGGCTAGAAACAGGATTTACAATACCCTAACCAAAGTACAGGCCAGGGGATTATACAGGGGATGCAAGATACTCCTGTGCAGGTAGTATTCCACCTATTCTCTAAAGAAAACTGCATAAGAACAAAAACATGGAGACTCAGCTTAAGCCAGTACAGCCAATATGAACAGCAGTGATTAATACCTGTCCTGTCACTAAACATGAGAGTGACCACAACAACTGCATGCCCACTGTTAAGAATAATTAAATGACAGCTCAGGTTATGTCACATTAGCACTTTGTTGGGAGATTTTGAACACAACCAAAATAGAAGCAGAAGGTGGGCCTCTCCTTAGGCTTCAGTTACTTGATTCAGTATCCAACCCCTCTTAACACCCAGTGACCTGCAGCATTATATCCAATATCACTTAAACACCCTCCCATCCCTCTCACAGGCAAACTGAATTGTGCTCAGAGTGAGCATTCTGACACACTGATGAAAAACAGACTTTCAAAGAAGACAGAAAAGGCAATTTTTCCTCCTCATCTCTAGATACAAAATGTAATTTCTTCAGGTTTTCTTTCAGCAGCCATAAGTGCCTCACACCTCAAATAGCATTTAATGCAGTTCTATTTTCAAAGTTATTAAATGCCCACAACTCCAAATGAAGTTACTGTGTCCTCAATAATGCTGCAAATCCAGATCTGGCTGACTCAGCTTTCCTGCACTGCCCACACTTACAAACACCCTACAGTTCAATAAAAGGGAGTCAGGCTTTTCTGCAGTGCACATTCCTCATGTGCCTCACACACATTGTGATGTGTTTTCCCCAGCATCTGCAGTACAGCTGATGAGAGCATTATACAACAATTCAGCAATAGGGTCAGAGGAGGAATCTGCACTGTTCCCAGTCTATCATCATGCCTCTATGAACTGCATTACTGTAAAACAGGGCAGTAAGCTGGTTTTGTCATCATAAAGAAAAAAAGGACTACCAAAATCTTAAACTTGGACCCAAGTGCTAGTGATTGGTTTTCTTCAACAAGATGGGATACAAAGACAAAAAGTGAAAGATAAGATCCTTAAAGCATGACGAATGGCAAGTGTTAGTCACAAGTACCCATCCTTCCTGTTATGTCTCACTTAAATTTCTGTTTGTGCTCCACCTGCAAGGATGACAAAGTAGAGGTTCACACCCCAGCCCATGATAGTGAGAGTTTGCATGTTGAAGTTAAACTGCAAAAATATTTGGTACCATCTGCCTTTTTATGTATACTCACATTTGAGATTGTTCATCAGAAGATTACGGTCAATGGTCTGTATGAGCTACCCTGGCCAGGCTAACACAGTAAATACTCACAAGGCTTTTTGTTATGAAAACAGGCATTCCACTCTCTGCAGAGAAAAAGGAGGGTGGGCCTGGTGCATGAATATTATGTAAAATAACAAGAATTTTCAAATGGCGAACGCACGTGCCTACACATCTATATTAGCTGTTGTTCAGAAGCTTACTAATGTAAAGTAATCTTTTGTGTATATCATTAAAAGACAAAAGGATACAGTAACAGCACCAGAAGCACAAAAATGCTTCTCAATGAGATGCAAGTCTGAATGATTATTAATTCAATTGAAATTGTACATGCAAGATTTAAGAATTATTTTTTAACACTTTGAGACCCTTGGATTTCTGCAGACTATAATTGCTTCTAATGTATGAAAGTTCCCAAAGCAGGTTTTGTTCAGAACAGAAATCAGATCACAGAACTGTCAGGAGAGCTAGTGCTGTGTAAAGGGGCTGTGCTGCGCTACAGGTTTTCCTTGTTTCAGAAGAAGCAGGAGACAAGCACAGGGCTCACTGCTTAGGAATAATACCTCTGAGCAGTGCCAGAGAGGTGAAGCAAAGGGAGCTGCAGAGAGCTGATACCTCCCTTGAGACCCTGACCCACAGAAATGGTCAAAACAATTAAGATATTGCACCTAAATGCCAATTTAATGTATTTCAGATGAAAATTCAATTACCTGTTTTAAAGGAAACTAATTTTAATTAACCCAGGTCTCAAATTAATGTAAACTAATTAAACATTGTTTAGAAATATGTTTCAGAAGAAAATACCTAGTTCAGTAGGTCTCTAATGGTAGAAAATGTGTTTTCTTTACCAACAATTTCTTCTTGGGATTAAGAAAAATAATTGTGTAGCTATAAAGCAAGGCCTAATACTTTTTTACAATTCTGTCAAAAGTCAAGTTTGAAAAATAATTCTAATTACTGTAGTACAAAAATATGACTCTAGGAAGACAAGCATTTGTATTCTACAAACATGTATCTTTTCTTAAATGGAGACAGCAGTAGTTCACTTACATACAGGACAATTTGGATGGGGCTCTGAATAATCTGGTCTAGTTAAAGGTATCATTGCTTAAGGCAGAAGGGCTGTAACTAGGTAATCTTTAATATCCTTTCCAAACCAAATCAAGCCGTACTATGATTCTGTGTTATAAAAACCGGCAAAGAATATTATGTGAGTAGAAACAGAGAGCAAGCTTGCAGGAGCTACAGCAAGAGTGCTAAATTTCAATGTGCTTGAGAGCCTGACAGTGAAAACAAACTGTATTTTGACAGGCAACAGTTGGAGGCTCAAATTGCTGGAGAAGCTACTCTTTTAGTCTTCCTGGTGAACAGTGAGAAAACAGATTTTTTTCATGGTGTTCATTGATTCGTGTCCACTGTCCCAAGATTTCTTCCACTGAACTACACTGGGAGGTGCTACAGCAACATTCTTGATTTCTCTATCAATAAACTGACCCATCATTCAAAGACAATCAGTTTGCAAGCAAATTATATGACATTGGATGAGAAACCATTGTGCTGAAATCAGCTATAGAAGCAGCAGGTTAAGGATGCTATTAACTACAGATGGGGCAGGAAAAACACCATCAAACAAACAGAAGGAAGGCAAACCCAATGCTTTGGTGGCAACATTTGTCAGCTCTTTCACTACTGAACTGGAGCCAGTTCAATCTGTAAAGCTGATCAGCACCCTGCAGTTGTGCTTCTGTCTCAGCAGCACATTGAGTGGCAGCATGTCCCGGGTGTATCACACAGAATGGTACCTCTGAGGCATGGATTAAATACTGCATTTCCCAGAGAACTCTGAAGCCTTTCCTAGGAAGGTTCAACTTCCTTGAAATAGATAACAAACTAAAATCTTAATGGAGACAGAGTGGGCTGATTTACTGTTAGCCCTTTATCTACAAAGAATCTACGAGATTCTTGGCATTGCCACGTGATGCATCATCTCCTGGAAGATGGTCCCCAAGCCTGAGTCTGGTAGATAAGCTCTCACCAAAAGTAGAATCTACACAGAAAGTAAGGAAAAGCACCTTAGCAGACTATAAATCTGAAAAGAGGAGGGATTTTTGTTTCACGTCCTTTGTCAGCACATTGAACCACTTGACTGCAGCCTATTTTCAGCAAGGATTCAAAACCTGGGACTAGGCAACTTAGCATCATTGAATTGCTTAAGCCAGAAAAGACCTTCCTAGAATCACATTCTTGTACTACCAATTAGGAATAATTATTTTTAATTAATGGTTGGACCTGGTTTTGCCAACTGAATGAGAACAAGTAATTTGGAATTTATTTGACTTGACCAGATGTGAAGAAATTTAGATCAAGATTTTTTTTCCAGAATAAAATGCAAAGACTCATGTGTTCCTAGTGAAAACTTGAATTTCTCCAGGACACTTGTAAGGATAAGTAAAATACCTTTTTTTCCACACCTTTTGTGGAATTACCACATAACATGTTCTGTGAACTGAATACTAGGCTACTGGCAGCTCTTAAAATACAGTTTGTAGGTATATACCACTGAATGGGGACATTTTAAAATCAGAGATTTTTTTAATTGACTCTTTGGTTTTGCTTCTCTGTGCTATAAAACTGTGTGGATGGGTAAATGAGCCATCAGGGTAAATAGCTGCAACCTGCAAAAATGCATTTTGGTAAGATCAAATGTTTGAGATCCAAGAATGGATGTTGCTTATTTACATGATAGAAGACTTTGCTTTGAAAAACAGAGCTCAGAAAAGGATTTAGGGGTCATTTTAGATAATCGCCTCAATGTAAGCTGTCTGGGCAATGCTGTTGCAAAAAGGACTAATGAGATTCTTGAATATGGGTGGGGGAGAATAATATGAAGCAGAAATAATGAAGGATTTCAGCATCATTTGGCAGCACTGCCAAGACCATTACTAGGTTACTGAATGCTGTCCTAGTGTCTGCATTTTAAGAGGATTTGGAGACATTGGACAGAGTTCAAGTGAGTGTCACAAATGAATTCTCCAGCTTTAAAAAAAAGCCCATGCCTTCTGACAGGATGGGTAGGAAGCTCAGCATATTCAGCTCACTGAAGAGAAAGTGCAGACATACCTTCATCACACTGTGTAGGTAATTGCTCTTGGGGAAGACATACGTGAGGAGCTTCCCAATCTGGCTGACAAAGACCCAATGAATAAAAGTTGAAGTCAGAAAAATTCAGCCTTGAAATAAAGGGAAATTTCCCAACAACAAAGTAATGAGAAGCAGAAACAGCTTTTCAGGGGAACTAGTGAAACCACTATCACTTGCAACCAGCCTTGAAATAAAGGGAAATTTCCCAACAACAAAGTAATGAGAAGGAACTATCACTTGAAACCACTATCACTTGCAACATTTTAGACAAAGACAGACAGCTCTGAAGATACACTTTTGGCCTAGTTTCAGACTAGATGATTATGGTTGTCCTTCCTGGCTCGGTAAGCCCTGACCCCTTAGTTTCCCTATGCACAGCTTTATTTCCTCAATCCTTGGTGAAACAGGACTGCCTATACTGTAATCATTGTGCTTGCAATGCTTCCATGATGGCTCAAATGATGCTACAGGGGCTATGACTGACAAGGATGAAGGGTTAGCATTGTGGGACCCCGTTGGCCTCATGGTCAGAGAGAAGGGGTAACCTCATGTACTGTTCTGACATAAACAGGTAAGGTTTTGATAGCAGTTGTTTGAGAGATCATAATCCATGCCTAAGGATTCAAATGAAATGTAAAAACTTCTTGGGTAGCAGTGGAGAATGTTCAATGCTTGTGAAGCTATGAATGCTTTCCTTTACATTAAGGCAAAAACAATTTTGAAATGTTCCCCTAGTTTCTCCAAACTCATCCACAGAGCAGTAGGAAAGTGGAGCACATCACAGATATGGTCAGTTCTGATCCCAATGTGCTTGCTGAAGGGAGTGACACTAGGCAACTTCACTGCTCTAAAAGTTTAGAAGTCTCCAGGTACTTATTCAGAAGCAGGATCCTCCAGGGGAAACTGTACACTGGAGAGTATTGCAGACAGACAGATACACCTGCTGTGGGATAGACAGGTGGAGAGAGCAGAGTATCAGCACCTCTGAAACAATTGCCTAAAGATGGCATTTGAAATCAAATGTATATAGCAACCATACCTATAAATACAACACATGAAGCAGCAATGAGTTTCAACCTGAAGCATCAGTGAAAAAACATGGTTCTTAACTCAAATGAAACCCCACCCAGCAGCTGAAATTAGAAACATTAATCCCATGGCATTGCTCATAATTAAAGACTCCATCTACCACCAAACAGCTGTGTAACTACTGCTGGCTGAATCTCAGTGCTTTGAAATAGGATTAGGAGGAAATTAAAAGAGAAGCAAGCATGGCAAGCATCAGTAAGACAAGCAAGACCGTTGTGTTACATGGACCAAATGATAAAATTGCTGTTCTTTTGCAGTTACTGTTTCTCAGAATTCATTACCAGGAAAAATGAGAGTATTACAAACAAAACTAAGGAATTCAGGACTAGGGACATGTCAGAATCCTGTCACCCAACAGTCTCTCCTTACACTGAGCATTTATTAACTTCTTTTTGCTATAATATTTGAGAGGCCTGAACTTGCCACTTGTTCTGGTTTTGGCTGGGTCAGAATTAATTTTCTTCATAGCAGCTGATGTACAGAAATATTTTGGATTTAGTGTTTATAATACAGTGATGTTTTCCTTATGGTTGATCAGCATTTACACAGAGCCAAGGCTTTTTCTGCTCCCCACCCCACTAGTGAGGAGGCTGGGGATGCACAAGGAGTTGGGAGAGGACACAACCAGGACAGCTGGCCCCAGATGACCTAAGGGATATTCCAGACTGTATTACATCATGCTCAGTATATAAAGCTGGGAGAAGAAGGAAGTACTTCCCAAGTAACTGTTATATGTGAGGAAGCTCAGCATTCCTGGGGATGGCTGAACATCTGCCTGCCCATGGGATGTGCTGAATGAATTCCTTGTTTTGCTCAGCTTATGGATGTGGCTTTTGTCTTACCTATTAAACTGTCTTTATCTCCACCCACGAGTTTCCTCACTTTTACTCTTCCAAATCCTCCCCATCCCACTGCGGGGGAAGGAAGTGGGCAGCTGCCCGGGGCTTAGTTGCCAACTGGAGGTTAAACCAGGACACCATTGAAATCTACTCCATTGATTTATCACCACAAGAGAACACAATGCCTCAGACAAAGAATTACAAATAACTATACAAAGGGATGGTGTTCTCTCCTTGAATGTCTCTGAATTGTGCCTGTTGTTTTTCTGGCTGAAAACTATTTGTAGATATGAACAAATGACAGGATAGCAATAAGAAAGTGTCATCCTGTGAGAAAGGTGCCATATGGTACACAAATCCCATTAAGAGGCTTTAATTGTTATTTAAAAGCCTACAGGCAAGCAGGAATAAAAGGGAGACCAGTTCAGACATTCTCTGGATGATGATTTTACTTCCGTTTTGGTTGCAGTCAGAATGCAAGATCCCTCCCTCCTCCTGCTGGGAGCCAGTAAATATGACTGGAAGAATGTGGAAAAACCCCTAGCAAGCCGGTGCTGTGCACTGTATCTTACCGAGTCACCAGGATCCTCTAGTGCCTCAGTGCTAGCAGCCAGCCCTTCCTCTGTTGCACTGACAGTTTATTCGTCACTAGTCTGTTTCTTCTTTCTACTTTTTTTTTCTCTCCAGGTGATAGAAAAGAAATTAACCGGGAGGTCTTTTCAGGTGAGGTGGCTGTACTGTGACCAAGGGGCAGTACTGGAGCTGCAGAGATGCCATCTGCACTGGTTCCTCACATCCCAGGCTGGGCTTTCTTGTCACTGTCATGGAGGAAGGAATACAGACAAGGAGCTGGCTAACTGCTGCCTCCAGCAATCAAAAATTATGGCACAGAACTGGCTTGCCAAGCTTCAGGCAGTGGAAAAAAAATGACCTCTGAAAATGTATCCTGGCAGTTCCATCAAGGGTAAAACTGAAGTGTCCAGTTTGATTTTATTAAATTGGTGTATGGAAATAGTACATAATTTAGAATCGTAGGCTTTGGTTAAAGATATGATTGCAAGGTTTTTAGCAGGTCAGGGGCTCAATTAAAAAATTAAGTCCACAAAATTTAATCCCTCTGTACCTTTATGCTTCAATGTCACTCTTGTTAACTCCCTAAAATTAGATTTTTAATCTCAGATTGGCACCCCATTCTCTGCCTCTCAAGTAACACAAGCAGTGATAAGATTATGGCAACTTATGTAGTATCTATTTTCCTATAATCCTTTTAGCACCATAAATGCTAAATATAGCATCTAGTTTAAATTAGCTTTAACCTCAAGTTGACCCCAGTTAACCATGCAGGAACAGTCAGAAGAAAAGAAAAACAAACCCAAAAACAAACCACACCTTAAAGAAGTCTAGAAAGAGGTAGAAATATTCCCACGCTTTAAAAAAAATGTAGTAAACTGTTCAGTGCATATTAACAGATGACTGCAATAGTGGCGAATTGTCAACAGCTTTTTGAAAACATGGGGCTTGTGTGCCCTTAGTCTGCCACACATCAGTAGATTGGTCACAGCACTCACCCTTACAAACATCCATCCCAAAAAGTACAACAAGAATTTGGGGCTGCTCCTGCAGTTCCTTATTCCTGGTCATATTTACAAATTGTTAACACTGAACATGGAGGCATTTATGTGAATCAAACTCCCACTAGTTTTTCCAGAGCAACTCTTTGTAGGCATCATGAGACTTTTACAAGGGAAACTGATACATCCCCTAACTGGGGGAGGACCACCATCATAAGCCAGTAGTGAGAAGAACTAAATCAGGCTCAAAGCCTAGAACAGGAATGGCTTCAGTGAAACAACTGCAGAGAGCCCTTTTGCTTGGCAATTACTTCAGGAAGAAGTCCTCAGCACCACAGCAGAGGTTTCAGGAGGTCTCAGAGAGGGATACCCCTGAGGGGTCCCAGCTCCTGCTGACCACAGCCAATTTTACAGCTGTCAGAGGCAGATCACTCCATGCATTTTACCTGGGACATTGATAGGTTACACACTCGATGGCCTGTATGCTCTGTTTCTGCCTCTGCAATAACACTCACTCTTGACCAGCTGTTTTTCCACCTGTTTTAGCCAGTTTGCCTAAGGAGCATAACAGCAAATGAATCCCAAAACCAAATCATCCTGAAGTAAAAAACCATGCACCATTAAAGTTAGAGGTTCATCTCAAAACTTATTACTAGATTTAATAAGGTGGCAAATTTCTCTGCTTCTTACTTTTGCCCTTTTCAAACACCACATGGAGACAAGGGAAGCCCACCCTCAGACAGCCTGGTATTTTTTCATACTCCAGAGACAGAATGACTGCCAAACCCTTCTCTGGCATGAGAAACGTCATAGAGATGCAAATTAAAATATATCTGATTGTGTCTGCCTGTCCATTTTGCTTCAGCTTGTTAGGAACAATCAAACAGATGCCTAATGCTGAGCAGTAAAATGAGTACCCAGGAACTCTTCCCACAGTTTTCCTCCTTCACTTGGAGGACTGCCACATCCACAGATTGCGACATTCTCAAATTTTCATTATTGAGACACACACTCATCTGTTAAACACAGATTTGAAGGAGAGGATAGGCAGAGCTGATCAAAGGAGAAATAATGGATTAGGAAATGTTCATGTGTACTGTCATAGCCACTACCAAAACATGTGGTGAGTTTCTGTTTAAAAAGCTATGAAATCTCAGCAAAATAAACAAACACATTGATGAAATGGAACTGGGGTTCTACATCAAAAACAGAATCAAACTGGCTGTAGGCAGGAACTCCAGAGCCCATAGTACCCTCATGCATCAAATTTATTTTATTTTTGGAAAGGCTGTATAGTAGAAGAGTAAACAAAACATTTTCAACTACACCTGGCTACACAAACAAGGAGCAATAAGACAGCAACCAGTATAGGTCATATGTGTAGGAAATATAAACTTCAGGTATTTATTTTGAGCCTCCTGAGGTTAGACTGAGCACCTCATGGACCACAGCAGGAGTATCACTGCCTGAGGAGCACTCGGTCTCACAAGACATGAGGGGAGCAGCAGCACCATAGAGAGCAGGGGGGGACACAAAGGTGAAAGACAAGGACACAGTGGTAGAATCACATATTTAGAGGGGAAATTTATTCAGCTTTGCTATATTGCACTTGCAAACCTATTCAACTCTTGACTTCAGCAATCTCTTTCACTCTGGACCAAATCCCTACAGTAGGCAATGGACAAAGATCCCAAGTAAGTTACACAAGAAGTTACCTGGCTTTCAAAAACTTAGCCCTTTGGAACAAAATCTGATTACTTTCATTCTGCAGAATTTTCAAAACTTGCTCACTGGTATTTTTAAAGTGGTTAGCAAGTTGAGTAAATATCTAAGCTATCATTTCCTCCTGAAATACAGGTTAAAATCTTAAATGTTCTTGGGCTCTGCAATGGTACTATGGCACAGTTACAGTACAAAACAACAAGTCACTCCAGATGAAGGAGGCTGTTAAGGTTTTGCTCTCCTCTTTATTCTTAAAAACAAAAGTCAAAACCTCATCATAACATAAGAAAGTCCAGTATTAGAAATTGGAAGAAAGAGATTAATGTTATTATGCTAGTGGGGCCTGTAATAGTGAAGAGCCAGTATATCATCTCTTTATTCAGTCCTGTGTTACCATCCCCAGAGTACACTGAAAGGGCAAACTTTCACCAGAGGGGAAAAAAAAGTGTCTCTATGCCAAGTCACTCTATCCTATGCCCACAGCCAGAAAAGATTCACAGCTGGTGCACACCTGACGTTTCCTGGTGACGTTTCCCATCACTGCAGCATCCTCAGTAGGCCACAAGGAAACATCAGTCCTCTTTTTTCTTAGTTAGCTCTTTTTCTGTCATTAAAAAAAGGCTTCAAAACTGAAAGTGTAATGAAAATATTATTTCTTTAATACTACACTAAGATTTTAGGCTTAGCCAATGCCTGGGCACGTCCTATTGTCACCAGTGCTGCAAGTCCCCTGACAAGAGCACTGGACTTCTCTTCGGGTTTTTGAGGGTTTTGTTTCGGTTTGGTTTTTTGTTTGTTTTATTTTAATTCTTTTTTTTCATTTTGGTTTGGTTTTGGATTTTGTTGTTTACTTGGGTTTTTTTACCATGGAATGAATAGGGATGAATCAATTTCACATTAGATTTTTCCTCACCTTTCCCTCAAGACAGAACTGAAATCAAGCTCGTGTCAAATTGATTTTATTCATTATGAAACAGCAGGTCTGTGTGTTGAGGAGTATTGAGTACTCCCCATATATAAATATATACTCACGTACAAATACATGAGTGACGTGTTTAACTTCTGCAAGAGGCTGCCAGGTTCTGCGGGGGGTTCACAGCCTCTTCAGGCAGGAGATACACAGCAGAGGCAAAAGGATGTGTGGCCATTTGATTTGCTCAGTCTGGGACAATCTCACAGCCAAAAACCAAAAAACACTGGGCATCTCTTGGTTCTGCTTTTTCTGAAAAGCCAACATCCCTACCATATTATTTCTCTCTTGTTACAGAAAGAGAAATGCAAAGCCCACAGCCTGCCTCTGTTAACCCAGCACACGCTCAGAGCACTCCAGGGTACATACTCAGATGTAACCTGCCAAAGGTGTTAGCAAGCCCTTTCCCACAGCCCACAGGACACCACACTTGGTAACAGGATTTGGGACTAGGGTCTATAAGGCACAGCAGAGGCACATATTTATCTCAACAACTGCAGGGCATCCATTGCCTGTGCTGCTGTTTGAGACCATCATTGTTTCTTTAGTGCAAGTGCCCAAGCAGCATTGGCCAAGTACGCCATGAGAAAAGCCCTTTTCTCCTACCATGGCATCCATGGCAGGGAAAGGCACTGGCAGTCTGTACTGCTGTTAGTTTTCCAGGCTGTCTCTTACTCCAGAAGCACATGCATGTAGGGGACGGGAGACAAAGACAGGGAATTACCTCCATTTGCTAGCAAGCACCGTCCTCCCAGTCCTGGAAATGTATTAAACCTCTAAGGGACCTCTCTAACCAGGTCTCTGTCATTACTTCCAAGTAATGACAAAATAATTTCTCCAATAAACTGTTTCTAGTAAAAGTAGTGTTGGAGGGAGAGAACAGTCCCTGCATCTCTTGCTGAAGGGATCTGGTGCCCTGAGTACATGCCAGTCCATTTAATACAGTGACCTGTCTCCATTTACTGAATTGATTTGGCATATGAATGTTTACACTGCTGAGTGTATTTAAACTAATGGCTGCTAAAGCAGCTTATGTGACTTTTTAATCTAGCTTTTCCATAGAGTCATTTGTGGAATGACTGTTTGAAAGGGAAACAGACAAGAAATTGGGGCAAAACTTACGCTGACAGACACAGAAAATGGGATGATGTGGCCACAGCAGTTACACAGGCAGATTTGTGGCTCATTCATTACCATCAGACTGTTTCCCACAGCTGAGCTTTTCTACAGGCCAGCTGACCAGAGGCACAGCCTGCTGCCTGTGAGCAGACCTCAGGCAAGCCCTGGACAGCCTGCACTTTATAAAATTAATTTCATCCTCTGAAGCAGAAAATACAAATTCCTCTTTCTCCCCAAGGAAAGGGGCTGGTGGAGAAAGTGACCAGTTAAGAAAGGCCCAGCTGGGTGCCTCATACCCCTGTGCTCTCAAGGGTTTTGACTTAATGATCTCAAAGATCTTTTCCAACCTAGCTGATTTTGTGATTCACACAGCTGTTTATAGGATTCTGTGTGAATTACAGTGACCCTCAAAGGTTGCCACAGATAATTCTGTGTGACTATCATTAAGCACTGAGGCAGAAGGACCATTGGTGACTAAAAGATGGTTTCAAGGGCCTGCTGTAATGTACAGAGACTGGCTCTGATCACAGATTACCTGATTTATTGAGCAGGTATAATATTCTGTGTCACTGTATAGTAGAAGTCTCTTTGTGGCATTTTCCCTTAGAGAACATAATACTGATCTCTCACAAAACACTGAGATCTGTTGATCTGTTAGCAAATATATACGTATCATACTATTTTCCTTTTCAAAGTCTTCCAAACCTTTTTATAGTAATTAAGCATGCTACATCAAAAATCAAATCTGTGCAAAATCATACTGACCCCCAGTATGTCAGACAACTCATCCTGTTTCAGCATATGATAGAAAAAGTGAATCAAGGGACAGAAAACAGTCTTTGCAAGAACAATAATTAGATTTATTTCTCCTAATTCCTTGCACATGATCTTCTGATTTGCACTGCACTTATCTACCCACCACACTGCAGCCCTGCAGACAACACAGGACCAGCCTAGGTGTTCTAGGTATAACTCCTTCACAGGCCCTCTTGTAGGCACATTGCCACTGCTGTTTTAAGTATGACCAATAAGTTGACATAATATTCATTTTAAAATGAGTGTTGTCTAAACCTGCTATTCTGACACTGAGACATCCTTACTTGGTACAAACTTGGTACAAACACTGCTTCAAAATTAGAGACAACAAAACCAAAAAACTCCTGCAAGAGGATTTGTGCCTCAAACATCTCCACTTGCAGTGCTCCCACAGAGCCAGGAGCTGGGGCTGCTCTCACAATCACAAATCCCTGGTGGCTGTCCCACTGCACTCACAACTCTGCTCAGAGCAGAGGGTTGGTAATCCAAGAGACAGAAATAGGAAAATGAGATGGGAAGGGACACATAACACAATTATAGTTCCCATCTTTAGTTTCCCAAAGGAAACCCTATTCCATTAGTGTGACTCCAAAGGTGAAGAGTCAGTTCCCATCACCTGTCACAGAGAGAAAAGAAGAAGTCACCTTTGAGTACTCTCATCCTGTGGATAATCATATTAGCTCCTCCTGACAGCTGCTGCAAATCTGAGAAGCAGGAGGAGCAGATGCAGCATGATGTGGCCAGCCCAGCTCCTTAGGAAAGCCACTCCTGCATGGTTGAAGCCATGCTCTGAGCAGGGCTTTCCCCTTTTCTGGGTATCCCACCTCCCCACAGCAATGCCAGCACCCGACTTTTGCTGCAGCATCCAAAACTTCAGGAGGAAATGGCATGAGCTCCTTAAACCACAAGATTCACCTGGCAGTGGATTTCTGAGTGATTATCACATACCTCGCCTTTTCCCCGGACTTCAATCACCTGAGAAGAGTGATAATCCCCAAAACACACGCCCTAGCGTGTCTTATCTGCGACAGAAATTACAGCGATGCATAAACGATGAGTTGTGCTTCCCACCTGCGGGTGGATCTGGCATGAATCCCAGGAGCCAACTCATGTCCTCAGCCGGGTCAAGTGTGGAAATCGCCTATCTCCTTTCACCACTGCCAGCTCAAAGGCACACCACAAGGTCATCTCCAAACACAGCTCATCAAGTATTTGCTGACTAGGTACTTGGATTCACAGCTGGGAAATGGAAGGTCATTCAGCACTGTGCCTCTTCTCAAAAAATAGTATTACTTGGAGGAAAGCTGCTGAACGTGGATCGTCAGTCCCAAACTAACAACACAACGTGGCAGAAAGCCAAGCAGTGAGAAGGGAAAGCCACAGGACCCTGTCATAATTGTATCTTCAGTTTCAGAAATTGCTTTGATGTTCTCTCAACAGGGGATAGCTTCCATTTCCCTCAGTCTTTGCTGAAGTTTTAGTAGAAACATTGGCTGTTTCTGCAGGATTTTTAATTAGAAGTGGACTATACGATTTCCTGCAGAAATCAGGGTGTCCTCCCTCAGCACCCATTCAGACTGTATGACAAGAGAGAAGAAAGACCAGGACCAAAGAGGTGCCTGAAAATAGAGAAAATATTCCTTGGAAAAAGGCGAAGACCCAGAGGTGCATTAAGGCTGTAGTTACAGAACAGTGCAAACCTCTAAAAGCCTGGCTGGGTCCCCCATTCAGCACCTTGTCTAAGGAGCCTTCCATAGCTCAGCTTGTCATTTATTTTAGACTTCCAGGATAGAGCTGAGTGTGACAACGTGGGGGAACATTCATGATCCGGTCTCCTCAGGCCAGTGGCCACTGACAGCACTTCATTGCAGCTTAATCAGCTCCAAGAGCCCAAACAGCAGCTGCCATTTGCTTTGTGCTCTTGCATAAATGCTGCGGATTTTACTCTGAAATCTGGGTTTGACAAACCGGGATAAATAAAGATAGCTGATGGTGATACCCAGGCATCTGAGCAGGCTACCCTTAATGGAAAAGAATTCTGCCAGGAAGAAATTTGTTTCTTATATTTTTAAGATTTATGTTTTTGTTTGCTGTTCACCAAATAAATAATTTGAACAATATTAACCTCCTACGTTGTAACCCATCTTCACTGACATAATGCATTACTGGAATTACAATGGCAAGAAATAAGGAAAAAAAAAAAAAGAGAGACAATGTCACAAGTGAATTAAATTAATATTTGACCCACTGATCATAAACCACAGTGTACACATCCTCAGAGAGAGGAAGCCTTTATTAGGATCCTCATGAAGTGTTTAGAGAGTACAAAACTAAGACTTCCTCCTGCAAAATGCCTGTTGAAGCCAATAACTTTAACATAGCTCCTAAGTGAGGAAAAAGTTGCTAAATGTTCTATCAAGCATGAAGATACCAACATTTGTCAAGGAATGTTTTACTTTTTGTGTTAAAAAAGTACTTTTTATGTATTTCTTAATTCTTTCAAATACTTCTACCACTACATACATACCATTACCCTATACATGATCTAGTGAAATATATGACATTTATTTTTTAAAAATTTAAACATGTAAAACTGACATCATTAGCTGTATGATTCGATATTTCAGAAAATCAAATATCAAATCAGATAGCTAATGTCTGTGTGCAGAATTCAGTGTCAGCACACACCAGCCAAGAACAACACTTGCTAATGCAGCAAATCAGGGTTTACAGTAATAAGTAACAGAGAACGAAGTTTATATATCAAACCCCTTAAGAAACAAGAGGAAACATTAAATAAGTGCACTCCGTCATCCTGAAGGTAGAATTAATTTTTTTTGTATGCCCCAATAACTAAATTCCTTCTCACTTCAGAAAAACATGGTTTTTACATGCAAAAGGTGGCATCAGATCTTCGTGAAAGGAATGAAAAGGCAGAAGTGGCTCCATAGATCAAGCATGAAAATAAAATAATCTTTCCAAAAAAATACATGCAGACATATTGTCAATAATAACAGAAATACTCCCTAGAAAATATAAATGAGTTACAGTAAATAGAGGTAACCCCATGCCCTGTCAGGCTGCATCTCCTGTAGCAACTGGCATATGTGTAAAGTGAAATTAGATTCTATCAAATAATGCTTCTCCATCTGCTGACACTCTGCACCTTCTGTGTTCTTTCTCCTTTGTCATTAAAGACTTCCTTAAAGGCTAGGCACCAGATAAAGAGATGTGGGGCTGAGCTGAAGAAGAGAAGGGCTTTTTCCCCCAAAACACACGCTACCTTTGCACCCCCTACCGGGGAAACAGCCACGAGCAATCAGCCTGCAGAGTCTCACCACAGAGATCTTCCCCCATCACCCAAATGTGAACACAGAGGAACGGCTTTCATCTTAAATACGTCATTCCTTCTAACCATGTCATATATCTTATTTATCTTTATTATTTTTACCTTATTTACTTATTACTTTATTTATAAAAATCCTTTATTTACCACATTCTTGCAAGGTAACTCAGTTTTGTTTATTTGTGGGGTTTTTTTGTTTGTGGGGTTTTGGGGGGGTGTGGTTTTTTGTTTTGTTTTTGTGGTTTGTTTGTTGTTGTTTGGTTGGGGGTTTTTTGTGAGGAACGAGTCCTCTTATGCTGAGTAGAAAGGCCATTTAAATTAAATTTAAAAAAAAAAAAAAAAAAGCCCTAGTAACAATATACAATATATCACTAAATAATATGTCCAGAAGACAAACAGTTGCTAGCTACTTAAAATCGGACCTTTGCTATTGATACACAGAAATGGCAGTAGCAGATTTTCTGTAGTGAGACTGGCAAGCCCTTTTCCTGAACCTTCACTCTCTAAGGTAAGCAGCAGGTCACAATATAATATCTTTTGTTCTTATCTTCATTATATTTTTACTAATATAAACAGTAACCCAAGGGAAAATTTTCATGTCACTTGGTATAAGAACACGTTTAAACAAAATTATCCAAGAAAGCCACCAAAGAAGTTAGGTATTTGTTATCCCAGTTTATCAAAGACAGCAATAATCTCTTTAGGAGCAGCACTGCTGTTACATTTACAACCAGAAGGTGGCATTGAACGGCCACAAATCTGCTCCCAGTGTCCTTAACTGCTGCCTGCCGGAGCCGAGCAGGGAAGGGTCCTGGGCGACTCACACAGCGTAAACCTGAAATTTAGGTTCCCACTCGCATAAACTCCCTGGAACTGGAGCGATGTAGTCAATAACTAATGTAGTCATCAAAAAAATAAAATCATTAAAAAAAAAAAAAAAAAAAAAAAAAAAAGAACACCCACAGCTTTATTTCTTCTCTCCTGTCTCTTCCCTTTGTGCTACCAACCCATATCTGCTCTGGTTTTTTTGAAGTCCACTGAAGCCATAGGACTCAGAAGGACCCCACACCCGTTAGTGTCTGCAATACTCTCATGTGGAGCAGAGGAGGACGATCTCAAAATCTCGGCAGAATTTCAGAGGAACAGGCTCCCATGATCCTTACCCATCATCTCCAAGGACAAAGGTCACACTAGAGAAACCAGCTGAGGTTTCCCGCAATCTGAAAGGCACGCTGCCACCCTGCCTCTCCTACAGCGTTTCTGTGCAACTCCAGGGATGCACGTCTATCGGTGAGCCAGGCAGCAGCTTGGCAGGTTTGACTTTGGACCAAATCCTCTCAGGAGCTGGTGCACAGACAGGAGCCGTGCACGAGTGCAAGGGAAAGCTGCCCAGCGCAACTGCGTGCACATCGAAAGCATCTCACATGGTTGTAGGCTCGGGAAAAAAAAATCCACACATGCACACCTGCACACCGACAGCAGAGAGAGCCTCAGAGCCCCGGGTTTCCTGCACGCGGTTCAGCGGAGCAGGAGCTCGATTCCCTCCCGCACAGCTCCCTCAGCCCCGGCTGGCGGCACTCCCCGGGGCCGGCGCTGCTCCGGCTGTCACGGCTTGCAGAAGAGCTGTCCCGTGACATGGAAAAAGCCGAGGTTCAGGGGGTGCTGAGAACAGCCAGTACACGTTCCAGAGCTGCTGCTCCAGAGCAGCCGTCACGCAGAGCGAGCAGCAGGGCGGGGAGCAGCGCTGGGGCCGCGCACGGCGCAGGCTGCCCGGCTCCAAGCCGCCCCTCGGCACAGGATTTCCAACAGGACTGCAGCCAACGGCAGAGCGGGGGCACAAGAGCCAGGGCCCTGCTCCCCTTGGTCTGCCACATCCCCTCATCAAGTTGCAGCCCTGCCAGCTCTTTGAAGGAAAGGGCTTTGCTGTCACAGCTGTCAATCAATCATACTAACAGCATGCAAACACATGATGCTCTGCCAGGAACAGTTGCTGTCTCAACACAGGCTGTGGTATACTGACAGAAAAGAGCTTAGAAACAAATAAAAAAGGAACTCTTTCTTTACCAACACAGCTTAACATGGCTGTTTCATTTACCCTTTTTAATGAGTTGACAATTATTCCTTGTCAGTGAAGCCTTCTCTAATTTATTCTAGTGTTATCCCCAGCCCATCAGAAAGAACATATTTGGGAGAAGAAAATACCATTTACTAAGACAGTACCAACAGGGAAAAAAAAAATAGCCGCCATTAAAAATTGCAAAATGGAAGGATCAGCTATTCAGGATATTTCAACTGTAATGCAGGATAAGGTGACAAGGCGAATACTGGGATTTCTTTCTTTCTGTAATCATTTACATGCAAGTGCAAAAGGAGACTCTTGCAAGGAACAATCCAGTTGTTGGAATCACTCTGTATCCACACAGATTAAGTAGAAATTATCTCAATGATCTTGACCTTATCTCGAACTTTATGTGTAGCTTTGCTTAGAAAAGAAATAAAAATAAAAATGATATATTTTATTCCCATATTTCAGATAAATTATTCAGTTTTTGGACATTTCTTTGTTTTGAAGAGAAGGGGCTCCAATGATGGACATTTAAAGAAGAGATCAGCTTTGTCAATCCTCATGGCAGCCCAGACAAAAATGAATATATGCATGCAGAGGGAAAGCAGAGAAATAAAATTCAGGGTTGGAAGAAACCTTGCCATTTGGGCTGCCAGTCATCTGGATCAGCAGAGCCTCCTGACAGCCTACAAATCTGCATTGCCTTTTCCTGGGGCTTGGTAGTTGAAGGACAGGCTGAGAGCAGCTCCCAGCATGACATGAGCTAGATGTGGTCCTGAGTCACACCTGGATGTACAATATAAACATGGTACAATACAAACCTGTGTTCTGGGGGGTGCTTAGGTGTGAGCCCTGTTACTGCTGCCTCAGAAAACGTAAGGCAGGGGAAGGTTTGGAGTGAACAGGCAGTGGCAGGTCCATCCAAAGAAAAGCACAGTGATGCTCAGTTTGTAGCACATGAAACTGCTGAAAGATTGAGTGCTCAGAGAGACTGAGGGAAATGCAAACAGAGCCCCCGGAGGGGACCCATTTTTCAGCAGGTCATGAGCAAGCCAATAATGATTTCCACTTCATTTGTATGTGTGCTAAACATACTTGGCACTACTTCAGAGACCGGGGTCAAAAGTTCAAAGATTGCTAAAGGCATTGTGCTAGAAGATGCAGCTGGATAGCTGCTAGGGGAGGGTAAAAGCCAGGTTTGCCCTAACCCCTACCCCTGCTCTGTCCTGGTGGGGTTTCCCAACTGAGATTCATTATATATGTAACTGGCACACTGAAAAATGGCCACAAAGTTGATCTTGCGTGGTACCTCACTGCCAGGATGCTTCAAAACAGCAAGCAGAAAGCAGAGCAACTAGGGCCAGCATTCCTTTTGCATCTCTCAACAGCCTTTCCACGCTGCTGGTCTCCTGGGCCAGCAAGAGCCTTTCTTTGCTCCTGAACCTCTTCAGCATGTCCACCAAAAACATATCTAGGCACAACACACACAAAAATCAAGCCCCACACACATGAGCTGGGGAAGCAATTCCATCAAACCACCTTTGCCACAGCCCTCTGGCAGTGGAGGACACTGCCCTGTGAGCTGCTCACTGCTGGCTTTGCTGTAATGCAGCAGCAGAGTCAGGCCCAGCACTGCCTGATCTGCCTGGAGCAGAGACACACTTAGGAAGCAAAAGGTTGGACAGCCAATAACTTAATTTCTTGGAGACACCACTGGCATTTAGCCTCATTCTTCAGGCTTTGGTGGTCTGATGGACCCAGAGTGTCAACATCACATGCTCTGAGATACATGGTGGAGTTCTCTCCCTCCTCCAGAGCGGGGAAACTCCACCATGAACTCCTTGAACTCCACCATGAATTCCTTATGCTGCCCCTTATGGTCCCAGTAACACTTCACTGTGCTGCCTGGGGATAAGTGGGAAAGAAAACTTTTTGCAAGCACGGATTTCTCTGCCCGAAAATGATAAAGCTACAGGTAAAAATAAAGAGGATCAAGTACACAAACACAATGCTGCAAGTGCCCCTTTCCACCAGCTCTCCATTTCTTCTTGACTCCCTTGCCTTTCTCTGAAACATACCTGTGTGACAGAAACTCCCACAACTCACAATCTGACTTTCTTTGCATTGTATTGGCAGGAAGGGAGGAGATTTACATCAGTCCCAGGTACATTACATTCACTGTGTTTTCCAGGCACAAGTAGCTCCATGGAAAAGAAATTTTCCAGGGAAACAACAAGCAGACTCAAGGGAAATGGAGGAGCAGAGGCTTCCATTAACTGACACAGCTCATTGCTGAACTGAATTCAGGTCCTGAATATTGGCTGGGGAAGATAGAGGCTTGTTTTTCAAAGACCCCTGTGCAACTGCCTTGAACTTTACTGGGAGCTTGCAATGCTTGCTCTAAGACTGTAAGCCTGACAGACACACATCATCGATTTGACTTTTCACAAGGTGGGGAGGAGTAAAGGAAACAAACCCATCTCTTTTTTTAGCAACTCTCCTTTGCCATTTTCATAATTAAATTCACCATAATGACCACTGTACTAAATCTAATAAGAAGTCCGAGTTTCTGGTTTCCATTGGCAGCCATTGCACTGCTCAATTTAGGCAACTCACTAAAGCATAAGAACAGTATTGTAAGGCAACCTTCTTGAGTCAGTAAGTAAGAAGAAAAGCTTACCTAGACAGTATTAAATCACTAAAATTGATTGCACCCTATTGCTTATGCTCTGATTCCACTGGCAGGAAGGCTCTGAGCTGGCTTATTTACACATGCACTAGTGAACTCATTCACACACAGCTGCTTTCTACCTCAGAGCAATAAAAATTAATAATAAAAATAATTAAACCTCATCAGCCTTCAAGCATTCAGAAACCCTGGAGTCCCATTGGCAGATCCTCTGAAAATGCATCAGCCTTCCCAAGAGAGAGAGTGGGGTTCAATCCCTGCAGGGACTGGCTGCCAGAACTACCATTGGCGCCTGGTCATCACACTCCAGCAACAGATTACTCCATGCTATCGACCCCCCTGCTCTGGGTTAATTCTTTTAATTGTCTCACCACATCTTTTCCCATTAGGCTGATGTAACTTGTTTAAGCATACACAGATTGATTTATGACAGCACTAGGGATGTTAATCTGATGCCTGCTCTCCAGTTAATGCATGCACAGTGAGAGATGCAGGACAGCAGTCTCCCATATGGGAGCTCCAGCCTTTTGCCTTGAAATCAAAGGCAGCCTCCCAGAGAGAGCAGAATTACAGCACTCCAAGAACAGTGGTTTCCACTGGCGTTATGGGTAAGGCAAGGTCACTGCGTCCTGCTCTCAACTCTCAAGTGCCATCCTCTTTAAATATAGCAGCAATCAAGGAAATGGAAAATCTCTTTAAAGTTCACTGTTAGGAAATTACTGGAACCCACTGAATTCCTAAAATCTTGTCAGGAGGCAAAGAGTTCCCTTCAAATGCAACTTTGTTTGTCTCTAATTAGAATCATTTTCTTCACAGTATATGTTCAACATCCTTCAGCTCATTGCTGCATGTTCTCTGCATTTCCCTTTTACTCAAGGGATGTACACATAGTACAGAAACCTGCAAAGAGCAGCCTTCTGTTCCATACATACAGTTCAGGTCATGAAATACACAGAATACATAATGCTTATATAGTATGAGTTGAAAAACAGTTCTCAACAGTACCAATAAAAACTTGCAAAGCTTTGGGAAAAACAAAAAAACAAAAAACAAAAAAACAGGATACCCCACAAAACCAAAGTACTTTTCCATTCTGTTGCCATGTTCTCAATTAAAACAATTGGGTACATTAAAAAAGAATTAATACATCTGCAGGTGCCACCATCTAACTGAAAGTCAAAGAAAACTTGCCCCACAATTTTGTGTTTCTGGGACCAAAAAAAAAAAAAAACCAAAAAAAAAAAACCAAGGAAACAAAACAACCAAACAAAAAAACTCCCACACATCAACTGTGCCAAACAGCTTATGAAAACTGAAATTCTGCTTCTGAATCTAACCTACATAACCAAGCATTCTTTGAGATTACAACTGGGACACCACCAGTCCCATCATATTTTGACAGGAAATCCCATGCATTTTCCCACCTCCAAGAGGGCTCAGAGCAGGAGCTCTCTCAACTGTTTCTCCCAGGTATTCCTCCTGCTACCCAGTTGGTCCTGCCTAGGTTAGTAGTAAATGGACTTCATCTCCTTGGATTTTCAAATCCTCCAGAGAGCTCTCAGTACAATTCTAAACACAAACTCAGCAGCTGTGCTGTCAAATCTCACCACTTTTTATGAAGTTTATTCCACTTATGATCCACTTTGCAGTTTGGGGGGCATAGACATGTTCAGGCTGAGACAATAACATTAAGTCCATGTGCTTCCAGCCCAAGCAGGAAAGTAACAGGAGGTTACTACTCTCTGCCCCTGACAGCCAGTCAGTGCAGTCCAGATTTCTAGTGTCAGGCACCTCATTCTTGCAGCAACTTGTCTGAGAACAGCCTTCATGCTAAGAGCAACCTACCTATTTTCAAACAAAATAACAGACAATAGTACAAGTGCCTCAGCACATGCCACAGTCCAGACAGCCACCACAGAGAGAGCATCACCATACAATTTCAGAAGGCTTCAGGCATTCACCCATACACAGTAACACCATACCACATCAGAAGGCTTCAGGTAGTGGGAATCCATAAAATCAGAGGGTTTTGGGAAAGCTGTGAAAGGCAGGCTTCAGAGACAGCATAACTGTGATTAGAGCTAAGCAGCGGACATAAAATAAGTTAGCAGAAAAATTATGTAAAAAGTAGAAAAGTAAGGACAAATGGAACAATGGTCTGTGTATTAATACTTGTCTAGAATAACTCCCTAATCCACAAAAAAGTATATCTAGCAAGATATTAGGAAGTTCTAAGCTTAGTAATGGAGCTCTGTGCATTGTGTTTTAAGGCTTATAGACAGGTATTGTATTCGAAATAAGCAAGCATTGTTTTAACCGAAGGTACATGTGCTTATAGTGGTTGGATAAAACTACTGTCAATATGCTTTTGCTTTGTGTGATTGGTCAAAAACCTTATAAAGTAAGTTGTAACATTAAGTTCTTGGTCTGCTGCCTGGGATGTGAGCTGCTGGCATCTTCCCATTGCCATAACCATGTAATGAGACTGATGCTGAAAAATAAAACGGCTCAAGACACATTCCTAGCAGTCCCATCCCGTTCGTGATTTGTGCATAGCCCCCGGCCGGCGATATCAGGTGTCTGCCCATACAGAGCAACATCATTCCACTCCAGAAAGCTGCAAGCCTTGCCCTTCTTGTTCTCCAGCCCAGCCTTTTATCCCCTCATGGTCATGCACTGCCCCTGTGTGCCCTCTGCTCCCTTTGGTGGTTGGTCAGCGCCCCTGGGCACCCCATGCTCATTGCTGTCAGTGCTGCTCACCTGCTGCTCACAGCTGTGCCCACTGGGGCTGAGGCTTGGCCCCACCCCAAACACCACAAACTCTGTACCTACATACAAGTACTTTTAGATGGTTCACAAAAAAAAAAAAAAAAAAAAAAAACAAAAAAAAAAAAAAAAACCCAAAAAAACCCAATGCCTAATGTATTATTAAGTACAGACTATTATTCAACTTTATTCAAAAATACCAAAGGCTGCTTTGATAGCAGCCTTTCGTATTTTTGATCTAAAAGCACCAGCAGGAGTCACTGCCCCTTGTACCTTGCAAAGAAGAGCCTCCAGCTGACAAAGACCACCTATGGACTATATACTGCTCTGAAGCTGCAGTGGAAACAGCAGATACTCCCAGTGAAAAAAAAGCACCACAAAATCACTAACTCCATTCTTCTGCCTCTACTGACGACCAGTTGCAAGCCTTCACTCCAACAGCAGCTTCACCGTGACACCAGTGACTCATGCCATCCCAAGACCAGCCCCAGGCTAGCAGACTAAGAATCAGTCTTGTAACATCCTGAGGTGAAAGCATGATGCACCCCTGATTTCCCTTCCTAAATTTGTGTGAATATTAATCCCACACACCTATAAGGATCTTCAAGCTGGCTTCAGTCTCCACTGGCTTTATCTATCATGTAGAATCCCCTTCTTTACAAGCACTTTTCAATGCTTTGAAATGCCACAGCTATTCAAAATGTGAAGGCACAGGATGAAAGCTACAGAAGCATAACTTCTTATGAACTAAACAATGCACTGGGAAGAGATGGGTAAGTCTGGTGGCAAACGCTGCCACAACAAACCTAACATACAATATATGGACACGAGTAAATAGCTAAGGTTTAGATATTTAGATGCATTAGATGTACATGAGTAGTTATCTAGGTTTATTTTTTCTAATTTCCTTAGGTCACATGGGAAAGTAGGACCCACTACAATTTCACTGTTTGTCTCCTGACACCAATGCGTAGCTCATACTTGGAATTTTCTCCTTCACAATAATTTTTAGAAAGGCATTACAAAAATTGCCAGATGCCTGAGCTTTTCCTGACAGCGAAATTTTACTTAAATAGTTAGAAGATATAAGCTGACTTGTATCCTATCACTGGGATATGTCATTTACAATATATCTTTCAAACATATATTTAATTATTTCCCAAGACATTTGCCTCCCCATTTAAGTAAAACATTCACATTTAATTTGTTCTGCTTTGGACAAATGAATGTCTTTGCAGATTACCAACCCAAAATACCTGACAGGTTTTTTGATATATCTTTCTTCTGTAGTCAGCATGAGGAGAATATCCAGCATGATGGAAATGCATATTTGAACAGTCAGCAAACCAAATTGCCAATCTGACACCACTTTTAAAGCCCAAGAAACTATTTGTGAGCATGTGGAAGATGTGTTTCCTGCTATCACAGTTCTGAAAGGCTGTTAAGCAATAAGGAATTCTATTTGGACTGCAGCAAAGCCCCAAAAGTTGAGCAGAGATAAGTAGGTAGTGGAGAAGGATGTTAAGAATCAGGAGCATCCAAACATCCTTTCAGCTCCTGTTCCCTGCAAAATTGGATCAGAAATGAACTTGAGGAGTCTTGGAACAATGATAGATTCTGTATTTTTATAACTGAAAATATGAAAACCAGGATAACTTCGGGGAGGAAATATACTTTTGTGGTTGGTTGGAGAACATTTTGACAACCTTCCACAAAAAAGCAGAGAAAGACATGACAGGACAAAAATGGTGAACAAGGACTAGGAAGAGAAGCAGTCATGGGGAGAAACAGCATCTTCCCAGATTTTATAGCTCCTTCTTGCATCTCATAGACCAACACTACTTGTCATCCTTGTGTAGTCTGGGACTAACACAACAAATGCTTGAAGGATATAAGAAGAGAAAAAAGTGGTTTGAGGTGATGCACATGGTAGGCATAGGCTTAGCAGGAACAAAACAGGAAATTTCAGACTGAACATCAGGAGACTATTCAGTCCCTGAATTTTATTGGACAGATAAGTATTCTCCAAGAGGCACAGTGGAAATTCCATTCACTGAGCTATTTACATGTCCAGAAATGACTTTGTCCCTGTACTTTTGGAGTTGGAAGATACACCATCATTTACTAGTTTTCTTTTAACTCTAAATGAAAAGATGTCTATTACAACTATCAAGAACATCAGCTATTGCTAGAACTGACATAAGCTTAGACACAAATCCTTGAATTGCTTTTTCTCTTATTTTCCCTACCTTCAGCTATTTTCCATTCTCTCTAAGCACTATTTCCAAAGAGTGAAGCAGCATGAAGTATGGGTGTAACATTAATTTAAAAAACCCACCTTATCATTTTACCATTCCTCAAAGTAGGGCAACCATTAATAAAAAGCAGTTTTCCTATTGAACAAAGCTTTCACAGAAGTGGAAGGGCACACTTTCTTGTACCGCCTCCATCCCACATTTCACCTGTATCACACAAGAACTTTTGACCACTTTTGCGTTACAAGACACGTGGTCTCCCAGAAGGCTGTGCCTGATGGCTCATCCTGCAAATCACAAAAGTACCAATGGTTGGAGGGGCTAAGGCTTGCCCAGCCAGGACTGCCAACCAGCCCAGCTGGAATCCAAAGCAGGACCAGGGGCACCAAGCCCTGCCTGGCATGTCCCTGCCCAGTGCCACCTCATGGCACCACCAGCCACTGGCAGGCCCCCTTCTTTCCTCTGCTCTCCAAAGCTCCTCTGTGCTTCATGTGCTTCTGTTTGTACTGTGTGTCCATCTGCCTTGGCAACAAACGTTTTAGAGCTCAACAGGAAGAGTAGGAACCTCAGTTACTACTGACATACAACAGTATGTTAATGGATAATGCAAAATACCCATGGTTTTCTCGATAATTACATTCATGACAAGAACTTAGTGGCTGCCATTTGATAGCCCGACCATTTTCTGCACAAAAAATGCATTTGAAATTAAGTTGTTGAAAATGGACCTTACCTTCTATCTCTTCCATTTTCCTCTACCATACTTCTAAAGATTGTACCATACTTGTCAAAGTAGGTGAGCCTCTCTTATTTGCAGAATCAGATTAGCAAGTCTTCTAATCAAAAAAGAAAGACATAATTAGTTCAGTCCTAAGTGCTAAAATGTATTGCCATATTCTGAAGAGGGCAAGATCTCTATTGCAGATATTAAGTACTCAGGCTATTAGGAGTATTAATATTTTGCAGACCTGGAGGACTCTTAACTCTCTGACTCATTGTGTTTGGACACCTCATAGCAAAAACTTTTTCTCCTGTGAAAGAAAGACTCCTAAGGATGCACAATTAACTCAGTTCCATTCCTGACAGCAGAGTGCATCACAGCAGTTGTTGCTTTCTCTCTCTCTTTCTGTAAAATTGCCCTGATACAGCATCAAAACCAACTGTCAATTCAAAGCACAAGGACTATCAATTCAGTAGGTAGCGGGACAAGCAAGAGCAGACTGTACACAAATTATTTTATCTGTTTAACTACTTATATATTTATTTTGATAAATAAATGGAGAGAAATCTCTCTCATTTTTCCAAAATTCCCAAAGTAGGTAGGTCTTCCTTTTTAAGCTGAGTGTTAGAAATGTGATCAACTAAACCCCACTTTACCTTTGCATTCAATTTAAACTGACTGATACCATCATCAGACATAAAGGTTTGTATGCTCATATACATTATATATATATATTCTCTTCCTGGGCCATGGGCTCTTTTGGATTCAATAATAAATTCGTTTTTATTGCCAAACAGTTACCCTGAACTATTTTCCTTCATCTACAGATGATGTTCTTTCTTTAGAACAAAGAAAGTGGTAGAAGTCCTGGTGCAGTCATCCCTGTTCTTTACACAGATCCAAAATCTTCTCTGTCTCTTTGATATTAACAGTGGCTGTCCAAACCCGCATGTTCTGCACTGGAGGACAAATGAAATACATCACCTCCTCCGCATTCCTCTTCTCAAAGTAAGTAATTGTCACATCTCTGGGCTTTGGGATAAAAGCACAAAATTTTAAAAGTCAGCTCATTTCACCTTAAAGTCCCTTCCCAAATATAATGATAAATTTCTAAGTCAAACACCAGGGAGACTTTTTTTACCTTTAATTTACTGTGGGTCCATCAACTTTGACCACACTTGAAGGTACATTTTCTCCCCATTAGTTCTGTCTAGTCAAAGAAGCTCACGTAGCGATGACGCATCTCTTGCAGATAAGGGTATTCGCTGATTTGATTTACTAAGGAAGCTAAATTTATTATGCAACATTTTACAAGTATAATTCTGCTTTCTCTTGATGGTAATAAATTCGATATCAACTCCCATGAGACAAGAGAACCAGTCCTTTTATTATCCAGACATGACCCCCAGAGCCAGATTCCATTTTAGAGACGGGAAATGACCATATCTCTGATTAAAAGGGAAACTTTAATCAAATAAAGTGCCTCATCAAGCGAGAGCCAAGATTCCAATACTCCTGACTGCAGCACAGCAACGATCCAAAGTCATATCTGCCCCCAACCCATTACCGCCTACTGCAACGTGATATCCATCCCAAACAGGAGGTGCATCCTTCAGCCATTTCCTCATCATCTGGGTAGCTGCTCCTCCCATGCTCACAGTCCTGTGCAGAAACATGTTCGCAAGAATCTACCCCAGGGTCTGTTTGAGGAATCAGAGGAGGATGGACTTTGTAGTGTTTAGTTTGATTTTTTCCCAACTAAATCAGTCTCACAGGTGACAAGTATCTTGACTCTGTGCAGCCAAGTGCAGCAGCCTTGGCTTTTAGCTCAATACCCTTCCAGTTAGACTCTTCTATTCCTTCCCTTTCACACCCTGAAACTACTTTTTGAACCATTTAGGATAATAACTTGTTTAGAGTCCCAGGTCAAGAGCTTTATCCCAATTGTCAGTGGTTCATTTCTGCAGTTTTACAGTGGATATAGTAAATGAACAACAACGGTAACAATGACAATATGGATGTCTAGGACTATTGCTATTTTAAATATTCTCTAAGGTTCCACTTCTGTGTAAGCACAATTGGATCTGTATGCTACTCCATGCAGGGATCCATTTTAAAGTGTTTCTGGCCATCTAGAATGTTTTCTCACAACAGAGCAAGATACAGCAAGTGACAGATAAATCACCTCCCTTTCAGCTGTGGAAGCCCAGCTACGCAAGCAAATGAAGTTGCCCAAACTCCACATCCACTCAGGAACTGCTCGGCCGAGGGATGGGATTATTTCATACAGCCTTCTGCAGAGATCCTCCTTGGATCAGCCCACATGTCATTTCTGCTGCAGGAGTACAGATATGCCACTTTGTGCTAAAGAGTACTTCTCAACACTAAAGCCTCTGCACCGGGTGAGGCCCCTTGCTCCGCAGCTCTTGCAGCTGCCACACTGGCCCGACAAAATGCGGGCAGTGTGTAACACAACCGCACTTGAGGGTTATTTCCCTGGCGTTTGTCTGAGTGTGAGAAACACGCTCGCACACAGCAAGACAGTTATTGTGTTGCTCTCTGATTTCCAGTGAGGTGGGGGGCTCAGCCCAGCGCTGCCAGCCCCGTTCCCGATTAGTCCAAGTCTCCCCGAGCGCCCCTACGCCCTGCCCTGGCCAGCTCTGCCGTCGCGGGCGGACTCGCGCCGAGTGATGGGAAGCAGCTCCGAGCAGCTCTCGGCTTAGACGGCGACAGCACAGCAGCAGAGCCCGTAATCGCCGACCTCCGCAGGCGAGCCGGGCGCCGCCGAAGCAGCGGCGACGCAGGGCTGGGAGGACACGGGACCTCTGCCCGCAGCACCGGCGGGCGCACGGTCGCCCCGGCCCAGGGGGAAGCAACGGAGAGCTCCGGGAGGCTGCCGGGGAGCCGCGCTCCCCAGCAGCCGTGCCCGGGCGCCCGCGGCCAGCCGCGCCGTCGGGCCCCCGCCCCGGGGGGGGGGGCGCGCCCATGCGGGCGGCGGGGCGGCGGCGGAGCTGAGGGCGATGTCGGAGGCGGGGGGCGCGGGCCGGGCGCGGGCCGCCGTGGAGCGGCTCTCGGAGGCGGTGGGCGAGCGGCGGCGGCGGCTGGGCACCGCCATGGGGGAGGCACGGCGGCAGCGGCGGCTGCTGCTGATGGTGGTGTGCGTGGCGCTGCTGTTGGACAACATGCTCTACATGGTCATCGTGCCCATCATCCCCGACTACATCGCGGCCATGCGCGGCGGCGGGGGCACCGCCGGCCCGTCCGCGCCCGCGGGGGGCAACGGGAGCGGCGGCGGCAACCGGAGCCTTCTGCCTGCGCGGTACCCGCCGGCCTCGGGGAGCAACGAGGACGTGCAGATCGGGGTGCTGTTCGCCTCCAAAGCCATGCTGCAGCTGCTGGTGAACCCCCTCAGCGGCACCCTCATCGACCGCGTGGGCTACGAGGCGCCGCTGCTGGCCGGGCTGGCCGTCCTGTTCCTCTCCACCGCCACCTTCGCCTTCGCCGAGAACTACGCGACGTTGTTCGCGGCGCGCAGTCTGCAGGGGCTGGGCTCTGCCTTCGCGGACACCGCCGGCATCGCCCTCATCGCTGACCGCTACGCCGAGGAGCCGGCGCGGAGCCGCGCCCTGGGCACGGCGCTGGCCTGCATCTCCTTCGGCAGCCTGGCCGCCCCCCCCTTCGGCGGCGTCCTCTACGAGTTCGCGGGCAAGCGGGTGCCCTTCCTGGTGCTGGCCTGCGTCTGCCTCCTCGACGGGCTGCTGCTGCTGGTCCTGGCGCCGCCCGGTGGCACCGGGGCACGGGCCAACATGCCTGTCGGTACCCCCATACACCGCCTCATGATTGACCCCTACATTGCCGTGGTGGCAGGGGCCCTGGCCACCTGCAACATCCCCCTAGCCTTCCTGGAGCCCACCATCGCCAACTGGATGAAGGACTCCATGGGGGCCAGCGAGTGGGAGGTGGGCCTCACCTGGCTGCCCGCCTTCTTCCCCCATGTGCTGGGCGTCTACGTCACCGTCCAGCTGGCTGCTGCGTACCCGCACCTGCAGTGGTTTTACGGGGCCCTGGGCATGGCCATCATCGGTGCCAGCTCCTGCTTGGTGCCCGCCTGCAGGAATTTCGGGCAGGTCATCATTCCCCTCTGTGGCATCTGCTTTGGCATCGCCCTGGTGGACACAGCCCTGCTGCCCACCCTGGCTTTCCTGGTGGACGTGCGACACGTCTCTGTCTATGGCAGCGTCTATGCCATTGCAGACATCTCCTACTGTGTGGCATATGCCCTGGGGCCCATCGTGGCCGGCCAGATTGTGCACACCATGGGCTTTGCGCAGCTCAACCTGGGCATGGGGCTTGCCAATGTGCTTTATGCCCCTGTCCTTCTCTTTCTCAAAAATGTCTGCCAAATGAAACCCTCTCACTCGGAGAGGAACATCCTCCTTGAAGAAGGACCTAAGGGACTCTATGACACCATCAAAATGGAGGAGCGCAAAGGCATGGGCAAAAACCTCCAGCCAGCAGGCGAGATGGATGAGAATGGCATGGGCTCTTACCACAGAGACCTGAAAGGGGTGTCTGAGGAGGACTCATCCGACTATGAGTACAGTTAGGTTCCCCCATGTGGCCCAGACCCAGGAGCAAGGAGAGACATGTGGGAGAGAGGCAAAGCGGGGGGATGAATATGTTACTGCATTATGTTTCTGTACTGACGTGCAATATCTACAGTTTAACCTTTGTCATGATGTAATGGCTTTCTTCTAGACTTAATTTTAATTGGTATTTCCCTCAGCATTCCGGCAAGTTGAAGGGGATGGGAAATGGGAGACAATACTGAAAAAAATTATTGGAGTAATCATTAGCAGAAATCTGAGGGGATCTTCTAAAAAAAAAAAAACACCAAAAAAGAAAACAAAAAAACCCAACAGCTTTGTAGCTGGGGTATAATTGTGCAGTGTTCTCAAACTGAAACTGTGTGTGACATACTGTATATCTCTGTAAAAATTACAAGAAAAGCAAAAAAGTATGTGTAAAATTTCAAATGGTGTATTCAGGGACTTAGTAAATCTTGTGTACATATACTCAGACTTTCAGTTGGTTTCCTATATTTAAGAAGAGCAACAGCTGTCTCATTTCATTCTTTCCTGGGAATAAACTGAAGTATTGTACCTTTTTTTCTCTCTTGTGCTGCTCTCCGGTAAGTGCAATATGCTGTATTATGTTGAAGTTACAAGAATAATACGATCTGAATAAACAGAATTGAAGGGGATCGATTGTCTTTTGTTTTGTTTTTGAGGGCTCCTTGAGGGAGGGAGCTGGTTGTGCTCAATGTAACCCCTAAAGTAACAATTTCCCAGAGCATAATTCTCACTAGCTACCAAAATGGCACAGACAAAAACCCCAGTACAAAATGTTCTCATTCATTCTTCACAACATAACAGGTCTGAGCAAACAACGTCGCTCTGCAACCGTGCTACTGCTTGCTTAAAGCCAGCTCTTTGAATTCTCATGTGAATTCAATTTTAATTCCCCACAATAATGGATTTCAATTTTCTAATATTTCAAAAATTATGCCACCAGCAGTTAGAGGTACAATACTGGAAGGTGCCTTTCTCAGTGCTAAATGCTGCCCGAATTAAAAGGCACCCACCTCAGTGACGCGACAGGGATTAAACAAAAACAAAAGATGGGTGAAACGCTTCATTCAAACATTTGCAAAGAGTGGAAACCTTCGATCCATTCACAAGGGAACCAGACTGCATAATTTGCCCTATAAATTTCTCTTAATATAAAATAAAATCGTTTGTTTTAATTCTTAACCCAATAGAAAACAAAAAGAATTATTGGTAATCGCAAGAGGGGCGAAAAGACATTTACAAGCGGCCATAGCACCTATTAAAGGGCTCCCAGCCGTCCCTGGGGATCTGGGCGCCGCGGAGCAGGGGCCGGTCGGTTCCGCTGAGCTGCGCGGGACGCGCGACTCCGCAACTCCCGCCGGGGCCGTGGAGTCGCTGCTCAGGCGGCGCAAAACTCATTAAGGCAGCGGGACGGCGCTTTCACACGGGGGTTCGGCGAAAGAGCAGCGGCCACCGTGGTGGGAGGCGAGACCCGCTTCCCTAAACCGCAGCCGCTTCTTTGTGATAAGCGGCAAAAGCGGAGCCTCGTTCGGGCTGCCGCCCCGGGCAGCAGCTGCTGCCGGCCCCACGACAGCTCCCGCAGAATCCGGTTCCCTGTCGGGACCGCTGCCGCCCGTCGCGGCTTCCACCCCTCCCGCCCGTGGTGCCGGCAGCCACTGGCAGCGCCGGCCGCCCGTTCGGCCACCGAGCTTTCAGGAGCCGCAGGTGCCCCACGGCGACACTTCCCGACACTGGCGACAACCCCTGTGGCAACGCAGGTCTGCGAACACAGTAGCCCCTTGGGGCTGCCCTTGCCGCTGCCGAGGCTGACCCTGACGGCCGTAAGAACGCCGGAGAGCCCGGCTGTGCCCGACTGCCCCCGCCCGCCCTCGGGGGAGACGGCGGGCACTGGGCGCAGCAGCCGCACGGGCGCAGCGGGCGGGCAGCAGCGCAGGCAGCAGCGCCTGTTGCGCACAGCGGGAGGGGCGGTGGGGCAGGGCCGGGCCGGGCCGGGCCGGGCGGGGCGGGGAGGAGCCAGCGGCGGCGGAGTTGAGCCGCCCTCCGCACGCCCCCACCCAGAGGGGACCTGGCCGCGGAGGAGGCGGCGGTACCTTGGACAGAGCCGCCGCGACTCGCAGAGCCCGCCCGGCGGCCGCTCCGGAGCTCCCCGACCAGCAGGTACGGACGGGCGGGCTGCGCGCCCCGCGTCTGCCGCTGCCCCGACGGCGCGGCTGCGGGAGAGCCTGGGGCCGGGGAGAATGAGGGCGGCGGGTCCTGTGGAGCGGATCCCAGCGAGCCCCCTTCGGTGGGTTAGGCGGCAAGCCGGCGCCTCCCGTTTTGCCGCTGCCCGAGCGTCCCGCCGCGACGGGCGGTTCGGGAGGGAAAGGGCTCCTTCGGGGCTGAGGCGTGGGAAGGTCTCGGGACATGCCGGCAGCCTCCGGCGGAGCGTGAGCGCTCCCCGACGGGTCCGGCGCTGCCATGGCCCGCAGGGAGCTCACGGCCGGCGACAGGGCGGCTCCTGGCTTCGCTCGCAATGTCTACTGCCGCGGCGGTGCGCGCTTCACACGTGTACCCCTGACAAGGCATACATTCCTCTTAACTTCATGCATAGGTTCCTGAGAACTTTAAAGCTTATCCTCCTGATAACACAGAGTGAGGATGAATGGATGGGGACTGAATGTATTGCCCCAACAACACCATATACTGCAAGCTGCCTCCCGACTCCATCGTGTCAGGAGAACTCAAGTATAAGCACATGGGCTTATTTTAGTCCTCCTCTGCTATCTGCTAACGGAGAGATCAGTGCCTTTTGTGCTCCCCAGCCTGGTGTGACTCGAAGCCACTGTGCTAAGCTGCTCACCCTGGCCCTCCAGCTAAGCCAGCTGTAAAAAAAAAAAAAAAAAAAAAAAAGCTTGGATTTTTTTTTTTTTTTTTTTCCTAATAACTTTGACAATGTACCTCACAGCTTTCTAGTGAGCAACTTTGAAGTCATCTTGAATTTCTGCAGGATTTTCTCCTGTGTCAGTTTTCTTGTCCTTTATTAAGCAAATACAGGATTGGGTGTGATGCTAAGCTGTCAGCACTTGAACCAGAGACAAAGACTCCGTTCATCCCCGCAACAGAGAAAAGCACAGTTCAGGCTACCACCTCCAAACTCTTTATCACACTATTTTTACAGATATGCAGGGCTGTTAGTAGTAGCACTTCCCAGAGACACTGAGCCAATATAGACTTTCAGCCAGCGTGACACCATATTGCAGTTTGACAAAAAAGCATAAGGAAAGAACAGAAGTCCCAGCAAAAAGAATACCCACGGGATTTTTCCTTTAAGGGAGCACAGTTTGAGGGCTCTACAGACAAAATGGCTGCTCTGTATTTGAATGCAGGTGGGGGGGCTGAGGCCAGCCCATAAACAACTGGGCAAGCCAACAGTCTTCCAAGAGTCACGGGATGTGCATTATTTGAGGTGCTTTGAACCTGTGTTTTAGGAATAGAGTGCATGGCTGGGTGATGAGCCCTGTGCAGCACACAAGAGGAGCAGAGCAGGGCAGTGAGTTAATGTGGCCTTTCCACGAGGGACATCATCTCTCACCTGGGTTGAAATTGTAAGCAGATGACAGATCAACACGAGTTTGCTGTGTGGCTCATTGCAGGGCCCCAGGGACATCTCTCAACCTTACACAACCTATTTCACAGCACATGGCCCTGCTGGCAGCCAGTGCAGGACAGGATCAACACAAGGTGTCAGTGACCACATACACATTGGCAGAGCCATGCTGAAGCTGCAAGGCTGCAAAAGCCAAGCTAATTCCTGAGTAGACGAATAATCCACAGCCATCTCTGCCTATTGCTAAACAAAACTCTTCAACTCACTTTCATGCACTGTAGAGTTTAACCCAAATTGTTCTTAAAAGCTGTTGTAGAAATAATTTCAGTGCCCTAAATGTAATAATTCCAAAGATTACAGAAAAAAAAATCTACGTAGTCAACACGTTGTCTTTTATATTTTGCATACACACAGTGCAAAGTAATTAAAAGAAAACAAAAAATTCTGTAATCCATCAAGACCTGACCGAACACAAAAAATTCCCTCTGCTTTAGCTGTACTTGTGTACTGTCATAATGAGGACAATCACTTGGTGTGGTCATTAGTATATCAGAAAAAAATATGCATGTCAGATAGCTTATCCCTGCACAGAAAAGAGTGAAGAGGCATCTTTAGAAGTGAAAACCAGGATAAGCACAGTACCAGAGATACAGGAGTGGAAGTATTTGCTCTGTCACAGATAACTTTTGTGACTTTTAGCAGGGTAAGCCATCTCCCTGGATAAGTACATGCTATTTGAAAGACTGCTCTACAAAATGGTTCAAACCCCGGGTACAGCAGCCCTGTCAGTCCTCCCACAGCCTTCACAGGCAGGCTCACAGGGTGCCCCAGCCCAGACCTGTGCCCCAAAGCACTGGTACCTTGTGAGATTCTAGGCTGCAGAGGGAAAAGGCTCCATCAAGCTTCTTTTTACATCTTCTAGCACGGCACCTCACTGTACCCATGGAGCAATGCCATGAAAAATACATTTAAAGGCTGTGGTGCTTTCATATGAGATGTTAAGGGGAGGAAACATAAGATCCTAATATAGTAAGATGCAACATTACTATTACCTGTGTCAACATAAGTACATTCAAAGAAAAGTCCCCTCTTTCCTCCAGCTAACATATAACAGTAATACAAAGCATGCAGATTATGCCCAATAAATTGCACAGTAAATTACAGTGACAAAATAAACCATGCTGAGAAGGGACCTTTTATGAGCGTCAGATAGTTCTGAATAAATAAATTTATAGCAAAATGAGACAAACAGAATGTCAGAGCAATCTCCACAGGGCTCAGTTTAGCTACTTTGAATGTTGTACTTCTATTTCTCTTCAGGTTTGCATTCTGAAGCTTCTGTGTGTGTTTGCACAGGGAATACTCCCCTCATACATTTTGGTTATAAATAATGGGTTACTCACAGGACTTTAAATCTTTTCTGTTTCCAGAACTGAGGCATCAGGCTCCATAAGTGCTCCCAAGTGACTTCAATTTCTGTCCTCAACGAAAGATACCAAAAGAAATGCAGGAATGCCTGACCTAGAAAAAAACATGCAGAAGAACAAGAAAGATTCATGCAGTAAAGATGAAAGAGTAAGTAACTCTTTCTGGGAAAACAAAAAGGAAAAAAAGAAGATGACTTAACAACTTTTAGTTCTGTAAATTAATATCATAATTGTAACCCAAGCTCTGTTCTAGAGCCAGTTTCTTCATTTCAGGGAACACCAGTTATCCTGCAACAGTTTATAGCCAGGAACCTTGATCTAACACTAGTGCTTCTCATATCCAAATAAACTCTTTCTCCCAACACCCTCTGAAGAATTACAGTAAATAAAATATTATTACACAACAAATATTTTTATACTGCAAAGTCAGAGATGACATGAAATTATTCATGCTAGTACAGCACTATCAAACTATCACATATGATTCATTTTCAAGCTGGTTTAGAAGGTGCTGGATGTGTATCCCTGGCAATAGTCAGCCTCCAGGGTGTTTTGCCTAAGCAGAGTCATGAACTGTACAGGAACCTTAAGCAGAAAGATAGGGTAAAAGCCAGGTATCAAAAAGAAGTACTAGTTAGCACATCCATTTCCAATGACCGAGAAATCAATGACAGAAGAAATGTCATTAGACATAGCTTGAGACTGTAGAATTGCCATTCCTTTATTTCTGGGTGTATTACAGGCTAAATTGGATTTGCATTTCCATTAATAACAGGTAATCCTATGACACTTTCTATGAGTATCTAAAATCTTTGGTTTCTAGATAGAGAACATAATGCATCACTGACTTTTCTGAGGATGTCAAAAGGCAGAGCTGGTACTTGAGCTCAGAGGACACCCAGTCCCTCCCAACTGTTCAGAGCATTTCCTCTACACCCTCCCTCCCTGCATGCACTGGACTAACTCTGAGCAGCAGGTGGGACAGGTAACTGCTAGTCCTTTCTTCCACCAAAAAATCACACTGCAATCCTACTAAAATGAACATCCATTACAGCAAGAACTAGCAAAAAAATATGAACGTTGCCTGCTTAAGGAGATGGGCAAAAATCAAATTAGAAAAATAAAGCCTTCAAAAGTTTATGGCCTACACTAATCACTAATGGACAAGCATGCTGCATTAGATGACCATTTCTCAACTAGTTGACACAGCTCCCTCCCTGAGGAACCACACTTAGAGCATCACAGCCTCTTGCAGTTTCCCAGTCTTCCATGAATTACCTCCTTGCTTTGTTTTCCCACTGCCCCCATAATTGCACATTGGCAATGGAGAGAGAGACAGGAAGACTGAGAGCTGGTCAGAATCCAAATTGATTGTGCACTACATATGCTTATACACTATTCTAGGAAGGCTAGTAATTTTTTAGTACAATGATTGAGTTAATCATCACTTAAACAAACTTATACATTTTAGAACATCTCTTACTTGCAGAAGTCTTGATGTACTTTTCTAGTAGGTCTTGCTTTAATCTTCAGCTAGTCTTGATTTAATCCTCAAAGTTCTGTTTGTTCTTGCCAAGGCATCCTGATGATCACATCTCTTATGTTAAGCAGGTCCAAGGTCCATCATCAGTCTTGTGTGTCCCAATAGCTTCCTCTTTTCAATCAAAACCACACCTTTAATGGCCTTATTAATTAATCTCTGCAACATTGAAACAAGAAAGGTATCACAATTAATACAATTATTATGCAAATCATCACATACATACCCATCTTAAAAAGAAATTTTAGCTAAAAACCTTAGCCACTAAAGGCTCAGGCTTGACCTTTATAAACTAAAAACATTCCTGATGGCAGACACAGGTGGGGCATTACTGGATTTAGAAAGATTGCAAGTGTAATTGCACCAAAAGGTTGATTCTTATGCACGGGGTGATAGGGAGAAACATATTAAAAGTTTTAGACTGATTTTTTCCATGTATTTAAAATTAAGACAAAAATCTATTTTCACAGAATCCAGGGGCTCTAATTCTTGTGGTTCCAAGGGTGCTTCAGGAGGGCAAGGGGTCAAATTTGATTTGATTTAAAATTTTTTTGTGTAAATATTAGTGTAAAGTTCTAGAGGAGCTATATTCTGCCCCCCTATTTTTTTTTTTTGTTTTTTAATAGATATGTATTTCTCATTATGAACATGAAGGCAACAGAAAAGTAAGACAATGAAAGCAATAAACTTATACTAAATAAAAATAAATCAGATAATATATACAATTACTGGCACATGAAAAACAGAATGGCAATTTAAAATAATGCATTATCAATTTCTTAAATATTGTCCTATTACTTAGAGTCTGTAGTAATTGGCAAGTTTCATTTTTAAAGTGAGGACTTGGAGGGTATGCCCTCCACATTCACTTTAAAAGGAGGTTTAGCCATTATAGGTCCAAATTTGGCAAGTCAAAATGCCTTGAGTATAGTTTTGATGTAAAAAACACTTGGCTTTACTGGTATATGTCTCTACTAGTTATGGCTAGGACTTGGCCAGGGTCCAGGCTTTAACTGGAAGTCTCTTTAATATATTTTAAAAACCTCTTAGTAATAGTAGTTAGAAAAATAATATAATCTTATACATAGCTATACAACAATATGTGAAGGTTTGTAAATCAGCTGGCTTTGTCATTTTATCTTTAGCTAAATAGTAGTAAAACAAAAAAAAGCATTAAACAGATCACAACTGATAGCTGTCATAATATGAAATTGTTACTCATTCTTCAGTACTACTTATAAAAATAAAATAGCAAAAAAATTGTTCTTCTTTCTATAACAAAATAGTTGTATCTTGTAATTTAAATTAGCAAATTTTGACAAAATTCATTTAGGCTTTATGTTATTCACTTGTATAGTAAAGGAATTATATCTTATCATTTAAACAGGTATACTTCAACAAAACTTAAAATCAACTTCACTAAAACTTAGCTTCAGTAAAATATAACAAAAATATACTTAAAAGAACTTAAAGTTACTATCACTGAGACTAAACAAAAATTAATCTTAACAAGAATTAACTTATTTAAACTCTATTATTATAAAAATTTACTGAAAATTTGTCATATAACAGTTAAACATCAAGGTAAATAACATCTGTTCTGAAAAATTTACAATAAAATGACCTCATTGAAACTATGGAGTAAAAATCAAGCACTTAATAAAGCTGACAGTGGAGTTTTATATACTAGTTCTAGTTAAGTTGCAAATAACTACTACAAATAAAGTTCAAAGTTAGTCTTGAAAGTGATCTAAAGAATCTTGAACATATAATTTACCTAATTACTCTCAGTGAACTATGCAGTTTCGCTATGTTATTAATATGTAGGAAAACGCCACTTTTACAGAAACACCTTTGAATTTTTCTAGTAACAATCCTGTTAAAAATCTCAAATCACATGTTGCTAAAATTAGCAGGTAAGTGTTAACAGAGTTGGGATAGCATGTAGCATCAGTTGGTATTTTGATGTGCTATAACTTCAGCATCTGTGCCGGTCAGACTGTGCTGGCTGGTGCCAAAACAGAGTTGGGATAGCATGTAGCATCAGTTGGTATTTTGATGTGCTATAACTTCAGCATCTGTGCCAGTTAGACTGTGCTGGCTGGTGCCAGGCTGGGGGGGGCACAACCCCTGCAGCAGCTTTTAAAGATTGCTTGCATGATAGATTTAAGTTTGGCTTAATAAAAGTAATGGGATATAAACACTGAAGGCTAAAAAATTTAAAAATTTAGTTACATAATTCTAAATAGCTGTACCAAAAAATTCACAAGAAAATACAATATTAAAAAGGCAAATAACTAGAAATATAACTGGTTTGACTAAGGCAAGGTGTCCTTCAGGGCTTTAGATCTGTATTAAGTGTCGCCTTTGATAGCTGGCCTGCTCCTTCCAATGCTTGAAAGCATCTGGGGCACTTCAGCCAGGGACCATTTTGGGGGGGTGTCTAAGGTCTCAATGACTCCTACACAAAATTTGAATGCATAAAAATTCCCCACAGTGTCAACGCATCCCTCCCTCACAAAACCAGGGGGACAGAGAGCACAAGAGCTTTCACTGTGGCAATCTACCCATCAGGCCTTGTAATCTGCACTACATGTTGTCTTTGCTGGAGAGCACTTGAGGCACAGACAGTAATGGCCAATCACTGGGCCGTTGCCTTTTTGAGATAAGTCACATCTGCTCCAGTATCAAGGAGTCCTGTTAGAATTATGTCCCTGCCTTTCAGAGCCACTTTGCATTGGCATGTGGGATGCTGAGATGTGATATGTTGTGTCCAAAAAAATCTCTGGGATCCCTGTGGAACCAAACCCCCTCCTCCCCTCTGTTCAGCTATCAGGGGTGCAGATAGGGGTGCTAGCAGAAAAAGTATGATTTGGGCTGTATGGCTCCCAGCCAGGACCACACAGGGCGGCTCGGGGGGTCCAAGCCATGACCTTAATTTCCCCAACCAAGTCATAGTCAATAGCCCCAGGGAGAACAAACAACCCTGTTATCCAGGTGGATGATCTGCCTATGATCAAAGCATGCATATGCTGTCCCAGTCCGAAAACTCCTAGGGGAAGCAAATGAACAGAGGAATCGAGTAATGTTACGTGATGTTGTTTGATCTGTCCAGTCCTGTGCTGCCTGGGGTGGCTGCACATAGGTCAGCGACACTTGTCCGGTGGGCAGGGTGTTGGAAGTTGGCAGGTGCTCCTGGTTGCTGCATCAGCTGTAGGATTTGTGTCACTGTGCGGTGCTGCTCTGCGTTCCAAGATGAGTTTCCCTGTAAGGCTGGTCATTCTGGTGAAACTTAGAGCAGCACAGACTAGCGCAGTGAGGGCCTTTCCAACAGTGAGGGCATAGACCCAGGGCTTTGGGTTTCTGTGCTTTTTGGCAGTCTCTTTTAATGTGTCCAGATTCCCCACAGCCAAAACAAACCAGCTGCTTTCCAGGGGTTAATTTCAGGGCAGCAAAATCATCCGCTATGCCTTGCCCCATGACTTGATAGATGACTGCCGTGGTGTGGTGTATTGTTCCCAGGTGGTTGCATGCTTGTATCATTCGGAGTAAAGTGGGCTCAGGTTCAGGAGGCAAAGATTTAAAAGGCGACTACAATCCTCACTGGCATTTTCTATGGCCAATTTGAGGAGTATAACTTCCCTTGCTTGATAATTATTGATTTGTCTCTCCAGTGTTTGTTTTAATCAGTCCACAAAGTGCATACAGGGCTCTTGCGGACCTTGTTTGATATTTATGAAGAACTGTTGAGGGGTTTTGGCATCAGGAACCTTAAGAAAAGCAAAATAAGCTGCATCTGTGATACCCTCTAAAGCTTCTCTCATTAAGGCAGTTTGGCATTAGAATTGGTATGCCCCATCCCCCACGCCCCCCACCCCAGCAAGGTGGTCAGTAGTTAAGGCAACCAGGGCTTGGTTTGCATGCCCTGCTTACATTGTAATTAAATTATCCAATCCTTTTTTCCATTGTGCCATAAATATGGCATATTGTGTTGGTGTGAGCAAAAGATTTGCCAAAAACATAACACCATGAGGAGTCACGAGGTGAGTAGTAAAAGTTGCTCTTAATGAATTACTAAAGTAAGGGCACCCCAATCCACATTCCGCTGCGGTACGTTGCAGTTCCTCAGCTTCCTAGGGTGAGTGACCTAGGGGCTCCCATCATGGATTTCCCCCCCTCGGGCCAAGTCACATGAGGGCCATAAAGATTTCTGCAGCAGTGTCAAAGTCTCTGTCCTTAAGGACTTTCTTTTTCATCTGTAACTAATTGTTATGCACATCCAAAGGGAATAAGTCCAGGGTCGAAACGGTCCAGCTCCCCTCCACTGCTAGAGTCAGTGTCTGCCGCACAAGCGATGTGTCGGACGGCTCTGGGATCGCTGGTGGTATGGCAGTGGGACTGGAGGTGGTGACCGGGCTCTCTCCCTGTGCTCATCAGGGAGGGTGTGCTGGACACGGGATGGAGAGTGAGACCTGGGCAGCTTTTGATCTGGCACGGTTGCCAGGACCATCTCAGCAATAGCCTTGTAGGCTTCCTCACTCCTTCCCTCCTTTTTAATCGCATCCATGACCCCCCTCCAAGCAGGAAGCATTCGTTCACTCTGGCTCGTGGCCAGGCAGCGTAGCCAGGTCGTAGAGTTTTACGCCAACCTTGTCCCGGAAGCAGAGGGTAAATATAGAAGAAGGGATGGCATCGGGGAGTGTGCGTGACATCCATCGTAAAAGTGACTTAAGGTCATGCTTTAGGATGAGGGAGCCATGCCTGCCCAGAAGGGCAAGCATGGTTTCACAGACATCTCTCTCGTTGGACGTGTTCTGTCCCATGGATCAGCTCCGTGGCTCACCTGGCAGTCGCAGCAGACGGGTGATTGTGGGCCCAAACGCGGTTCTCTCACCATCACAATCAGTTCCAGGGGCTCGCCAATTGCAGCCAGACAGGCTGTTCCTTCTCCTCACGCAGAGCACCAATTATTGGCAATGGAGAGAGAGACAGGGAGACTGAGAGCTGGTCAGAATCCAAACTGATTGTGGACTACATGTGCTTATATACTATTCTAGAAAGGCTAATAATTTTTTACTACAATGATTGGATTAATCTTCACATAAACACACCTAAACATTTTAGAACATCTCTTGCTTGCAGAAGTCTTGATGTAATTTTCTTTTTCGGTAAGTCTTGCTTTAATCTTCATCTAGTCTTGATTTAATCCTCAAAGTTCTGTTTGTTCTTGCCAAGGCATCCTGATGATCACATCTCTTATGCTAACCAGGTCCAGTCTTGTGTGTCCCAATAATTGCTCTGGCTTTTACATGACTAATTACACTTCACTTGGTTAATTCTACATTTAAAAACAAAGGAAACTTAATTGCATGGACGGCACGGAACTCTTTTCTTCCCAGATACTATTGCTCCAAACAGGGTAAGGACAAAGTATAAACAGAAACATGTTATCAAGCTTTCCAGGGGGCTTCCAGACTGACTGACAGCAGAGGTTTGGCAGGGTAAAGTACAAGCTTATTGAGGACTGTACATAATCAGTACTATAAACAGGTAGACCTGCATGTTTTCTACTTCTATAATTGTATAACCATTAATATTACCTACCAGTCAAGTATTAATCCATAGTTTTACTAACAAAAAGTTTATCACAACTTCTTTACTAAGGAAATACCTTAAGATATTATTTTATTATTTTGTAATGTATTTGCAGATTTCCTAGAGCTTAGCTCAGGGTATTTGTTTGCATCATGCTTCTTTGTCCTAGGATTTCTAGAATTTTTACCAAGGAATAGTGTCCTCGATAATTTTCCACTAGTCCACTGCTCTATCCATTTCAAAGCCTACAAACAGTATATTTGTATTAATCAGGCCTCTCAACTCCTAAAACAGAATAAATTCATTTTAAAAGAGATGTGACATATTAATCAGCAACAAAAGAAAAAAATAAGAAAACAAAAGAGGACAGACTGGAAACAAGTAGAATTAATCACCAATATCTATTTCTTTTTAATGACTAGGAAGTGCCAAAACTTCCAGTTCCACCACTGCAACAGACCTTACACATGTACCTACAGTGCATGAAACACTTGGTGCCAGAGGAGCAATTTAAAAAGACCAAAGCCATTGTGGAGAAATTTGGAATTGCAGGAGGCCTGGGGGAATCTTTGCAGCAAATGCTTGAGGAAAGAAGTGAAAAGACAATAAACTGGGTAAGCAAATGCAGTAGAAAAAATAATTGCTCTGTTTGATGATGCTTATTTTCAAGTTCTTTCTGGTGTTCTCTATGCTATCACTGTTTTCTTTCAGCAGGTCAATGCAAACAGAGGTCATTCTGACAAAGGAATATTTCAGATGTAGTAGGCTAGATTTTTAAATTATGTTAAAATCTATGTCATTATTATGTTTTCAGATCAGCAGTTTGTCGACATTAATGAGGACATTTCTTCAACTCAGGTTCATGCACAGAAGTGTCACAACACTTGTAGGAAACACACCTTTTGGATGTCATTCTTTCCTTCACCTTAAAAACAGGATTTAGAATTTTTATTAGAATGAAAAATTCTTTCTGATAAGAAATAATATTCTTTCTGATAGGGCTTTAAAAGTGCCTTGCACAGCCATCTACACAAAGTTCTTATCCACTCCAGTTATTCTGGAATGGAATACTTCATTATAGGAATTAGTCTTTTAAAATTGAACTATTATTTGCCATTCATTGTCACGCTATACCTATGTAGTTACTTTGCCAAATATGCACATACATGTATATTCATGTACATTTATCACACAGACCATGCTGAGACCTTTGCCTTTACCAAAGTTCAGCTCTCTGCTTCCCAAGGCAGGCAAATTAGGTAAGCCACAGCTAAAGTAGATTTTACCATTCCACAAAGTCGCAGTTCATCCTGCCCTCATTAACCATGTTAGAATATGGCAGTTGAAAATTAGAGTTTTATTGAAGTCCTTCCATTCCAACAAGGAAAATGATTCTATGGATTCAGTGAAACCCTGCAGGCTTGTTACTGATGTCAGTGAATTGTTGTTCTCCCTTTTCTGTGACACACAAAAAACTCCATTGAATTGCTGCTACAGTCAGGGAGAAAAGACTACAGTGCTGTCAGTGCTTTCATTTTAAAAGCAGTGCTTAATTTGTGAACAAAATGCTGCCCAATCTTATTTTCATATTGTGATCACAGAACTTCATGGTGGCTAAACTAACTAGCATTTAAAAAGTGTTTCTGATAAGAAATAATATTCTAGAAGACGACTGCTCATTTGAACACTTATAGCATGAAAATTACAGAGGAAGGATGCATAAGCATTTTCTGAAATTGTGACAGTTTTAAATACTGGCTATTAAAATACCTGATTCTTAAGGTAAATTAGAAATGGTTTTATTTGGAATTTAACTTGCCAGGAGTATATCTCTAGCATGTTCCCCCGAAGACTCCAGAGACTGTGGGGGAAGCATCTGTTCTAACAGCAATGAAATATCTCGGAGGAAAACTTTTTCAACTGATGCATGCATTTGTAATTATTTTTGCATAATTTCGTTGTTGTTTATAGTTACCATATGCAAAGCCTGCCCTCTCAGAAAGGCCATTTGATCTTTTTATGAAAGCCTCCATTTTCCAAATAATGATTCTTCAATCTCTGCTTAGACATAAAGGAAAGCAGTTACTGTTCATCTGTGTTTTCAATAAAAATGGTTAGAAATTTAATGTGTGTCTGTTTGGGTCAAGAATCAGCAATCTGCATTTGTGTCAGTGGACACAAAGGGAATTCTCCAGGGGCCCTATCCACGTGCTACTCTCTGCAGGATTGAGCCATAAGGCTTGGGAAATTCTTCTTATGCTCTGTCTTGCTACAGGACAATATCTGATGGCTAGCAATGGAGTATCTTGGCATCATTCACAAATATTTGAAGCCCCCTGAGAAAAGGCATCACTATTAAAATGCTGGCCCTCTCTTAAGCATATTCTAATTGCTATGCAAGAGTTAACATGTTGTACTCAAACATTTTCTGGTTGTAGAGAGAAGCAAACAGCAAAATACCCAAAGCACCACAATTTGGAGCTTGTGTAGTTTTTAATGGAACACACTGTAAATTTCCATTGATTGAGAAATAGGATTATGGAATTGCGGCTGACTTCTGCTGAGCTGAGGTCACAGAGCCCAGACTGAAAATGCTCAGCAGCTCCATTAATCAGAGCCCATGGCTGACACCAGGAGCAGCAGGCACTGTCCCCTCACCCCAGACTGCTTTTCTGTGTGCTGTTGGCAGCTTTAAGACGCTGTGTCCCCTTCCCTCAGGTGTTTAACTACTGGCTGGATGACATGTACCTCAACAACCGCCTGGCTCTTCCAGTCAATTCCAGCCCCGCAATTATCTTTGCTCGTCAGTATTTCAAGGACATAAACGACCAGCTGAGGTAATGTATTACGACTTTGCAGCTTTTGCTAAATGAAAGGATATTTTAAATGTACGGCTTTTGCAAAAAGACAATCAACTTTCATTAAAAAATAAGGGCTGTAGCCATTAAAGTGATTTCCTATGAGGCCTGCTGACTGAGGTCAGTGTTTCTGGGGTAACTCATACTGATATTCAGAAAGAAAGATGTCATTACTATTACATTCATTGTATGAAAAAAATGCCAAGGGATTTATATTTTTAAGGAATATTTACAAAGCTTTTTACTGTATGTGATTCAAGTAAACCACTTTGTGATGAAAAAAAAATGCTAATTTCTGACACACAGTTTCAAGGGAAATAATCTTTAACATGGCTTCACTATGACTCGTAGCCACCCTGCAAACTGAAAAGGCCACACTGGCATTAAATTGTCCCTCTCAGATGCACAAAAGGGCACCAGAAGAAACACTGGGGATCTAAGAATAAGAATTCAGAAGTCATTATTCCCCAAGAACACTGCTTCCTTCAGGCCTATCAATCCCAGCTCTGAACTGATCTTTCTACTTTGAGCTGTTGTGGGCAATTACTATCATTTAAAAAGTGAGAAGGTAAGCACCTAGCCAAGCACAGAATATACCTCTCCAGACACCCTTAAAACAGGATTCCGTTCTTCAGCCTTTGCCAAAACATTCTTCCTTTTAAAACAGTAAAAATCTACCTTCATATAGTGCAATCTTCCTCTTTGTTTTTAGCACTCTCTAGCTACTCATTACTGAAATAATTAACTGCATGTGAATTTATGCTATTATAAAACAGCCAGAACCTTGAAACAAATATGCATTATTTTAACATTTTGCATAGACAGCTAATGCATCTTTTTACTTTACTTTAAACATAACTATAAACGCTTCCATTTATTACTGACTAAATTTAGTGTGCGCACAGCTTTCAAAAAACCTCCACTTTGCATTTTCTAATGCACGTGCTTTAACAAGGAAATATTTTTCTCAGAGCCTCCCATTCTGGCACAGTGCAAATGGACAATGTCAGGGAAAAATACACCTGTCCACAGCTCTGCAGAAAGAATATCTGCTTAGGACAGGAAGTACTCTAATGCTGGACAGGTTATGAGTATTGATATTGAAACCCATGTGAGGATTCTATTAAATATTCCGTCTCTGCTCCCATTCTCTAAATAAGCACTTTCAGGCTTCCTCCTGCGGTAGTCTGTTTAACCATTTGAAGGGACTGTCTCTAGAATTTCATATTTCTTTTGACATGAATTAATTTAGGTTTTGGGTGGAGGCAGGGAGCTCTTCTTGCCAAGCCAGAAGACTTTCTCTCCTTATGCTGTGTCATCAATCATTCAGGCTTTCCTCTGTCTCCCAGAAACAGCCCAGTGTTGCCAAATGACAAAAGACTGATGTCACTTCTCTCTGCTACTTGCAGGTTTGCTGCCAATCTCATTTCAGGAGTGCAAGACTACAAAGCTTTACTGGACACGTAAGTGGCTTGGAAGGAGAGCTTGAGTATCCACAGGGCTTCTGATTCAAGGCTGCTCTCAATAAAAAGCTGGGCTGTATTGCACCTCTCCACCATGGGGAAGGGCTGGGGCTCCAGCATGCTTCAGGGCAAGTGCTTCAGCAATATTTTATGTCCTTTCTGCTGTATTCCTGCAGTGTAACAGACTGAAGAAGGACCCTTTTTGATGGCTGGCAGTCATCACTCTGGCAGGCACAGTGCAGCCCAAAAGGGCACAGACAATTTGCCTAACAGAGTTACTGAGAACACAAGAGGAAGCCTGTGCTCCCCACACCCACAGGGCAGCAGCACTGTGGTTACACAGCCTGCACACCTTACTGCACTCTCCACTTACAACAACACTGTCCCACTTCCCTCCCCCCAGAGAAATAACACATCCTAACAGGGAGTGAAGTCTCACCACAGAAAGGCTGGCTCAGTAGCTAGTAAAAATAAGCTATTTATGCTCTTGTCATTTTCTGAATAAAAACACTGGGGAAAGGTATGTATTATGCACCTGTACAAGGAAATAAGTGATACAGAGAATTTGGAGTTGGGAACTAAAGCGAATATCCATGGTTTAGAACTGCAGCAGTTCCAAAGGCATGGTTAACCAAGATAAACTAGCATAAAATATTACCCTTCATAAGCTGCATGAGAGTAAACCTCCTTGCCTGCTTCTTTACCCTGTCCCTGTCTGACAAGTTGGAAGCTTAGTCCTCTTTTGCAGAAGGAAAATCTCTGCACTGTAAGCTTTTCTTCCTCCTGTGGTCTCAGCAGCCTCTCCTGACCAGCAGCACCATTATTTCCTGCTGCAGTGTCAGTGGGGTATTGTACAATCCATAGCCATAACTGTGACTGTGATAATTCTTTTTTGTTTTCCCCTGGCCACTAAAGAAGCTTTTAAAGAGATGCTGGTTTCACCTACCTTCCAATCCAAAAAAAAAAAAAAAAAAAAAAAAAAGAATAGGTTTTCAGCACATATTACTCCATGGTTCTAAGTGAAAATTAGCACAAAAGTGAGGACCTGCGGAAAACAGAAAATTCTCACTGTATTGCCCAAGTCAATCCTGCTTGTCAAGCAAGGCCCTCTCGCACACACTCTAACCAGTCAGCACAGTACATGACTGCTGTGATTTGCAGGGAATTTCATCAGTACCTTTCTTTGAGGTGCTGGTCTTTCCCAACTGTTCTGCTGAATTCCATCCTGCCAGGTTTCTGGGGTCCCAGCTAGTCAGGCTTCCCATGCACATGGCAAAGCTGCTTGTGACCTGCTATTTCCATTGCCACTAGAGGATAATGCAATTGCTTAATGAATATGCATGAAGCTGCCAGGAATGATGTATTTAACTTTGGTAAGGGAATTCATCTATTTCCCTTATACTGTAATCTCATTTTATTATTCAATTTGTGTTATACCTGATCTAATTGTAACAGAACAAAGGACAGATAAGATTTCTTTTCCTTTCTGTCTCTCTCCCCTCTTTTCCTCTGGCTTTGTTTTTCTCCTTCTCTGCAGCCATGCTTTACCTACTGATTTTTCTCGTGGACAGCTGTCTGGCCATCCTCTCTGCATGAAGCAATACTATGGACTCTTTTCCTCCTATCGTCTTCCAGGACTTACCAAAGATACCCTCGTGGCCCAGAAAAGCAATGTAATGCCAGAACCAGAGCACATCATTGTTGCTTGTAACAATCAGGTAATTTTATTTTTTCATACCTTTCTATATCTCTTAATTTGCTTAAATTCACTCCAGAAGAGCCTAATCTAATCTCTGTTCAGAAGTGCAATTAGTGTGCCATGTATGAGCTCACTTCTTACCAAGCATTTGCAATCGATATTTCTAAAAGATGCTTCTGCAGCATTTTTGTCCTTGGCCCACATTATGTTCCAAGTACAGTGATGCAGAAAGGAGGAATGTGGCAGAATTTATTTGCTTTCTCTTTCAAACAAAAATGTTTAATAAACAGTGATGAAACCACAGAGAAAAAAGAATCCTATTAGAGTGCATTTGCTGGAAATGCTCTTCTCATGACAGCCAAGTATTGGCAAAGTCAAGTTCATGGCAACTATACCACCATCACACCTATGCATGGCACAGACACCATGTAGGGGCCCTAAGCTATGCCTGAAGAAGTTAGCACAGGTGCAGGCAGAAATACTGCAGTGGTAGAGTCAATCTGCCCCAACCAGTAATTACCAGGGAGCAGCAGAATCTGTTTCCTGGGCACAGTACCTTATAGCCCAGCTTGACTATTTGCAGTACTGGAGCCATGCCTGTAGGTGCTCTTGGAATGAGGAGGTAGCTTCCAGTGAAGTGCTTTCTGCTTTTCCAGGAAGCACAGGAAATTTTCTAGATTCTCTAGGTTATGTTTAAACAAATAATACCATGTAAATTACTTACACACTTCCTGATTTTTTCTCTCCAAGGTTTTTTAAACTTATTCAAATAGTGTGTATTTTATTTGAGTCCAACACACAATATAAGTCCCCTATGGTAACTGGCATTACAGTAGTGTTAAAACACAGGAGGGGTGAGCCCTGGGCCATTCCCCAGTGGTTTTGTGTTGCATTGCCTGCAGGCCTGGCTCTCCAGGCAGGACTTCAGCATCTCAGCACCAACCCAGGTGACAGCAAAATGTTGGACCACAAAGGGTCCAACCCACTTCTGACTGATCTTCTGACTTCTGTCATTTTTTTGCAGTTTTTTGTTTTGGATGTTGTCATTAATTTCCGTCGTCTCAGTGAGGGAGATCTTTTCACTCAGTTACAAAAGATAGCAAAAATGGCAGAGAATGAAGAGGAATTGCTGCCTCCAATTGGCCTGCTGACAACAGACGGAAGAACAGAGTGGGCAGAGGCCAGGATGACCCTTATGAAAGGTTAGCTGCAGCAACCCCAGCTTTCTCTTCATCATCTTCCTCCTCACCATCACTGCCTTTCTTTGCTGAGAAACAAACATCACAGCAAACACGGGACTGAGTGTGCAACCCCACTGCTGAATTTTTCCAGCAGTAGGAAACTCTGAAAGATGCGTGTTGCCAGGGGAGCAGCAGAAATAGCTCGACCCTTTGGCTGTGTATGTTTAAGTGTTATGCCATGTAATAACTCTCACTCCATTCTTTGTTTTTCATCACATAAATTACATTACGTCAGATTTTGTGATTTGTCTCTTTCTTTACATCCATTTTGTATCAATAGGAATGATGTATCCTCTTAGCTTTTGGCAACTATTTGATATTATTGATCTTATCCAACAAAAGCACCTGCAAGTTAAACACCTATTGAATCTAGCTGTGTACTCTCTCTAATCAATGGAGAAGTTACCAGGGCTGATTCAACCAATTTTTAACTATCTAGGAAAGATGGCACCAGTTATTATCTGGGGACTGCTCTCTCTCTTTTCCAACAGGCAGCATTTAGCTGTCTCAGATTCTGGACTTGAATGTCAAACTTGGAAACAGGTGAAAACAAAGGAGTTAGTGACCTCTATCACATCACATCACACCACATCACACCTTATGTACTTAAGTGATAAAAATGCCCTCTTTTTGCCATGTTACATGTAATAAGTATTTACTTTTTCATGCAGAAAAAACCATTAACTCATCTCTCTATCTCCATTTCAGCAATGCCACAGAAAATACTGCTATTTTACTAATGCCCTGGAAAATACAAGAGTTGCCAATAGCCTCAAAATAAGTTTATCCTGCTAAGGAAGATTTCCCTTTTTTAGTTTATCTGTGCTTATAAAACTTAGTACAGATACACACACAGAGTCCTGGCCATTATTTCAGCAATATTATATAGAATTCGTCTCATCTTTAAGCTTTCCCCCCCCCTCTTCCCATCATTTCTTTTTAAAGGAGGAGACAAAAAATTTTAATGAAAATTGAAGTGAACACCTAATGATTTATTTTTATGCCATACTAAGTATAACAGTCAATGCCTTCAAACTTCCAACAAAATTATCTTTGGTAACCTACATAATCCAAAAGAAAAATCAACAAAAACTAGTAAAACCATCACCATAGTGTTTTTAGATTGCTTGACATTTCCCAAAATATTAAAATTAATCAGAAGGCAAGCAACTCAGTTGTGCATCTGAAAAAAACCAGATTCTGCACTAATATTCCTCATAGCACCATGATGTGAGCCTTCTCTAATCTAAGCAGGAATCCCATCCCAGACCATTCATGTTAGCACAGCTCTTCCATATAGGTGAATGTATTGCTGTTATACACGGATATATGATCATTAACAGCCCTTTTCTTTCTTATCTGTGATGGTGAAATGTTCCTGCAACAATAAATAAGAGAGGAAGAGAGAGCCTGGGTAGCAATGTGGATGAAAGAGTCACTCCACAGCTGGTCTGTGCTGGGCAGGGCAAGAGAGAATGCTTTGGGACAGAAAACCTGTGCACTGCTTTGCAGAGGCTGTGAAGGAGCTATACCCATGGGCCTGCACAGATCTGCAAGGAGAGCATAGGTCTTCTAGGTGAGAAAATGTCCAAGCGATTGTAATAAACCCAGCCATCACTGATTTATAAACACAGTCAGCATTGTAGCTGCCTTCAGGCTGCAGAACTAGCTCACTCTTCCTAAGTACAGGAACCAAATTCTGTATGAAGTGACTGGCTACAGTCCCATGCATACTACATCTGAATTTGATTCAAAACTGTCTTCTCATATTTTTGTAAGACTAAATTTTAAAAAAACCCAAATAACCAACAGTTGGCTGGCCAATTCAATGCAACTGTGCATTAGAAAGGAGGAAGTATCTTGCAGGCTTTAGGCTTGGTCTTTCTTTCTTTTGTTTTAGCTCTTCCTGCAGATATTTTCAATCCTAAGTCATGGTTCATGAGTTCTCGTGCAATTTATTGCCTGCTTCACATGATAATTTTTCAGAGTTTGATCAGCCCTCTGGATATGTCTGTTTCCTTCTGTAAAGGCATCTTTCCCCTGCTTCTCTGTTTCTGGCACAGCTTAATTTTATTCACTCTAATACCTAGACTCCAGATACCCTGAAGCCATATGTCAGACTAAGGGCTTCATATCTGTCAAAGATGTGTGGTAGCAGCCACAGTGAAATATATATATACCTATCAAACAGCGGAAAGCAGAATGCTGAGCAAGCTGTGAGCAGTTTGTAAATCACTATCCAAGCTGGCTTTCCTCAAAGATGCCTGTCTGCAAGCACCATAAGCTGATGCATACAGGGCAAGTTCCATTCACAAGGATCTTTTCAGCCTTTGTACTGATGCACCCAGATCATCAATGAAAAAAATACCACAATTACAGTCAGCCCTGCAAGTGTGAGATACTAGAAAAGCTTTACAGCCAAGTGGACAGGGATGTGTCTTGTCTCTTATTAAGCTTCTGAATGCTTTTGAAGACACTCCCAAGGGATGCTGGTGTTCACATTTTGCAGGGCAGCAACCTCTCTGCACGCCCCATCAAACACAATCTCTTGTCTCAAGCTTTTGTAGGAGCTGGCAGGTGCTCCAGCTGCTTTCTCTAGGACTCTTCTTCTGTTGGCAAGGGGACACAACACACTCTGCACTCCACCAGGTCCCCAGGGAGCCTGCAAGAAGTCAGACTGACCATCTCTGTCCCTTGGGCCCCAGCTGCTAATGGTGCCTTGCAGGAGCCACCAAACAGCAATAGGCAGTAGCTTACCATAACCTGCACAAGGCCACAGCTGCCCCTCTTCCCTCCCAGCCACTGCTATCACTTGCCTCTTCTTCTCTTGACACATTTTTCATTTCTTTTTAGGTTTCTTTTTCAGCATCTGAAGAATGAACCTGGATGGTAACAAGTGTCTGGGTTTTTTCTAGCTCTTGACTAATCTATGTTACTCCTTCTGGAAAGGTGCATTATTTCTTACTAAGAAAAAAAATGCTGTCCTTTCAGACAATCAAGCTACTTTACAGACTTGCAAACCTTGCAAACATGCACATATTGAAATGGCCCCATATTTCAAATGCGAATCAGAATTAATTTTAAATATTTTTCCATTCTTTCAGCTAAAATAGTTTTCTGAATTGAGCACGTACTTGTTGAACTTAGCCTAGACTTGAAAGAAGTTTTGATCAATCTGAATTCATATCTTTTGTTGAGAACATTCTGAAACAAGTTTGCATTTACACCAAAATCTAGCAAAACCAGAGGATGAAAGCTGATCTGTTAAGAGCAAAAGGAATTTTATGTTGATGCTTGAAAGCCCTTTTACCTTTGATCTTGTTAACAACCATAAAACAGCAATTAATTATTTTATACATTTTAAATGAAACAAGTTATTGTTATAGGTTGCACACTTTATCTTTTCAATGAGGAACTGTAAGAAATGTTCACAATTAAACATTTCCTATGCTTCAAACTGGTCCTCAGATGTAAACAAACCCTGAGCCTCTGTAATATTTCTGAGTTAGACAAAGAAACTGAGAAACACATAAATATACCAGAAATAAGCAGGTAAGCACTGAGGTCAAGGTAAAAATACCCCCAGTAGTCCAACCATATAAGAGTGACAGGATAGGGAAAAGAAACAGAAAGAGTTCCAGAAAAGCCCATTTTATTCAGCAGTACAGTAGTGACAGGAGAGCAGCGTAACATGGCAACCCACAGTTTTGGCAAACCCACATTCAAAAACGAAACCTCAAAATCTCATCTGCAGATGTTTCTTCATGTGATGTAGGCAATATAAGCTAATGATCAGAGACAGGACAGACAAGAGGGTTTTAATACAATAAGACAAAACCAACATGAACCCTGCTGTTCCTTGTTCTGAAAAGGGTTTTCATGGGAGAAAACACAAAAACACTCTAAGCTCTGCTGTTCCAGAGCAGAATACTGCAGCAATAGCGTGAGCTCTGAAATTTTCTATTTTCCACCTGTCCCCTGTAACTGTTATTTATAAAGTAAGCAAGCAATGGTGGCTTTAAGAGTAAAATAGATCTATTTTGTAATAGAATTACTTCAAGGAAATGAAAGGCAGAAAAAGAAAGCAGTTATTATTGAATCATGTGAGAGCTACACAGAGCTACAAAAGTTAACACAGGAATTAATGCCTTGGCATAAGGTTCTCTTGCACTGAGATGATCTGCTGCTGAGAGAAGCTCTGCAGACAGCAGCTCATTGCAGAGTCAGGGTCAGATCTTCAGTGCTCTCCAAGGCAGAGGGTTCCCCAGCCAGTGTTGTACTCAGAGGTAAGAGGATATGAACATTTCACTCTTTTATCCCCAGACTCCACCAACCGTGACTCCCTAGACATGATTGAACGGTGCATATGCCTGGTGTGCCTGGACAGCCCCAGTGGGGTGGAACTCAACAACACAAACATGGCATTTCACATGCTGCATGGAGGAGGCTACCATAAAAACGGGGCCAATCGTTGGTATGACAAACCTATGCAGGTAAAAACCTTACAGTGCTGTGACATTACTTGCACATTGCCTTATGGTGGGGGCCGCTTAGAGTCAGGTGGGAGAAAGAGGGGAAGGTGGTGTCAGCATCCTCCTGGGCAGGTTTGGTGTGAGCAAGGTGGTCCCTTGCAAGGCAGGGGCAGCAGGGACACTTCCACTTTTTCAAAACTGCCCTTTGCTCTTGAAATAACACAGACACTCAGATGTATGAGTAGGTAGACATTGGATATAAAAAAATTTCACTTTTCTACACTGAGTCAAATGGAATGAAATGCTGGCCTAATATCCCAGAATGAAAAAAAAAGCACAATATTTTTCTTTGTTTCCTCTTCTTACACATTTTCCTGACATCCTAGAAATGCTACTGCCTATAATTTGGCATGTGTTTAAATCCTCACTTAACAGACTGTTTACTCATTTAATGGCATCCTCGTTGAGACTTTCTTTAAGTATTGACTTCTCCCCATCACATTTTGACTGTCGTATTTTAAAGCGTCACACTGTTATTTCCACACTTTGCAATAGACCCAGAGTGAAGTGATTTATTAATCTCCAACTGTCAACAATGTTGACACCTTATGAAAAATTGAAAAAACCCTGGCTGATACATTGCTTACATAATGCTTTTTGCTCTTGCCATATCTAAGAACAGCAACATGAAAAGAGAAATCCCTAAAACAATTGCCACAACTGAGAGATGAGACTTTGAGGGAAGGATGTGAGAAGTCAAGGCAAAAAGAAGTTGAAGGTGCTTTATTGTTATTACAGAGCAGTTAATATATTTTTGTGGCCCCAAGCAGTTACAGCCCCAAGCAGTTAGATCCTTAAGCAAGAATTTCCCACTAGTTACACAATCAGCCTACTGTATGTGTTACTTGGCAGCCTTACAAAACCACATAATTTCAAAAAACTTGATAGCTGTATATGCTGTACTTTTCTAGCTCTTCTTTTCATATTTATGGTTGCTTATCCCACAATCTGTACCTGACCAAGGCCAGAATATCTTGATCCATAAGCTCAACTGTGCTCTCTGTTCCGTCTCCCACAAGGAATTTCGCTTGCACCAACTTACCCAAGAGCAAATATATTTCAGGAATCATTCCTGATTAATTCCACTGCAAATGACATTAGCAGACTCTTTTGAAGAACAAACCACTTGTCTTTAGAACAGCTAGAATCCTGTTGAGCTATTTCAAGCAGATGAGAATAAACAACATTTTCTTTTTGTCTACTATCATAAGGCAGCAGAAAGCAAATAAAATTGCATAGAGTGTGAGAGACCTCCATCTGTCCAGATGTATTCAGGCCAAAGTAGTTCAAAGGTGAAGAGAAATTCTTAGGGAAATAAGATCCCATTTCCTTTTATGCAAACACAGATTATGTAGGAAGCCATTCTCACAGTAGAATTTGTTCTTTCTCTCCATATTCTTCCTCACCTCTGCAGTAAGAGTTCAGAAAATGTTCAGTTGAGCTTTTTGCATCATGCCCACTTTCTGAAAACCTCATGGAAAGCAGGGAGGCAGGATGTGATACAAATGTGCAAGAGAGAGCTAAGTGGGTGAAGTCCAGCCAAATGCACTTCAAAACAAGTGTGGGGAAAAGCCCAGGAAAAGGACAGGAAAGCTGCAGTATTGGCCTAGACGTCTGCTTTTGTATGAGATGCAGAAGTTCCAAATTGCATGGGTGTATCACAGAACTGGAGTGCAGGAGGTTGTCACCAGCAGTGCCATGTGTACACAATGAGATTAAGAATGAAGACAAATAAGATGGAAATGAAATGAAGAAAGCATCTAAAAATTAAAAATTCAAAATAAGCTATGAGAAAACTATCAAATAAGGATGAGCTTTGTAATAAAATGGGATACGAAGGATTTCCCAGATATAGATGTTTTGTTGTCCTCAAAAGTGGAAGGAGAACCCTGGCCTGTCTTTGCATTGATGTGTTTTATGTACCATAAAGAAGATGCTAAATCAAATTTTCAGATTCCATTGGGAATTGCTAACATTTACACTCTCACAGGATTCAGTCCCAAACAGCAGCAAGAAAGGAATTCAGTGCAACACCTTTCACAGGACAAGCAAGTCTCCTGCAGTAAATCTGTAAGTCATCCACTGATCTGTAGGGCGAGGAAGTTCCTGATATGAGAAACAAGAAAACCACAGAGGAACAATAACACCTTTTTCAGGTTTCCATCATGGATAATTTACCCAGAACACAATTTAGTCCCTGTGTATGTTGCACCTATGCTTCTCCTTGTTTAGTTTGTGGTAGGAAGAGACGGACTCTGTGGGACCGTGTGCGAACATTCCCCTTTCGATGGCATTGTGATGGTGCAGTGCGCTGAATACCTGCTCAGGCACATGTGAGTTCCCTTTCTGTGCATTTTATACCCATTCCAGCCCCTGGGAAGCCTCTGCCAGTGGCACATTTCCCCTGATGAGCAGGGGCACTAAGACACGTAAAACAGTTGAAAAGCAGTAATTCACCTGCTAAAAGAGCAGTGTTTAATAAATGGATTATTCCTGTGACCTTAATAACTTCTGTCTCACACACCAACAGGAAAGAAAGTTCCAAGAAATTAGTCCGAGCTGATTCAGTGAGCGAGCTTCCTGCTCCACGGAGACTAAGATGGAAGTGTTCCCCTGATATTCAGACACATTTGGCATCAGCAGCAGAAAAACTCCAAAGGTAGAACAGATGCCTCATCTTTCTCAGCCATAACTGAGAGCTGGAAACTACCCAGCACACTGCATGAGCTCCCTCCTTGGGGGCCTCCCGTTTTCCTGCTCCTCCCCTTCTTACCAAACTGCACACACCTAGCATCTCTGTGCAGGATAGGACCCTTATGGGCTGGAGCTACTTGTCTGTATTCAGGAATTGCATTACTATTGTTTTCCTTCCATGTAAATATTAGGAACTTTAAAAGCCACTGGTAAAACAGCTTGCCTGTATTTCCACAGGATGCAAACAATTCAGGTCCTCTGTTTTTGTGTCTTATAGGTTTGAGCTGACTCAATCTAAAGCCAGGGCAATAGGGGTACATATAGAGGACAGTAGACTACAACTGGTTTGAATAAACAATTTGAATTTAGGAATGTAATTTGTTTACATTCATATTGCTCCTACAAAGTCTCGTTTTTCTTACTCTGTTTCCAGGTTATCAAAGATTTGCATGATCTTTAGGGGTGGGGGCAACAATAAGAATTTTTTCTCAACATTCAGGCCTGTGATCTCTTTGTAGAGAATTAACACACTGTCTGCATGGTCAGCTGCAAGCATGTCCAGTGTGGTAGCATTAGATAAGACCTTAAAGTGGCTAGAAAGATACATATGAGTGAGAACATTCAGGATGTAGAATAACTCCTTTGTGTTTTTAAATAACAGTAGTAGTCCTCTGAATTGAATCTTGCAGGGAGCTTAGGTCCTTCATCAGGTCCTAAATGCACCCAATTCTCACACCAATAAATCTCTCAGAAATTTGTGAATAACAAAGGAGACCCTTGCTTAGGCTTCAGGGGTGGAAACATTAAGGTTGAGTGGAGGTTGCTGGGTTTTTGGTCTGTTTTCTTGTTTGTTTGTTTTTTTTAAAAAAAGATGTCCTACTCAAATGAGCAGACTTGAGTGCTACAGTTAAGGTTGCAGACAACAAGCCTGGCGGAGAATCTCTATGAATAAAAATTACTGACTAGGAACAAGTTACCAAAGGCCAGGGCTGTCTGCAGAGCAGGACAGCAGGAGACCACTCACCTCCAAGAGGGTGCTGGCAGGAAAAGATCCCTGGGTTTTATTTGCAAACAGAAATGGGACAGAATATGGTTTAGTGGTGAACAAAGTTGGGCAGGTTAATGGTTGGACTTGATCTAAGAGTTCTTTTCCAACTTTAACAATTCTGTGAGGTTTTTACATCTGCCCCAGCAGTAACTGCCTTCTGCTTGTTTTCCAGGGCAGTGGAAAATCTGGATTTTATAGCCTACAAATTTGAGCACTATGGAAAGGAATTCATTAAGAAACAGAAGATTAGCCCAGATGCCTACATTCAAGTAGCACTTCAGCTGGCATTCTACAGGTAAGGTTAGTTCAACTCATAGGAACAAGGTACCCAAGGTAGTGGGATTTTATACAGAGAGTCCATTTTTTCCTCAACATTCAAACAAATGCATCCTGCATGAAAATGAGTGATCTCGCCTAATGACTGCTAGGGCAGACAAGATAGAAACTGATACCTGGTTCTGGGAGAGAGTACTCCTTTTCTTCTCTCCCTTTCCCTCTTCTTGCTCTGCCTTCTCATCCCTGTGTCCCACACGTGGCATTCCCAGCCAGTACCCTCCCAAAAGCTGTCCCTGTTCTTGGCACAGAGGTGGTGAGGGAACATGGCAGGGATGTCTGGAGCAGCAGCAGCTGGGGAGCTGAGGTCCCTGGGGAAGAAACTGCCTTGCCTCGTGGGTAGCTTGGGAGGGACCACAGCAGTAACCACACATGCATCTCTGGCACAGGCTGAAAAGCATCCACTACAGCACAGCTTATCAGACTGGAGTTCCTACACAGAACAGTGACTACTGCTGTTCCCTTCTTCACAAGCATCCCAAGATTTGATAAGATCCCCTAATTTCCATGGTCTTACCACAGTTAAAAGCTCCTTTCTACATTGCCAGAACTCCAGGGTAGAAATAGGTTTCATGGTTTCCTGCAGAACAGCCTATTACACAAATAATTCTTTATCACGTCAAATTAAATCCCAGAGTGGTCTTTGCCTGGTCAAGACCAGAGATGCTTAACACATTTCATGTACTCCTTTAACATCTGTTGAACATCCATTTTGCATATTCCATTAATAAAACTTCAACAAAGACCTAGACCTAGCCCAAGATTTTCATCTGGATCCCAGCCATGATATAAATCCCATGTTTGCCATAAAAACCTTAGGGAACAGTTGTGTTCTGAGACCACCTGCTTCAACTGAAAGACACAGTCTGTCTCCTGAAGAAAGGAGTAGTATTTGTATACCTGGACCCAAATTAAATAACAATCTTCATAATCTGTTCTAATTGCTATGAGGGTTTTCATTCCAGCTCACAAATAACACCCTACTCCCCTTTTAGTTTTCTTCTTTTCATTCACACACTCAGTGCATTTTCTCTTGTTTTAAATAAAACTTATTTCAAGCCCATAAGTAAATGATTAATTACACAATTATTTTATGATGCAGTACAAATAAAACATTCCTTGAGATCTTTCAGTAAATTTTTGTTTTACTAGCCTTGTTTTTATACAACAACTCATTTTTTACTGGCACTGCATAACTAAAACATATACAGCTGTATGCAGCTCTTCACATTAGAGACGAGTGATCATCCATCTTTTTAAAGTTTCTTACAGAACTCTATCAACATTAAGATGAATACTGTGCAAGAAATAAAAGCGTGGCTGCAACAATAAAATGTACCAAGCCCATATTTCTCTTAGTGACTCTTTTTCTCTTTATGACTCTGAAAATAATCGTTGTTTGTTTTTCCTCCTTCACTCTCTCAGGTGCCACAGGAGGCTTGTCCCCACCTATGAAAGTGCTTCCCTGCGCCGATTTGATGAGGGCCGGGTGGAGAACATTAGGTCTGCTACCACTGAAGCGTTTGCTTTTGTCAAAGCAATGGCAGGTGACAAGGCAGCTGTGTCGGTATGTTGGGCTGGCGCCCTCTGTCCTCTTTGCCAAAACACTAAGTAAATAATGCATTCATGGTCCCAAGTATCTCGCTTTTTAACTCTTAAATGAGAGCATAAAGGCGTAGGGCAGGGTAGCAAGCATTACAGGATTTTGCTTTTTGTACAGACCAATCATTAAGCTAAATACAAATATTCCCTTTTTTTTTCTTTTTAATTTAAACATCCAAAAGATTCAGAGGTACCTAAATGTGACTTTATAAGAAACACATCTCTTTTTAGATTTAGTACTGTCTTATGAATGTTCTATCATAAGATCCAAATTCAGCTCCCTGGAGACATCTAGGCTGAACATGCAAAGTTCAGGATCATTAAACTGCCACACCAGGGGAATTGCCTGGCAGGTCTCCTGCAGTGGTTAGTTCTGCTGCAACCTGCAATATGTGATGTAATTCCCATGCTTTCATTTCTGGATATTGGATAGGTTCTGGCTAATCTTTTTTGTTTTAAAGGGATGTTTCTACCAAATAGACTAAGTCTTATAGAATCCTCAAGGGAGCTGAACCTTGATAATGAAAAGCTTCATCAAGTTAATCAAACAACTCTCCAAACTGTTCTGATATCATACTGCAAAAAGAAAAATTAAAATTGCCTTTCTTTGGGACACCACCATCTGTTTGCCAGAAGCACGAGTGCTGTACAGAGTAGATGAGGATGCAGAGGTACAGCTGAGAGCAGATCTGCACAAACAGCTCTGTGCACTATCCTGCCCACCATCCCTGGAGAGCCTCCCTCCATGTCTCTCTGCCATTTCCACCCACCGCACTGCACTGCTGTACAGGGAATTTCCAGGTGGCTGTTTAGATGCAAAATGCTGCCACAATACAGTCTATTTTTCACAGTAAGCTTATTCCAGTTGTAACAGCCCACATGGCTGTTCCTTGGAATTTAGCATAACATTGCTAGAAGCATTGCTGGGCTATAGATTAGGTGTAAATTAATGAAAAATTTTAAAGCAAGATCTAATGTCCCAGAGGATTATGAAAATGTGCCCAGATAAGTCCTCTCTTCATCCACAGCTTCTTCAATTTCCTTAAGGTTATCTATCATGCCCAGAACTTAGCTCCTGATGGACAAAGCTCAAGTAAGTCCCGTGGTAAAATAACTCAAAAAACCTGAAGTAACTCCATCCGCTGGGTGGGTAATTCACGGCCATACTATTGCACATAGTAGTGACTACCACACAGTGGGCAAGAAGAGGCTGTTTTTATTTCCTATCAGTGTCCTGTCTGACAAGATGGTTCTCAATCACATTTCATCAGAAGTTCCTGTTTTCTGTGCACTTTCCTTGCCCCACCTGGCACTGAGCATAATCCCAGCCCATGCTGTGGCACACTGACTGCGCTCCTGGCAGGAGCCAGCATGCTTCTACCGTGTAGTTTCAATAGATCTTTCTATCTCCTTGGAACTCTCTCTTCCTTTCTGCTTTCTTCCAACACTTACTGACTCCTGTCACTCTCCCAGAGCTTCAGCATTTCTCACCTTTTTCCCACCCAAATCTGAGATCATGCTCCCCTTTCCCAGCCCCCTAAACTGCCCTGTTTTACATAAGCAAGCTGAAGAATGCCATGTAGATGAAGCTCAGTCTCAGCCCCCATATCTTTTTACTGCATGCCTTGGCCATACTGAATGGTGGGAATAATGATTTCATTTCCACTGGAAAACCTGTAATCATAATGCAAACCAACCCAAGTGAGAGTTTTCCTGGCCTCTTCTCCACCGAGAGATACAAAGGACACTTATACTCTCTCTTTCTCTAACAGACATTAATAAATCTTTGTTTTGATGTGAACATCTTCATCTTTCCATGCAAAATCATATATATATATTAGTATCACAAAAACATTAGAAAATTAATTTAACACAACCCTATTCCAAGGTGATTTCTTTAGACCTATGCACTGCTCTGAATGTGAAGGGGTTAATTCTTTTTTCTGGACAAAGAGATGCACAACCTGGTGTAAGTAGCCTTGAACTCCCCAAAATATTATTTGTTAATAGTCATTAATTCAAATCAAATTAAAAAATATTTTTCTTCTGATACAAATAAAAATTTTCCTCAAACGATAGCTTGAACAGTCACCAAAGATTGATTGAGCCAGATTGATTCTTCAGCAGGAGAAATATTTCATGCATTTGACACTTGCTGTAAAAGCAGCAGCTACTGACACCAGGGATTGCTTGAATAGCTGTAAATTAATCAGATTTAAAGACTGCATTTGGTAATTTAATCTGTATGAGGGAACTAAGCCTAGCTCTAGCCTTGTAAAAAAATATCAGACTTTGTATTTTGAAGGTCCCTGATGTGACCTTGACTTGCTTCTAAAATGAATTCTTTGTTCAAAAGATCATTCATCGTCCATAGGAGCTGAAGGTCCCCAGTTTATCTGGAGACCCACTCATTTCTGGCTGTTTCAGGGTCTCCCAAAGTTGAGTGTTGGACTTGATGTACAGCAAGGCAGCAGTTCTTTGATCATTCCCTTAATATAAAAGGCTGCCATTTGACAGGAGTTAAAATTTACTAGCTTGTTATCTGAAATGTGAGGCATCTGCAGATGCAGCCTTGGAAAGTTCTAGATGCCCTTTCACACATGGGAGTAATTTTTTGACTGGCTAGTAAAATAACAGTAGTGGCTTTCATTAATATCACTGTCATTGTCTAGATAAACCATTCTGGAGAAGGTACACTGCCTGTCTGCTTTGAAAATACTGAATTACACTAGGCAATTATTTTCCCTACCTCAAACACAGTGATTCTATTGGTAATAATCTACATCCCCAAAATCCAAGGAAGGAATACACAAAAGGAACTGCAAGCCTTTTCTTGACTTCAAACAAACCACCACCATGAAACCTGTTCTCCCCTTGCAGGATCAGGTGCTGGTGCTGATCAGGACATTGATCCCTGTGGCTTTTCATTTCTCAGAGCACTTACACCTGAGCCAAGAGCAAAGGACATTTGGGGTGCTTGCTATTTGGCTCTGGGTTAGCTGATGGATGATGCTAGTTCTTTGAGAATTGATTCAATAATACATATATTCTCATTACCCCAACAGGATTCTGAGAAAATGCAGAAATTTAAGGATGCAATTGCAGCCCAGACTAATTACTCTGTTCTGGTGAGTAAAACGCTGCCTGTCTGAATAAGAACTAATCAGCTTTTTCAAGAAAAGTATGAAGACAGTCACTAGCTATTTAAACACTAGAAAAATGTAGGCATCTCCAAACACGAAAGTATCTGCTATGTCACGCTTAGGAACATTTCTAATGGCCCAAATAGCCATATTCAACTAACCTCAACTTAAAAAAACCTAAGCCTAATACTAACCATCTATGCATTTTCTTGTATTCCTCTTCACTAGATAAGAGAGGTCTCAATCTGGAACCTGATCCTCAGATGGACTGGTATTCTGTAACATGCATTCTGGTATTCTGAACTGCCACTTCTAATACAAGTCATTAACAATGAGGGAGTGATTATATTAAGTTTTCTTTTAAAGACCTGAATGCAGTGTCTAATAAAAGGGAGAGATGCCCTCCAGTGAAGAAATCAGTTTAATATCAAATACAACTCATTTTCTGTTGATTAAAAATGAGACAATTCAATCTGGGTAATGCTCTACGTCCCACTGTGCCAAGACAAAGCACAGACTTGTTCTATAAACAACTTAGTCATGCCGCTAATGAAATTAATAAATATTAATAACCAGCTATGATAAGTGAATTTGCTATCCGTGGTTTTGACTCAGACCATTGCCTATAAACCTATATTTTTGATTACTCTTTGAATATTCATAATATTCAAGAAATCATTCACCTTCAGAGGTGGTTTTAAAGGTATATTCTGAGCACTGAAGAGACAAAGTGTTGCTTTCAGGCAGGACTATGAAACAAAAGAGAAACAATTCTGTGTTTCAAGCCTTGTGCTGAGAACCCACATCTTAGAAGCTGAGACTTCACATGTTCTGTAAAGCAAAGCCAAGTCTTACTTCAGGGCAACTGCCTCCCCTGAACCATCTCAGGGTAACCTCATACTGAGCACAACACACTGAAGGTGCACTGGGTCACAACCAATGGAATTTCTGTGTAGCAGCTCTCAAAAAAACCCAAAAAATCAACACCAAACCCCCAAACCCCCCCCCAAAAAAAAAAAGAGAGGAAAAAAAGAAAAACAGGCATTAATTCTCCCCTCCAAGTTATTTCAAATCCAGAAACTGTTATAAAATTCAGCCTTCAATGTAGCTCATGGGAAAATATTACAACTTCCATTGGAAAAAACATTATCTTTAAATTTAAAAAGCTCTCCAGGTATTTCTACTTACCAAGATCCCCCTCCTTTCTCAGAATAGCAGAATGTAATCTTTGGGGTTTTAATCTCTGAGTAAGACTTAGATGGTCTGACTAAATTGTGCATAACAGACTGAAATGTAATAGCTCCTAAGAAAACAACAAAAAAAATCTACTTCATAAAACAAAAAGCAATTTAATGATTTTATTTCCCCTCGTTAAGGCTTACTAGTAGCAGTGTTATCTTAAAAGTGGAGCTCTAAAATTCAATTTAGCCCAGATTTTTCCTATGCGTTGACTCACAGTTTATTTCGTTAGCCTGTCTCAGCCTCTCTTCAGACATGACATTGATCTATGTTGCAAAAATGTCATTGCTAACAGCCTTATAAATCTTGTGTGATAGCAAAATATTTCCTTTGATTATCAAGTCAGTTTCCCTGTATGGGTAAAAGAACATAAACACAGCACTGATGTATGCTACCTTTTTGCAAGCATCCTTCCTCTGGGCTGATGAACAAATAGCTCCTTTAGCAATGGGTGCTTAGTTCTTAATAACCTAAACCAGGCTATGTACTCCCACCCCCCTGTTTCAGGCACTTAGCAGTGGTTAAAATTATTCTTCTCATAAGAGAAGAATAAACTTGCTCCTTTCTTTTATTTTTTTTTAATCTTTAAGAGGAAAACCAAGCTTGTGCTCTTTTTTAAATCCTGCCTTCTCTCAGGCTGTTCCCCTGGTTACAAGGGTCCTGTGCCATAGGGATGTCAGCTCTGCTCTCAGGGCAGTACAAGGTCCCTAGTTCAGCATTCCCTTCCTACATGACTTCAGCCTGGGCCACAGAAGAGCTACAGCTCAGTCCACAAAATCAGTGCTTTCACCAGCAAGAACAAACCTGGACTGAAGGATTTTGAACACAGTTATTTATCTGAGGCAATTCCTGCCTGGTTGGACCAAATTTTGGTTTGGTTTCCTAAAGAAACAAAGCTCTGTAACTATCCTGTCTGCCAAGCTCCCAGTGCTGAATTTTGACCCCATTCACCATCTTCAATCACATTACTGTAGGGCAAAGCTCTTAAAGCTAATGAATGCCTTACATCTAGCATTGGTAGCTGGACAGAGCAGAGACCTGAGCATAGGCTGCTGATGGCAGGGACTCACTGCAGGCTCAGCAGCAGTTCCTGTGAGCTGCCACCACTGCTTCTGTATCCCTAACTCCAGTTTTCTGAAGCAGTGGGGGTTGCTCATAGATCTGGGATAAGTCACTGGCAAATCTCTATTATTCTGTTCAGCCTGTAGCAGACACCTACCAGGTCCTTGGATCTACATTCTGTGGAATGACATATGCTTTAACTGCCAGAGGAAGATGCAGGCAGCAAGGTGATGGAAGACTTGCTCCAATTTGAAGGTGTCTTGGAGCCCTCCACCTTGAAACACTATTCAAATGATGCACAGAAAATGCCAAAACATGCTTAGAAATTTCTGCTGTCCTATATGCTCCCCTCAGCATCTCTAGAAGCCCAGCCCATGATACTCAGCTCTGAGAGACAATGAGCACGCAGATAACATCAGCACATAATACACATCAAGACTGTCTCCTTCCTAATTTGTAAATCTTCAGAGCACCATATAAATTTCTAGTTACTGATCTTCAGCAAAGGACATACTCAGAGTAATATTTGACCATTACAGGCTTTACATCATGCAAACCAAGTTCATCAGCCCTGACAAGAGCACTAGGCAGTAACAGTCCAAATGCCTCCAAACTCACTTAAATGTTGTTGTCTTATCACAGGCTGTTACTGGAATGGCAATAGACAATCACCTGCTAGGGCTCAGAGAGGTGGCACGGGAACACTTCAAGGAACTGCCAGAGATATTTACAGATGAGACTTATCTGACCAGCAATCGATTCATCCTCTCAACAAGCCAGGTGAGTGTCTCCTGTTCACTGGTCTTGCCAAGCAAAGCATAATTCATTTGTGTTCTGCCAGACCTTGTTGCTCGCAATGAAAACAGTGTAAAAAAGGGAAGCAAACAAAAGCAGTATCATCAAGAAGTCTGCAAATTGCTCCACATTTTCAATCCTGTTTTGATTCATCAGCACAGTAAATACTGACTGCAGTTATCACTTCAAAGGCAACATTCCAAAGTCCTTTGCAGAAATTCTGGAAACACACACAAACAAACTAGTAAAATCCACATGAGGGCTCAGTTTCCAAGCTACATATACTCCCATTCTCCTTCTTTTCCTCCTTCCCCTAAGAAGACAGCTCTAGTGAGCAGTCTTTACTCCAGTGACAGTATAGCCACAAGCCAGAAGGGCTGCCACTCTGAGAAACAAAAAGGCAAGAGCCACGAGGAAATTTGACTCTTAAAAGTTGCTATGTTTAAGATCTTTGAGAGCCTTCTGTTTGCTGTAGGACAGCAACCCATGCAGACATGCAGCTTAAGACTTACAGACATTTACAGATTTACAGTTGTTTGCACGTACAAAGGTACTGTAAGAGTCAATACTTCCTATATTTAATGTTCTGAATAAGGAAGCATCTTTATGTCTTACAGCCTAAAAATTAAATGTTTCATTGCATGTAGTAGCAGTCCTAATGAAAAAAGAAATCTATGTAGGAATTCATTAACTGAAACACTAACCCAACTGCAACAGATTGGGACTATGCAACAAAAGAGACTTAAAATATCATGCTACAGTATAAAACCTTAATAAGTAATTTGATCTTGTCATAATGTTTGTAGGCTTTCAGACATGAGTGAATGTAACCAACATGCTACTACATAAATTCTCCAAGAAACTATCCATGAGCAAAGAGTGCTTCTGAATAGCTTTATGGCCTTCGGCGGTTGCACAGCAAATTCATCTGACAATTCTATGGCTCTATTAGCAGGACTAATGGCCTGTTCTACACCATTAAAAAGGCAAATGTCGTTTGAGAAGGCCCATGAACACAAAGTCTGAAACATATAGATTTCTAACACCTTTTATTTTCTGCAGAAGAAAGTGTTTCACTGTGATATTATGCCATGATTAAACCGGGGTGTAATAGAATGCCTAGTTGCGTTCAAGTATTTTTATCCAGCATCACAATTATAAACTATTATTAGAACTGGACAATACTAATTTGTCTAATTTAATTCAGTCTTCACATTACAAATTTAACATAACCTTAAGAAACTAAAAACCTTAGTTTTACTTATCCATTTTTTGTACCAAGGATTACATAAACTTCCTATCTATCAATAAAAAATTGTATCCCTAACTCCAGATTTGAAATCTTCTAGCTTCAAATATCTATATAAATTGAGCAAAGAAATGCATTATAGCCACCTCAAATTACACAAGTTTTTAAACCACAGCGAACAGAGCAAAGAGATTCTATACTGAGATCAGTTTTTGCCTTCCAAGGTGAATAATCTCCAGGTCTGGACTTCTGAAGACAGTGATACTCCACAAGGCTGGATTCACATTACCAGCATTTGTAGTATTTTTTTCCTAGTTCCTAAGCAGCTGATTTTAGGTGCCCTGATTAATCAGAGATCACTCCTTCCCTCCTCCCTGCACCCAGGTTCCTACTACTATGGAAATGTTCTGCTGCTATGGGCCTGTGGTGCCCAATGGATATGGGGCATGTTACAACCCTCAGCCAGAGCATTTATTATTCTGCATCTCAAGCTTCAAAGAATGTAAGGAAACCTCCTCAGACATGTTTGCAAAAGCTGTGGAACAAAGTCTCCTAACAATGAGAGATCTGTGCAACAAATTCAGCTCTGCTACAGCAAAGCCACCTGCTAAACAAGATGCAGCCACCCAGCTGCAGAGTGACCATCAGCGCTAAGAGGCTGTGGGAGTTATTCTCCTGAATCCACTCTAGGAAGACACGTGACATAGTTGTTCAAAGGCAAGATAATACTAGTAATAGAATAGTGTAGAACCAAAGTGTCATTTGTTTCTCATTGTTGCCAACATTTACAACTCTGTGTACTAAACCTACCATTTCTTGCTTACGAGTCAGCAAAAAAGATTTGGTCTCACTGACTGAAATGAAGGAGGAAGTCATAAAAGTATGTGTTGTATTACCATTTCTAACCACAATTACCTTGTGCCATTTTATCACCTAAAAAATGGAGAAAGCTATATGCATATGACATAAATTAAATACTAAGGAACACTAGTTTAATTAATATCCCCTGCAAGTAGTTCTAAAATATTCACGTTTATTACTACATGATTTGCATGTAAAGAAAAAAAGAAATTTCCCCTATTGGGAATTTTGAGAGTAACACTGTAAATAATAAGCTGATGCCATTATATCCTGAACTTTAGCATGAAGAGTATTTAATACCACCAGTCTATTTACTATATAAGAAAAACTGATTATTTTTTAAAGAGCGGCCCCTGTACATTTCCAGAGTTTAGGAACATAACACAAGTGTTTGCATGTTTGCCCCAATTCGAAAATGCTGCAGAAATAATTTAGCTTTTATTCTGGTTTGCACTGGTCTCAAGCACAGTCCTGTTCTGAAAGCAGCATATTAGAGACATGATCCATCACAGATGACTGGGAGAATTTTGTCCCTAATGAATTGACTTAATTATTTCTATCAGTGAGCAAAATCCAGCCTGACAGAGTGGCAAAGCACAAAACATAAATACTATTCAATCCTACTTAAGACCTTTTCTGTTTGTATTGGAATTAATTTAGTTACTGTGACTGGTAGGAGTGAATGCAACCACACAAAATCAAAGAGCAATAATTAGAATGAACAGGTAAATTTGCAATATAAGGAAGTCTTCAAGCTAGAGTTATAAATACCAGTACTGGTACTCATATCAGCTTTGCATCATCCCGCTTGAAGGGATTTATATTTTATATTTTTTAATAGCAGAGATAGGGTATCATATTCTGCAATACACAGTAAATTCAACCAGGAAAGTGGAAATATATAGTGTCTGGTAATTCCTATTTTATGTGAATGTTATCCTGGGGTTTTTCTAATTCTCTCTTTCACTCCCTGTAAATCCTTCCTGGGACCGGTATTTCCAGTTACTTTCTCGTGAGGTCAGTTATGCTGCCTTACTTAGAGGTGTTCAGTACAATTGTTAGAACACAACTTACTCACTGACTGAAGACACTCAATTCCAAACTGCAGCGCAGATCCCGTGCTGCACAAGCTGGAACACACTGAGGCCTGGCCAGAGATTGCTTCCTTGCCTGTGGAGAGGTGATGTTCTCTCTTCCTTTGTAAACCGAACAATCACACCTTTAAGCACTCTGAAGCCTAAAAGCAGAATGGATTTATTGCAATGACCTAGAGATGCAGATACATTTCTGTTTAAGAACTCTAGATACAAATTCAGGAGATTCTATGTGTCCATGATTATTTTGCTGCCTCTTTGGAGGTGCATACATGCAAGCAAGCAGTCTGCTGGAAAAAGGATATCCCCAACCCCATATATGAAAGCACAGTGGGCCTGATAATCAATTAGAGCAAGTAGCTATGTTGAAGTAAATCAACTATGATGATTTGCAGACATTAAGAGCTAGGCTCATTTTTTTTAAAGTTATTATATTTCACTGAAAAAATATGTATGTTTTATTACTCCATGAGCTGTGGTTCAAATCAAAGATGAAATCTGGATTTAGATTACATCAATAGTATTATAGCATAAAAGCTGCCCCAAAGTTATCATAGAATGGTTTAGGTTGGAAGGGATCTCAAAGATCATCTTCTTACCACTTTGCTGCCATGGGCAGGGACACCTTCCACTAGACCAGGTTGCTCCAAGCCCCATCCAACCTGGCCTTGAAAAATTCCAGGGATGGGGCATCCACAACTTCTCTGGGAAACCTGCTCCAGTGCCTCACTGCTCTCACAGTAAGAGAACAGTGAGTAAGTCTCCTAACACCTAATCTAATTTAAAAGTTAAGATGTAAAAGCGCATAAACAAAACCCAAGAAAACTGTTGCTGAGACCCAAAAGTTTGCTTAAAGAATACATGCTCAAAATAAACTTTAAATTGTTCTTATACGTTTTCATAATTATGAAAATTTCTTCAAAACATTCCCAGTAATTTTTCTTTGTATCATTTCACTACAAAAATATTCTGCATTTCTAACATAAATGTGACATTACGTATTTTTGTAGAATTATATGTTATAATTGCAGTCATGTTTTAAGTGTATAAAATATACTGTGAATAGTTATTTGATAATTTATTAATTATCTTCTAATTAAATACATACTTTTATTTTGTAATCCTAGCTACGTAAGTACAGATAGTTATTTGCAAATATTACCTGTTTCTCATTTTACTTTCTTTGTCTGGAATCTCAGCAGTAGCTCAGACACTATGCTCACCACAGTCACTGAGAACTCAGGAAGCACCTACACCCACACCTAATACTTAATACCAATTTATCATTAAGAACCCCTTAGTTGTCTACAGCTGCTGTAACAGGTGTTTTGCATTCTCCAGCGCTGGAAACTACTGGTGGTGGAAAATACTGACACTATATTTTTACTCAAGGACTAGTGATAACCCATACTTCCTATTTATTTAGCTAACCATTCTGTACTTGTATCTTACTGATCTGGTTTTAGTGTTCAGCCTGAATATCTGAAAGGAGCAGCTTTGATGACCTCAGTCCCTGCAGAAGTAGTCTTTTGTGCACACGGTTTACCTTTGCCACTTCCTGTGCTAAAAGCTCTATCTGCAAGGTACCTGAATTGGTGCAGGAAGCTTCAGGCTCAGCTCAGGTCTGTTTAAATTGGAGGCTTCTGGTTAAATTACAGACGGATAAAAATTCACAGGCATTACAAACTTCTCTAACAGCAGGAGCTTCACAAGGGACTGTACTTCTTCTCAGTTAACACAATTCCCTACACCTGTGTGGTGTGATCCCATGCTGTATCTATCAAGGATTTCAGGAAATAAGTTTTCTTAAGTTCTTATTTAAAATTATTTGTGTTATGCAGATGAAGTTCTTTTATGAATTGTAAAAATGCACACCTTTATGCACTTATGGAAACCAAACATGAAGCTTTTAAAATGTTTCTAACCAGAATACTGTGGAATAGATTGTTGAGATAAAAAGAGAGAAAATTTTGATTGACAAGCTAGGTGTAATTACATAAATGTAACAAGTGGCTATGATTTAATGAGCCCTCTTTGTGGGACCCGGGGCACACAATTCCCTGCAAGAGAACTTTCAGTAGGTCATTGTTTCGCTCTCCCCGTGGGTGTACACCAACATACACACAGTGCTGGGGTGCAGAAATTAAAAAACAAATTTTTAAATGAAATTCCATGTTCACAGTGATCAAAAGTAAAAGACGTCCAGCTTCCAAACAGGGGTGGTTTCAAAGAGCCCGACCTCGCTCCTTTGACAGGAGTGCTGCCAGAGCCCTGGTGCCACGGGTAATTTGGCAGGACACGCTGTAAAAACACAGCGTGAGTTGCAGAAGACAAAGAAATATTTTAGTGATACTTTTATTTTTATAAAAAAAGTATATATTTATGACAAATGTAAATGTGTATTTACAGCACACGTTGTGCCTGTTATGTTTTGTCTCTGCTGAAATATATTTATCTGTCTATATCGATATGTATGCCCTGAAGTGTACGCTGGTAACGCGCATTCAGCTCGTTCACGGACGGAGCTCCGCACCGCAAATAAAAGCTATCGGACGAAAAACCTTGTCGCCTTTTTGTGCCTTCAGCCCCGGCCCGTCGAAGCCTCGGGGGTCGCCCCGCGTCCCACCCTGCGAGCCCGGCGGGGAGGGAGCCGGGGCCAGGACCGGGACCCTCCGCCCGTCCCTGGCCTGTCCGGGAGGAGGTGCCGGCTCCTGGCGTGCGATCGTGCGGCGTCACGAGTCGGAGGGACTCACTAGGATCAGCGGCTCCTGGCCCGGGACAGGCCATCCCCGGCCATCCCAGCACGTGCCTGAGAGCGCTGTCCAAAGGCTTCTTCAGCTCTGTCAGGCTGCTGCTGTGACCACTGCTCTGGGGAGACCCGGCCACCCTCTGGGTGAAGAGCCTTTTCCTGATAGCCAGTCTCAACCTCCCCTGGGGCAGCTTCAGGCCGTTCCCTCGGGTCCCTACTCGGGTTCCCGGTGGCCGCACCGTCCCGGAGGCTCTCGGTGTGGCAAGGCTGGCAGGCTGCGAAGGGGGCTCCAGCAGCTGTGCCACGTGTGAGGCAGGGGAAAGGGCTGCTCCTCAAACACGCCTCAGAAAGCACAACCTCCATCTTTTGCGTTTGCTAGAATAAGCTTGCATTACAGTGTGCATATATCTTCCAGTTACACAAACCTCGTTAAGAACACGGGCTGAAATAAACACATAAACCAACGATGAAAACATCTAAACCCAAATGCAGTTGTAAAGTGAAGTACTTGGGGGTAGTTACATTTGCTGCTCGCAGCTCAGCTATTATTTCCAGCAGCCACAAGGCAGGCAGCAGGTACCCCCGGGCTCGGGTGCCGCGTTCGGGAGCAGAGCTGCTCCGAGCTGCCACACCGCAGCAGAGGCACCGAGGCAGCTGTGCGGCCCGGGGCGCTGCTGCAGGGCTTCAGAGGGCTCCGCGGCGGCTCTGGGCGAAGAGCAGTGCCGCGGGGCTTTACAGACTCTGCAGGTGCTGCACAGCTTCACTACCCACACCTGAAGCTGCCGTGATGTGTAGCCCACAGAGAAGGGTTGTAGCTATTTTTTTTTTCTCATTCATCTCATTAAGGACTGGTGTAGTCTATTTCCTGTTTATGAGGGAATGAGTAACGCATTTCCTCTGCTCCAATGCTCTCCAGCTGTAATAATGACCATTTCTGCCTAGCAAAATTCATCTAAGGTTGCAAGATAAATCAAATTGCATGCATGTGATCTCAAGTATTCAAATAAGTACAGTTTTGTGAATTTAAAGGCCTTAGATGACATAGAACCACCCAAAAAATAAACTAAGCATCAGACAAATCCCTATTTGCTTGACACTGAAAATTTACAAAAAAAGCATGAGTCAATGCAATAAGTGGGCTACAAGCAACTCATTCCAGGTTTTCTCACTGGGGTTGGTAGATCATTGCAATGCACCAGTCCTGGCCCTGACCTGGGGGAACTAATCAGGTGGGTTTTTAATTTAGAGCCCACAGTACAGAGATGTCATCTCTCTCACCCGTTTTATAAGTGTGAATTAATTGTCTGAGATTACCATCAAATCTTCCTAGAAAGCAGTGAGAGCTGTCTGGTGAGAATGGCAACACAGCAGCAGAAGCTGAAAGCATGCTACTTTATGAAAGACTCTTTCCTCAGCCACTTCTACTTTTTCAGTAAGCTGAATTAAAATATGGCAAACAGCCCTCACAGGTGGATGCAGTTAAGTTAAATGTTTGAGAAAAGCTGACACTTGCAAGTCATATAGCTACAGTGGAGCTAGGACAGAGAAAGAACTTCCACCTGCCAGAATAACTGAGGTGTCAGTACAGCCTTAACACAGCTGGTAGAAACCTGGAAAGGTGAGACCCTGAATGTTTGACTGCACAGGAATTTTCTTCTGCTTTGTAAAACAGCTCAATAGAAAGTGATGAATTAAAACAAATTTAAATCTGGGGTGTGCCCAGGCAAGTACTTGGCATTTCTGTGTTGCTGGAACTGCATTATCAGTCAGTTTTCTTATTTCCCCAGTTTTGATTAATTTAACATTATACAATGTACCATAATAAACCTGAAAAGCACCTAATTCATCTAAAAAAATACATGGATCAAGAGATTATTTTGTCCATTCTGATTTGATTCTCAGCTTCACAAAAATCTCAAGTGTTTAATGTCCTGAGAAATTACTCTTTCAGTAGAAGAAAGATGAATTATGCGTCAATGAACAATTGGGTTATCAAGGTGGTTCACTTAATGTTCCAGCTGTTCTATAACACCACCTTAATGCTTACTGGGGAATTCTTTTGAATTTAGTCTTATTCTCTGGTACTTACAAATAAATGCTTTTTTTTTTCTTACAGCTGCTCTGCCAGTTAATAGCAAATGCAAGTACAAAATTAATTTTTTGCCTTTTACCCCTAGACCTAGAAATGACAGAGGCTGGAGGCTTCATTCAAAGGAGCTCCATTAATGTAATAATAGTGAAGATGGAGATTCAAGCGGATAGGCTTTGTGGGGAGTTTTGTACAGCACTTAACTACATTAACACTGGGTTTTTCTCATCCTCATAAGTGCTAGAACTTAGATATACTCAAAATTCACTGGGAACCAAGCAAATACAGTACTGGCCACTGCTTCTTTGCCCTTTTCCAGCTGGCCTGAAGGCAGATGGACATCACCTTATTCCGGAAGTGGTAACAAACTGGGATGCTGTAGACCTGGTGGTTAACAGGGAGATGGCATTTCACTGCAACATCTATGAACTGGATTTTGGTAACTCCTGAATTTTATTATTTGCAGTTTCCCCAAAAGCACTTGAATTTTGAAATGAGCACTTCCTAAGGCATAAACAGTCCAGGTTCTATCAATGTTTACACTTTTAAGCTCTGTACTGCTTTATATTCAAGGCAGTTTGAAAGGCACAGTCAGGAACAGAGACTGGCTTGGGAGTTAAGGCCATGCTTGGGAGAGCACTGTCTGGGGCCATCCCACATGCACCAGCCCACAACCACACGAAAACCTGCTAGATTTTGGTCCACACAGGTATTAGGGCTTCCTTCTTCTTTCAAAATAGCAATTTTCATTTTTTGCTTGAGCTGAATCCATCTCAGATTACATTAACCACAGCAGAGCCACAGCAGAGCTTCCTTCTTCTTTCAAAATAGCAATTTTCATTTTTTGCTTGAGCTGAATCCATCTCAGATTACATTAACCACAGCAGAGCCAAACTGGGTCCAAGTACTGTGAGGGAGAGCACAAAGGGCTATATGTGTTAGGGTAAGAAGCAGAAATGTAAAAGGTAAATACCTTTACTTGCATATATTTTGTAAGTTGTAGTTTTCTCCTTTAGGAGGTGATGGCAAGTTAGATCCACTTTGTGAAGAAGCCAGAAAAGCAGTGTTAAATGCCTAACAATTTATGGGGACACTTCCCCTTTAATCTTGGGTTTCTGTCAGGCAGTTTACTTGCATCACAAAGATTGGGTCTTTACACTTAATGAAAGTCTCTTAATGAAGGGGATAACCTTGTTACACCCCTATGTCAACCAACAAGAATAGAACACCTTTTCCAGAAACAGTTGTATGTTATTACCCTGAAATTTAAAAAAAAAAAAAAAAAAAAAAAAGGGTAAAACTGACTTGTATGGCATTTTAACAATTTGAATTAAATTAAAAGACTGAAACTCTGAATATCTTTCATTCTTTCAACTTTATAAAGTTTCTTATGTCAAAGATACTTTCAAAGTCATTAATAGATGATGATATGTCTTTTTACAGTTTATACTTTGTACTAGTTTACAGTTCAGCTCTTCTCTTGGCCACAAATATCTCACAGAACATTTGTGCATCACTAGGGAGCCCAAAAGTAGAGAGAAGTTGTCATAGCCATAAGGACAGGATTAAAACTGAAGGGGTGTTACCACAGTGTAACCACTGACTGGGTGTTACCACTGATATTCCAGGTACCTCAAAAGTAACTAGAGTATGAAGCTTCTTTTTTGCTCCTTATTTGTCAACATACATTCAACTTCAATTTTATTTTAAAAACAATTTACACTTAGGTAAATTCAGCAGTTTAAGAATAATCATATGCCAGAATGTTGGTGCCCTAAGCAATATTCAGTTTGGCTCACAATTAGTTATGAAAGAAGGAAGTGGTTAATCTGCATCCTAACAAAGGGGGTTGGGTCAAGAAACACAAGGATTTGCTGAGCCCAGGAACAGCAGGCAGCAAAGCTGCAGTTTCCTTCAGGGCTGCAGGAGAGCAGGCTGCCCAGCACAAGACTAAAACCCATAGAAAACCTGGTACCTTCTACCAGCTGAAATCTGCAGGGAGATAGCAAACCACATTTACAGTAACACTGATCCAACAAAAATGTGTGTCAAAATAACATTATCACTATGTCCAGGTTCAGTCCCCTTCCCTCGAGGTGACAGAGGCATTAAACCAATATTCTTTAATAAGAAAAACAATACTCATAGGTAAAGCTGAGCAAAGCAGCAATTGTATTATTCCTTTAGAAGACTGAAACATTTTTGCTTTCTACCACTCTAATATAACAAGATTAGAAAGTGGGAACATCCAGACTGAGCTGGATTGGGAAGATCAGTACAATGAAGCTTGGCACAGCTGGCCAGGGGCACTTTTTGCAGGAAGCATTCACACAGACAGCAAACTGGGTTTGCAGCACCTGCCCTGGACAGAGGGAGTTTGTTCACACCTTGCTGTCAGCCTGAGCCTCCCTGCCACTGCTGAGCAGATTGTCCTGCCCATAAAGCAGCTCCAGTGCAGCTCTCAGCAGAGGCAGGGCTTTCTCAAACACACCTACCGCATTCATCACTGGGACACCAGCAAATGGCTTTCTGCCCTGGCAGTGAATTGTTTATTGGCCTCTTAGGTAAATGCAAATTAATTAGGCTAAAATAGTTTAAATAATGCTAGTTCTGGGCAGGATTTACTCCCAAAAATAGCAGAATAAACTCCCCAGATGTCTTGAGCATGGAAAGCTGTGAACATCACTGGAAACACAGCAAGCAGATGAGCTCGCTACTGTGACTGCTCTTGGGGTAATTTTTTTGGTTTGTTATTTCGTTTGTTCGGTGGGTTAATTTTGCTGTATTTGGTGCCCTCTTTAACATCACTCTGAGGACATTTCTGACATACCTCCAAGTCAGAATAACTGCAGTTTTGTAGGGAGATATTAGGCCTTAATAAATCAACATGTTTAACTGGAGTAAATACAAACAAGCTTAGAGGAACACGAAGCTGCAGGTTTGAAACAGCAAGCTTTCAAGACAAGCGTGGGTTCAGGGCAACTCCTCTGACTTTGCTTTAGAGTAATATTATGCCCAAATTGTGAGTGAGGCAAAAAATCAGCTGCACTAAAAGAGATCTCATAGCTCCACACAGAGAACTCAGGCCCCATTACTGCGTTTTTGTTACAGAAGGAAGAAATAAACACAAATTTGCAGTAGCCCTTTGAGTCTGGTAGCTGCCCCCAAACGCTGCCTGCAGTCAGTTGCCACAGCACTAGCAGGCAGCTGGATATTGAAAGGCACTACAGCACCCACATGGACAAAGGCATGGCATTGTTTTATAATGAAATATCCATTTTTTTCTCCTCACTTTTTTCCTCATTTATAAGGGGATTATCTGCCCTGTGGATAATCATGGCCATTCAAAACTGAATTTTAGCCTCCAAGTCTTCTCTACAGCAACTTCCAGCCAGACTATTGTGACAAAGTCAAATCAGGAAGAAGAAAGCAGCCGCAGCAAATTATTCCAGTAGTAACACCAACTAAATTGCTGTGCAGCTTTTATGGTTTGACTAATTGTCTCATTAAGGCACATTTCTGATCACTGAAATGGATCTCAAGTATTATTAATCACTGAAAAAACGGTACCACTAAGAGCCTCTCTCCCTCCTATCCTTGGCACTCTCTGCAATGGAAAAGGCTCACAGACTCCTGTTGATTGGAGCCCCACTGCTGCACAGTTGGCAGTCAAACGGTACTAATGGCACAATAACCCAATAGAACTAAAATAGTTATGCCTTTCACAGCAACAGTCTCTTATAACATGATTAAGCTCCATCATGTGCATTTCCTTGTGCTTTGCAAATGGCTCCAAAAAATCTGACAATTTTTCCAGTAACTTCTTCAAAAGGAGAGGGAAAATATATATAAAATTCATTAGATATCATGAAATACTTTTTAAAAACTCAGTAAATTCTAGGATAATATGAAAACAACTTGGCAAGCATGGGCTGCATGGCAGTGTGATTGTCTGGTGCCCAGTCCACTCCCCCTTGCAGAACACACCTCCAAAGACTGGCTTTGGCTCTGTTATTTGCAGGCATTTCAGTGAACCTTAGTTTAGGAGCTGGCTGTCCTTGGGCTATCTCTGTAACTGATGGAGACAGACACCTCCACAAAGCAGCTCAGGTCTCTGTGTACAGCCTGTAGCACCTCTGGGCTCCCACTCTAGGTACTTCATTGCTGTTTGGTTTGAAACAATATTAGGAAAGATGAAGGAGCCCATTTAAAAGGAGCAAACTGGCATTATCCAAGACAGCACTGGTGGGCTCTCTTGATTCTCAGCAAACAGGAGGACTTTGCTCTTGGCCATCACTCCCAGTGGCTGCACAAGGCATACACTGCGACAGCACAGTTCTCCTTACCGGGGAGACCTTTAGGTGTTTATCCCATGAATTCTCATATTAAAGACAGCACACACTTAACTTCCAAGCAGCTAAATTTCAGAAGCCTAATGCAAAAGTGGCACAGTCATTGCTGCAAGACATACAGACTTTCATGGTTACCAGTTTGATCAAGCAGAAAAAAAACCCAAAAAAAACCACCTGCAAAGGTCTGGGAGCTCTTCTGAGGAGATGGAAGTGGTGCATGGGAAGGAAATTACAAAGGTAATCCTCAGTATAGGCTCCTTCAAGTGAGAGACAAGATGCCTCACTAATTTAAAATTAATTTAAAATTTATTTGAAATGCAGCCATTCCTTGTTACAGCTTTCATTGCTTGCCTCAGTTTTTTGCAAGGCAGTTTTAAGAAAAGACAGGGTTGTTCTGCACCAACACACAGGCATTTTCAGGCACATAAATAGTTGCTCACGTATGGGTGTATATGCAAATGTGCCCAGGAATGACCCACCAAGGCTGTATGAAGTATAGCCAGAAACATCACAAACAAGTGGTCTTTGTTGATGGCTGTGGAATTAATTCTGGGGAACAGAACGTGAGAGATCTCCTTCCCTTTGGGCTTTGTTACAGAGAAGGTACCACAGAGCTGAAATCTGCATAAATCTGTTCAGCTCCTGAGCTGTCCTATATTATGCTCACTGTGACCAATACAGTTTTACTGATGAGTCTAATGAGGGCCCTCAGGGTTGTGGTAAATGAAAATGAAATAAAAATAACAAAAATAATCACACTTCATGTAGCATGTCCCTGATTTTTTAATGTACATAAATATCAGAAAAGTAATGCTGAAAAGAAGGAAAAAATATTTGATTTTTTTTTCCCTGGCAGTCCCTTCAGAAGCCCTATTTATGAGCAGTCATAAACTGACATGCACAATCAGATATATTTTCCTGAAGCCTGTAGAGTTTAGTCTAAGCAAAAGCTTCAGAATATGTGTGTGTAGATAAATTAAAGACTGTCTGGATTATAATGAGAAGGGTGTATTGTGGTATAAATATTTCAGAGCACATTACATAAACATGGTCACATATGACCAGGTATCTATTAAATGAGCACATCACAGGAGAAGTTAATTATCTGAGAGCGTAACTAGGAACCGTTTAGAATCACTGGAGATTAAGTTGCTTTATTTCTGTTTATCTTTCCTTCTGAATAGGCAGTAGGTTGTTGCAATGAAGAGTCCCTAAGCAACACAGAGCTTCAGCTCTTCATCAGCTCTAAGATGACAGTTTTGTCAACACCAGTTAGAAGTCAGGATAAGCCAAAAATTTTATTCAAAGTAATTTTGTGCAAAATGAGTTGGCACAAACCAGTATTTTAAGATGTAAAAGTGCAAAATATTTACAGATACCTTACAGTGTTCAGGGGAAAGAGGAAAACTTTAATGCTAAGTATTTATTTGTCTCACATACTGCAGCCTAAAAAAGTATATAAAGACTTTTTCAAAACAGATTTGTAGTGTCAGAGACTAGCATCCTGAGAGTAACATACAACTTCACCACAGTAATTAGATTTTTCTAGACTTCACAAGTTATTGTGTCTCAGTCCACATGCAAAAATCATCAGTGTTGATGGAATTTGATTTTGCTTGGGTTATGAAACTCACAAAGAGAGATGTCCACTGTTCATCCTATACAAAATAACCAACATTGCAAACATGGAAAAATTAAGGATATGTTTGGGCAAACTGCAAACTACTACTGTTCTTTGTAGCACAAAGAACAACTGATGAAGGAGGATTTAATCACATACAATTATTGAAAGCATGACGAAGCCAATCCCCTTAAATTACTTAAGTACTGCTTAAACCCTGTAATTAACATATAGTAATAAATATTTCATCTTTAACAAGCCTACTGGGAGCAGTTTGTTAAACATTTATTTCTAGTCGTGGGAAATCATGTGCGGTCATTTTGTCATGTTCTGTATCAGACAATTTTATTTTATCCTCTATTTTACCCCCAGCAGTGGGTATGCTAATTTGGGGAAATATAATCATTCCTCTAATGTATATGAAACATACTCTTCCTTCATATGTCTTTTGGCTTTTACTAATTAACTTTACCCTTCCAAAGTCTGGGCCAGCACACAGCGGCTGCTCACATCTACTTCCCAGCCTCTCCTGTGGAACTGACTCACTCCAGCTAGGGGAGCTTCAGTGGGAACCCCAGCAAAGCACCCTGGGCACCTGCAGAGCTGACCTCACAGCCTGGGCACGGTCACTTGGGGCCAGAGAGAGAAGAACCAGGGCTCCTGTGTGGCACAGCCAAGCCCCAGACGCAGGGTGGCAGGGCTGTATTTTCAGGCAGCTTCTAGCACTGATCTGCACTTCTTCCTTCAGCCCAGGTAGCATCACAGATGCACAGGGAATTCTGTGAGAACACCAGACATCACTGCCCTTCGACCAAGTCTATGTGCAGACAGCTGTTATTCCACTGCAGGTGGAATTCCAAGTGGAATAGTCACTTAAACCAGTACAAAAACAAACCCATTATAGGGATAATCCAGGACCCACCCAAGGAATACAATCGAGAGCCAAGCTGAGCTCTCACACAGACCCCCTCCTCCTGTGGCAGGCTGAATGCACCCTGTCCTGAAGTGGAGGAGAATCTCACACTGGCTGTGTCTGATATGGGTAGAAAGTGTCTATGTGCTCTTTTTGTAAGAGTATCAGTGAATTTATGGGCTATTGAGCAGGAAGTAAAGACTTCTGAAATTATAATTCAGGGTTTCACGCAGCATCTTTAGTAATGACTACAACTGTTTTCTCCTCTAAACAAATTAGATTTCCATTTGCCATTAATGACTGAATCACTTAAGTATCACAAAGGAACTGCCTGGTGCACTTATTAATAATTGAAAACTTTGAGGAAATCCATGAAACATTTTCAATCAAAGCTAATAATTCTCTAAAATATTATTTTTCGTGAATAATTACTCCTTTTGTTCTTTTATTCCTTTTGGATAATAGGCAACATTTTAAATAAAGGCATTAAAAAAAACCTGAAGTAACTGTTAAGAGGTATCTAAAACCAGAAGTGATTTCAATGTTAAAAAGCACAAATTAGAAAAGAAAAAATATTAATCTGTTTCCTTCCAGCAAGCATGCTGAATTTCTATTTTAGACTGCATGCTGTTCCTTGATATCTTACACCAATGATTAGGAAAATGTACTCACTTAATCTCTGTCCTCGTTCTGTATAAATATGAAGAAAAGCTTTCAATTGTCTTTTTGATCAGTAGAGACCATGAAATCAAGATTTCTTTTGCTACACAATTGGACTTTGCAGAACTACTCAACAGTCAAAAGGAGCAAGAAAAAAAAAAACCACCTCTTTTTTTTTTTTATCAGACCTAATTGGCATCCTGAATGCCATATTGTAGTTACTCTACCCAGTAACATTTACTATTCAGGAACAAGGGCAGAAAGATATGTGCAAAATTACCAATATCTGCAAGGGGTTTTTTGGTGTCTAAAATGATCATCAGCACAGAAAGATTGTATGACAGGTACTGACAAAATCTCCAAGACCTGCAATTTTGTCCACAGGACATGGAAGGAGGGAGAAGTAGAGGTTCAGTGCCTTTCCATCCCAGCAGGTCTCACCTGGGGATGATGGCTGCAGCCTGGAAAAATCCAGGTTATTCTATAGTCCTCCCCAGGAAAGGAGAACTAATTTTTTAAAGTGTTTGGGGGTTTTTTTGCAAAAAGAACAAAATGCATTTCTTTACCACTGGCAGGTCCCCTTACTTTTCCCAAGCCAGCATCACTGCACTCACACTGCAAGTGGCAGCATTCCCCACTGGCTCCCCTCAGAGATCCAGAGCCACGCTGTACTTTACCCCAGGCCTGACAGGCCTCAGCAGCTCTGACAATAACTCAGTGTTCCCTTCACCCCAGGGGCAGGACAACGCGTCCCCACCCAGTTCCTGTCCTTACCTGCCCATACAATGTCCAATATCTGGGAGCCTGAGGCCACTTCTCCCTCCTGAGCCTTTCCCAGCAGCCATCCTTGGCCTTGCTCCCCTCACCGTGACTCCGTAACTTCTTCCTGCGGAAATGGCGGCAACGCCACACAGGGCCCTCACAGGGCGCAGCCACAGCCCTCCATTCTGGGAAAACAAGGCAAAATGCTCGAGGTATTTAGGGCAGGACAGCAAATTAGAGAGAGATGGGCCAGTTGCGACCACAACCTGGGCTTTAAGCCCCACAGCGCACAGGCCAGTCCCATCAGCCATAATTAATCATCCCCACCTGCACTGGGCTGCTCGTTAGCCTGGCAGCAGCCCTGGCGCCCCTCATCACATCCCAGGGCCCAGCTCCAACCCGAGCGGCTGCCTGGAAAATCAAAACATTCTGAATTCACTGAACCTATATAAGAGACAACAGTGGACTCTTCTTCCATCTTTGGCCAGACTTGTTAACCTCACAAATCTATTCTATCTGCTTTTCCAGCTATTCTGGCTTATGTAAGTATTGAGTGTGCCTCTGTTTCATGTTTTAAACAATGTTTGACATCATCTATGCCAACAGCAATTAAAAGGAGAGATACACACACACACACACATATATATATTTGCATGTGTGAAAACATAGAGTAGAGGTTCTCAAGCTTTCATTTTGTTGTTATTCTTAGCAGCAGTGGGTATTCCAAACTCTTTATCAGAGGCAGCACATCTGCTGGTTGTGCACCCAGGTAGGAGCTACCCAGAGCTCTTGGAACAGCAGCCAGAGATTCTAGCAAGGGATACTTAAAGAAAAGAAACAGACAACACCTCCCAAGGCACACACTTTCATCTACTCAGTTCAAACAATGCACACACATTCCTGGCTTTTGTCTAGTCTCATACATTAATTTTTACCTCCTGGAACAAACAGAATGGGTTTTCTTCTGGAGAACAGGTTCCTCCTCTAGCACAGACTCTGACTTTGCCATGGGCAGAGCAAAGGTTGCCATCAAGCACACTCCTGCTGTCTGTCAGGAATGAAGAACAGTGACAGAAGCTGATTATCTTAGCAAATCTTGCTGCTGTGGGCATGCACAGCATGGCGTGTCCCCAAGTAGATGAAGTCAACTCACTCTCACATTTGCTGTTTCTTCCAAATTGCAAAGCTGTCATTTGAATTTCCGTGCCAACTTTTTTCACAAGAAATCTATATAATACTTCAGTCCTTGTCAAACATTATACAAAGATGAATCTTTTATTCATATACCATCTCAAAGCTGAAGACACAACATGTTTAGAGAAATTACTTACAATGTTTAGAAATAAGGGATATTAATTCCATCTAGTTCCAGTATTTTCAAAACCCTTCTTGAAATAAAAATGCATTAATGTGTTATTTCAAATAATTATCAAATGATAAAATGTTCTAATATAACCTCAATGTTATTGTCAATTTTCACTCAATGGTTTTGAATCATTTTCTTTTGCTAGTCCAAATGCTGTCTACCTCACCACTTTTATGTTTAAATAACCCAACATTGAGGAAACAAATAGGAAACAGAAAAATGAGCTGTCCTAACACTTTTACAAATAGGATGTTAATGTCCCTACTCAAAGGAGAAATTGTCAAAAAGAACAGCCGTAACAGAGAATTTTCTTCTTATGTACTTTTATTTTATTGAGTTTTTTTGCATCTTTGATGGAATTTTTATGCAAGTATTATGCCACAATCTATGATACACAATGAGAGTGAAAATCTGTCATTTACCATTTATATTTCTATGTTAATTTTGTTTTTTACCTCTGCATATACTGTGGCAAAAGTGCATTTATCATATTTCATGCAGCGCTGTTTTATGCAAACTGAGAATACAATAAACAGAGCCAGAATATTTAGCTGCACTCAATTCTTGCTACAGAAACAAGCATTCATAAAAGCATTAAAATACTTTGGGTGATGGTTACTGTCTATCAGCTTAATGATTTGAGCTATAGAAAGGGATAGGAAACAACATTTGTGGCTGTCAACTGCAGTACTTTCCAAGTTCATTAGGTTTTCAGAGACTGAATTAGCTTAAATGCTTCAGTGAGAGAAAAAGCCCAGGGCAACCAGCCTGATTTTAAAGGATGCTACAGAGTTTCACAAACATTAGACAAGTTCAGTTCTGGATTCCATGGTAAGTACCTTACCACATCAATTCTTTGCTCTGACAGAAGGATTGTTTTTTCACCATCACAGTGTATCCAAGCCAAATGAAAGGACAATACAAGGCACACAGGCCTTTTTGGAAACCTGCTTGGGTAGGTAGTACCTGATCATAGGTAAAGTTTTTAAATACAGCTTTTTATTTTGATGAGACAAGAAGCTTTTTCGTCACAGTCCATACAGCAGCAGCAGCAGGGCAAAACATACTCCCAGAGCAAAAGCATGTCCAAGGAGCACGCTCAGGACAGGGAGGTGGAGATGGGCTGAAGCCTCATCTTTGTGTTTTCCAGTCACTTGTTATGCTGTCTCCAGGTAGCTGCTCAGGACATCCAGTCTGACCCTGAGGGCACTGCTGGGGCACAGGGCCTGTGTGCAGCTGCTTCCAGCTCCCAGCCCAGCACAGGCGTGGCCATCCCTCTGCACCCCACCATTGCTCACCTCACCATTCCCTCTGCCAGCCAGTACAAAGAAGGCAAAAAGGCTCCTGCCACTACACAGGTTAGTGCTGCAGAAACCTGCAGTCACAAGGTCCACCCAGAGCCAAGCTCTCCTGGGGCAGAGGGAACAGGACTTCTGACAATACCAGTTCTTACATCAAGAGGGGAGAGGAAAGCTGGGCTCACCTGCCTTCTAGCACTATGGAGGAAGCACTAGCAATGGTTCTCAGACCACCCTGCCATGCAGTGCCTCCCCAGAAGCCAAGCACTACTTCCCAGCAAGAGAAACATCAGCCCTCTGACACAGACCAGCTCTTGAGGTTGTTCACTTTTATGTCCATCCTAAAAGTACATGGCAATTGAGATCCTAATTGACAGATAAATGTAAGGGACCAAAAAAAAAACCAATCACTACTTGTGCAAAACCACAGCACGTGCCTTTGGTAAATCAGCAGCTGCTGCTTGCCCACCTTCCTCTAAAAAAAAGGGTGAATAAATCAGACATAGCTACTTCAGAGCTAAGTTAATATCAGCAAGGAGATGTGAGGTAGAGAATAGCACTGGACAAAGCAGAAAACCAACTGCTTGTTACAAAAATAGACATTTCGCATCCAAACACCATCTTGTAGTGGTCAAGGAAAAGCATATCTTAGTAGTATGGTGAGGGAAAGACTGTTCATCCAAAACAAGGATGTTTACAGGACCCCACAGTTCCCTAATACCACACAGCATCAAAGCAGGCAGCCCAGGGAGCAGGAGTACCTCTTACTTTTGAAGTCCTTTGATGCCAAATTCTCCTGGTGATCACCCACTGCTCAGTCAGCTGTGGTCTCATGTACACTTCTTCCCTCTTCAAGTATCCCCAAACAACCTTGTCTTGGTCCCTTTTACTTCTGCCCTTCTTGGCCTCATATCTAAGGGGTTTATGCTACTTTCTGTTATCCCCAGTTGAACAACTTTGTAAAGTGACTCCCTGTTTCCAACCTCCTCCTCACATCTCCAGGTTACCTCACCATCTCCTTCCAACAAACACAGCTGGTACATTTCTCCACCAAAGTCATCTTCCAACTCTGCTTTTCAGTTTCATTACTCATCTCTAATATATAGACAGAAATATGTAATTTCTTTTCCTGGTGGTAATGACTCTTGTGTGCATAACTATGATGCTGTCCATGCCTGCTCTACTTACTTACAGTAATTAGACAGTGCCCACAGACTGAGATATGAGCCTCACCAAGCACACATTGCATCTTGGGATAGGAGAAGCTTCTTGTGTCAAAGAGGTCCCAATTTAAATAGACAAGTGACAAAAAATGGTGGAAGATAAGCTGGAATTGTTTTTTCCTTACAAACTGGGCAGCAAGGTACAGAATAATGAAGTCAGCTGCTGGATCCTTTTATTTGGTAAAGCAAAAATACATAATTTCCAGAATTCTCCCCACTTTCCTTTTGGATGCAGTGTTTTGAGGGACTACCAGTCAGAGACAGGTGGGGGCCCTGCAGTTAGAATGTCTTTCCCTCAAAGGCCTCCAGGTTGAAAGCTGTATCCAAGAACCTTCTGAGTGACACCAGATGCGTGTTCTTGTTGCCTGTGGCAGCGGCAGCAGCAGGCTCTCGGCCAACATACCTTCATGACAAAAAGAATTGGGCAGACAATGAGGTGAGAAGAGACACTATTTTGACAATAACAAGCATGAGAACATGCTGCTTAATGCATTCAAGTCAGCTTGGCAGGTTTGGATATTTAGTCATCAATCTTTTTAAAATAAAAATCAATCTAAGTTGTACCAAGTTATACCTTCTGGTCAGCTTCCCTCTCTTTCCTCCCATCATTGCTAAGCTGTGTCTTCTTCCCATCCCTCCCAGAACAGCCAGGTACACTGTCTCATAATTAGGTAACTTGCTTTTGGCAATGAAGACTCTCATTCCTTTGAGACAGGCAGATCTGAGAGTCAATAATCTAAAATAAATGCCCGGACTGAGCTCTTACAACAGCTGTTTCCTGCAGAAACCTAACATCTGGAATGAAATTCTTAAAATGACAGAATCTTAGACAAAAGAGAGCTAAGTGCTGGGCTAAGTAGCAATAAATACAGACCTAGTTGCTACTGATCTTCTTTTAGATCTACAAGGAGGAGAAATATGTGCATCTTATATTTGAGAAATAGTAGTCTAGATTTTTCCCTCCTTCACCCAAGAACCCAGACTCAGAGGTTTTGATTTGTGAAGAATTTGACTTACCCATAAATACCCATAAACAACCCCAACCAAATTTAAAAGCAAACATCAGCCCAGGAGACAGAGCAGTTGTTTAAAGTCTCATACCAGATGGGTCGAGTGCGGTTCACAATAGTGCGGAAACGAGGTCTGACATAATCGTAATATCCACTGTTTTTGTGCTCCTCCTGACACCAGACTAGATCAGCAGCTGGATACTTATCAAGTTCTTCTTTCAGCAAGTCAAAGGGGAATGGTGAGATCTGGAAAAGGAGGGTAATAATTGTCAAGGCTTTCTCTTATGTGGTATTAGCCCATGGTGAGTCATGACTTTTCCATGGAGAGTGTGACTCATGTTTCTCTAATTGATTTAATGCTCAGAAATGAATACACAAGTATTTTATAGTTGTATTAGTATGAACAGAAGTAGATCGTAGTCCAGACCACCTTCACTCCTACAGCTTTTTTAGTGAAATACCTGTAGCATATCTTTAATCAGTGAATGACAATATAGCTTCAAAGTGCACTATTCACAACATTTAAACCTAGCAGACTGCATATAAAAATTAAGGTGCTATCATATTGTAACTTAACTTTTCCAGAACAACATAACAAAGTGATCAAGTTTTCTGGATCTCATTGTCCAGTATGCTATTGTTGTGTTCCTTCTTCACAAGTCCACAAAGGATTAGAATATGTCTTGTAAGATGCTAAGTGCTAGAAAAATGCTATCACCATCCATTCTAGGAGGGGTCTGCTTAAATGAACAGAAACTCCATCACCCTGTCTTCCGAGGATCAGGGAGCTCACCTGTTCAAGTCTGGTTATAGCCACTTGTTTCTCCAGGTCTTGGTTCTTTCTCTCTTTCACAAGGTCATAGTAGACTTTTCCTGTGCAGAAAATCACTCGCTTGACCTCATGTGGTGCCTGAGCTGCTGGCCCATTCTCAGGAATCACACGTTGGAAAGTAGTACCTAGTTGGAGCACAAATTAGAAAAAGTGCCCTCAGTGGACCTGACATTTCAATACAGCATCCCAAGAAACAGTCCTTTAGTCTTTTACTGGGCAAGCAGCAGGTTGCAGTGATTGAAGGGCTCTCCTGCCTCTTTGGTCCTACTTTTCACACTGGTGACTTGGCTAAAGTGACTTTCAGCAGTTCTGTTTCAAGAAGATAGAAGATTTCCTAGAATCCAGTCTTTCATCACACTTAATAGACAGAATCACATCAATAGTAGACTGTTTTTCAGCTTTGTGCTGTGTATTACATCTTTACTTTTAAATTGATTGGACAGCTCAACTTTGCTTCCAATTTGGGTTGGTTTTTTTTTCAGAGAATCACCTGAAATACTCTTTCTTCTTTCCAAGATTATCTCAACCATGTAACATTAATACAACTTTGCAAATTTCAGAATATTCTATAAAAATAAAGCACATATCCATAATGCAACTAAATCTGGCAACTCCAGAAATATTTAGCCAAGCACACACATTACTGCTGTATATTTGATTTAAACTTCTGTTTGAGACCTAAAACAGCAATAACCAAAGCAAGAATTGGCACAGAACTTAGCCATATGTTAAAATGCTAATGTGCATCTACAATTTCAGATGCATATCTTCACTGCTACCACCTCCCAGGAGTATCATGTGCTTGGGATACTGGAAGAGGGACTTGATGGTCTAAAAGATCCTTTTCTTTGCTCTCATATATGATTGAGTAGAACTATTTCCACATTAAACAACTGCAGGATAGCAGACAGCAGCTCAACCTCCTATTCTGAACCAGCACACCCACTTACCAGGAGAATAAGCTCCTGTTTGAATCATTTATCTTGGGGAAGAAAAGCAACAGCACAAACATATCAAAGAAGAACTGATTTATATCAGAATTATCCTGTCCCACTGAACAGCAGAATTCATCATTAAAAAAGACTGAATCTGTGCTTCATTGGGTCAGCTGGAGTTAATCTTCCTCTCTCTCAGCTTTCTATTTAAAGCAGAGCAAAAAGGGTTAGCTGAGAGTCAGAAACGCTTTATTAGGTGCTGTCCTCTTCAGCAGAAACATGAAAGTATGCCAAAATTCGATGTTAATTTGGAGTTTGGCCACTACTGAGGTTAGCCTGAAGTAGAGGGGACTTCTAAGACAAAGTGACAAATCCCAAAGCCTACAGAATTTCTAATCTGACCCATTTTAGAGAGCTTTTAAACAGTAATAAAAACAGCAAATGCCTTTGCTTGAGAAGAAAATTTTACACACTTACAAAAATAAGATAATACACTGTATAAGCGTGCTTAAATATGGTAAGTTGCTTTGAAAAAACTGAGCAGTTGCTCTCTTCTGACAGCAGTCAAGACCCTCACTGGAACTGGAGACAGACCAGCACACCTATGCCCACATTCTCACTCTGAACAGTCACTTTAATCCCTCACTCATTACATGCCACTGCATTTCCTGATGCCACTCCAACACAGTCTAACCAGTGCAAGTCAGGACAAAACCACTGCAGTGTTTGGTATTCCCCTTGCAGTCACTGTGTATCTTCTGGTGCTGATGGCATGCCAACAACAGCTCTGAACTCCCTGATCTCACTTTAGATGACTGGTGTGACACAGCAGCCCCAAACAGAGCATTGTAACAAGAACTGGGCACACTATTCTTCCAAATGGGCCCAGTGTAATGACAACCTATCCCTCAGTCATGAGGCAGGGGGCATGGGCTGTACAAAGAACAACTAACTACATTTATATGTGAACACAAAAAGAGCAGAGGGACATAGCAGCCTCTTGAGGGGAAACTCCCTGCAGAGATGGGAATGCACGTTCCATTAAGGGCTGGTTACAAGATAAACCTGTTAAAACTAAGAATCTATATGTGAAAGCAAATTTTTCAGCAGAAGTCCCTGCCAGCTCTCACTATGGCATCTCCACAGAAATTATGCTGAAAGATAAAACTCTGCAGAGCAGATTCTGTTCTTCACAGTCTGACATGCAACTTGGTATAGCTAATTATTTCCCCACAGTACTTTGAGGTGACCTACCAGACACCATTTCATCAAAACTGGATTTAGCTTCTGGATGCCTCAGCAGTGACTTGGGTGTCAAAACAATCAGCTGGAAGACAGAAATTTTTTCAAGAGTCAGGAGCTGCTTTATCTCCATTACACATGCAACTTTTGTAACACTGTGCACACAAAACCCACAAAGTGAATATGCTATAGAATAAATTAGTATAAATAGCAAACACAGTAAATTATTTTTTTCCTGTTTTGAAAGACATGAAAGTTTCAAAAATATTCAGATGATTTGGTAGCCTACTCCTTTTACAGGTTCTCAAAACTCACTGCTTATGCTTTTTTTTTTGACAACAAAATCAAATCACAGGCTATGAGCCAGTAAAACATTCAACAGTTGTATCATGGGTCTTTGAAGTTCCAGCAATTAGACATGCAGATGATAGTTCTGCAACCTGTAAGCTATCTCACTAATATCTTGACAAGCTCATCTGAAGATCTGCATAGCCACATTGGAAGCTGAGCTGAAAATCAAGTTTTAGAGCCATAACAAAACAGAGCTGAGCTGCTTTCCATCAAACTGGCAACTTCAACCTGTGTTCAGTTAAGGTTTCTCACCAGAAATCCTCATTCTTTTCAGCAGTGTGTCATATGCAAAGGCCACTCCTTGTTTGATGGCTAATTTACCTGGAATAATCAAGTCCATTCAGATAACCTTACCGGCTTTCTGAATGGCAGCAAGATCTGCCTTCGGAGGACATGAAAGTAATTGGCTGGAGTTGAACAATTCACCACAATCCAGTTGCAATCATACAGCTGGGAAACTTCAAAATGCTCAGTGAACTCCTGAGAGAAATATTAAAGGCATTAGAAAAATGTCTAAAAGATCAGATAAAAGGCTTGAAAACCATCCTATTTCTGACTCTCACCAACTCCCTTCCTCAAATTATTTATTTAGCAGCTCTCAGCTGAGCTTGTTTTATTGGCTATGGAAGCACCCCTACAAATCATTCCTTTCTGTTTCTACTTCTTCCTAAAAATTTATGCAAATTAACATGAAAAGGTTCCATTAATTCAGAAAAGATGGGAAGTCCAGGAAAGAAGACTGAGGAGGACTAGGATATCAGCAGATGGAAGAAACCAAATAGAACCGCTTTGAAAGAACGTTAAACTATAATTCATTTTTTCAGTGTACAGTTGGCTTTGACTCTCTTTCCCATCCTGTAGAGCTATGTACTTTATTTGTAGAAGTGAATTATCAATCTATGAAAGTCTTAGCCCAATCAAAATTAGAAGTTGCTTATTTTCGTGCTCCTAGCAGTACAATTTAGCTCCACTGCAAAGGGCCAGGGTAATCTCACTTGACCTCCTTTAGAAATTGGCTAGAGACATCTATTTGCAGTACACACAGCAATATAAACAGCCATAAAAAGATCATGCTGCCAGAGATTAACTGTATGTGACCTCAGCTTTGTAATGAGCAGCAATGCTGCATGCCTCCATTACTTTTACTGGGATCAAGTTAAAGTTACACCAAGACTTGAAGCTAAATCCTAACCTGCTATATCTAGCTAAAAGGATGCTACTAACAAAAAATCTCTGGGATGTGAAAAGCAAGAAAAGGACAAAGCTACTCACTGGATAGGCATCAGAATCATCATTGCTCATCTGCAGAAACCTCTCAGGCCTGGCTGATGAATGCTCTGGACCCTGGTAAAGGTATAATTTAATACAACGTTAAAGAGCCAAATGAGCAGTTAGACATCAGTCTAGATCACTCACTGCATAAGTACCTCCTGTCCCCTCTGCACCAGCTGCACACCTGCCCCCCAAGCCAAAGGCATCAACAACAGCAGTGGGAGAGAGGACACACAGCAGGACAGAACTCCTCATCTTCTGTTTTCATAGGAGTTTGGATTATCACATGCATTTCCAACATTTCTACCAGCTACAAGTGATTTCTACCCTCAGACTAGCTGCACAATGAAGACCAGAGGAAAGGCAGTGGGTCCATGAGGGCACAACAATCACCTTGCTAATGCAGAGCAAACAGGAGCACGAGGAATGTCAGGAAGAGAAATACTGGGTGCCTCAGAGTACTACAGTTACTCACTCTTTTGTTCATGCTCAACAGGAGCAAACAGGTGTTAACTGCTGACTACTTTTGCTGTATTAGGAACAAAAGCAGGCACAGGATCTGCCCTACTATTGTTCACTGTTCAGTACAGGACCAAATACTGAGATGAATGCTTTAGCTAAAATGGACCAAAATACACACATGCATTATCTGCCAGAATAACCTCTGATTAATTTCTGCCTCCTCAGAAGATATTTTATGTTCTGTCATTACTGAACACTACCATCCACTGTCTCACTAGCAGTACCCATGGCAATTACTGGAATTGCACAAATGCTGTTAGCTTCATTTTATATTAGCAAAACATGCATGCTGGTCACAGAAATTATAAGGAATAAGGAATGTAGCAAATCTGCTGTTTTTCCTTTTCATGTGCCTGTTTATTAAGGATAAGAGAAAGCTGTGAGGAGTGTGAGAATGCAATGTGCTTTTTTATGTATTTCTATTGTTGACAGCCTTGGCTTGTTCAAGTGACAGGAGCCCTTAGGAAGGGTTTTCATTTTGCACACAGCTGTTAAGGATTTTAACCCAAAGATAAACTATTACACCTCTCAACTCTCTCCATGTCTCCTAAGCTAATAATGTTCATAAAGAGATTCCTTCTTTATATGGCTATCTCTCATAGTAACTTTTTCTATTAAAATCTTAATTCATTAACTCCAAAATCAGTCATTATTCTGACAACTGGTAGTCCCCCTTCACTGAACACATCATCCTTCCTAATTCCAAGTGCAGGATTCCAGATCTATCGGAGGGACACAAAGGTGATCCAAGGACTGGAGCACCTCTCCTATGAAGACAGGCTGAGAGAGTCAGGATGGTTCAGCCTGGGGAAGAGATAGTTCCAGGAAAATATTTTACAGCACCTTACAGTACCTAAAGGGGACCTGCAAGAAAGCTGGAGAGCTACTTTTTACAAGGCCAAGTAGCAATAGGACAAGGGGGAATGTCTTGAGGCTGCAAGAGAGCAGTTACAGGTTTGATACAAGGAAGATCTTTGCTGTGAAGGTGGTGAGGCACTGGCACAGGTTGCTCAGAGCAGTTGTAGATACTCTGTCCCTGGAAGTGTTCAAGGCCAGCCTGGATGAGGCTTTGAGCAGCCTCTGGTCTAGTGAAAGGCTCCCTGCCAGAGTGAGCAGGTTTGAACTAGATGGTCTTTACAGTCTTTTCCACAAAAACCATTCTATGACTCCATGGACTACGGGAATTCAAAGGAAAAAACATTCTGTTGGCAACAAAGGTATAGCACAAACAGCCCAGAACTGTGCCTTGTGTCACTGCTCCTTTCAATTCTGCCTCCACTTTTGAGGTGCCAAATAATCTGGTGACAGACAGGAAAGAACTTGAGAGCAAGGAGCAAAGCTGCACAAAACTGTGGTGCACAGTAGCAGCCCAGTTTATTGTAGCACCTCTGCTGTTCATATCTGTTTGCTGTAAATCAAATCCTTCACCAAGCATGGCACACTCAGCACAAACCCAGTGCTTCACAAGCACGCTGCAGAGAGTGCACTGGGAACAGAGATGTTACCAGCAAACAATTACAGGAGAGGCAGGTGAGGCTTTCCCATCACTCACACACTGCCCCAGCAACAACCTCAGTCCAGAGCCTCAGCGTTCACATCCATCTTCGGTTTCTGTGCTGACACCACCAATCAGACTGCCAGCAACTGCTGCGTGGGATGGGGTAGGGTTTATCTCTGCTGTGACCACCTATCCAGTGAGACCTATACTGAATCCATTAGCTACTTTCAGATGAGTCCCCAAGGAGCCATTAGGCCGCAGACTCTTTCAATCACAGCCAACTTGCCTGTGAATGCATGACCTAGAGGTGAAGGGATCCATATCCCATTAAGAATCCTTCCCCAAATCATCTTGTCCCCAACACTGTAGTTATAGAAAGACTAGTCCTCTGGTAATGAAAAGGTCCTCTGGGAAGATAAAAAGATTTCAGCAGCCTGGTGGGATTCTTAAATATCCCAAAAGCAGCTGACACTAGTAGCAAAATAAGCATGTTTCAGAAGACTTGTGCAAATCTTCTCTGCCAAGTGGCTATGGGAAAAGAAAGATTAAATGTATTCTAAGTAGCAGAGAACCAGCCCCTTCAGCTGAGTGCCTCCCTGCAGAGGACCACACCTCCTGCTGAGGGCTCATTCAGGTTGTCCCCTCAGGATACAGTTAAAAAAATTAATTTATCAAAACCCTTGTGAACAGCATCAGACCTGTTATTCTTTAAGCACAATGGATATGGAAAGCCATTCATAAGATATGTATGCACCCCAGTGTATTAGGACAGGATCATAATTGAATGGAAATAAACTAAATTGTTTGTGAGAATAGAAATGACACAGTTTGCAGTGAAAAGGTCTAAAGCATTTATACAGATGCAGATTGCCACTGTGGCACATACTATGCCTTTTTAAATAGAAAACTAGAAACATACATGCAACAATTCATGAAGGTTAATGTATTTGAAAAGGAGAAAATTAACCTTGCCTGACATGATGCTCATGTAATCTTAAAAAGAATTTAAAATATTTGAAGAACAATTCCACTGCTGATATGGACTTCATGTAACTTTACACATAGGGTGTTCCCACGCCCTTTCCCTCGAAGACATTGTCTTGTTCCTCCTACTAGCCACCAAAGAAAAGACAGTCAACAGCCAGTAGAAACATTTTCCTTTCTAGAAAGAGGAAGATTTCTTATTATATCAAAATTAACCAAGGTCAATGATTTTTGAAGAAGTTTTGAAGCTGTTTTATATCATCTCATGGCAAGAGAATTTAGTGCAGAGTTTACAGAGATATACTTTATGCAAAATAAAACCAAGCAAGCACTCTTAAGACATGTTTTTTTTTCTTATTGTACACTGAGAATGCAGCTTTCTGGGGAAAGAAGGCAGTGTCTTAGGGAAAGATACTAAAAAAGAGAGGAAAAAAAAAGGAAAAAAAATGGGAGAAGTGCACATGTCATTAAGAAGGACACAAAGCTAAGAGCTCTGAAATATTTCTCAGGGTTTTCTGGTTTTCACCAGTCACTCTATCTGAATTCTCGTAACACTGAGGCAGCCCCACATGCTTAACAGTGCCTTCCTCCCTGGGATCCCCAAGCCACCTCTGGCTTTTCCAGCTGCAGGGAAGGCAGTGCAGCCAGCACCCCCTCCGGCACGTGCCAGCCAGCAGCGCTCACCATTCCTTCCATGCCGTGGGGCAGGAGCAGGACGATCCCGTTGTGCCGGACCCACTTGGCCTGGCCGGAGCTGATGAACTGGTCTATGATACACTGAGCCGTGTTGTGAAAGTCCCCAAACTGGGCTTCCCAGCACACCAGGGCATTGGGACTCGCCATAGCGAAGCCAAGCTCAAAACCTGACAAGCAAACAAGTAGGAGAAATAGAAAATAAACAGGTTTCCTGAAAAATGTATTAATTCCTCACTAAAAATAAAACAAATTCAAAATTTGAGCATGTACTGGATTTTTGGAGCCCCACTATAAATGGTGCAGTTTTCAACAGTACTATTTCCAAGCCTGACTTCAGTCCTTCAAGCTTTTCCTCAAACACTTCAATATCATACTTTTTTTAAGAAACTAAACTCCCACCCTCCGCTCCAACATTAGTATAATCCTTTCCTAAGAGCTCACTACTATCTCTTCCTGTAAAAATGCACTTACAGCCCAGTTAAAGAGTTATTTATTAATTTTGACATTTCCACAGCCCTCTACAACATTGTCTTTCTTTCCCCCTCTCAGATGCAGATGATAATTACTGGTGACATCATTTTTCAGTCTACAGACATGGTCCTAGTCTTCAGATCTTCCCAAAAAAATTGAATATAACAGCTGCATGGCAAACACATCTGGGACTTGGATAAAATCCTTTCTTAGGCAGGGCTAAGGACCCTTTTTCTGCTTCAGTATTAAAATATTTGATCTTTTTTCCTATTTTCCTTTGACTCCTTGATATAGCAGAGCCTGGAGTGCTGAATGAATACCTGTACTCAGATTCTTCACCTATAGTTTGGAGTGATTATAACCAAAAAGGTTAAAGCTCTCAGTAAAAAGCAGAGCTATATAGCAGTGCTTTGGGTGTAGAGGTTCTGACTGAGGCACAACTGATTCAATACACACAGAGAATAAATATTCAATTGATAGATACATTTCATGTTGAAGCTTTACACAGAATATAATGATCTGGTTTCAAATACAGAACTCCAATATGGGAGTACTCTCATTGAAGCTTACCCTAGCAGATGAACTAACATTTGGGTCTTCATAGTCTACTCCTTGGTAATTCCAACCCAGTTTTCCATTTACCATCCCTATGGCATGAAACCTTTGAGTCACTTGGCTTTTGGACTACTGATCTCTGAACAGTCCATCCATGTCTCCAGCAGATGCTCACAGTCCCACTAAAAGGCAACTGATACATTGGAGGCCAAAAAAAAGACTGCAAAGTCAGACAGACGGCCCTTTGTCTGTGAGTGCCCATGACAGGTCATTACCAAAGAGAATGACTTCTTCTGGCCTTGCCTTTGGCCTGACTGCCTGAGCAGCCTTTCCTTCAGCCTTTTCTCCATCTCTGGCCTCCTTATTTGTGTAATTCCATGGTTCTTAACACAATGAAAACAAGGGAAAAATTTACACAACTCCTTCAATCATATTCCCAAAGGTATCTGAAAAATAGATTTCCCTAGATAGGCTTGAATCCCATTCTAATTTTACACAAGCATTAAGAGACCATTTCCACTGATGGGGTGACATGGTTGAGAAAATATGCAATATGTTCAAGACTTATTTGTGCATATGCCTGCTCTCTGTAAGGGTAAAATCTAGCTTTTAGAGAAGAACAAACTGAGATCTTGACCACTCAAGAGTTATCAATAATCAAACAGTGCTTTTCAGAGTATGGAGCTCAGTGCATACTTAAAATTTGGTAACAGCACACACATAATTCTACTTCATGTATGAAAGATCACCCCTAAAATTCACATGGAAAAAGGAGTATAATTTCTCATTTCCTATCTTGTTGACAACTTCATACTAACTTCTACAGGTTAGAAATGTTCTAGGTGAAGCTGCATTGAAAAATGTGATCTTAACACAGATACCATTTGCAAGCTTTCTGACAGCTATAAAAATGTCTAGGAAAATATATCCCAATGTAATCTATACATTCTGATTAGTATTTTGAGAAAAATGTTGCTGAGACTACTATTTCATGGCATATGTGTCTGTGGTACAAGCATCTTTGATATACCAGAACTCAATTTTCCATCAGGGAAATGGCAATGAGAGTTACTAAATTAAAACTATTCCAATCGTGATTGTAGCAGTGGAATACCTTTAACTCTCGACAGACTAAGCAGTCTGTGAAGAATTAGTACTACTACCTTCACGGGGAGAAAATCCCTTAAAGAATGAGAGCTGAACTGCTAAATTTAAAAAACAAAGTGCTGGTGGAGAGAGATCTAGACAGATGCAAGGTAAACAGCCCAGGAGATGGTGGGGTGTTCTCTTGAAAGGGAATTGTTTGGGCACTAGAGTCAAGATCAGGAACATGACCTGAAGTAGAAAGTCTCCACTGTTCTAGAGATGGGACATCTAGAGATGGAACTGCAGGGGAGCAGGTTCCTACTCAGGCCCCTCGTGAGGGCTCAACCTCAGACCAAAAAAAAAAAAAAACAAACCCCAAAAAAACCCAAAAAAATCAAATAAAAACTACAGCAGAGACCTTGCAAACTTTATTGTTTGCATCTGCAGAAAAAAGAATGGAACATTTCTCTAAATCCTGTCCAATATGGTGGGTTTAAAGGATTAATTCTTACAGAGCTAAAAACAGAATAGGTTGAAGCTGTGAGGAAATCCAAGACAACCAGGCAGCAAAACAACTTTGAAAGAATGTCAGGTAAGGAATCTGCACACCCAAAGGGTGTTGGAGAGCAACCAGCCAGCTCCAAACAGCAGGCAGCTGCTCAGGGCACAGGGAACCAGGAACCATCACAGCAGTTTGGTAAATTTCTACACTGACGAGACAGAGGGAAGGAAAATATGCAGCACTTGATTAAGGCTGCAAAGTTAACGTTTCAGTTGCTGAAGTTCATTAAGGTCCCTAGATGACAGACCTAGCAGAAGTGCTTGTTTCTATTAGTCCAGTGCCTGCTGTGCTCCCTCACTGTTCTTCTGCCACTCTGGCACAGAAAGAAGTGTTGTCAACCAAATTGGCAGCTTACACAGCATACTGTGCTGTGTTTTTCCCTACAGCATTTTCATGATTGTCATAAGAATAGCTGTTTTTCAATTAATGTAAGTAAGGCTACAGCCATAACTTAATTCAATATGATTTTAAAGTGACTTAAGGCATGAATGTTAACTGATGGTTAAAAGGGATTATCAGTACAAGGATTCTATGTCAGAATGAAGAAAGGCTCAAAGATAGATTTTTGCTATCTTTAACAAAAATTCTAAGCACAGGGACTACAGAGGGATATGCATCCTTTCACAAATCCAAACACAGCTCAGGTTAAGGTGAAGTTAGCACCCATCTGGTAGCTGACTCTGTTAAAGAGGGAGACTGATGCCTTCTGAGAACTCCATACAGATGTCATTGTTTGCTACAGTCTGTCATAATTTTACCTTAATACCTGTCTTCTTCCTTTCATCTTTTGCTTAAAACTTGACTTTTTCCCTTGAAAAAAATATACTCCAAGTCCCATGGTTCACAAATTTCCTGAACTACACACTAGTTCCAAGTCTATCTTGCCTGATTTTCCTTGAAGGCTCCCAGTATGGAATGCCCCAACCCAAGATCTCTCAAAGGCAGTATTGAATCTGACAAAGAACCTCACCTCTTGGATAGAGGTTCAGCACTACACAAGTCATTCTGAGGGCCATAAAGAAAGACAGGAAATACTTTCACGTATTTAAAAAATGCTGAAGAGCTAGAATGGAACATCTGTATTTAAAAAATGCTGAAGAGCTAGAATGCAGCATCTGTAAGTTGCTTTTGTTTTTCTCCTCTATCCTAATCAACAAATAAGTTCAGACAAACATCTTTGGCTTAAATGACTTCTCACGGCCATCACTTACACTTCCAGATATTCAGTTTCAGTACAAGGGAAAAATTATAGCAAGGCAAGTGGATGCACAACTAAATTTATTATAATTGGGTATAACTAAAAATAGTAGACTTCGGATGTCAAACAAAATTATCAGAGATTGTTAAATACTCTAAATTATGAGAGTTTGTTAAGTACTCTGATTTAATGCCCAGGTTACACCCACCCCAGAGCTTCCTGTAGGCAAAACATAAGCAGTTGTCAGAGCTACAACTGAACAAGACTGACTTTGTTTTCTTTCTAAGTGAAATCAATCTTGCTGTCATTTTAATGGAGCAGTGGCTCCCCAGGTGTTCCTAAATACTTTGACTATAACTTTGTGCAAACCTCACAGCTCTGAACAGACACCAGCTCTTGGCTTATATACCTGCCAAGGAAATAATCTGTAGTTATATCATGCTGGGCTGTTTAATCCATTTTTACTTAGCTCTCCCTCACAGATATTAAGCAAATTCCTAAAATGCTTCTGAGATGCTCCATGTTAACGCAGTCATAAATAAATTCCTAACACTTTTTCACCATTTTCTTCCCTTTATATTATCTCACAACTCTCCCTACAGCCACCAAACACTTGAGTCTGCTAATTCTAAACTGCTTATTTTAACAAAATTAGATAGTAGAAACAGCAGTTAGAGAAAATAAAGTGTTCAGGGGTTTTGGTTCTCCTGAAGAACCAATTCCATGAACTGCAAGCCTTCACTTGTTCTTCCATGTATTAAAAAGGAGACCCAGTGAAGTTACCAGCCAAATAAATATAAATTCTGATAGCTCTTCTTTGACTCAGAGCCTTTAACTAGAAGAGACATGTTCACACACTGCTGCTTATCCCAAAACTGTCTCTCTATGGAGGCAATACACAAGAGTAAAGATGTTGGAAAAGGTCACTAAATAAATACCAGCAAGAGAGAGAAAACTTCATTATAAAATCACTTCAACACAGAACATGGCATTTTTAGTTTAAAAAAACCCAACCCAACAAACACACAAAAAGCCACATCACTTATCAACTATTTGTACCAATTTAATCTCCTTTACTGTTAGGAAGCATCTTGGATGCAAGGGATTTAAAGTTCTTGAAAATTAGAAGTTATTAAAAGTAAATAATAGTTTTGGAGAACCTGTCATCCCATCTGCTGAAGCAGAAGTGCACAGAAATGGTATTCTTCTTTTCACCATACAAACAAAACCTATTTTACCCTATTGCTTGTATTGAATGAATTTTATTAATTCAACTTTCACCTATCTTTTGCTGGGTAAGGTGGAAGGGAAATGAGCAGGATGAGATCAAGAAAGTGAAAGAAAGAAAGCCCACTTGGTTAATTCCATTTTAAAGAATGGAATTGTGACAGATAGAATTGCCTTCAAGCCATATCAACACTAGGCTTCCTATTGAGGTGTTATTTTTGAAACAAAACCAGATTTCAACCATATCCAGACATTTGTCACTTCTTTTGGAATGTAAAAAAAACCAAATCCAGAAACCTATGACCCACTTACCCACAAGTTTTGCAGCAACACTGTAAACAGGCTCAAATTAAGAAAACCCAGAACACACTGTGAGAAACAATAGGAAATTTGAAACAATCATTCTCTGAAATTAAGTCTTGAATTTTATCTATGCAAATTGTTTTTCTCCTGTTTATACACTCCTTGCTTGCACTCTTCTATTAGGGTTTACCTTTACATGTTAGCAATACAGAAAGTGTGATTCTGTTCACACCAATTCTACCACAGAGCTAACAAAAATACCTAAAAAGTCTAGTCTCCAGGCCGTGCTCCAGCCTGTACAGTTTTATATCACTTTAATTTTAATATTATTAGCAATGGGCAATATGTAGCATTACAAAGATGACTAAGTAACCAAATATTTCTGAACATTGAAACAAGCAGCTGTCAACTACCACCTTTAGCTACTACAATGTTTCAAGTTTTTCCTTCACACTATATTTTATTGTCCATAGAATCAGTAACGCTTCTGATGTATTATTAGATGTATTTGTTTCATGCTTCACATTCCTCTTGCCACCCTCATCATGTCAGAATAAAGTTATCCATTCTCTGTGGCTGAAGGTAAAATAATTCACTATGATTAATGCTATCACTAAAAAGAATTTGTTTTCTTGAAATAGCACATTCAGAACAGCAGTTCAGATAAGGCCAGGATGGATTTTTTATATCTCTATGACAAAGTGTCTCTGGTTTTCTTGTCAGTTCCTCTTACGAAAGCATCAGGTGCACATTCCAGCACTTCCAAGATCAACAATAGCAGATGGATGCTTTTAATTGAATCCCAAAACTGTAAAATGTGGGGATGCTTGTTCAAGGGATGTCAGAATCTGAGAGGAAGAGCTTTGACACCCGTTTCAAACATGACCATTTCACAGCCTTTTTTCCCCTCACATGCTTTTCCTTGCTGAGCTCTGCTTCCTGTCTAGCAGCCATAGCAAACCCCAGGCACCCTGAGACATACCTAAGACCCCGTACTCGGAGAGGGAGCTGTTGCACACGGTGTAGGGGGCCTGCTGTTCCCACAGGTGATTCATGGGAACACAAATTCTCTTGTCAACTTCCTGATCATGAAGCACATGGTGACGATGGCTGCAAAGAGTTGTTGAAAGACATTTATTAGCCAAGAATAATTTTGGGCTTTAACTGAGCTATTTTCAAAGCTAAAGAAGCAAAATTGTGGTCTGGAAAGCAAACAAGCACCATGGTTATCTTTGCTACACACAACACCCTGGTCTGGTTGAAGCCATGGGAAATACAATCACATGTCTAAATACAATTGCTGCACTGTAAGGACTTTTACTGACTATCCAGGCTTCTCAAGCACTCACAGAAACTGAAAATACCTCATTGCTAGTAGAACTGGGAGAAAGAGAAAAGGATGGGGAAATTGTTGATATAAAATAGAATTTTTAGAAATTCAAAGGAACAAAATTGTTATTAAAAACATTTCCTTCTGCCTTCTTCACAAATTCTAATATTTTCCTTGAAATAACTGTTGTTTGTCTTTAATGGAAAAAAATGTAATCTTCAGCAGCGAAACGTGAAGGAGTTGTATCCTCTTTCCTGCTATTTCCACTCGCATGCACCATTTACAGTTCTCTAGAACACATTAATCAGCATTAGAATAGGGCACCAAGGAATACTACCAAAACAGAGATGACTGAAGTAATTACTGCAATCCATTAAGTCTCTGAGCAGACTGAGGGAATCACAGCAATATGCCCAGCTTTACAACCACCACCATCAGGCCAGTTGTCTGTACTGATAACAATACTGTGTGTTGTAGAGCTGCCAGCACTGAAGACTGAATCTTTTTGCACTTCCCTTTGCTATAACGAATGCTAGCAAAAGAGCTCTGAAATTTATCTAGAACTCAACAATGTAAAGCCAGAAAAAGACTCAACCTTTGAAAAGCAGCACAGGGATGGAAGCAGAGAGAAAGGGGGAAATCCACACACCAGGCAGCTGTTTGGCTGCCAAAATAATTTTTGCCACTGTAATTTTAATTTTGTCATTAAGCCAATGACAGAAGACCTAGCTGTTAAGCTTCTTGAGTACAAAGTTTTGTGTTTCCCAAGCAAAAGGTGATTAAGGTGAGCATAGATGGCCAGCCAGAAATACACAGACATACAATTTGCAAATGTGCAATTGTCAGATTTATTGACATCAAACCAGTACAGAATCAAGGCTGTCCCCCTTTTCCTCTGTCCTCAAGAGTTTGTCTCCAAGAGGAGAAGGGGTCTGGTGCCTCTGTCAGCATCTTCATCTAGCTTCTATCTATTGATAGAGTTGAGGACTGAAACAGGAAGAAAAGAAGCCATCACATGGAATATTGAAAGAAAGAACTATTTTCTAGACATCACTTTAGAAACTCCAAAATAGTGAAAGCACCTCATTGTGTTGTTTTGTTATGGCAATGCAGTATAGTCAATGCTTCCCAAATTCTAGCCAATGCTATACCAGAGAAGACAGGCACCAAAATTTAATTCTCTCTTCTGCAAGCATTCACAATGAAGCACTGTGCAGCATTCATCCCAGGAATTGGCATCACATCAAAGGTTTCAATTAAATACATCATTAACATTTTACCCTACAGAGAATCAGGTAAGGCAGCAAACTGTACATATTTTACCAAGTGATGAGATCCTGCCTTCATACATGCCCCATAGGCATTAAAATTCTCAGTACAAAGCACCTTATTTCACTTTAAAAGCCTCACCAAGTGGCAACATGTTTGTTCATAGGGTACACAAGTCCAAGCAGCCACCACTGGAATTTAAGAGACTCAGGATCTGCTGCAGCAAGTATCCTCTCTTACTTCCCAGCAATTAGATGGAATGCAACTATATTTCTTGTTAGAAAGCAGGGGGAAAGATACCATTTCTGCTTTTCAGCAAGAAAAGGTAGAAAGCATCTAAAAATGTTTCTTCTGAATTTAATATTATACTTTAAAATGCTGCTTAGAGATACACAAGAAATTTTATTATTAATGACTGCAAGAACCTCTAGCATTCAGATTAATGCTGAAGAAAGAGCCCAACTTCCCCCTCCCTGCAGAAAACCTTATTTTTTTAACAAATGCCAAGTTGTTTGTTTGAGTGTGGGACATCAACAGTTTTAACATCAGTTAACAGTTATCTCAGTACTGACCTGAAAGTACCTCTCTCCACATCCTGCCCACTTAGTCGGACATGGATCCCTTCTTTGAGAACAGAGCCAAAAGCCATGTACTCTGCTAGGGCCCAGTCCACGAGCCTGTTCTGGGTCATTTCCGAGCGGGCTTTCAAAATCCGAGAGAGTCCTACATGAGAATAAAGACCAGAAATGAGTGGCTCTATTTCAGAGAAATTCTCTGTTCACACTGCATTCACCATTCTCCTTTCTCATTGCCTAGACTAAATGCAGATACCAAATCGGGTCTACAATCTGTTTTTCTAGAACTGAACTGCTGGCAAAACAAAAGAACTTGCTTCCTGAGCAAACAGTTGTGTAATGTTCATGCCTTCTGTTTGAAGAAGTAAGGCTGACTGTGTCAGAAACTACTGAGGACAATTAAAAAGACCCATGGTGAATTTCTTCTTTCTCAAGATTTATTTTCACATCTCTAACACCAAGTACTGTTTTATAAGAGACTGAAAATAGCAACTTGGTTTCTGAATTTTTGTCTTCCTTCCTTTCCTCCTTTTTTCTTGGCATTTGTCTTATTGCATCTCTGGAGATGTTATACAGTGAAACAGGCTGGATTGATCAATACTATGAATATCATATAAATAGAAAAACGGTAGCAGCTGCCAATGGATTTTCAGTTGACAGCAAATGGCTGACTTTTCAGTGAAGACTTTATAACCTCTTGAGCCAAAACACAAGTTACAACACTGTCACTTTCAAAGGGAACAAAACTTCACAGCTGCACACAGGTGCTTCCAGCTTTGAGGTCACAAGTCTCCTGTATTCACTGTCAATTAATAGCATCTTATTTTCACATCTGCGCTGATGATTTTGGTAAGCTGTCCCATATCCTATTTTCCCACATTTCCCTTTCCTTACTTTCCACAATCTTACAGAAAAACATCCCACTTTCTTTCCACATAAAACTCTCATTGAAATTGCCTCATTTTAAGTTTAAAAAAAATCTTGAAAGTTTTTCCTTTAGAATATACTCAATATTTGATAAAAAAAAAAAATCTTACCATTGTTTTTTGCAAGACTATATGATAATAAGCTTTTTCATTATAGTGAAAGGACAAAGTACTTCAAATTTCTGTTTCTCTTCAAATTCTCTCTCACAGCCTTTTAAATTGCATAAAAGAATCTAGCATACCATAACTGTTTTGAACCATAAATCTACCTTATATACTGGCAAGTGTTCCCTAGTGTCAATGGTTAATCAACTTACTAACAAGAGACCGATTCACCTTTTTAAATAGTATGTCCAACACTAAATTTTATTGGGCAACTACAAGTTTCCCAATTAGTCACAACAAAGTGCACAAATGTGTAGAAGAGTTAAATTTACCCATTAATTCTATCTGCTCAACAAGCCTGTAATTAATAACTGGGAATGCCCCACCATCATTACTTGTGTTTCATTTCCCAAAGGAACAGAAACACATAGAATATTTACAGAAGGCAAACTTCATTCTTTGATGAATGACTCCAGAGAGAATTAGCTTTCTCTGTTTAAAGATCTTAAAGAGAAAGAAATCTCTTTATTCCTTATCCTTAGTATGTGCCCTACAAATCAACAAAAGGAAAAAGATCCCTAAAGAAAGGGTCTCCATGTTTCTCCATGGAATGAGCAGGTTACTGTTCCCAATAGTTGCTAGATTTCAACCTGCCCATAAATTAAAACTATCTCAGAACTCTGACACAGTGTTGGGCTTCCCCAGTGACACAGGCACTTACTGTAATAGATGCCAAAGTGAGGACTGAATCTTTTCAGAACGAAAGCTAAGACTTTTCTGGGGAAAAAGGCAAGGACTTGAAGAATGAAAGGAGTTATTAACTTAAGGTTGCAAAGAGACTTCTACCTCCCTCAGAGGAAAATCTATTTTAATGATGTATGAAACAGAAGTGGTGTGATACTGAAAGAATATTATGCTGAGAACAAGCAGCAGGAACTTAAATGTCACATTCTCCTCACCCATGGAATGGAAGAGTCAAAGTAAAAAAAGTCACAGACATTTTTCTCTTTGAGAAATGGCCCAAGAATAACTTCTGTGCAGAAATACAAAAACTTAGCAGCACACAAAGCTAGGAGGAGACACAAAGCCTTCAGCTGACCTGAATGTATTTTGAAGTCTTCGACTGGCACTGAACTGGCGACGTTGCCGATGTGGGTCAGCAGCTCCTCGGAAATGCCCGTCGGGGGACAAGACATGCTCTTGGGCTCTCCATCCGCGTTAAAGAAGCCTGCAAGGACAATGTTTGCTGAGATGTTCAAGGACTCTTTAGGAGATATGTACACTACCTATCATTTATTCAACAACTCAAGTGACATGCTAAGCAGCAGACTAAGCCCGGTTCTTTCCCTTTTGCTGGAAAACAATAATTTTGATTGCCTGCATGACAACAGAAGCTGATCTTACTGGCACACAATGATCTATTTTGTTTCTGCGTTCACTCCCTGTGAAGTCCAGCTATGTGGGCAGAGGCTGCCAATAAAAGGCATATGGCACCTCAATCTCTCAAATGAAAACAAATAAATGAATAACTAGCATAAGACATACTCCTTCTTCCTGACAGCCCAGCCAGTTTAAAGTACAGGAAAACTACTTCTCTGCAAAACTGGAAAATGGCTTTTTCAAAGTCACAGCTTACTTTGCACATTTTTTAACAAAATCATTTATTTCATGTTGATCTGGCAGAATGCTATATTTACTATTAACAGGGGCAAATAAAAGGTCACATATTCCATTTTAAAGGAATGTTGTCTGATAAAATCTATTTAAATCCTAGATTTTCGACTCAAAATAAAAGCACATTCAGGTAGCACTACAATAAGTGAAAGGACACTCCTTACCAGGCCAAGGGGAATCCAGCCAGTGCTTTATATGAAGGATCTTCTTATCCTTAGATCTAGTATATGCTTCTTCACATATTCTGTCATACTTTGCAATTTCTTCCTGTAGAACAAAAAGGTTTTAAAATTAATAAATATAACACCCTCATATCTTACAGATGACACCTCTCCTTCAGCATGACAATACCAGCTATTTAACTCCATGAGAAAATTCAGTTACAATAATACAAATAAATAAAATTAATTTTATCTAGGATCAAACTGCCTTCTAGAAACATGCTTACACATCTAAAGCATCTAAATAAATAATTTCATTGGACAGGTGTTAGAGAGGAGTGCATCAAGAGCTGAAGCTGCAAGCATTGCTCTAGAATGAGACAAAAGTGAAATACCAAATATAATTTACAGTCATACTTCCAAGATCAAAATCATCCAGCTGTCATACTCCTGGCTATGAAAGCCACTAAAGTTTGGAAAAGAAGTTTCCAAAAAATTAGTCTGTCTGGAAGAGTTGAGCAAAGAACCTGCTGGCCACACCTCCCAATGGCAACAGAGAATACCATATTCCATAGAGGCAGAACACCTCTGCAATACCTGTGTTTCAATCCAGAATCACACTGCAGTTATTGAGCTAGCTAATCTTTAAAGGAATTAACAGCAATGTTGAGCTCAGTCTGTGCAGCCAAACATCCATGCAGGATCCTAGATCCAGTCACCAAATCCCACTGTGCGTCTACTGGCACACTCTTTCAATATATGATTCAGGAAAGCTACTTCTGTGTGAGCTGTGATGCTTCTTACAGACCACAGACTGTACCTACTCAAACTGCTTACTTCTTGATCTGCAATATCACATCACTACACCTTCTCAGAAGGTCCTTGAAGGTTTCAAGGCTCCTCAGAAGATTTCATCTGCACTTTAAACACCCATTCTCAAAAAAATTAAGGTAAAGACCTAGCCAGTTTAATGCAGACACCAGACTCTACACTTCACCATTCTAGAATACTTCAAATGATCTCTGAACTTGGTTGAATTCTTGCAAGAAAACTAAAAGGTTAAATTGATTCTATTTCATCATTGCTGGACACAAGCTTGCCAAGGCTATCAATACAAAGCTATCAACAGGAGTGTTCAAATACTGTCTTGCTGCTGAATCAAGGTTCTAGAGATGAAGAACAGCTGACAAGTGCTTCTATTTTCCAATATTCTCATTTAATCACCTTCTCCCTCAGAACTGAAGCAATTTTTTACGAGCAATATATTTTAATTGCTTCAGAGCACTTCCAGTCCTTTTGTTACAACAATAGTATTTTACATGAAAATCCAAGCCAAATGGAATCACGAATTCTCAAAGGGTAGACTTATCACAGTAAGGAAGTTTTCAAGCAGGCAGCATACAGTGATTGTTGGGTCTTTCTCCTTACATCTCCTTAGATTCCCTATAACTCTGTAGGCATGTACCTCAAACTCCTGCAGTGTCACAGTCCCATCAGCAATCAGTTTGTCAGCATATTTCTTCAGCACTGGCACCTGCTTATGGATCTGCTTGTACATCAGAGGCTGGGTGAACATGGGCTCATCCATTTCATTGTGCCCTCTCCTACGGTAACAAACCTACAAAGGGAAAGATTGCTTCTGTTGATAAGGAAAAATGTAAAATAGAATCTTTTCATTTCATAATTTTACAGAGATTTGAAGAGGCTTATTGTATAAAAAGCATTAATGGCTTCATATTGGCCTGTTTGCTCCTTGGTTTTTTTAAAATGAGGAAACTAAAGGCCTTTAATATTCAAATATGTTTCTTGACTGGACCTTCTGAGCCACAAAAAAATAAAGAGTAGTACATAATGCACAGAATGAAAAGTAAAGAAAACCAAGACTTACCAAGTCAACGACCACATCCTTATTGAAAGTGTTTCGCCACTCTGCAGCCACGCTGCACACGTACATCACGGCCTCAGGGTCATCAGCATTCACGTGGAAAATGGGAGCATTCACCACACGAGCAACATCCGTGGGATACGGAGATGAACGGGCCATACGGGGGTCTGTGGTGAAGCCAATCTAAAAATTCCAGAAACTTCCATTAAAATAATTTGGGCACCTCCCGCTACTCTGTTTTGAAGTTTGCATTTAAGAGCCATTCACATAGCAACAGCATCAGCTTTTCATTTTGGCCAGCTAGCTTCTTTTTGCTCCCTTAAAACCAAAGCAAGCCTAATCCAATTAAGTATTACAAAGTGAATGGAATACATGCAGGTGATAAAATATTATCCACTCAAGAGCTGCTAGATACTAGGATCATTTTCAGAAGCACCTCAACCATTCTAATATCCTGAGGGGGAAAGGAACCCAGTTAATAACAAACAATAAAAAGAGATAGATGGGCAAATATTCAGCAGAGAAGTTGATTGCAAAAGGCTGTACGTGTTACCTGGTTGTTGACCACAACGTGAATAGTGCCATTTGTGGTGTAGGATGGGAGGTCACTAAGATGAAATGTCTCATAAACCACTCCTTGTCCTGCAAAGGCAGCATCCCCATGCAATAATATGGACATAACCTAAGAGGGAGAATTGTACACACATATTCACACATATATTAGAAAGGAAAACTGCAATTTGAGGTTCTCAGCAGGATTTCTTGGCTCCATATTTTTGTAGTGCTTATAGAATAAAACAGCAATTTCATAACAAACCATAATTTCTCAGCATTCTGCTGCCTTTTCTCAGTTTGCAAAGGAAATGAAGCTTTAAGCCTACTTTCCAAAGTTACCCTTGAGGTCAGAAAGCTTACCTAGTTCAACAGGTCATATATCCTTTTTGAAGGAGGAAAAGTGGAAGATTCTGTGATATGAAACTACTGCCAAACTATTTTTATTGGGAATACCATGAAAAACTAGCATTAAAAGTTACTGTATTAAACAATCTTTACCTTTTTCCCTGCTGTATCTCCTCGATAAAACTGTTCAGCTTTTGTTTTGCCTTGCACAACAGGATCAACTGCTTCCAGGTGAGAAGGGTTAGCCATCAGAGACAGAGTGATTTTCTTGTTTGTTTTTCGATTGATCCTCTCATGGTACATTCCCAAGTGGTATTTTACATCCCCAGATCCCTAACAAGAAAGAAGTAATCACAATTCAGGAATGTCATTCTGACCTGCTCCATATGATTCACTAGGCCCAAAATTTATGCTTCAGCCTGAAAACTGCATCTGAAAACTGCATAACCAGATCATCAAAACATCAGTGTGCACTATGGGTTTGACACCATAATTTCAAACTAGGACACTGTTCCAATTCTATTATCTTACTGTTGTCATCAAACATTAGATAAATACTCACAGCATATTAATATTGTGCTCATTCATATAAAACAAAAAGAGATGCTTACAGGTTATGAACTCTGTCAAATGGAACTTATTTATCAACAGTCACTCCTGAGAGACCTTCTCCATGTTAGAAGTATATTATAATTTTTTAATTTGTTAAGAAATTTCACCAAATCATGTTTCTCAAACTAGAAAAGAAGGCATTGCAGGTGATAATGCTGTTTTCATAGTAAACATAATCAAACGACTGAAAACTATCTTGAATGTTGACCTCTCCATACAGATCGAATGAAAAAGCATCTTACCTCATCAGCTGCTTCAAGTTTGGGATCAAACTGACAGAAGATCTGCTCCAGCTCTTTTCGGATTACATTAGCCAATACATTCAGCCGACCTCTAAGAAAATTCCAAACAGAGTTATATCTCAAACATGGTAGCAGAGGCAACAACAAACTGACAGAAGATCTGCTCCAGCTCTTTTCGGATTACATTAGCCAATACATTCAGCCGACCTCTAAGAAAATTCCAAATTCCAAGAGTTATATCTCAAACATGGTACTAGCAGAGGCAACAGTACAAAACTCACAAAATCTGTAAACCTCCCTGTAAGAAATTTGCAAATGTTCTCCTCAAACTTTTGAGCCTGAAACCCTTGATTCAACCCTTATTCCCATTACAAAGTTCCTCCAATGCATTCCCTCAGACATTTTAGAACACCCTGTTATCCAAGTGAATTTTGTAGCTATCTAGCAGTCTTCAAATAACCACATTATAAATTAGTTAAAGCAGACTGCAAAAGTAAGTTCAAAACTACCTCACCAAGCTTTCCCAGTTCTAGAGACTCTAAGCAATGGAAGAGATACCATGGCTGCTGCCACATTTGCTTGCAGCTTCAAAGTACACTGAGGAGAGTTTCTCTGTCATTTACTTGTGAAGCCTGTAGCCTCTTACTGACAGGCATTTGCTACAGTTCCATGTTCCCATTACTTGCTATGACTGACTCTTCCTACCTCAGCTTCTCTAATATCAACTTTTAAAATAAATTTCTAGAACTCAAAATAATCGTCCCAACACAGTAAGCCCATTTGTTGGGGCATTTCCATTGGCATTACCTATGAGGCATTCCCATTATAACATATTCAATTCCCATTTCACTGGATTTATCAATGATGGTTTTAAGTGCAGGAATCATTACTTCACATCCTTCCAAACCAAATCTCTTTTCGGAAGACCACTTTCGAGCAAGGAAGTCTTCAAATCTTAGCCAAAAAGAAACAAAAAAACCAAGAGAAATTATCTGTACTAAGGTAAATAGAAAACAGAAATTGTTTGCTATCTTACAGCAAATAAAGTTACATTAAATTGTTTTAAAACGTCTGAATACAAGTTACACACCTCTGGAATTCAGTCACACATGGGGAGGTAAACACAGGAGAGAATTCAGTCTTCTTTCTCCCCCATCTGAAAACTGTTATCTAGGACTACCTCAGAAAAAATTCACTTCCCAAGTTGAACTCTGTTCTCATGTACACAAATCTGATCGCTGGGAAGGCAGAGTGACAGCAAAGCAGTTTCTTTTATGAACTGAAGAAAATAGAGAACTTGTATTTTCTAATACTTGTAACAAAACCAGAGTAGAAAACACACCTATTCCATAGGTCTCATTCAATAGCAAGGCTCCTCAGACTGTGTGATGTAACATTTAGGAATGGCCAAGAAGCAGGACACTGGTATCCCTGCCTCAGCTTCAGCAGCACAATGATGTCAATCCGTGACAGCTCTAAGCTCTTTCATTCTTTAATGCATTTGGGCCAGAGGCAATGTGAGTGGTTAAAAAGTACCTTTTAACAAGCATTGAAAGCATTATACATTGTAAAGCTAGGAGACAGGAAAAGCAAAGAAAATACATCTTCATGAAAGTAACTGTATTGGTTACATCATCTGTGCAGTGCCTCGCCTCACAACACTGCCATAATCCATTAATACTCAGCTTATTCCTCACTTAGAATCCTGACATTTACCTCTTCAGACTGAAGTCCTAAAGGCAGTGATACGAATTGTTGCCAAAATCTCTCCTAGCTCATCCATCAATACCTTACAATCAATCCAACCATCTAAGCAACAAGCCAGACCCTCAAGTGGTTGCCAGAATTCCTGAGGGAAGTCTGTGGGGCTATGCCAGTTTCTATACAAAGGGAAAGCAGTGTGCCATGTGTGCAGCAGGTCCCACAGGGCAAAGCAAAGCAGTGCACACCCTGATTTTTTTCTCTTTGCAGCAGCAAGTTCAGCTAGTAATGGACAAGCAGCAAGTACATCACTTGAGGCCAAGTGCCACTAAGTGTGTGGAGCTACAGTATTTCACAGTCACACCTTGCCAGTCCCCCACATGCCACTGGGGGTCACAGAGCCCCAGCCTCTGCCACTGCATGCATTCAGTACCCCGTGAGGAAAACATCTGGTGAAAGCTGGTTGCTCTTAGAAGGGATTGATCTGGAAATGCTTGACCCTGCCCAGATCAGGCTCCACATCAGGGTCTAACATGTTTACTAATGCATTACAAAGTAGCTCAGAAATATACAATACGTATTTTACATAAGGAGGAGTTTAAACTAATTTGTTAATTTGTTCAACAATCGCTCAGTGAAAATCACAAGGGATGAGAAATCCAACTTTAAAATTCTGTTTCAAGTACCTGAACTCTGTAGTTATTGGAATGAACATTTTTAAAAACAGTCTCGAACAAAACAATGAAAACCTGCTTTACAAAGCCACAAATCTCAAGAGGACAAGCAGTTTTCCACAAAACCAGACATTTTTTCCTAAGTAATTTTTAAACAATAAAATAAAAAAGCACTCTAAAGATTGCTGGACAGAAATTTTTGTAAAACTTTTTTCTTCCCCATTCAGCAGACAATTAATTTGGCAGAAGATGAACATTAGGCTCCTTCATGCCACTAGAAACCCCAGATCTTTCCACAGCTTAGACAGCAATAAAAGCACAAATTCTTGTCTTAGGATAAATGGAGATGGTTCATACTGAGTGCCTGTTAAACAAACTTACTCAAGTGTAATATTCACTTGACCAGTAAGTGTCATTTTTATTGCTGTTTAAATGAAACTTTTAATGAAATTATCTTAATGTCCGTTAAGATAATTTCATTAAAATGAAATTCCATTTCCATTAATTTTAATGAGACATTATAACACTGGCAAACAAAACACCTGGCAAACGTATCTTTTGGCACCTCCAATGAGCACTTTATTATTAGATGTTTGAACACAGAATCTTAAGCAAAAATTGTGCCTTTCCAAATATCTGACTCTTGGAGTTTAACAAAAGACATACACACTGTTTCAGATTGTAGGGACTGAAATAAATCTTGTGTCTGAGAAGCCTTGTTCCAGGGGTAAGAGGATAATTCATTCTGTGGGATCACAGCATTTCCACACAGATAGCCACAATGGGAGCAGTCAATAAGCTATTTCCAAATGTGCTTTCTTTTATTGTAGATACTAAAATTGCTGCTGCCAGGTCATGCAACAGCACACCACATCTTGGCATATCTCAAAATGAAAAGTGCAGAAAGGACTTGAAATCACACACCAAAATTGTTCTGACACTTATTTGCTGAAACAGGCTACAAATCTTTAACACAAACATATTACTAGTGTGTTGAAACAACTTTTTCCTACTTTACCTGTGCAAGCCAATGAAAACACTGCCAGGCATGCCACTAAATGCCTTTTAAGATAACAGAATAGTAAGTCACAACACAGATTGCTCACAGCACACACGTTCTTTGAGAAGGCAGCCAGGTTAAGTACACCCACCCATACTCCTGTCTGCAGTGAGACTGTTCCCCCACATCAGCAGCTTCCAGGCCCCAGCTCCCAGGCAGCAGGCACGGAGCAGTGGCCCAGCCCAGCCCAGCCCAGCGTACCTCATGGAGCGCACCAGCCTTGCCAGCAGAGTCCTTTTATCCTCGTTGGTGAACTTCATAACTCCTGGTGTCTCAAACTTCTGACGGATCCACTGGCACTGCTCCACATCGTTGATGAACATGAACTCCAGGCCAATGTGCTGGCAGTAGGTATGCTAGCAAGTGAAAACACCAACAGAGAAGCTTTAGGAGCTGGTGGGCCACAAAGAAATTAATATATGTTTAAATTATATCCTCTGTTACTCTCCTGAAAGCTATCTTGTCTTCCTCTTCTACAATATCTCCCCCAAAGTAATTCTAGAAATGAATAAATTGTTTTACTGAATCTAGTTTTGTATCACAAAGCTTTCTCTACAAAGTAACATTTCAAAATGTTTAAACTGGAAGATTCTCATCTCATGCTACACTCAAAGTAGGCCAACAAACCTACATTACACTATCTGGCACATTTCACGTAACTCCGTGCTTTTCTTACAGGCATAGGAGACCCTTCTTTAGATGCATTAGCAAAGATTTCAAGTAATTTATCAAAATCTGTGTACTTTATCACAGCTATTGTAAATGTAACCTTAAATCAAGAAATAAAGACAGTGAGAAGACAGCTAGGAAGTCTAATGCAAATTATCTGATAACTGTAAAGTTTCAGAAACTGGAAATGTGAAAAACTATTCAAGCAGCAGAGAGCAGAGAAAGGGCAGGGAGAAATGCAAAGACACAGAAGTAATTTTATCTCCTTGTTAATTTTTCAAATTTTATTTTTCTTACTTTAAAAAGAGTATTTCATTAGAAAAAATATTTCCAAAATACAAGTCCACAGAAGTAAGACCTACTGTGAATTTGAGACAAAACTACTCTCAACATAGCGTGTGTTCTCTACTGCCTTTAAGGAGTTGAATGCTAACCTCTATTAAAAAAAAAATCAAAGCTCTAGAGACAAGAGGAAAGAAGAGGGTTATTTCTCCTTAACACAAATCAATTTCTAAAGGCTTTTGTATTTTGCAATTGATTTTGTCCTTTTATTTGCACATTATAATTTTAAGGATTATTGCTACACAGATAAGCTAGAAGTGCAAAAAACAAACAAACAAAAAAAAGCCCAACCAAATATAGAGCTCAAATGCACAACAAAGATAATGTGGTTTAACAATTTACCATGCCTCAGCTAAGCCAACATAAAAGCCAAGCAACTGGGAATACCCAACAATGACTCACTCGGCAGTCTACAAATTCATTACCATTCCTACCTGCTGCTTTGCTATTTGGAGTTTGCCTCTACTAATATTTATTCCTTCAAATGAGTTTTTCTTTGAATTATTTTAGCTTTGATGACTTCTGTGGCATAAACAATGTCACCTGTCAAATAATGAAACTCTAGAAAAAAGACTGGGGATGGAAAACAAGGACCATCACAGTCTACAAGCTACAGCAGGGCTTTCATGAATTTGGTACCCAGCTTTCATATTTTTCCTCAAGTAAAGGTCTCACTAGAGCTGGGGATCTGAAAGCAACACCTGAATATCCTGAGCACTGTGTGTACAGGTGTTTTATCTGTGTTACAACACTTACAAGACAAAGGCTCTAAAGGCTCTTAAGGCTCTTCTCCTTTTAAACAATATCAGTTCTTTCCAGAATGAAGGCTGGAATTAATATTCTACCATATTCACCTCTTTTATAATCATCCTTAATCTACGTATTTCCAATATCCAGCTAATTGCATCAGTGATGCTGCAACCTCTAGAAATAGTAAAAAGGTTATTTTTAATGTTGTTGGAATCCTTTACATGCTCTATTAACAACAGGCAAATGATAAGGGGGTTTTGTGACTGACACCTGGAAAAAGTTCACTTTGGTCTGAATGCAAACATTCCAAAAGGAAAACATGTCCCACTGACCTCCAGGCGTTTGATGATCTCCCGCAAAGACAGACTGTTCTCATTTCCTCCTATGAAGGTGGTTGTTGGCAGCTGAAAGACTTTGTCCAAATCTGATTCATGCAAACCATAAAACCCTACAACAGGTACGTTATTGATTTGCAAAGCAGAACAGGAGACAAAAAGGAAAGCAGCATTGTTTTTCCAGCCATGGCAGTTATATTTAATAAGGCAGTATTAAGAAAGAAGATACCAGATTAAAAATTGGAAGTGTGAATATTCTGAAGGTATCCATTAGTAAAATGGACTTTAGTCTGGATTTGAAAGAGTGTCTGAATTAAATAGTCATTACTTGATTATTTCTTAAATGCTCAAATGAAAGAACTGAAATTAGAATTATTCCAGCCTTTTTTATATTTTACCATATTAAGACACACATCATCGATTTTCCACACTACTTCTCACAGCTCACTGTTTAATAAAATAACTGACTATCATGAGCAACACACACAAAAAGAATCCCTTCTCACCAACAGAACCAGCTGATTGGGAGCATTTTACATTAATAGACCAAGAGAATGCACAACAGGTACAATAAAATGCTGTACAAGCACTCTGGAGAACTTTCAAGGTATTTCTATTTACTCTCTCTTTTTAGGGAAATTAGTTTGAAATAGCTGTGTAATGACCTGTACAGCTCTAGTTCCCAGGCAGTGACCCCTTATAAAATACACAGACTTCCTCACCCCCACCATCTAAAACTTGTTTAACCACATTGACCCATCTTGATTTGGACACATCTAAACTTGTTCTGGCTGAGAATGTTACTTAAGAAAATATTTAACCTAACTATTATGCAGTTTCAAAAGCTAAAACACTCAACAGACAAGACTGAAAGACTGGTATCAATGCAAGTTGAAGGCGTTGTATAATACAAGTTTAAATTAGACCTGTTAAATAAAGGAAAATAGTTCCTTATAACTGTAAGAAGCAAAGGGACAACACTTATAAGACACATCACCCACAGTTATAGAACCTTATATATACATTAAAACTACATATGTTCCTACACATGTAAAAATATCTGAAAAATTAAAAACACCTTATTCATTTTTAATTTTGAACACTTTATCTTGGTTCCAGATAAGCTGTAGACATCCACTTTAACACTGATAAAACAGCATGTACATAACTCTTAAATCAATAAAGTGCTTAAATGTTAAGTGACTTTTCTGAAGATAAAAGCAACACAGCAAATTAAGGATGAAATAATAACAGCATGTAAGAGTTGAAGACAGGCCATAGGACTGCACTGCTACCGCTTTTACTATACAGCACTGCCTGTAAATAACACAGTTTTTGCTTTAAAAATAAAAAATTATAAAATGGTAATTTTGGTTTTAATAAAAATTTTAATAATATATGCAATTTTCAAACCTGGAGTGGCCAAAAAAGCATAGGTACCATTACTTCTCCTTTTTGGTAACAAGTTTTTTCCCAGCAGGACAGGAGAGTGACACAGGGCCTTTAATGTTGTTTGAAACAAAGCAGTGCATTTATTTCTTTGCTTTTGCTGACTTTCCCTCAGACTTCAAAAGCTCTTGATGTCCTCTCATGCATAAAACAGAACACGTACAGGAGAGATTTGGGCACACAGAACATCTGTGCTTTGTACCACAGCACCACATATTTACTGAAGCATCCCCTCGTGTTTAAAGAGATATACCCTTACTGAAATCCTGAAAGCAATTCCATACTGTGACTCAAGCAGTAGCTACATCTGCATTTTCAGAAGCAACTCTCAGAAAAAATTTCCTACCATAAGGTTTCTCAAAAAAAAAAAAAAAAAAACACCCAGAAGATTGGACAAAGAAAAGGCACAGAAAAATCAAATATTAAAATACTTTCTGTCCTCCCAAAGACCTTTTAAAGATTTCCTGCCTGGAACATTCAAGGATAGGATTTGAGATCTTCCTCTATTTTAGCTGTGCCAAGACTAGGTTGGAAATTTTGCTTTCCCTCACAAACTGAAATCTCCTCAGTTACACTCTCAAATACATCCCCCCCTCTCATTCAGAGGTCTGGCATATCTTTCCTATGGGCATGAGGGCTTCAGTGGATGCCTTCTGATCAGTCACAACACCCTGTACTAAATTATCTGTAGAGTATAAAGAAATGTGTACTGACATGCTAGTAGTCACCCATGCTCCAAATTAATTATATTTGCTCAGTAAATGTCTCATGTGTTTTCTAGTAGGTACTTTTCTTTAATTAAAGCTGACAAACTTCAGAGAGAAGACCCAATTTTTCTAAGCACCCCTCTAGTCTTAGGCATCCACTTCCTTTATATGATCAGAACTGCTTCTTTCCCTACACCAGAAATAGAAAACAGAACAGCAAAGAGTAGATATGCTTATAGTAAAATTAGGCAGAGAGTGTTTTATTTACTTCCTGCACTATGTTTTATGTCTGATCGAAAAAGCTTCCCTACACATTAAAGAAAAATTGATTCTGTGTCTTCATTAAGTAGAAAACCACATTTTAAACTAACCAGGTAGATTGAAGAGCAGAGAAAAATCAATCAGGTGTTTTTTTATTCAAGTAGAGAGAGGCAAAGAAATTGATCAGTGACAATTTCTCAGACACAAGCCCTCCTAACAATGAGAACAACCTTTGCAAAAGCAGACCCTAGTGCACTACATAGATATAATCACCCTTGGATTATATCCACAGGTAAAGAATTCTATGCTTTCCACATTTTCTTCTGTTAACTTCAAAGAGACTTCAAGATATACATAAGGAATAAGTATCAGACATTAGATTCCAAATTTGGTATGAAATTTACCCTAAGTTCCTCTGTCCAGTGCTTTCTTTACTCCTTGGTTTCCCTAACGTCCACAGTTCAAGCAAGTATGAACTGTAATGCTATAAGAGTAATTAAGATTATCAGAATGTATTGATTAACATTCATTTCTGGTGTGGTTCAAAAATAAATATTTAGGGGCTTTATAGAGCATTTATAACAATCATTCAGCAGAAGATGAATTCACAGGAACCTCACCTGTGATCTCAGAGTAGAAACTCCTTCATCCTGAAATTTCAGCCTCCTTACAGATGCTCAAAGGCTCTATGTCATGGTATCAGCAAGCAGAAAAGGTAGAAGCATCCCTGAAATGTGGCATCCCTGTCCCTAGAGGGGATTTGGAACTAGGTGATCTTTAAGGTTTCTTGCAACCTAAGCCTTTCTATGAATCTGTGCAATGTTTTATTAAATCACCTCATCACCTCACAAATGAGCATTTCAATAAGAAAGCACGCAGCTTACGCACCAAGTTTATCGATTGTGGTGATAAGGTCGGATGGAATAAACGAATCCAAATCTGCATCCAGAATTCCAAGGGGATCCAGCTGAGCCACATGATGGCCACGGATCTGAAAAAGGAGGAAAGGAGAGCAAAATGAAATCACACGAAAAGTCAGACAAAGGGGAAAAGTTAGTGATATCTCTCCATAATATCAGCCATTAAGCTGAACATGCAAACACACTAATGTGGTGACAAGGTTACATATTCCCAAGTGTTCCCATAAGAACAAAAAATAAGCATTATATCACTGAATATATATACAGCTCTATCAAAAATTACACATTACAACATAATTTTCATTGTGTCTGACACACAATTTAACTGGGATTACATTGCAGTTTTAGTGAAGAAGGCTACTAGAGAGTACACTCTCAGTGTCTGGGTAAAATTAAGTAACTATGATGAGCCAGTTCAGTAATTTTTTAATTTTTGCCTGAATCCTTCTTTCTGCACCTACATTTTACTAAAATGCAGAATTTCTGACTTAAATCAGACTGGTGCTGAAGCAGTTTATATTGGAAGTGAAGGGATCACTCTTCCTGAACTCTGCTCCAAATCAGATAGCATCTGAAAGCATCTATTTTCCTTCATGAAATTTCAGAATTTGATCTGATAGAATTCATATTCAAGACACTGAAGAACATAAATTGAGTGAGGAATTTAGCCAGCTTTCAATGATCAGTGTGACTGGTCTTAATGCATGCCACAGGCTGCTATAAACTAGTGAATTATCATATAATACTGCTACAGAAGGAATAACTAATTGATTCCAGAGAGTCACAAATATAAAACAATTTTTAATATGCCTCTTATGTGTGACTCTCATATACCAAAATAACTCATTAAAATATTTGTATAGATGAATATATTAATAATTTCTCCTTATGATTTTTCTTTTTAACAACAAATTTGGGTAGAATTGGGTAGATTTATATTCACACTACTGGTATCCTAATTGTCCCCGAAAAAAACCCCTAAATTATAAAGTGCAACATTAACAGTGAAGTGCATCACACAGTAATAAAATATGATTACAGTGTAGTTCATCAAGAAGGGACCTGTAAAAACACTGTTCAATTATTGTAATTTACATGAGAGTTTATAACAAAATGGTTTCCAGTCATAAGAAACCAGAAATACCACATCTTTTTTGGAACTACCAGCCCTCTAAACTCAGCCTGACTTCTGTGATTCTTTGCATCTCATGAATCACCAGTAATGAAACTCTGACAGGCCAAATGATGCCCACAGTAACATCTGTGCCACCTGACTGTTTATAGCAGCACTAAGTTTATCTGACTGGAACAAAGCAAACAATTCTGTCTCAAACATCATCAACAGGAAAGAATTGACCTCCCCAAGTTACATCTGCTCTTCAGTATTAATAGGAAGAGGAAGAAGATCAGCAGGAATGCAAAAAGCCAGAAAAGCAGAGTAGTAAATGCTGTGCCATATTATTCCAGGGGCAGTCTGGTCTTTCACTAAAAGATAGTATTTCCCTCAATATCAAGGCATTTTTAATAAGTCCTACTACTTTCACTGAATACAGAAAATAGCAACATCTGCAAAAATCAGAGATCAACCTTGTGAAAATACATACATAGAAAATTTTCACTGATTGCCACATGACTAAATGCAAGTACAGACTACCAGAAACTAGACCTTGATTTCTCTGGCCTCGCTTTTGTTAAGCACACACATCCCACTGAAAATCCTTCTTTCAGTGTGCTCAGTGCTCTCTGTTAGAACAAACAATAGATTAACTGCCTTCTCAAAGTCCAGCTCAACAGACCACAAAGCAGTTTACCACAAAACCATAAAACACTGACAGGTTTGAGAAATGAAAATTCTGTATCCTTCTCCATTTCATTTCATTATCAGGCAAAGGAAGGTCACAAATTATCATACCCCTTCAGCACTGAATTCAGAGGGTACTAAATACCTTTTAAAAAGCAGACAGTTGCCTTAGGCAATCCTCTGTGACTGTTTGTTGCAGACACATGGGTGCCTGCCATTTCTACAGACATTTCTGTTTCATCACTTGACAAATACAGGGAGCAAAATGGCAATCCTTGAAGTATTTTCAAGTAAATTGTGTCAAAGCAGCCTAACATTCTCCAATTTTCTCTAATACTTCACCAAATTTTTACTGCAAAATTGGTTATTTTCTGCATATCTATTTCTAAGCAAATTTCACATATTCTTTATATTCACACCATTTCTACTCTTTTACAACAACCTTCCAACTCAATGGTGACAATGCAATGTGTACGAATAAAAACCTTTTAAGAAGTTGCTAGTTGCTCTTCCACTCCCCTCATGACACCAAACAGGATTTAAAATACTTAGGGCAGGGAGGAACAGATCTGCTCAAATCAAACTGTAGGAAACTTCTTGGGAAGTTACTAATTTAAAAATGCTTGTGGAATATTTTGTAGAACACAGATCTAATTTTATGGGTTGGTTATTTTGGGGAGGGGGGGGGGGTTTATATCATTTGTAAGCCTTTTATTGAAACTAGGATACTAAATACAAGTCTAAACAAAAATATTTAAACTTGTTTTTTGTTTGGAAAATATCTAACAAAACCCATTGTCCTATTTCCAAATTCCTTCTTCTTTTATAGGAAAAATAATTAAATTATACTTAATTTCTTAATTTACTGAAAGGGTTAAAAATCAGAGTGTAAAACAAAACCAATTTTGATGAACAGCTCTCTAAAAGAATCTAGCAAAGTTAACCCAAACACAGTACTGTCAGCCTCCCAAAATTCACTTTCTGGTTAATTCATCATTTCTCCTCTCTCTTTTTACCTATAATCCTGCTCAAATCGGGAGTCTCAAGATTCACCTTAGATGCGTGAGAAGGCAAATACATTCCATCCATTCCTAAAGAATGGCAGTAACGTTTAGATCTGCAGTACAAACATTCCCAGAGGTGAAGACAGACTTTCACAAACCACTGTCTCCATAAAGTCCTTCTGGGCCAATCAGATGACCAACATCAGGTCTGTGGGTAATCTGGATTATGAGTTTGCAAACCAGAGGATCACCCCAGTCTGAATCCCACACTTCCATGTTCAGACGCTGTGCTGGAAAGAAAAGCTGTCTCGTCCAAGGCCTTTTGGATCAGAAGCAAGACAGCAGTTAAGACCAGAATACAAATGAGAACATAAAAAGGAAGAAGGGTGTTTGCAGAGAAGAGGCCTTCCCACCCCTACCCCAAAATGCACTTACTTGGTACGCCCTTATCAACGACTGCACAGCGAGGTGGTCTTCAACGACCTTTTCAGCCGCTGCCGGTGTGGGGGCCAGGCCGTGGCTCCGCAGGAACGATCCCTTGCCTTCCTGCCGAGCCGGCAGATGGGCTGCCCGGCCAGCGGCAGCACTTCGGAAAAACACATCCCACGACTGGACGTGCGTACAGAGAAGAGAAGTATTTATAACTTAAAGTCTCATCCAAAGCTGCTCTTTCAAACTGCAAATGGAACCTCACTGCATTACACTGTTAACCACTACTCACAGACAGCAAAAAAAGAGCATTGATATGTCCCTGTCTCAGTACAACTGTGTGTTTCATTTACACAGAACGCTTTTCCTCTCATTTCTTACACCAAGCTTGCTCAGCAGAAAACTCTGCAGCACACAGGACTGTAAAGATCTCCATATATTATCCAATCACACAACTCTTTTTAATTGTGCTGTTTATTCAGGCGGCCAAGAATGGGTACAATATAATGCTGCTGGTAAAGAGCTATCCAGCCTATAAAAGAAAGAACTTCAATAAACTAAATCCATTCCTTTAATGACACAGAATTTATGGTACTTCAAGACACTCACTGATTATGCTAAATCAGAATCACTCCTTAACAGCTTTTCTTGAAGAAACTTTAAAAGCAATTAAAGCTTTTTTGAGTGAGGCTTGTTCTAAGATCCTTTCCTCACCAGCTTAGGTTACCTTACCATGAAATAAATTACGGTCCTGGTCTCAGGTACAAGTCATAATTTAGAAAAGTACTTATCTCAGAAACTGAATCACAACAAACAAGAGATCCTTTTATTTCCTTCAGTGCTTTTACACAAGCTGCTTCATTCACATATGCCCCAATCTTGTTTTCCTGAACTGTTTTCATTCTGATGAGGTGGTCACTGTGCCAGGTTAGCATGGTATCAGATATATGAATGTTAACAGAGCAGCAGAATGGGACAAATATGAGACATTTGTACTCAGCAAAGAAGGAAATCTGTGTAAAACACTTCTCTCAGCTGGCTAACTTCAGAAAACAAAAAGGAAGCTACTTAAAAACGTACATATCTTTGTGACTGGAAGAGAAGAACTGCAAGAAATAAATTTCTGCAAGGCTGCAAGCCTTGCAGATTTCCATTACATTTCAAAGAGCCAAATGCCAGGAAAAACAAAAGTAGTCCAAAGCATTTCTTTTTAAAAGATGACTTAATATATGCATTACAGAACCCACAAAAAAATCAAAATAATATAATACAAGCATGGCATGACACAAAAATATTTACAAAATCCTTTTTGCTTTCATTAACAAAACGTCTTCATACTGACATTTCTAAAAGCTCTAAGGTGTTCAGAAACACCAGGAGAGGGGCAGCATAAAGGAGCTAACATCACCCAATTGTCTAAATTCAAGTTATGGAAGTGAGGGGATTCATTGAACCTGTGGGTGGGAATCTCATCATTAGCATGAGGCCACTGCCCAAGAAACACTGTTTTCATGCACCCCTCTTACTTCTTTATTCATACAAAGCTGCATCAATACAAATACAGTAAACTTAAATGTATCACCCTGCTCTTACACAGGTTTGTCTAAACATAGCCTGACTTTTATATGCCCTGACAAATTAAGGCAGATCATGGGTGGTAGCCAGATCTAGACATACTGATGAAGAATTCATTCCTCCTCCCTTCTCTTATTTATGCCTGTTTCCTATATTCTTCTTACCTTGACATCTTGGCAGCCACGCTGAGATTAGAAGTCTGAACTTACATCCTGTAAGTGGTCTACAAGAGCCTATTAGTGGGATTCTCTCTATACACCTTCTTGGTCTGTGTTAAAAACAGTATTGTTATTCCATGCCTACACAGCACCCAGTCTGAGAGTCTGGAGACCCCGACAGTGAAAAACAATCATAATCCCTTCTTTAACTACTAAAGCTACTTAGACTGGAGAAATTATTTGGACAATACACAGTAACAAATTATTGTTAAACATTAAATTAGGAGATTCCTAACATGGATCCATGGCATCTCTCACATTCAAAGTTTTAATAAAGAATTTGCTTTGCTTACGTTAAGGTTTCTTCCTTACTTTATCTCACACAAAGATACATATACAATGATGATAATAACATAACTATTCCTTTTTTGAGTAAAACCTTTAATTTAAATGCAAAAGTTATCACAGCACAGTCACACAAACAACTGAATGTGTTGTTAGACAAGTGCTCTGCTGAGAGAGTTGTTAACGAACTCCAAAAAGACTTGCCCAACAAGTGATCTGTTTAAGGAGAGTCACTTACTTCATGCAAACTCACAAATATAAAGAAAATGTTTCCATCTGAAGATTCAGCCAGCTGAGACAGAATGGACCCAGACTATTTTTTCCTATCACATTTTTGAACTTATTGATTTGTTGGACAGGCTTGACATTTAATCAGAGGGGAGGGAAAATACATCATTTGGCTACAGAAAATTAGTTTTTACTAGATACACATCCATCAAAGCCTCTACAAATTTCTATAGTGTCTTTCAAGATTGATACCAGATTATAGTCTTCAAGTTCTGTGTATCAATGTCAGTCTTTGGCAACAGCATTTGCCATGTGACTGAACAGACACAAGACCAGCTTGGTCCCACTGCAAACCTGCAGCTTCTCAACTAAATTAGTAAAGTTGGTCAAGAAAATGGTAGAGGGGATTTATAATACAGAAATACATTCACAAAAAAAAATACTATAGTGATAGATGATACATTTTCTTTCCTTCCTCCTAGATTTGCCAGCAAATCTATATTGTAGTTAACCATAATTTTCTTAAGCAATATAACACAATTCAAGTGATTCAGTGGCAACATTTTACTGTCATATAATAAATAGTGTTGCAATGAGAATAACAAGTAACATATTCTTTATCTTGTTGGTTTGGGTTTTTTTCCTAGTTCCATCACAATATTCATCAACTGCAGTGAGGACAGTAAAGCCTTAGAAGACACACACTGAGCACCACTATATCATTTAAAAAAGAAAATGAATAAAATGAAGTCAAAGTAAAACAAAGCCCCACATCTTTTCCTAGTCCATAAACCAAGGGGGTGATTACACACTCAGGGCAGAGCAGCTGCACACAGGATAACATGGCAGGCATTATGTACACCATAGCAAACCATGCAGTTTTGTAATTAATCTTGTGATAGTAATAACTGAGCCTTGTCAAGCTTCTCTCTTATGATCTATGGCCCTGACACCAAGCTTCAAGGAGAAATAATGATGCCTTTTTCAGAACACACGTCATTTTATTCTGATTGTGATTCTGGCTACTCTGACAATAGGAAATTCAAAAGGCAAGAAAAAGCAGGAAATAATCTGAAGTGGATTTGTACAAAGAATAAAAACTCTTTATATATGCATATTCCTTGATACACAACCAGGATACACATAGAAAGGAGAAATTCTTAGAAACACTGCACATGCTCATTGGAATGTGACCACCATACTTCAAACAACTTAAATAAGCATACATGGGAGGACATGCCCAGTCAAATCTTCAGAGAGGGAAATCAGTTCAGGAGCCCTGATTAATTGGAGTTTCTAAGTACAAGTGAACAGAGTAGGACTTTTAATGCCCAGAAAAAATCAAGCTCCTCCATCTAATCGATGAGGAGGCACATCCCCTCTGAAACAGGGTTCTCTAAGAAGAAACAAGAGGAAAAATATGGTATAAAAAGGAAAATGAGGAAAGAGAATGCAATGTCTAAACAGACAAACTGGTTCTCTAAATCATGCTGCACATACCAAATAAAACAACAAAAATGAGTGGCTTGCAGAGAGCCAAATCATTAACAAAACCATAATCAACAGCATGTGGTGTCTCTTGACACTATTTTCCAACACTTTCTCTCCTTTCCATACCAAAACGCCAAAAGCACAACTTCACAGTCAAAATCACAGCATGAATTTTTCTGCATTTTCAAGAAAACAGGGTGATTTCAGCCCTAAATGTTTTAACTTGTTTTATGAAAGTTCAAGTTGAACAATTTCTGTCAACAAAAATCTTGGGAAGATATTTGCAGCTTTCAGCCAATTAAATGAGATGGTTTTCAAGAAACTAAAAATTAATTTTGTTGATGAAACAAAGTAAAATTAATTGGCATTATTCTCCTTCTCCCCTTTTCTCACAGGCTGTGAAAAAAGTAATAATTTAGGCAAGAATAGCTGTAATCCATTATTTCCATCCATCATATTCTTTCAAGCCTCATAAATCAGGGACACAGTGAATTTACTTCAGTTTGTTACTGTTGCAAGTTTATTAAACACAGTTAACCTAGGAAAGAATTCACACAGTTTTATAATCGTGCTGGTTTGGGCTGGGGTAGTTAATTCACAGTAACTGGTTTGGATTTCAAAAGGGGGCTGGCAATACAGAGACACTTTTGTTATTGCTGAGCAGAGCTTACACAGTGTCAGGGCCTTTCTTCTCCTCATCCCACCAGTGAGGAGGTTGGGGGTGCACAGGGAGTTGGGAGGGACACAGCCAGGACAGCTGACCTCAAATGACCAAAGGGATATTCTAAACCACATCATGCTCAGCATGGGGAAAGAAGAAGGAAGGGGGGACATTTGGAGTGGTGGTGTTTGTCTTCCTAAGTCACCATTACATGTGCTGGAGCCCTGCTGTCCTGGGGATGGCTGAACACCTGCCTGCCCACCCATGGGAACTGATGAACGAATTCCTTGTTTTGATCTGCTTTGCTTGTGCATGCAACTTTTGCTTTCCCTAAACTGTCTTTATCTCCATCCACAAGTTGTCTCACTTCCACCCTGCTGATTCTTTCCCCCATTCATGCATGTGTGCAAGAGAGAAAGCACAAGCGGCTGTGTGGTTGCCAGGTGGGGTTAAACCTCGACAAAATGCATCTTGAATCACCTGGGATCCACTCCCTAGGCCACACCCTGCATTCCTCAGTCAACTCATTTATTGCTTGCTGTTCAACCCACAAGCTGCATCACCTCAACAGGATCCATATCAGACTGCGCCTGAACTGCCAGATGAGTCGGCTGGCCTTTCGGCAGGATTTTTAGCACGTCTGCCTGCCCCGAGCACCAGTCCGTAGAGCGCAGGCGTGCCCGTCCCGGCCGCCCTGGTTCAGCACCCCGGCCAGCTCCGGGCGGAGAGCTCCAGCGCCGCCGCCCCGCTCCCGGCCGCGGCGGGCTCGGCGCTGCCCGGCTCGCTCCGCGGGGAACTTCCCAGCCACAGAGACCACGGCGGGGCTTCCCAGCAGCAAACCCACTGCAAAGAGGCTGAACCAGGAATTTCGTGCATGTAAAAGGAAAGAAGTTAGCCAGAAGCCAATATAATATAAATACAATACAAAATGTCACCTTGATGTCACCACATGCTCCTTTTGCATGAATTCGTCCCTTCAGTATCCCCAGTATAAAAGGGCTGATATTGATCTACAGCCTTGACACACCACGAGGGCTTTGCAGAAATTCAGGGCACCCACACAATGTGCTATCGCAACCCACACAGGTGGAGCTCAGCTGGCAGCTACAGGACAAGGGCTCAAATCAGATGAGAAAAGCCATTCCTGGAGAAGGTTTCTCCATCCCAAATTCAGGTGTAAGATAAAAGACCTAGGATCAATCTGCTATGTGAATAACAGATAGTCTTCAGAGCTGGCACTGCATATGTCATCTTTCAACAAGACTAAGTTCATACACAACATCCAAAGAAAGAAAGAGTTACAAAAACACCCTTTCTGGTTTCCTTCCTAGTTTCTGCCCTTGGCATGCCTCACTTCCTCATGCTCTGGACAGATTATCAGACTTAGAACAACAACTTCTAAGTGACATTTTGATATACATGCCTCAGGAATAAGGGAACAGACAACCAATTTGGTAAACATTTTGGGCACAATTCACATTACTTCCTGGAAAATGACTTGTCTGTCTTAGAATTGATCAGACTTCTCATCAACTTCTTAAGTTACTATACATGTATCACCGTAACAGAGCCCTCTTTGTCAGCAGAAAGCTTGTTAAAAATAAGCCTATGTATTTTGTCTACAATAAAGGATTTGGGTAATAGAGTTTTTAGAAAAGAAAAAAAATGTCTATTGCCTGGAGAGAGAAGGAGAGACACAAAACAAAATACTTTCCAAGATACTTCAGAAGAATATTCTGACAATTTCAGATTGAATTTTAAGGTTACAACTTCCATTAATCCAAAGACAACTGAACATTTGTCTTCTTCAGACAGCTTAGAAGTACCAACATCAACACATTATTTAAATATATTCTCTGATACAGCCTTACTATAAACCAAAAATTAAATGTATTTTATAATTGGGTCTTCTTCTGGATGTAATTAATTACTTAACTGACTGCTTGACCAGCATTCCCATGGAGGAATAAAGTTTCAGAGCAGCTGTCTATTTCTGGTCTGTATTTATCCTTCTTTCTGCTCTGCTCACCATGCCTGTGCCTCCTCTGTACTTGCATAGTTGCAATATCACATCTTACACCAATCAATAGGTGGGAAATTAATTTCATGGTTTTCATTTCACACAACACCTTTTCCTGGATTTTTTATTAAAAAGCAAGTGAAAAGGTAAAAGAAACCTATTCCACTCTTAATCCAGTATTACAGTCAAATTTAGACTTACCTTATGTACACTTTTAGGGTTTTCAAGCCATGCACAGTACATTTCCTCCACGTAATTGGAATTACTCCCACTCAGGAATGGCTCTGAGGTTCCTGATGAAACATACCGTTGGCCATGTAATAATGCCCTTCTGGCTACATCCTGATTTTCCAGAAGTTTAAAGCCATGCCTCTTCAGTGTAGCTGCAAACAACTTCAGATGACTCATGTTTGTTTATTAGCCAGACGATCCAAGTCTATTAATAAAATAAAACCAAACTTAATCAGAAAAAGAGCCAATGAATTGTAGACACATTTCAGCCTCACAACAAAAACTGACGTTTCTGGCTACAGTGCCCTGGTACAAAGCTCAGGCCTAGGCATGGAGAGTCCCTTCAGAGTGAGGGCCACAGCAGTGGAGTGGCTGCAGCTGGCCATCCCCACACCAGCCAGCTCCTCTCACAGCTCCTGCAGCTGGTAATGCCACCCTGCTCCCTGAAGCAATCACCATTTGTGCCTCCGGCCCCAGCTCCCTGGAACAAATGGGCTGCTAATCACTGACCTCTCCGGAGCTCCTGGCAACCCCAACTGCTTTCCCTCTGTTTGGAAAGCTGAGGCCTCTTACCCAGCCAGGCTGGGCTGGGGTCAGCAAACAGTCTCAGCCACAGGTGCTGTGGAAAACAAAAAGCCGCTGCCTCAAATTTCTGCCACGAGTAATGGAGCTGACCAAATAATTAGAAGTGTTAGTTAAGTGTTCATATTGACATTAGCCTTCAACCAAACAGTGAAACACTGAGAAAAGGCTCACTTTAATTTGTTTTCCTAACTGGCAACACTTATCTTGTGCTTCCAATGATCTCTTATGAGCTTGGTAACAAGGACAGCAGATTCCATGCAATTTTGCATTGAGATATTCTATTTTCCAATTCAATTTCCCACAATAAGGGCTGAATCTACTAAATGCTGAACACCATCAGCTCCAATGCTAGCAAAGGGAATCAGGGCTCACCTTCAAAATAAAGAAGAAGAAATTCATCTTAAAGTTAGTCCCTAAATAATATAATCTTAATGCTGAAATTGCTAAAACTGCAAAGAAAGAGCAATTATGTGAAAAGAAATTATTAGTTTTGTTTTCATTTTTTAAGTATTTAGAAAGCTACAATATCATGAAGGATAAGTTATTAATTTAGAAAAAGTAAAATTCAGATTTAATTCCAAAGTGGCTCTCATTTGTTTAGCTGTCCATCTGGAGAAAAAATTTATTTGGTCCAAGGTAAAACCCAAGGTCTTTTGTTGCTTGGCGTGACTGAACAACTACTGTAGCCATGATATTTTATGAAAAATCCTTTGCTAGGGTTTTTTCTCCTGAGGAGCCTCAGGAAAGAAATGTAAACAATAACTATCTGCTGCTGTGGAATGCAACAGGTGCAGCTGTGATTGGTGCATCTTGGTTGTTTCTAATTAATGGCCAATCACAGTCAGTGGCTTAGACTCTCTGGGAGTCAGGAGTCTTTGTTATTGCATTCCATTCTTGTTCTTTCTCTCTATTCTTTTAGTATAGTTTTAGTATATCATTTTAATATAATATATATCATGATAAATCAGCCTTCTGAAACATGCTGTCAAGATTCACATCTCTTCACTCGTCCCCGTCTCCTCACACAAAGCATCGACCAGAAACTGCTAAAAACAAAAGTAATGACCTGCCAAATTAACTTCAAAGTTTTTTTTTAGAAACAACACTTATTTTGAGTAATGAAAAATTTTTAATGTTGCCTATTACATGTTAAGATTTCTTCATCTCTAATTCAAAAATAGACACTGTAAAAAACTTCATAAACATTTCTGTATATAAATCCCATTAAACTATTTTCTCACTGTTTCTCCTCTTACAGCACAGCCTCCTTTCAAAAAACAAAATACATGGTTATAAAATGCCTAATTTTGCAAGGGATAGGAATAGCTATGTTTTTCATCATCCAATTTGAAAGTTAATATTAATCCTAAAAAAAAAAAAAAATAAAAAGAAAGAAAAAGGGCTCCTAATAAATAAAACAGTATTACTGCTTGTTCTTCTCTGACATCACATTTTAACTGCACATCTATTTTAAAAGCTGATGACTAGACCCTTTCCTCAGTCACCACCTATCACCCCAGCAGTGAACTGTCCTTGATCATACCAGATTCCCTTGTCTTCAAGACTTCTGCAGCCTTTTCACTCTCACCCACCAGCAGACCTGAGTTGTAGCTCCTCAGAGCAGCAGCCATCATCCACTTACTGAAGCACTTGTCCACTCTCCATGTGCCCAGACATGTGGAAAGTGTTCTTCCAAGGCAGCAGCACTGAAACTAGCACCCAGTCCTCATTTAAACCTATGAGCTCCCCAAAACCACACACTCTTCTCTCTCCACCTGGCATTTGCAGCAAATTGGCAACAGCTGGGCTACTGGCTTGCTTCTCTCCTACCTGCTTACATCCCCTTGTCATTTGCCACTTTTTATTTTGTTTACTACAACACTTGTATAAACACCCATCTCTGACCAGGGCTCCCGGGCAACTGGAGGAACAGGAACACCATCAGGACCATTTTGGAAGCAGATTAAATCCTGCAAGAGCACTGACAGAACTCATAAACTGTCTGCATACATAACTCTCTGTAAGATTTAACAGCAAGCATTCATGATGTCATTTTGCAAAATTGGATGAGACTTCAGCTTGTTATAGCAGTAAGAACAGAGAGCTCACCATGGCACACACAACTTTATGTCTGTGCCCATTCTCACACAAACTATTATTATTATTGCACCTACCTTACTGCATGTAAATCTCACCCTCTGCCACAAAACCTTTGCACACACACACTCACTCCTAAGGGATTACCCACCCTTACTTAAAGTAAAGACTTGGGAGAGAAGGGAAAGAGAGGAACAGTTTTCCCAGTTTATCATACTGCAGCAGCAAGCTTCTTAAGCACAGGTACTTTTACATTTTTTCTTCATCATATGTCTGCCTGAAGAATGTGTAATTCTTTCTTCTAGAAGTTAGTAAAGAACACCTAACAGAATAAGAAAAATTTGCCAGGAAGATTGGGAAATGGGTGCAAATGACATAATATATAACAGAAAAAAAGAGCTTGTAAGTGGTACCAGTCACTTCCCTCCAGTTCCATTTAAATTTCAAAACGGGGTCAGAGCCATACTTCAAGCAGTAACTACTGAATATGCAATCTATAAAAGCATACAGGAGCTAAGTCATTCCAGCCAGATTTCAGTTACAGATTAATATGACTCAAAAGCCCTGACTTCCTAGTTTTTCCTTCTGCACACATCGCTCTTCAGAGCAGATGTCAGCTGTCAGCAGCTAAACAAACCAGAGACCACCAGCGTGATCGCAGCCCATCCCAGCCCACTGAGCCTTGAGACTGTCAGTCAGAAACCAGCACCCGGGACAGCGCACAGGAGCGCCAGGAGTTAGACCTGTTCCCCTCCACTATGCTTCCCAAACCAACCCTGAAATGAAAACAGGGATTGGAAAGGGATCAAGCCGAGCTAAGAGCAACCTAAAGAATGACATTAATTAACTCTCTACCAGAGGTCAAAAATAAGAAAGAAGCAGTGAACCTGAACCTGAACAACCTGATATTTAATGCACCACGGCACCCTCAAAATGGTGGAACAAAAGCCCCGAGTTGCTGAAAATTCCTGCAGCTGTTCTGCCTCAAACAACGACCTAGCTTTCACCTTGGCACTTCCACCTCTAGAAGTGCCCTAATGTCACAGACAGTCTTGGGAATTATTCTGCCCAGGTTTCTAGAGGGTCATAGAAGCATGTAGAAAACAGACAGCAGACACTTCTGATAATAAAGTTTTTATCCAGCTCTTTTCAAAATCACTTTCAGTATAATTGCACTGCACGTATGAATTAATATCCTCCTGGTATTGTCAGCGCCCTTACTGAGTTTCTTAATCCATGTGAAGCCCTGCTGAGAATGTTCTTTATGCTCTGCAGAAGTGGTGGTTTAAAAATCTGGTCCATATTTCATAAAAATAGTTCTTCATCCACTATCACGGTAATTTCCCATAATATTCCCCACACAGCTTACTCTTAAAGTTCTCCTTAAGACTGAGTAATTAAAATAAAACAAAGCTGACATTGGGGGAAAAAAAATGGATGAACATGATAAAGTTTCTCCAAAATATCATCACAGATAATTTAAATTACAGATATCCTTATTAAATAAGGCTACTTCAGGGATACCTCCGTGCACTACATGTTTTTTCCCCCAGCACAGATATGCCGTGCTGTACAGAGAATCCTAACTCCACACAGAGAGTTGACCCGCAGGTTTTCCAGCGGCGCCGTATTCGCCCCAAGGCGCCCGGCGCGAGTCCCGGGCAATGGAGGCGCCTCGGTGCAATGAAACTTAACGGATTTATTACCCTGCCCTGGAAAACGCCTTCAGCGGGTACCGGAGGGATAACACCCCCCAGTACCACAGGGATGACAGCACCACAGACTCCAGGCCGCCAACAGAGGAGGGGGGAGGATCTGGGAGGGTCGGGCTTGTTCTCCGGCCCCTCCCCGTAACGCCAGGACGCGGTGTCCTGGTCACCCTGGCCACCGGGGGCCGGAGCCTGCTGGGCTCTCAAGGCGCTCCCGGCTGCGACGGGGCTGGGACACCACCGGAGCTCGGGGCAGGACGGGCCGCCCCGCTCGCCCCACGCTCCGGGGCCCGGCCCGGCCTGCGGCGCGACCCCCTCAGCCGCACGGCGAGAGGCCCCGCCGCGCCGGGGGCCTGCGCGGGGGACGGGCCCTGCACCGCGGCCGGGCCCGGCCTGGCCCCGCCGCCCCCCGCCCCTCACCGGCGCGGACAGACCTGCGGGGGCGCGGAGGCTCCAGCGCATCCGCGGAGCGCGGCAGGGAGGGCGCGGAGGGAAGGGAGGGAGCGGCGGGGCGGGGGCCGCACCTGCATCACGTGAGGCGCGCGCTGAGGTCACGGCGGGGCGGGGCCGCGGGCGCTGCACCGGCACCAGCGCCCCGGGACACAGCCCGGGATGCGGGACATATCCAGGGACACGCCCCCGCCCCACGCCCCCGGGATAGGCCCCCGCGGCCCCTCACAGCCCCCGCGGGGTCGCTGGGCACAGAACGCGTTCGATGCTCCCGCCCCTCAGCCCTCAGCAAACGCGTAAATACAGGCGAGAGCACCGCACCTGCGCCAGGGAACGCCTAAGGAAACCCATCCGATGGACAAGCTGCTCGCACCGCTCCTGTGCAGAAGTTTGGCAGGAAGAAGATGGGAAGTCTGCCACGGGACATACGAAGTGTCCCAAGGACACACACGTTTGCTCTCCAAAATTTGTACATAAAGTAGACTGAACGTAGTAGACCTTGACAAAATGATAATATCTGACTTACATGACCAAATATAAAATGCCAGACAATACAGTTTCAATGTTCCTTTGCTGGTAGAATTCTTATTTACAACTTTCATGTTTTCTTGTCTCCTGGTTGTCTTCAAATTATATGTCTGTCCATTTTCTCTCATAAATTAAAAATGACATTTTTTACGTACCTGCTCTTAATCAAGTTACAGCCAGGATCAAACGCCTATGTATATATGCAAAATTGGTATTTCATATAACTATTGACACCATCACATACATTCCAACATTTGTTAACTTTCTGGATAAGTAATAAGATTGATGGGAAAACTGGACACATATCAAAAGGAAGGAAGAGAGAAATAGTTATAATTTGTTTTGTGCTAAGGATATAGTGTAAAAATGGGTTTATCAGGGTCAGGTGGGCAGAAATGGAAAGGAAAAACCTTAGGAAGGAACACAACAGGCTTCATCTGGGGTTTTGTCACCTAACGGTCACTCCAATTTTCTTGAGGCTTACTGGTTGATACAATTGTTGATTAGAGTAAAATTAATTTCTTCAAGACGAAAAAACCCTTAATCCTCACATAAAGACATCAAAAACCTTATTATCATCTCAGCAGTTTTCCTAGCAGCTGTGCACCTTCAGGGCACTGCAGAGCAGGGTGCGAATGATGTGCTCATGGTTTGTGCTACAATGTTTGGTGCAGGGAACAGATGGAGCAGGGATGGGGCACAGGGAGCCCCCGGGATGGCCCATCCCTCGATCAGTGCTCCTGGGGAGGGCGGCCCAGCAAAGGGAAACGGGAGCTGAACTGGTTCCTGCAGCTGGCCAGATGCTGCTTGAGCCTTCTGGCAAGTGGTGAAACATTGTTAGATGCTGCAGCTACTAACTGAGTCTTAACCTTATTATGGGCAGACAGAAGCCATCTTTAGAGCAATCATGTTATGCTGACTGAACATAAATTCAATTAAAAATTATAGTGAGGACAAGCAGACCTCCCCTCCACTTTAAAGGGAAACCCACATGTCAAATCTGACTGTGAATACCATTGCAGTGAACAGATAAATTATGAATGCTTGGATAGACACTGAGATATGATATTACAGTATGTTTCAAGTGCTTATGTTGTTCCCAAAAGCTTTTGCCCCATTTCACATTAATGTTATTTTCCTTTCTTTTTTTTTTTTTTTTTTTAATACTTCACACACTGGGAATTTGTGTGCTTGAAACAGCAAGATTCTGGTTTATTGGGATTTGGAGCAGCTCCCAAATTCTCCAATACTTATTGTGACTTGGTTGTCCCACCAGCCTGCCCCAGAGCAGCTTTTGGTGTACTGAGCTATTGCCTTGCTGCTGCTGGCTTCTGGTGTCACTTTGCCACCAGTCTGCACCCCTGAGCAGCACCTGCTTGCCACTCATCCATTTGCTCTCCACTGAGACCATGATGGACAAGCTATTTGCCCATGATTCCTGTGTCAATTATTACAATTTCCATATACAATTCACATTTACCTGCCCATTTATGTGTCCACTTGTATATTTAGCTCTCCCTCCAGCCAGCCAAAGGGAGATCCCCACACTGGCTTTGCTTCCTGCTAAACCATCACACTTCATAATTGGCTGGAAATCCATCAGCAGAATGAAAACTTTGAACAAAATTGCACTTCCCAGCACACTCAGAGTCAGGTGTGGCAGCTTGCTTCACATGATTCTCATGCCTGCTCTGTAGTGAGGAAATGTTATGTGTTAGAAAAGTTTTGTACTGGATAAAATGTACAGCACAGGATAATCACAACAGCACCCCTGTGCTGTCAGAGGTGAAATTGCCTGCTGTGCTGACACACTGCCTTGCCATTCTCTATTTTTCATATTTATCCTTATGTCCTGTAGCATCAGTGTAAATCTAACAATTTTGCTTACTTATTTCAGTCTTGTTTCTGCCTTAACCCAGGCATGAGTTAACAAAACTAGATGCAACCTGTTTAAACAACCCAAAGCATGTTTTAACAAAACCAGAACCCAGCTGGTTTTGGAAACTCACCGTGCTGCCCCACTGAGGGCTCAATGTGCCTGTTCCAGGGTATGGTGCTGCACACCCCTCTAATACCTTGCTCCTGTTTTCTCTTGGGTTTGGTACGAGGGTTTTCCTTGGCAGATCAGCAGCCACTTGCAATCAGCATCGAGTTCCTGCAGCTAATTGCTCCACACAACTCTCTCCAACACAGCACGACTTCTCAGTGGGCTTGTTTTTTCAAAGGGTAATCTCATAGGAGGTGGTCGGGGTACAGGATTACTCACAGAAGGACAATCTCATTAATAGCTTTCCCTCCTGAGATAGATACATTTATGTATTTTTGGCAACTCTTCATTGTTGTTGGTAATGTAATTCCACTAGAGACAATGTTGACCAGAAGTTCTCTTTAAGCCAAGCCAGAAACTCCATTTGCCTTTATTTCCCCATGTGTTCATTACACACAGACTACAAACTAACAGAGGTTCTAATCTAAAGCACCATCTCTTCTCAAAGCAAGGCAATTTGGAAACTGCAAAACCTGCTCTCACTTTGAGCCTAACATGGATGTCACACAGGACTCTGGTCATTATGTTTGTCTAACATTTAAATCTGAGACCTAAAAACCTTAGAGCCCAGACCAGCAACAAATTAGTCAGTCAGTTTTCCAAGGAGAGGCTTTGGGGGGTTTCCTGGGTAGACATTTCAAATACATGTAAAAACCCTTTTTTAATCCCTTTTTTTGTCAACAAATAATTTATCAAGCTTTTCTCCCTCCCCAGTCCTACATAAGATAAGTATTTTAACTACATCTGACACCTCCTGCAGAAAATTTCACATGAGGAATTTCACATGGGTTATTTCTGTTCCCTTTGCTTTCTGAAACCTTGGCTCTGTGTGCCATAAGCTTCACTAATATCCCTGACTTCCATGAATAAACTTCCCGTGGTAAAGGACATGTGCTGCTGGGTATCTGAAGGACAGAAAAGTCAGTCCCAGTTTCACCCAGCTCCTTGCTTTGGGCAAGTTAAATGTGAGGCAGCAGGGAAAGCCAACAGCATGCTGGGCTGTGCCAACTGAAGCGCAGTCAGGAGCTGGAGGGGAGAAGACACAGGGATAACCTGGCCAGGAGGGAGTTCAGCAGGAAGACAGAGCCAGCAAAGCCAGGCTCTTCACAGTGCTGCATGGCAGGAGGATGAGACAGTGAAATAGAAATGGCTCCATCTAGACACAAGGAAAACAGTGTTCACTCAGAGGATAAAAAGCATCACAACGGAGACCCTGAAAAATGATGCCATCTTTGGAGGCATCTGGACCCAGCTGAACAAAGCCCTGCACAGCCTGGTGTGACCCCAGTGTTGATCTTGCTTTGAGCCCTGGATGACCTCCAAGCTCCCCTCCAAGCTAGCACCTATGATTTGTACCAGTTTCACAACAGAAGGCATGTCAAACCTAAGGGTAAACAGCCATCATTATTTGGTCAACAGAAAAACTCATATTGACAGTTTTATCTGACTAACCGCTACTTTGGGTTTACTTACTCTCTAAAATGTGAGGCTGTGATGCTCTGGAGAAAACAGGTACAAGTACAGTGTGTTTTATTGGAAGACCAGTAACACCCAAGACTGCTCCTTGATTGATTTTGGCCAATAGATTATTTTTAAGTGATTTTATTCTCCAAACATATTTCTGGATAGAATCAAACTGCAGGAGCCCATACATCTGGCCATAGATGTTAGAGAGAGAAAAGCTAGACAACAGAGCTGATTGAAAATCAGGAAAACACAAATTCTACTTGGTGGTTTCCCAAGTCTTTCCTAATAAACTAGCCCAATACAGCTACAAGAACAAAAGCAACTATTGCTGTAATTATTCCTTTGATACCTCATCGTATTTTCATTAAATTCTTAGAGTAAACAATTAACTACAGTATATACAAAGCAGTGAGTGAGTCAGAAAGATACGTAGGTTAAGGAGGAACTCTGGCATACAACATTTATTATAGCTGCCAAATCATGAATTCATGTGGAAATTAGCAAGAGCACTAAACTTAATTTGTCCCACTATTTTAATGGGAGGTTAGTACATTGGCAGGCAAATTAGCAAGAAGTCTTCCCACTAACCGTGGAAACAGATCACCACTGACACTGCAAAAGAGCCTGTCGGCATTTGGCACGATGACAATGAACAAAGCACTGCCAACTGCCCTTGCCTTAAGCAAGAAAGAATTGAAAGTATCATCTTCTTGTACATGTAGATTAGGAGAAAACTGCTAGAAAATTATTTTCAGTATTTGCAGGTGTTTCATTAGAGAATCCTAACTGAAATAGAAAAAATAATTCTTTTTGATACCTTTCTTTTGGCTATATCTAAAACACACTGCATTTTGTTAGATTGCTGCTTTAGGCAATGATAAAATTTTAAGGTGCCCTGACTTCATCATATTCAACTGGAAAATTACCTCATCTCTTTAGAACTATACCACTGGCTGTATTTTCTTCAGGAGGATCTATTTTGATTTTTAATGCTATTTATCTAGCTGAAGGAATACGTAATTATCTTTCATTTGGAAGAAAATAAATAAGGGAAGACCATTCTCCATCAGCTGAAGCTTCTGGGGTATCTGAGATTTACAGCTCTCACTAGGAGCAGAGTTTGCTAATGAAGCTTTTGAAGCCAGAGTGGCAGTGTCTGATTGTAATTGCTGAAAGGTGACTCTTGAAGAGCTTTATTTGCACTAATCAACACCACGTTGTGCCTCAAAGCTAGAGTTCCCTTAGAAGCACTGCCCCTACTGAGTTATTCCGCAATAACTAAACAGGCTTTTCTGTTTACTTCTGTTTTTCAGAAGTAAAAACTTATCTGTGTTTTTTAATGGGATCCTTCCGAGCTGCACTCCAAACCTGTTGTACTGTTAAAATTTCATCATTTCTTTCTAACATTCTGGCATTCCCAACCCTTTCTCTTCTGATGCCAGAGCCATAGGGACCATCTGTAAAAGTATTAATATAAAATACCCAAGGGCTCAGAAGTGGCCTGGGAATATCAAACTGTTAGGTGCAGAGTCACAATCATTTCTTATTTTCCTGATGATGGCCATTTGGAAACATTACATTCACAGTGCTGAACTCAGCTGGACAGTATTCGGAAGTGCTCCTGCTTCACAGCTGAAACAGCTCTGTGCTTCCTTTATATTTAGTTGCCAGCAAACTGTTCAACTGGTTTCCTCTTAAGAGGAAACACCTGAACTGAGTAGACCTGTGAGCAACTCAGGTGCCAAGGTGAGCTTACTGTTCATGCTTCAGGGGGACTCTTGATCCACAAGCAGCCACCACATCACCAAATACATTTTCAGAAAAATAATGTTAGTGCCATAGAAAAATGCAATAACTAACCCCAAACTTGCTCCCAGTATGTAATTTTGGGCTTGTTGTATCATCTTGGAATAAGCAGTTCTAACTTTGCTCTAAATCCCTTTCAGAACAGTTTGCTGTGCAGTCTGTGCTGTCACATTACAGATCCCCCTATTTTACAAAGTCCTCACCCATGGACGCTGAGCTCACTGAATCGTTCTAATGCTGATAAACACGAGGCAGCTGTGGAGCTCAGCACACAGCACTGCAGCAGTGTCCAGCTCTCCAGTCTCTGCAGCCAGTTCCCAGTGGGTGCCTGTGCTTGTGTCACATATGTAGAAAGACTATCTCTACAGCTCCATTTGAAGGCATTTGGAGCTGCAGGAATTCCTGGCCTGCCGAATCGTAATATCACCTTCAATGCACAGAACACTACATGAAGAACAACATCATTAAGTGAAAGGCAGGACCCACAGTGAGATGACTTTTGGCCGTAATGATGCTAGGTTTGGAGTTTTAGTGCTATTGCTGTGACAGCCTAAGGCAATTACAGATGTTGCCTTAACAAACGGACCTTTCCTGCATAGACCCATTCCCTGGATGAGTATAGTGCCTGTGGGAGGCTGTCACTGAAGCCAATTATGGAAAAATATTGAAAAGTCTGTAAAGGTGTCTGCCAAGTGAGAAATAAATCCCACCTGTCACTTCTTACTCAATCCCGCTAGCAAATCATCATCCTCAGTCATCACCACCTCGGAGCTTGTAGCATGGGAAGGATCTAGCTACAAGGAGCAAGGATTGCATGTCACTTCGGGGACTGTGATCAGCCCAAGCCTCAGGTAAATGAGTCTGGCTCTGTCAGTTCAGTCAATACTCTAAAGGCACTGTGCATGGCCGGCACACGCCGTCCCCACGGGCGCTCCGCCCGCCACAGCGGCTTAGCGGGAGCGAGCCCCGAGGCTGAATTACGGCTCCTCCCGCAGACAGGGTGAAGCCTTCGGCGACGCTGAGCTCATCGGCCAGACGCTGCTGAGGAGCCATCTGCCCAGAACACAAATAGAAGGCAAGCACTTCAGTAAACAAAGAGGCTTTTGCAAGAAATTACAACCTTCTCAAGAGCGGGACAAAACACACACGGGTCTCAGCACAGGACTGCATTGATAGCAACATGTTAGACCTGTGTGAGGAAAAGGTGCTGCCGGGCTCTGCTGGGCACGGCCTGAGCAGGGGATAAGGGACACTCACCGGGTCCCTCACCTCCCCCTGGCTCATTCTTTCCTTCTTCCCACTTAAGAGAATTCCCCTCCCCTGGGTGTATTACAAATACTTGGTTTTGGAAAGGCTTTAAGACAAACTACCAAATACAACATTATGATAACTTGGGGCACTGGTGCTGCTTGTGTTATGTCTCTCAGCCCTGGAGAAATATTAAGGCAGCAGAGAATACCTGGAGTTATTTGACCTAGAGATCAGAATTTGAAGTTGGATTTAATTCCCTTAAGACAGTTCTGTCAGGTCATTGCCACATGAATTTTCAGAACAGCAAAGCCTTCCCCTGCTCATTTAAGTATACAAATGCCTTATTTTGGTCATAGATTAAGCATTTCTCATGGGCACAATTTTACCTTGGACTGTAACAAAAAGCAATTTCAGAGGAATTTATTAACATTTTGAGGCTCTCTGAAGGTCATATGTAATCAAGATTTGAGGCAAAAAGAAGGGGATGCTTGTCTAAAGCAAACAGAAATTTGATTAGCCTTGAAACCCTTCAAGCTACTGAGGCCAAAGACTTTCCTAGTAGGCAAAGGAGGTTCCTGATGTAAGCCAGGGTAACAAAACCCTTCCAAAACTCACATGCAGAAGGTGCAGATTCATCTCAGTGTTTCCAGGTCTCATGCCAATGACTGGAAACAATTTTAAGACTTCAAAAACTTTAGAACAAAACCAACCCAAAAAATTCAGTCAAAAGATTTAGAGCCACAGAGGCTGAAGCCACATGACTTTAGGAGATACTCAGTTGTTGTTAGAAACATCTCATCCACATGATTGCTCACAATCAAGTAGTCCAATTTCAGATAAGAAAAAAAAAGCTCCAAATCTGTTACATTCTAAATTCAATCTGCTGGGTTTGGCTGCTGGATTTTGTGTACATGGAATTGGCAGACTGAGGAAGGAGTAGACTCAATCAATCAGTAGGTCTTCTTTTTTCATCTGAATGCTCAGGGAATTGTCATCACCAACCATAAAGTCTAAATGGCACTTAGCTGAGATTTACAATGTGGATGAATTGGGAACCTCCTTTTCTCAAACTTGTGGTATGTTCAAGTCCAGAAGACACTGATTGCATTTTTTTCGCACCTTTCTTCCCAAAATGCAAAAGTTTGATTTTCCACAGAATGTAAAACCAAACATCCCTTTACTCCTGACCTACATTTGCTGCAGGTCATTTAATTATGAATGAAAATGCCACTTTGTTTATCCGAGTTCAAATTATGACAGAGATTAAGTTATGGAATTTGTTCTCCTGGCATCTTATTAATACTGCTCTGCTGTAAAATTCCTCAGGCAACAGCCAAAATAATGACTTAAAACTGCAATGATATAATTACCTAACAATGCAGCCATTTTGAAGATAGACGTAACTCTGGATTTGAAAATACAATTTTTAGGACCTTATCCTTTACATAAAAGGGTGTGAAACACTTACAATTACTTTAATTTATTTTCATGACATTTTGGTTTAGATCCAATCAATTCCTAGTACATTAAAGAAAATTTTGTCATTATTCAATAACAGGATTTTAGCTATTCACAGCAATTTTCTTAACCTTTAATTTTGAAAAGATAAGTCTTCAAATCTTGGCAAAATTAACTTTGTGCCATGATGAAACACTTTGATCTATACACTGTCATTATTGCATCTAGTATGCCAAGATGCTTTGACGAATGAAAAAAAATGAGCAAATTCAGCACTTCCCATCAACTTCCAGCTGAAAGGCAGTTGTACATGTGCAGAGGAGCCAAGACCTTACTGATACAAGGCCATGCTGGAGGATTCTTCTGAAGCATCTCTAAAGCAGATGTCAAACTACATCTAAATCTTAAGTGGCCACAAATAATTGATTTGATTTAGCTCCCTCCCCTTTCAAATGGAAGAAAACAAAATTTCTCTCTCCTTAGTGATATTTCACACAGTTCAGGATCATGAACTTTCCTAAATGTCCCTTTTTAGGCAACACCTGATGTAGAAATAACGCAAGAGATTAATCCACCAGAGTGGAGTGGGTGAAACTCCTGGAAAGAGATCTTTATTATAATGCTTTTTCCCCTGGTCCCTCCTGCAAGGCCAAGTCAGAGGGGACCCCTGCTTTCTCTACATGTGGATCCAGTTCCTCACTGGCCTAGTTATTCACTGTCACAAAAGAGAGCCCCATTAATATGGGAGCATTGTTACTGATGAAGATGCACAAGCCCATGGAAACAGGAAAACCTGCTCTCTGGTGTTCCAGGTACACAAAACAAAACAACTTCAATCAACCAGGCAGCCTGGAGAAAATTTTCCATGTTTTTTCTTATTCCAATTCTAAAGTTGCAAGATTCTAGATATGTAAGGTTGCTTAACTTTGTCATTTCCCCACACAGCTCCAAAACAGACATGACTTACTCAGACATTTATGGTCAGAGCTCACACTGGTGTTTTAGGAGAATATCACCCTTATGGTTTTTCTCCCCTGTAAGCAAAGCAGGACTACTGTTAGGATTCAGACAGGACAGTCTTTCACAAATGGAAAACATCAATCAAACAGGTACCAAAGGAAACCCATACAGGTGGTTCTGCTTGGACACCAACACATGGGAGATAGCAACCTAGCAAATGGGAACACAGAAACAAAAATAAATTGCCTCTTGAAAGTGTTTTCTGTCTTTTTTGCAAAGACCTGCGAACTTTGAAAGTAAAGGCTATTTGGGAACATACATCCCCCACCCCCCTCATAGCTGGTCTTCTTGATGATGATTTCTGAGAAAATCCAAGTATCACATTTAGAGAGCATGACTATAGAATATTACTGTAATAAATGTGAAAACATTGGAATTTGCTCCTGATTCTGTCTTTGCTTTCCTGGTTTATTTTATCAACAAATACTATTAGCAATTTCTGAGAATAAATGTAACAGTTCCCCACAATCAAAATAATTCTCTATCTCCATCAAATGAGTGTAAAAGAAAGGTGAAAGCACTGTCTTTGAGCAAGAAAATTGTAGTCTTCTCCTGTAGCCTCCTAGCACACTCCACCACCCTGAAAAGATTTCAGATGCTCAAAAGCCATTACAGAGCCCATCCAGACAGGATTTACAGAGGTTTAATTCCTTATGCACTTCAGATGTTGTTCTGAGTGTAAATTACAGTTTATAAAAGCTAGCAAACATTGTCCTTCCAGGCAAAAACACCCATAATGCCTGTAACATTTAGCTAAGATCAGACATATTAAGGAAGTGAGGACATATGGATATATTAAAACAAACAGTTTGTAATTTGTCATTACTGCCTTCCTACAAAAATAGCTTTGGAATGAAAGTTCAGGATTTGCATAGGGACAGTGATTAGATGCTAACACACATACAGATTTCTTGGATCCAAACTGGTAACATCATGTGTGGCACTGCATTATTGTTTCTTGTTAACTCTAAATGTGGACTTTTAAAACAATCCTGCCTCACTGGTCCAAAGGTCCTTTTGCACTTCCTATTTAGCAAATACAGCTTTTATCTCTGCAAAATCTCACCTTGATACTATTAATTACAAAAGGAAGCAGCTGTAGTAGGCATAAAAATTCCAATCATTTACAGAAGGAATCTCTAAAAAGTAAACAAAAGAGATGTTACTGAACTGGGCCTTCCAAGTGAAAACCCCTGAGAGCAGACAATAGCAGAATAGACAAAGCCCCTGTGGTAAGAGAGGCTTTGTACAGAGAAAGTAGGTCCTTATCTGCATGTTACATGACTTTTCCAAGAAATTTGCAAAAAACAATGTTTATCACTTGGGCAGAAGGAGACGAGGCTTTTCAGTAACCTTTACCCAACCAGGCATACTGTTGCCATCTCATTACAAAGGTTTCATACTTTCTCGGTGATTTCTCACGGGCAGCTCCTCACAGCACTGACTCCTTCTCCTCAGCACAGCCAACCAAATCCATCCAACTTCTCAACCAGCCAACCTACTCTTTTACAATACCCACCCTAACTGGATCTAGCTGTGGCCTATTAAGGGCAGGCCTGTTCCTAATTCTTGATCATAAGCACAGCTGTAACTCCTTAGGGGTGAGATTACCTCCATCACTCTCTCTATTTTCCTACATTCCCCCCAGCCACAGCATACTCTTACTGTTTTACACCCAATGGAACAATGCCTTCATTGTATTCCATTTCTTTAAAAATTTGAACATGAATGTGGTCCTCTTAGCTATTCAACAATTAAAAATAAAGAGCAAACCCCCTCATCTTTAATATCACCTGTTCAATTTACTATTAATTAATGAATCAAAACCACAGGAAAAAATATCAGCACAAGAACTTGTCATTTACAGGCACACCAGCTATGCAGTTTTCAGTACAGTCCATCACAGAGAGAGAGGACAGCTGACTGCAAAAGGCTGAGGTGTGTGAACTGTGCATACAGAGAGCCAGCAAGCACAGCCAGCTTGTAAAGACAGTGCAATCTCTCTAGGCTCCTGTCCCCTGCTTCCCAGATTTACAGCTGATGAGCTACACTAGCAATGGTCCCCACTCCAGTAGCTCATGGCAGCTTATTTAAAGTTTCTCCAATGTGTGTGCATGCACAGCACAGTGTGCACACACCCAAACACATCCCACAGTGTCACCAAGAGGACTTGGAATACACCAGTGCCTCCTTTAGCTGCAGACCAAGTGCCACTTAGCAGGACCAGGCAGTGAAAGCCTGCCCGACAGCTCAGCTCAGCACAAATTGATGGTGTTGCTGTAATGGAGTTATCAGTGACAAATACCTCCTATGCAACTTCCAGGTCACACTCACTTAAGCAATGACAAATGAGCATGAAACACTGTTAGCACAAAACAAGATCATAAATACTCAATTCTAAGCTTAAAAAACCTAACCATTTCAGACAGCTGTTGCATCTTGCAGTCTCCATGATTTTATGGATGTTCTCACTCTTGTCACAGAGGTGACACAAAACACCAAAAGATGACTTTATGCAGATATTAAAAAGAAAAAAAAATTAAAAAGAAAGAAAAAACACAAGTCATCCATCCAAAGCAAACATTGCATCACCCTACATTGGCTAATATACAATTACCTCAGTGAACCTGACAGAGTTTGTAACAGCTTTTGGAATCCCAAAGTCTGACATCCATCTGTCCATCCTTCTGTCACAGAAAGCTGCTCAGGATGAGACGATGCAGACTGTGAACATAAACATGAAAAGTTGTGAAATTCAGGTGTCTGGGATTCCTTTGTCCAAACACTGACATAGGTGGGAAGACAATGGAGAAAACCAGGAAAAGTCCACGGTGAAGCAGCCCTTGCAATTGTGCTTTATCCCCAGGGTTATCTCCACAGGCTATGGTTGCTTTTAAAGCGCATTCATGAGGGTATTTACTGATTACAGTGAGATCAGTCACAGCTTGGGACAGACTGGCAGCTGCTTCTGCACTGCAGCAGCACAATGGGAGCACCTTCTGCCTCCCCTGCACCTGGGCTTTCCAAGGGACACCATGAAGGGCATCAACCCTTCACTTGCTTCCCAGCTGTCACACAACCAAACCCTCAGCTCATCCAGCACTCAGCCAAAGCCTGCTTGTGAAAATGGGATCCCTTTGGCCATTTCCATGAGCACATTTACCTGGGCACGGTGCAGGAAGCTCCCTGCTCAGCCACCACCCACCTGCTCATTCCTGCTCCCCCAAAACGTGTCTGTCAATCACCCTCTTTGCTTCCATTGCTGCTGCTTGATGGACAAATCCTTTCGTATCAATACTGCAAACTTCATAAGCACAGTTACATATAAAACTTTAGGAGCAATCAAATTACATTTTTATCCTAATTTCCTGTAATGATAGTAAAAATAATTCCTTAACATTTTGGAAATAGTTTGAAATGATTTTATTTAGGAGGATCTCAGCCCCACACTTACAAACCATAAAAATCCCTATACCGCATGTTAATTATTTATATATTTTAGGGGGTTATTTGCTTTTTTTTTGCTTTTATTTAGTGACACTTCTTTCATGAAGTTCAGTGAATAATCCAACATCTACGTGCTAACCAAAAGCTTGGGAACATCAGAATATCTGCATATGGCCATACACATGGATGAAACCTCACACTCACACTGACACCCTTCCAATTTACAGTAGCTAATTGTGTTTTACAGTAGCTAATTGTGTTTTACAGTGTTATGCAGACACAAGCAACTACCACCATACTGTACAGGAAGAATAAATTTCTCAGCTCTCTGTTATGTGTCAGTTTACTGCCAGAATTATCTGCAGTATTATGCCCTGTGCATTCAAATGTGCTGGAATTCTTCTCTCCTGGAAAGTATATTAAATGACAAATTACACAACATGGCTTCAGTCAGAATTTTTTAATTGTATTCCTACAAAATTATGTAAACATTAGCATACAGATCCAGAAAAATCAATACAATATAATGGTGCATAAACTGTAAGTTTAGAAGAATGTCAGGAACACTTCAACAGTTTATAAATTAATATATACAGTATTGGATAGTCCTCATTGGATAAGGAAACATCAGAACTGAGCAATTTAGGTGCAAGAGCTGTAGAAGAACAGAAGTGCTCAGACACCAAACTTGACTATGAGGCAACATTGCAATCGACATGACTGCCTGTTGTTGTTTCATATTGAGCATTCAATTTAACTGCTAAAAAGTATAAAACAAAAGTTTTGGTAGGAAGTTTATTTTTACTGGAAATCATATAGCAAACATCCCTAAAATAATTAAAAAAAAAAATCCCAAACCTAGAATACTCCATCACCAGGTTCCTGGAAGAGTGAACCTGAAGCTTTCTAGGCTGCACAAGATCACTGGCATCTCCATCCCACACTACCTCTCCCAGAGCACCAAAGGCATTGTCAGCTAAAGGGAACACTTCAGGGAGTTTGGAAATGGGGAGTGGTGGGTGAGGAGAAAAAGAAAGATGTAGAGCACATATTGGGCTGACACGCAGCAATCTGGGCAGTTCAGCTCTTTATTGAATGAGAATAACATGGGAATGTAACACCACTGTTAACTAATTCTGGGCTATTTTGCTTTTAAAAAACCCCAAAACAAACAATAGCAACAAAATAATCTTCAGCCTGCCTGTGATCAAAATCATATTCAAAGCATTCTTACAATGTTGCCCTTTAGGAGATCAGGAACACACCAGAGAATCCAGGATATAGCACTCTTTTTCAGACAACACATGAAATGAAAAATGAGTTATTTTCCTTTGTTCCTGTCCATACAAGCATAATTCACTAGAGAAAAAGGTAGGGTGAACATATCCTAATGAATGATCTCAAACAAAAGGCATTCTTCCCCACAATAGAAAATGCTCAGTATCACTGAAACTACAGACTGCATAAAAAGACTAGGATCATCCTGGAAGCACTTGACACTGCAAGAACTCTTTTAACTGCATACCTATAATATGATCATCAGAGAATCTCTCCAAAGTTTAATTTTTCTGTTTCCAGAGTTGAAGTAGAATTTCATTCCATCATATTTTGGTACATTTTTCATACCTGACCAATCACTTCTCACAATGACTACTTTGCACTAAAATATTTATAATAAAGGGGAGGTAATTTCTAGCCATCTAAAGCTTTTTGTTGTATTTTTCCAGTTGTTTAGGAACAAATTCTGTTCATTTCTTCTACATGAGATCCTGAGTAGTAAGGTGAAAAAGGTTTGGCTGATAGCACCAGTTTTCCATCACTTGTCATAATTCCCAGGGTGCACCTATCATCAACAATGCATCTAGAAGCACTATCATACTTGAACCTAAATGCCCAAATAAGAGCTAATAAAAGTTATTCCTATTGCCAGAATCTGAGCCAACACTGAAACACCAGGAGCAGGAGAAAAGATTTCTGCTAAATCTGAGGACACAAGTTGCAAACACAGAAAAAAGCCTGAAATTCTAGCCAAAATATTTTCCTCAAAATGGATGGGGGTGGAGAAAACTACACCTGGTGGGAAGAACAGGAAGAAACCTCGGTGTTCATCATTTCCCAAGTAATACACCTGCAAGATGCCCACTCAGAATTCATGCCAAGGTACAGCTCCCTGAAGGTATTTATAAACAACCCAGACTCCTTCCTGTTGCTTCCCCCAGAGTAGATCAAGCAGTGAGTGATTTATTCTAAGCCAGACTGCCAACAGCTTCCAGCATTTAATTACCATGGTGTGTTTGAGGCTTGGAGAGTTTTATCTGACATAACTCAAAAGGATTCATTGATTAAGAAACTTAGGTCACTACATTTCCTGCTGCATATTTTACTTGTATTGCTAACTCGTAATTACTATGAGAGACAATAAAAATCTAACACAGAAGAGGTTAAACTTAGGAATCTGGGCTGAAACTTAAACTGGGCTTAAATATGAATAGACAAAAGTCTCACTGGATCTGCCCTGTACATAGACCTGAAAAGGTTTTATCACATATATACTTGCAGTTTTTGTAAACTATTAATGTACTACAGCAACACTAATTTGGTATTCACAGATAGTAAAAGCACGGGTTTTAAAATGTTTTGCCAACACTTCACTGTTATTGCCATGTCTAAAATGACACAGGCAGAAATCTCTAACAAGACCTCATGCTCTTATCTGTATCCTGCAGAATTTCCTCCCACTGATATGTGATTTGTTTCCTCACTCACATATCCCATGGGGATCTTATACTCACATATATGCGTGCTGAGAGAAGGGAGAACTGATATGACAATATGAACACAACTAGCAGACCTTAACTCAAATATTGCCAGCAGCAGTGAACCTTGAGAAACTTAGAATAGACTAAGACCTTGTTCAATGTGGTAACAGATAGCACCAACAAAATGGTATTGAAGAGTTTCATGTGAAAATCTTTCCCTCTGCTTTCAGCTTTGGTCACATTTCTCTTTTTTCCACTCTTGTTCTTCTCTCTCTACTTCTTCATGCTAACTTTTATGTCTAATTTGGTAAAGACCATGCAGTTGTGAAATGCATTGACTCCCCTAGAACTTTTCAATTTTTAACAATTTTATTTTTAAAAATTAATTAGACCTAGGACATTTTAAGTTAAAAGAATGAAAACTTTGGTAAGAACACCGATGGTACCTTGGCACTCCTAAGGATTATGACAATTTTCAGTAAGAACAATCATTAAAATGCTTCTCTGTAACATCATCCGAGGAGTTACATGGCTGTCTGTACTCCAGCCGTAAGCCTCCATGAGAAATCTACATAAGAGCTCTGAAAAATAAAGGCAAAGGAGTACAGGGAAATCTGAAGATTTTTAGCAAACTCGAGTGAAATGTACATGTATACCAAAATATTCTACTTAACAAGATATAACGCAAACCAGACTTACCAAAGAATTTTTTTCTGTATACACATGAACAAGGTTTTCATGTATCAAACCATCAAACAAATAAATCTCGTCTCTCAAAGGTGTTTGTGGGGTTTTTTGTTTGTGTGTTTTACATAACTACCAATGCAGTCAATATAAATTAAGCCAGCTCATTCATTATGTCCAGCAATTCACACAATATACCAGTGGGAGGAGATAAACATTATTCTGACCAAATACATTTATTTTAATCTTCAAAACACAACCCTTTTTCTTCATCCTCCTCGTCATCATCAGTAGAATGTGCATAGGACTCTAGAGTGTTGTATATGAAAGAGTACAGCTTGACATCTGGTCCTGAAGTAGAACAGTTTCTGCATTGTTCATTGTAGTATCTCAGCAACAGCCTATAAATGTCCCCTTCAAAAACCAAAAAGAAATCATTGAACACCATGTAAGAACATGCCATATGAGCAATGCATGATTGCAAAGGAAGGCTAGAAATGCACATGCACACTGAGACAGTGGCTAGGAACATCTCTAAATGAGCAGTGGCAGAGGGGGCAGATTACTGTGTAAATGGGAATGTCTGCACGTTGTTCAGCACGTGGGATAGCCTCCCTCAACTTCCTGCACAAGCTATCCCAACATTAAGCTCGCATACACATTACTTACAAATGTATTGCCAATTACCCAGCTTTGTGCTTCTGGCCCAGAAATTAAAAGACACATAACAATTACAAGAGGACAATGGATACACTGCATTTCTTGTATTGCAAATGAATAACACATCCTTCAGGATCAAGACAGAACCACTACAAGACAAACCTGTATCAAGAATGCCTAAGCAGCTTTTCCCTTTTCAAAGCTTTACTGAGTTATATCAAAAGCTTTTGCAAATCTTCTACCTACCACATGCATATCTATTTTTCAAATTCCTCAGCATAACTCCTAAGTGAATCAGAAAAGCATCTAGAAGTCTTCTAAACTGATTAGCACTGTGCAGTAGATCCCAAGAGCTCCCTGTTCTGGAAACAGGTAAAAATAAACTGAGACTCATTTGCTTGTGTTCGGGACTTAGTGGCAAGAATTCATATTGGAAAATATCTACTTAGAGAGATGGTTATGTCACTTTTGTGCACACAAAGATTTCTTTTTGCTCACCAATACTTTGGCCCTTCTCACAGAGAAAAGTATGCATGCTGTAAATGTCCCGCATCAGCTCCACATCTCCAAAGGTAAAATACACAATATCACGTCCAGCCTCAGCAGCTGCCAATATCTGAATTAAGGCTGGAACAACAAAAAAAGATTACGCATAAACACAGGATAAAACAATTTGCTGAAGGAAAAAACACAGCTTAATTTTACAGCAAGCAACCATAGCATCCATTTCCATGTGGATGCTGCAAAGCACTACAAACAATGGGTAGATAAGTATTACTTCCATTTTTTAAATAAAGTAAACAATGCTAGGCACTGCAGGTCAAGAGTGTTGGAGCATTCTACAAGAGCTGTTAGTGACATCCACCCTTACTTCCAGATAAACAATGTGCTTAAAACTGAGAGGGGTTTATTTCGATCCATGTCTGCCCCCGAGCAGCATGCAGCCATTAATTAGCTAATAAATGCCTGTTGCAGCGTAAGGCAACAGAGCAGCCCCTGCCATCCTGGTCTGAGCTGCCCATACAGCCACAGACAGTGGGGTAAAAAGCATCCATGAGCACTTGGCAATTTCCATTCTGTGCCACCTGTAAGAAGGAATGGAGTCAATCCTTTCATTAGGTAAGCTATGCAAAGTGAAAGCTGACCCAATTTTTAGCTCCAAGAGAAGAACTATGGTTCTGCAACGTCTTCCTGCATAATTTAAGGTGTCCATCATACCTACAATAGAAGTATGCAGCAAGGAACGCAATGGCTTATTCTGACCTGTGAGGGGTGATGTCAGCAATGCAATTCATGTTACTTAACTTCCAGCTTTCTGTCAAACTCATTGGCCCAAGCTACAACCCAAGTTCTGCCAAGAACTAACATTATAATATAGACAGACTTTGTTCCTCTATATGCAAAAGAAAGAAAAATGTTTCCTATCTTGGGAACAGTTTTTTGAAGATTCACCTTGAGAAATCATCTGGATCAGTAGTGCTGCTGAGCCAAGCTAATGACCCACTGCAATTGGAGCAAGTAGCTCTGGTTCACTTCTCACCCAGCTCCTGACTTTTCTGCAGCTCTCTGGTGCTCATCAAACATAATTCTGCCAATTTTATTCACCAAACTGCCAGCAAAGTTACAGATGAAGAACAAAAACTAATTTTTTTCTACTAGAACAGCAGCTGAATTGGCAGAGTGAAAGGTTTGCTAAGAGCCAGAGCTGAGGCAAGGGAGGGCACCAGACCATAGAGCCAGGAACAACAAAGGGGAAGAAGAAACACTAGGGGGAGAAGAAAACCAGGACCCTTTTAAGCAGCACCAAACATAGAAGAGTGCAACTCTTTCTTCAGCCAGCACTGCCAGGCTGGAGTGCCACAGAGGTGTGCAATCAATCACAGGTTCACTTCAGGGAACTACAACAGTCTTACCAATGGATCCCCAGCAACTATTTCATCTGCGGCAGCCTGTCTTACTTCAGAGCCTGTTGGTGCAGCTCTGATATTAATTCTTCCTTCTTATATCCAGTAAATAGAGTTAATTAAAATGTGATTAATATTGTCTTCATAAAGATTAATTTTAAATAAAACAGTGTACACAGTGCATTACCACCTGCTAGTGGAAGCTAAATAGAAAGCTGTTCAGAGCTCAGCTAAAGAATCTTGCACATTTTTAAACAGAGACCTATAAAAACACTGCATTCCTTAATCAAAAAACCCCATCTCTTGTAAACCCATAGCCAAAATTATAAATTACATGATTTACATGTGAAATTAATCTCGATCTGGGAATGATATTTTAATTAAACCACTGAACCAGCTGTGGATTTAGTAAAGCTTCAGTAGTTTAGCTTTTAAAGAGTCTAATTAACTAGCTTGCACAGGGGAACAGAACCTAATGAATCTTACTATTCATTCCAAACTGCAGTTTCACTTACAAGATGTTAAAAATACCCTACTGCTTATTTTGAATTGTTATAGATCTTATGAAACAAGGATCAAAATTTCTGTCAAGAATCAGACTTTACAATCTTCTGGACATTAATGATACACAATACCATGGGAAATTTCCATGCTACTGGTACAGAAAGAAGCATCACAGGAAGAGCAACAGAGCCTGTGCTACTGGGGTCTGGAGGGATCTGAGCTCTCCTGGCCCTTGCACCCAGCTGATGTGATCCCACTTAATTTCTGGACTTGCACCTGAAGCAATGGCTGTACTGACATCCTTCTTCTACTTTAAAAAAAAAAACATACATGGGATATTACAAGTTCAGATCCAAGATCTTATGCAAATTGAAGTACTTGTTAAACCTTCCTAACATAAATCAAGTGTTCCCAGATACTACAGTAAATACTAGTCCTGATATTGATAAGATGTGCATTTGACAGCCTATTTTATGTAATGGAAATCAAAAAACAACTGCCAGGAACTCAATGAGCATTGAGAAAAAAATAGATGCTTTATGAATTAAACACATTAAGAAAGAAATGAAACTGGTAGCCTGATGACTGTCTCACTGTAACTACCTAAAGCTGTTCTGAAAAGCAAATTTGAAATACTCTTCAAATGCTTGGAAACAACAAAGAAATGTAAATTTCTATTTAGAATTATATCAACCAGGATATGAATTTATATGTCAGGATCCATCAGTTCTTGAATTGATGGAAAAGGTTTTAAATGAATGTAGGCATGTGATATCTGCTGCATTACAAATACTCTAATTAAATATAAAAGAACATGAGAAAGTGAGTGATATAGCAGGCAAGTCAGGAAAGAAAGCAGCATGACTGAGTGACTGGAAACCTCTCTGGCATACAGCAATATATTAAGGAGTAAAACTAAACATTAACCATTGCCAGCAAATTTGTGAAGCCTTGCAAATTACCAGGTACTTTAAACAGCTTTGCAGAGATATGAATTTCAGGCAGAATCTGAAAAGACTGCTCCAGAAAGGTCAACTGATTTATATGACTGACAACTGCAATGAACATGTTCTTCTGTGAACTAAAGCTGCATGTTTGTGTTTTGGAAGGTCTCAGTGCTACAAGTCCTCACAAACCCAGCATTTCACCATCATGTGCTTGCCCCAAACTTTAAATTGAAAATAGCATAACAGTCTACAGAACAAAGAATAGAGTAGAATGCTCTTTTGTTGTTTAAGGCCACATTACTCACAGCCTAAAGATCAGCACTAATGTACCAATTCTACAGAATGCCATTTCTTGGCAAACATGTATCAATTAGAACTAAAGCAAAAAATGTACTTGAAAAAAACATATGGCCCAGGATCAAAACGTAAGTTATTTGATTAATCTGAACATTAACTAATTGCTATGCTTTACCTTTTAATCGGGAGTCCCCTCCAAAGGCACCACACCCCCAGTTTCCAGTGGCTATTGCAGAGAGATGTTGAGGTGCAACGTTGGGTCGAGAGAAGCCACAGTAGGCCTGCATGCACACAAGAGTCAGAGAAGCATTTGAGAGGCAACCTGGTGCAATACTTCCAAACAATAAAATGGTAACAAAAACTATTGTCTTCTAGCAATACCAAATTCCAACTGCTTCAATACACATTTAGTCTTCCCTTAAATTCAACATCAATAACAAAAAAATTAAGACAGGAAGACTTTTGCCTTATTTGGATCCAAGTTAAAAATTAAGATACAGGTCCTGAGTCCCAGACATTTCATCACAGCTACAGGAAGCTTTCCAGGATAGCCCGAAAAGAAAATTAACTCAAGTCTTAGACTTTTCCTTAAACACCAATCAGACCTCATAAAAAAACATCAGCCAAACTAACACACCTTATAAATGTTGCAATGATTTACCATAATTTATTTTAAAAATACAAACTAAATCAATCTACTGAAAATTGCAGGCAGATCATAAATTCACTGATGTAGGTAATTAGAATTTTGTACTAAGATATCAGTGAGGTTTACAAACTCTACTTAAATGCCTTTTGTAGGGCTAATTTCATTACCAACCATGAAGAAACAAGCTGATGAATGTTACTTTAGTCAAGATGCTAAGGTTTCATAACTAATTAAATTAGTCCTTCAGCACTGTACATCATTTCAAGAGGGTGTATTCCCTTTCCAGCTGAGAATTAGGGCTGTGTGTTCCTATGTTTGAAATCATTTAAAATACATCCTATATTCCATACCCCCCATACTGCAGAAAGCAGGAGGCTTTAACAATAGTAGCACTGAGCTCTTATAGTCAACACAAGCTAAAGCAGAGGCTCACTGCATCTGTAAATGTAGAATCAGACTAAGGAGACTCATCAGCACGTTTTGATCCCAAAAATTGGCACACTAGCAGAGTATAACTGAATTAGCATTCTTGTACTCCACTGCCCAGTAGAGACAGCACTGCCACTGCTAGAACAGGCCACACACCTCTCACTACCTATGCCTTATACTGGTCATGCAAGGCCCTAATTCTGGCCCATTAACCTTCTTATTAACTTAGGAGAATCTGCTTGGTGAACTGGAGACTGATTCCAGACACAGCATGCGAGCAGATAAGATTTGTGTGTGGGATAACAGCAAAGGCCTTGAAAAGCTAAGGTCCCATAACCACAAACAGCTCACTGATGGCAAGTACTAGTCCCTGTCAAGGTATTACCTTAAAAGCTGGGAAAAGACTGCTTTAGCTTCAAGAAAAGAGCAGCAGCAAAACAAGAAAAACAAGTGACAGAAAAACCTTGGCTATGCAGATGATAAAGCACCTGCCACAGCTTGGGAAAGTAACCCAATGTTCCCAAACGTTATGTTTGGGAATCCCAAGGACTGGGAAACATCTCAAATATCATACTTAAGGACAAGATTCCAAATTAGGGATGGCAGAGAAGAGAATTATGTCCACCACAGTTCCTGTTTCCCCTGTCAAAGAGCACTTCAGCCTGGGAACTTTGATGTGTGAGATTATCAAGGATCACAGTCATTGCAAATTGCAATTTTTACACACACAGCTGATTCAGGGCAGGGTCAGGGACTGAAAACTTTGAATAAATTACGATAATGGATTACTGTGCAAGAATTATTAGTAGGAAGAGTGCTAGTTTTGAATGTCAGCCCAGAAGCTTTGTTTAAAGGATTAAGACTGGCCTGCCTTGTCAGTCTTCTTGAAGACTTTAAGGTCTGACTGGCATGTATACACACATATGTAGTTACAACAGCCCTCACAGCTATTGTGAAAATAAAGGGGATTTATGAACAGCTGGATCTGATCTCAAGAAAACATCAATATAGGAAAAGGTAAACTCGCAGGTAATATGTCAATACCCCAAGAGCAAGGAAGAAAGGTGGAGGAAAAGCAAGTGGCACCATATTTATGAACTGCCCCATGTTAAAACATGAGGCACCTCCTTTTCCACCTTGACTGCACAGCTGAATAGGATTCAACAGCACAAATCATAGGGAAAGAACTTAGACTCATCATTTAGAATCACAGAATAGCTTGAGTTGGAAGGGACCTTAAAGATTACCTCATTCCAACCTGCCTGCCTTGGGCTGGGATGCCATTCACTAGCTCAGGTTGTTTAGGGCCTCATCCAACCTGGGAGTGAACATGACCAGAGATGGGGCATCCATAGGTTCCCTTCCCTGTTCCAGTGCCTCACCACCCACACAATAAGGAATTTCTTCCTAATACCTAATTTAAACCTGTCCTCAAGTTTAAAACCACTGCTCCCTGTACTGTCACTATCTGCCCCTATTACGTGTCCCTCCCTGAAGCCTTGTCTTCTCCACGATGAAGAACCTCAACTCTCAGCTGGTCATTTGGAAGCAGGACAGGGAAAAATTAACAAAATGTATATCCAAGTTTCATTTATATTTTTGAAAGTTATATGAAATACACCTTTGAATAGCACATCAAAGGACAAGAAATGCATTTGACAATCTTTTGCTTTAACATTGGACAGCAAATCCTTGTCATATGAGACACCAGTAAGCAAGAGCTTGCTTAGATTAAGACAATAACAAAAAAATATTTGAAAAGGCTCTATAAACATTAGACTACAGGCTGTTGCAAGAAGTTACTGGCCTTGTTGAGCTCTCTTCTAATTTTCTCTGGACCAAACTGATCAAGGAAACGTCTGAAGTGAAATGCATCTATAGCAACAATTTCAGTGTGGCGTCGTTGCCATTCATCCCTAAAATTGGAGGGGGGAGAAAAGTAGATGACATTAGTCGTTTAATATCAGCCATACAACCCCGATTCAAAATAAGCAATTCCCTTCAGAGTTTCTCTGTTAGAAGCAGCTGAAAAGGTGAACTCAACAGACAATGGAATACTTTTTCTTTGTGGGTTGGGAATGGAAGCAGCACCAGAAATGAGACAGGCCTCCCCATAAATTTAGAAATACCCTAGCTAGACTGAGCATGAACGTGAAACAAATCTTATTACACAGCACTATTTATCAAGTATGTAAGAACATTGCAAGGTCAGTGTTTCTCTGTCTTCCTCCAACATTCAAATGAGAGTACACTGTGTATGTTTCCATACCAAATGAGTAATTTTCTGTATATACTCTAATGACATTGCTGGAGAAATAAATTCAAGAGCTCAGAGCTTTCTACTCAGATTCATGGTATTGATTCTTATTTTGCCACACATCAGCTGCACTGTGGCATCTCAGGTATCATTGTCAAGACACTGGTATCAGTGTCTTGTGACATTGCAAACCATAGTTCAGTCAGTATCTTAGCAAAAATGTGCATTAAATACCCATATCTCTAAACTGTAAAAGATGTTGGGCATCAGGGCAGGTAGCACTTATTAACATTATTACGATATTACTAATATGACATAACTTTCTTAGCTTGTTGGCTCTGCTGAAGAAAGCAACATCAAGCAAATAGCCTATTAAGGCAAATGCAAGAAAACACTTAAAAGTTTTCAAATTTCTAGCATTTATTTCTTCCTTCATTTAAAATACTTATGTGGAACTTTACCTGGGGGTCTTATCTTCGTGGCTCCTTGCCCAGCGGTAAGTCTCTGCATAGCCTGTGTACTCACTGTACTGCTCAGTACCTGAAACAAATTATTTTCCAGATTACATATAAAATACATATTATTTTTTTCATCTGGCAAATCTTTTCTAGGAATCACTGCTTCTCTAAAAGAACGCACAGCTCTCAGAAGCAAGGGGAAACAGAGAATTTGCATTTGCACCACAAACACAAGATTTCCTTGTAAAGCTCCCTTCCCGCAGGTGATGAGCAGCACCTAGCAAAGAACATTATGAGTGCAGATCTATGTATGGTGTCCAGTACACAACAAGAAGCGGTCAGCACAAAAAAACGATCAGCACAAAAAAACAGTCTGGAACCTTCTTGGCTGCTCTTGAAAAGGTCCAAAAGGGGATCTTGGCAAGTATTAAAGGCTGCCAGAAAGCAGCTCCTTAAAGTCACCAGTAATTTTAGCTACTATGCTCTGCTATACCAATCCTTTTCAAAGGTTTATCCCAAGACAGAGTGTATCTTAGCAGAGAAAAGGATCATAACCTTTCTAAAAGGCTGCCTCTCACCTCATTTTATAGAAATTCAGGACCTTGCTTCAAAACCTGGGCATCGCACAAATGCTTCAGAGAAATACTCCTGAAGTAATGCCACAGCAAAATGACACCTTTTCCTCATTCTGAGTTCACAACAGCTGAGTTTCAGAAGTAATCACAGAATTGCCTGGGTTGGAAGGAACCCCCCAAGGATCATGAGTCCAACTCTTCAGTGAACTCACTACCTTGGCACTATTGGCACCATGCTCTGACCAGCTGAGCGGATTTGTTTGGACCTTCATGCAGGTGTAGTTTGGCACAATTACAAACAGTGAGAGTAAGAAGAAAACTGTTAAGCAATCCCTTAATCCCTATAAATAGAACGGAGAGAAATAGGTTTTAAAGAATTGAAAACTGACAGCACAAAACATCTGATTACTAAGACAAGAGTACTGCCTAACTATTGCACAGATCAGCAATACCCTGAGAATACAAGTGTTTAAATTTAATCTGAGTATTCCAATCTCTAAATAAAAATGCAATTGAAGTTGAACAATCAAAAACATAAAACTATTAACTTTAAACCTCACTGACAAGGAAACTTGAATGCTTATCTCCAGTAGTCTCAAGCATGGGAAACAAGCTGTTAAAAACTGTTTACAATGATGCATATACAAGATGCATAAGATATACAAGATGTCAAGATATTTTCCCCATTTACCCATATTAATTTTAACTGACAAGACTTATCAATGCTCATTTAATTCATCTGCCGTGTTACCCACTCATTATTTATTTAGACTAGAAGATTAATCATTCTGAAGGCACACAAATCTCACTTAAGGCTATTTTGAAAAGCTGCTACGCAAAATGAGTGGGATGGTAAGGGATTACTCACTGAGTTCACTTCCTGATAAAAAAATAATCTGAAAAATGTGAATAACAAAATATGCCTATGTATTCACACACATTCATGCCCTCCCTCAGCCAAAGGACAAGCACAAGCATCTTCCATATTCTGAAATCAGTCCTCTAATTGAATTGCAGGCTATCAGCCTTCACCCAAGACTTTTCCTGACATGAGTAAAATTCAGTTCTCTTGACAGGCTTGATGAAAGTGTCTAAGGACAGAGCAAGAAAAGACAGATAAGGGAAGTATGTGACTCTTGAGAGCTCTCTTTAGAGGACAACCTAGCAAAACTTTCAGCTTGAGAAAGGAAGCATTGCCTTTGATGTCTAAGATGGGGAAAGAAAACTCTAGGTCATCGAGATATTGCACCGGATAGATTAAATGATAAAGTATTAGGCTGGCTGTTTCAAGGTTCATTGTTTTCATTAATTTTTATGGAAGTGTATAGTCTAACGACAAAAGCACCAGGAAACAAACAAACGAGCAAATACAGACATATACACACATATATCCACAAAAAAAAAAAAAAAAATCAATACTGGAGAAACTCAAGGAAATGACACAGACTCTAAAGTCATGTCCCAGAAACCCAAAGTTAATGAAAATCAATGAGTTTTCATAAGTGAAGCTCAGGAACTTTGTCAGACAAAAATGATTATTCAACTGGCAATACTTCTGCCTGTGAACTACAGGGACACAAACAACTTCTGCTGGGAGAACAGAAACAATATGGGATAAGCTAGATTGTTAATCTTTCTGGTGAAGCTTTTTTCTTCCCATAAAAAAAAAAAAAAGGCAAAAAAAGGCAAACCACCAATAAAGTTCCACCAGAACTTTAAAAACAAGCTACAAAACCTAGAAAAGCCTACCTAAAGCCAAAAGAATGATACATATAAGTACCATTCAAAAATCTATCCTTTTTGAGACTTGTAAAAGTTACAGCATCAGACAAAAAGTGAAATTGCCAGCCAAGTGTTAGTGTTTATGGGACCTCACCAATTTAGACAGGTTTGTAATTATTACTAAAAGTAAATATAGCTTTCTCAGACTCCATAGTCTAGCTTTACATTTGCATATGATCTGTACAGCATTATCATGTTTCCATGGATTGGGAAAAATCCCACCATAGTGTTCCTCCAGTATTTCTAATGAGCTTGAAATTACACCCCTGAAGAGGCAGGACCACTAGCACTAAACAAAGAGTAGATGTGAAAATTGCAAGAGTTTAGTTTTGTAGTTACCAACGTAAAGGCACATTTAGTGCCATAACTGAGAGGAAGGACCTTCTTCCCCTTTCAATCAGTTCTTCCAATCCTTATCTTGTACCACCATTAGTCTTTGGCTCTCCCAACACTGGCACAATCAGTCAGCTAAATCCAGCTGAAAACCAATTTTCCTCTCTGAGTAAATTTTCAGCCAAACCAATTATCTCATCTCATCTCATTTGCTCCTAGCTAATGTGGTCAGAAGTCTCCAAAACTGCTCTGCTAAGATGTAGTCCCCCCTGGCCATTGATAGATCTGTAAATTTAAAGCAAACAAGGAACACAGCTTCATCTGCCTGAGGATGTTTGAACTCAAACAGGAGGGAAAAAAAGAAAGTTAAAAAAAAAGTCTGAATGAAAACCACTCACACCCAGAAATGCAGCTGTAGGAATCTCTGGTGCTGCTGCTGACATTTCTGTAAGTAGATGTCTGTGTTGAAGAACTCGACTGTTTGCATGACCAGTTTCATAGTCATTACAGCAGTGATCTTAACCAGATACTGTAAAATCACAACAAATTTAATTTATCTCCCAATTTCTTGGGCTCCTCTGCAAATTTAAGCTAAACAGTTATACCCATTAGGCTGCCGAGTGAAGATGCATCACAAAGAATGTAATTTATCAAGAGGATCGTGACACAGAAGAGACTTGGCTAAGAACCAAGATGGAAAAGCTCCAGGGATTAAATAAAAATGATGGAATGGATATTTCCATTAGAGAAGAACTCCATATCCCAAATACTAATTGCAAAACACTGGAAGATAAAATGTCAAGAAAGATAAAATATTGCTGCAGTGAAAAAACATTCTCACCTTTACTGGTCCATGCCAAAACACCATTTTTGTCTGCAGGGGAATGGAAGGTCTTTCAAAACACTAATTTAGTGTTTCCCCCTAACCAGTTATTACCCAGACTGACAGCTGTGCTCTGTTTTTACCCTTCCCAAAAAAGTCTCTCCCAGAGGACAGTGATTAAAATATGTCAATATAGTATCACATCCAAAATACAGAACAGAAGTCTCTGATGGCCAAGAACTTCTTTTCTGACTCATTTTTTAAAAAATGTAATCACAAAAGCCAATTTATCAAACTTTTCACAGAAAAGGCATTAATTTTGGCAGAGTGGAAAAACAAAATAAAACACTGTCTTAAAAAGATTGCCAAGCATAAAACTGAAAACAAAAGATGCTCTGCCCAGTACAATCAATAACTTAGGACAGAGTAAGACCTGCAAGATTTAAGCTCAAGTTTCTACTGCGTATGCATGTGAGAGAAAGAAGTGCTATTGATGGGTTTTCCCAAGAAATGTGTTCTAATACCTACAGAAACTCTTGACTTTTGAGACAGCTCAGGCAACTAAAGTCAACATTTTTGCTACAGCAGACTGAAAAACATAAACATAGTGTACTATAATATTTACCCAGAGGATCTCTCTGGGTAAATATATTTTTTTCTTTATAGCTAGTCTTTAGTGTAAATAAAGTAGTATTATAGGATCATTTTATTTCTTCAGTCATGAAAAATGCCCATTCATGTATAGAACTGAGACATGCAGCATGACCTGGGCTGCTCCAGTTCTTAACAGTGACATTTGGTTTTTGATGCTGTTTTAATCCAATGGGTAATAAAACAATCCAAGATATATGACAGAGTGGGAAGCAAAAGAAAAAACCATTTCAGCTAAGCTCTGGACAGACAGGACATCTCCACACACAACCCCTCAGCAACATACTGGAGAAGCAGGTTGTTTTTGATGTAATTAGGAACCCATAACTAACCTACAAGTAACACAAACACATGTGAAACTTACAAGACCAAAATCCTTGAGACAGTTCCTAGATTTCTACCCTTTCCTAATGGATGCAGGTTTTCTACTCTTCCTCCCCTTTTAGCTAATCAGAAGGTAGCTCCTCTTCTCAAGAGTGTTCAATCCCACTGATCACATGAAATGTTACAAATTCAGGAGAGGAACAAAACCCCCACATCCTTTAACATAAGAGAAGCAATATCAGCTAATAGCTGGAAACTGTGGCTGTTACCTATATTGCCCATCAGCATTCTTTAGCTAAAGACACCAAGTCCTCAAACACATTTAAAAAGGATAAAATAAGCTTTTCTGCTTGCTGTCACTTATTTTTCTCCTTTCACAAAGCATCTGTGGAACAGTGTCCCTTGTGGTTTTAGCTGGGATGAAGTAGGAGGCTCTTTGTCAAATGACTATCAATTTTTTTCCCCTTTTTTTTTTAATCCTTACAGCTAGACTTCCAAATCCTTCCATACTAAACTTCAACTTAGAATATATTTTGTATATATAAAACCAGAATTTGATGTGAAACATTTTCTGCAAAGACTAACCTGTGATGATAAGACATTCATTGTGATCCAAGACTTCAGTGATGAGCCTTGATACAATCAGTTCTGGATTGATTAAAAACCGAATTTCTTCTTGTACTAGTCCTGCCCCGGTCACACCACCTCCAACAAAACGGTTTGCAAAATCAACCTACCGAAAATACATTCAGGAGGATTATGATAGGATAAGAAAAAAAAAATCCTTTTCTTACCAAAGTAAATAAAATCCTGTACAGATTTCAATTATTGTGTTGAAATCTGCTGCTATCTCTTAAAACTACAAGCAGAGAGACTGATTAACATGATCGTGCCTCGCTCTTTTTTCCATTCAAATTCTCAGAAGACTTACAACAAATGAGATATTGCACAGCAAAAGAAATTTTGCATCTCAAACGCTCCAAATCCAAGTTGTGTAGGTTTCTCTTGAAGAGGCACATATTTCAGAATAAAACACATTTCAGTAAATGTGACAGATAAAAACAGCATTCTTTTTTGGGATGTTGAAAAATCAGTAGTTGGTCCTTTGGAAAGCATTCTGCCCCAATATGGAAATATCTTTACATTAGCACTGCTCCTGTAATAGTTTTATACCCAAAAACCCTCTTGAAATGTACTAATAATCTCTTATGAATTGCAGTCCTTGAAATGCACTTGAACAAGGCAAGTATTTTTGACTCTAAAGGTTTCTGCTTGAAATAGAGAAGCTCTGGACTCTTTTTTGCTGCAATAGTACATATTTTGCAAATTACATTTTCATACAGACAACAGTTTTAAAAATAGTTTGTTTATTCAATAAAGTAATTACTATTCACTCAAATTAACTACCCATATAAATTTATAACTTTAAAAAAGTTACTTTATCTTCCAAATACCATTAGCTTCTTACTGATTTTTACTTAGGTAGCTGATGAGAGCACAGGAGGGGGACAGAAGTTGCTGGGGTGACATGAACACCTGTGTAGATTACAAACTGACCCAGGAGGCAGAGTCCAAAGCACACCAAGAGCCAGCCACTACAGCAGCATGTGTTCCTCTAGTCTATCCTGGAAATACCAACACATTTCAGTTGTTTAAGATTTGCTAAACTTGACTATGATAAGAAGAGTTATATGAAAAGCACTCAGATGTACAGCGTGCCAGGGCCCAGAGCACTGTAACTGCTGGGCAGCCTCCCCTGGGCCCAGCCTGGTCCCACCCTGTCCTGGACCTCACCCGAGACACGTCACCCGTGGGCCCAGGCCCAGCCCTGCTGATGCCCATGGGCTCTCCAGACATGTCTCACTGTCCCTGGTGCCCTGACTCTCCACCTTGCCTTTGTCTGATGGCCACAGCCAGTCAGCAGGGGCTGATTGTCACCATCCCTGGCCACTGAGGCTGGGGTCAGTGGGGACTCCTGCACTGTCCTGCCTTGGTCATCCTGCTCCCTGCTGCAGTGACTGCTCCTCATCTGAGCAGAGGTATTTTGTTTGATAAGGGTTGAAATAGCCAAGAGGAAAAACATCACATCCTAGGCAATACTCCCTTACACAGAGTACAACACTAGAAAAATTGTTATTACTGAGCAATTGCTGAGTTCTTCGTAATTTCAGCACACATTTGAGTGCTCCAGTTTGATAATTTTATGAGACATTTTAAAGTCTGAGCAAAAAGCATTGCAGACAAAAAAATCTTGTCTCCTTCCTCCTCTTCCAATGCAGTGCTTGTCCCTGGCTAAAAAAGCTGTCATTTTTACTTTTTTTTTTGGTAAAAGAATTCTAGAAGGCAGACCTTTTTACTTTTTTTCTTAAAGAAAAGCAAAAAGCAAACAAGTAATTTGAAAACTCAAATGTGTTCCTTCCTATAGATATGGATAGGACATCCTCCTTATGAATTTATTTTGCTGACTGCCTCCCAGACTGAAACAGTAGTGCTGGCAGCAGCAAGAAAGTCTCCTGGGTCACTGACCTGGTCACTGTCTGGGGCACAGCACAAGAATAATTTTTTTTTAAATAAACTGAAATCCTTGACAAGTCATCAAGATTGCAGCCTGAATCTTTCGTCTTGTCAATCTTTGATCCTGGCTTGAACCAGAAGACCTGAAGCTGTCCAGGAGTTGTGATTTTCTGTCAGCCCTTTCTGTAACAGATACATGTGCTACCTAGATGAGCTGGGGAACACTGACAGTACTAAGACTGCCCATGGAATTAATTTTGATAGGTTTTTTAATGCTGCATAACATCTTGTCATTTAAGTCAATTGAGGATAAACAAGTAACTTTGTTCAGCTGGCAGACCATGAAAGTATGACAAAAACATGAAATCCACAAGAACTGTTATATGCACTTACCTGTAGCATACCTTGTCCATTGCTTTCAATGGTGCCTTCAGAGGAGACATGCAATCTAGATAGTTTTTTCTGAGATCTACCATTGAGGAAAAATATTGTACAGAAAGGATCATTTCAGAACCCCCACAAAAAAACATTCATTTAAAAACAAAATTCACCCAAACCCCAACTGCTTACACACGAGGTGGCTTAAAAAAAAAAAAAAAAAAAAAAAAAAAAAAAAACAAAAAAAACACACCACCCTGATGGATTAAAAAAAAGTTTGCCTTGCAGAAAAAATGTGGAAAAGTTTAAAACAGAAATTTGTTCAGTTTCTCCACCTTTTACCATAAAACCCCACATTTGAAGTTCTAAGTTCTTGTTCCCCAGCAATGAAGCTGCAATACTTGTGCTCATGCTGATCATCACCCACAGTTCATTATATTATCTGTCATTTCTTAAATCAAGAAATCATTGGTAATATAATCCCTCTCCTTTTTTCCCCCTCACTCAAGCAACAGCATCGAAGACATGTTACTGCTTTAAACTTCAACTAATACTTGTTTGCTTTACAGACAAACATATGGGAAAACTCAGGACACAAACTACTTGTGGCAATTCAGCCACCGCCATCTGTATTTCTTTCTCCAACAGTCCATAGCAAAGATTGACTTCTGTAGTACTTCTTGACCTGAATCAACTCCAAATGAATGACACTGAGTTACTGTGGACTTAAGAAACTTCTTACATTAACAGGATGTTTGACTTACCTCTCCCAGTCTGGAAACTCCTGGAGACACTGCCTTGTGAACGTCACCAATCCCGTAGGTTCTACAGGCAAACCAACCCCAAAGGAAAATGTATTAAGTGTGGGAGCTTAGCCCTTAGATTATCTTAATTGGTAATCTTTGAAAACTACAAACATCATTCTTGGTTGGTACCAAGAGCTTAACTTTCCTCAAGAGTGACTCTGATTTTTCCCCTGACAGCCCATGCTCTAATTGATGACAAGTAACATGAAGACCAAAATATTACTTCTCTTCCCACTTGGCAGTTCGAGTATTTTAATTTTTCCAGAGCTAGGAAAAACTATTATTTGTTAAGTGATTTTCACTTTAACAACACTAAACACTATTAGAAAGACCCAGTAGTTGAAGTAAAATGTGCTGTTTTAGAGAAAAAGAGATTGTGAACCTTCAAAATCAACAGCTGTTCAGTGCCAGAGAGTATTTCACCTGTGGACAGAGGAAGCAGCAGCTCATATTTCCAAGAAAGTCCAACTATGTCAATAAGCATGCAGTGTTAGCAGATTCTAAATCAGGCAGTTTTTAATCCTGCCAGGATGCAAGTGAAATTCACTGTATTCCAACTGAGAAAGGACTCCTGCCCTTGAGGGAAAAAGAGGAGCTGTTGCTCATACAGGAAGGATGCAGCGTCATCTCTTCTTACTATTTCACTCAAAAAAGTTCAGTTTCGCAACAGAAAGAAAATATCAACCTTTTATTAGGTGATATCATCATAATAAAATCTTCAATTAAGACTTATTTCTCTGCTACAGTAAATCTACTATGATTTATGAAAACATTGATAACACTACGTAAAGCAAAATGCATCCTTCGAAAAAAGCCTTAAGTAGTTCTACGCTTTACTTTAAAATTTAGGTTAAAAAAAGGTTACTTTCTCTTAAAAAAGTGCATAGCTTTCAAGCATAATAATCAAGTGCTCTTTCACATGGGAATTCTGGTATCAGTTGTGGTATTCTACAAGTCAAGCATTCACCTTTTGAGCACAAATTCTTCAGTTTCCAGTATTCTTTTACAGAGAACTCAATTATCATTTACAATAAAAAGAGCTACAAAATTATTACAGTAACTTATAGAGCTAAGTTTCTTCAGCCTCACCAGTTCCTCTGACAAAAAAAAAAAAAAGTAAGAAATGGGGTATTTTAAAGGTACAACAGGAATTTTTAATTCAAGAAAAGAGCATTCAAGAATCTCATTAAATATTATTTAAAGTTATAATGTTAGGAAATCTAATATGGTAGTTTCACAAAGCATGTTCCCATCAGAGTTCATATTCTCAGAGGCTCAGGAACAGCTGCATCAATTCTGGAGTTGGTTTGCACAAAAACATTATAACTCAGGTATTAAAAAAAGCTGGTACACTGTATAAGCTCTTCTCAGTCCCACACATAGATCACAGGTTACTTTTTACCTCAGAGATTTAGTTCTATTGATATTGCTTAAAGTCTGACAGCTGAAATAGGATATAGCTGCATTTATTTTGTGGTGAATTAAAATGATGAAGATGGTCTGAACCAAGTAAGGGCCTTTTATATTTAACAGTTTAAATCTGTCTTTCTTTTAGAACAAATCCTTCTGAGAACGTATTAAGTTAATCGTAAAATGCTGACATGTAAAGAAAAAGTTTTTTAAAAAACACCATTGTAAGGGTATTGCTGCAGATCTGATGTTTGCTACTACAGTAAAACCTCTTTCTCCCCAAAAATGCAATATATAAGCTATGGTAGTTATCACAAAAATAGACCTGTTTTTGAAAAGCTTTTGCGAATATTCAAATCTGTGGTAATGACAAAAGATCTGACCATGCATTAAATTCTCCAAGAGCAGGAGATATCTCATGGCTTGCTATCATTTGTTTTATTTGAACTGAGCAAAGCTAAAAACAGCTTTGCTTTGGAACCATAGAAGGGAAAAACCTGAAATATCAACACAAGTAAGGGAATATCCCTCAGAACTCCAAACATTTTAGTCAAAAGACTAAATCTGCAGGAAAAGTGAAGCTTGACTCAAAATCTTTAAGGCTGTGATTTTAATGGCTGTAATGCTGCCAAGTTCTCTCTACGTCCTCACTTTGATGTGGTGATGCAAGTGGTTGCATGCATTACTAGCATTATATATATACTTGTATTTATATCTACACAATGATACACACACACACATATATATTAATATATATATTTCTGCATTTCACACACATATGTATTTATCAGAAAAAATAAAACAGAATCAGCTCTGGGCAAATAATTTGCTTGCATTCATCATACATATGGTGAGAAGTGCCATTAGTATGGGAATCAGTGTACTTTGCAAGCTGTCTTTTGTGAAATATTTTCACCATGGCTATGTAGCCATTTCTAAATTGAATGGGATTAAATTTTTCATCTGCTTTGCAGCTCAAAAAAAGAATAAAGGATATACTTTTTTCTGTGACTCTTCTAAAATAGCAGAAAAGGGTCTTAAGTTTCTCAGGCTTTCTTGGTGACCTTCCTTCAAACAACCTGAAAAACAGGAAATAAAAACAAACAATTAGAGTTCAGGGACACAGTGCAGAGCAATTAGTGCTACTTACTAATTGCAATTTGATTTTTTGTAATTATTATGCACACATTTCATTAGCCTTACATTGAAGTACTGTACTATAGACAGAACACTCTAGACAGCCCCTCAGTAATTCAAGATTTTAGGACTAATGAGTTTATTGACTTGCTGTATTTCTGATGAAGATGCCAACTGAATGCTTCTCTCTCTTGCACCAATTTTCCAATACCAAGAAATGTAATTTCAATATGAACATTTTGGAAAGCTACTAGTTTTATTTGCAACAAATTGAAATGTTTAACAGGTCATTAAGTGATCAAGGGGTGAAAACATGTGTGTTGAGTACTCCAAGATGCATTTGTCCCCTTTAACAGGTCATTAAGTGATCAAGGGGTGAAAACGTGTGTTGAGTACTCCAAGATCCATTTGTCCCCCTCCTTTCAGCTCAGTGAGTTGCTCAGAGGAATTAATGCAACCTTGTTGCTTTCAAGAGCTGCACTGCACCAGCAGCATTTCTAAAGAAAAGAACCTTCCCCCAGCACAAATGGCTCCATCCACTGGGCTGTTACAGCCATTCTGACAGACATTTGTAAAAAACCTAAGCATTAAAATGACGGATCCTTTTTTTTAGCCATTAAGTGAATGTATTCTTTTAAGGTTAGCTGAAATACTTTTACTGCATCATCTGTCTTCCAGCAACTTGAACATGCATTACTTAATTTCACTTCCAGCAGAGTGACAAGGCATTGTTATTGGCAACACATAATGGAATTTATCTGGAAGGAAGAACAGCAGTGACTTCAGAAATAATACCCTTTGAATAGGAACTTTACTGAAAGATGTCTGATCCACTGAAAGGCCTGAGGATATAAGATTCTCCCCCAGTACACAGTCTAAGTAAAGCAATGACACAACATTATTCATTTGCTTCTGTGTCACGGAATGACAATCTGCCTTTAAAACCAGAATGCTGAGAGGTGAATTAAACTAGATGCAGCAAGGAAGTGAACTAGATTTTTCAGCATTTAAAAATCCTTATGTTGTATATATATAGGCTGAAGAGATCAATTGCATCTGAAATCTATATAAAGTCACAGAGGTTTATTTTATTAGCACTTTATTCTTTGAACAGTGAATCAGGACTTTAGGAAGGTAAACTCCAGACTTTTACAGTCTATTCTAAGATGGGCCAATATGCAAGTTCTGTCAAGGCCTTGAGCTTGCACAGGTAAAAAGGGGTTTATAAAAGGAGCCAATGTGTGCATGTGTGTGCAGGTGTTGCCTAAATTACCCCCAACTTCTTACATGGAAGTCTCATTTCATATGAAGGCTTTAAACTGGGTTCATTTATCTGTCAGCCTGATCACATCTTTACTAATTTTTTTGCCTCTTCACATCAAAGTGACACCTTGCTTACACTGCAAACTCTCAGGAGAGAGTTTGCAATGTCACAAAGGCAATGTGTGATCCAGCATAAACAGCAGGCTGGGCAGGAAAGGTGCAGAACTATACCTGAAGTAAGTCAGATCACTAAAACCAGTCATATTTGTGAATGCAACAGGAAAAGCAAGTGATATTTACATGATTCAAAAATGGCCTAGTCCTACCCCATTAACTTAAATAAGGACATAACTTGGCAAAGAAAGTTACAAATGTTTTAACCTTCAACCTTATTTCTGGAATAATCAATTGGACAAAACAATGAAAATTTTCTTTTTGAAGCAAATACTTTAAAGAATAGAGCTATATGAAGGCATCACTAAGATATTAAGTAACACTATGCTTCAAGTGCTGCAATACAGATCCTACTAAAAATCCACCCAAAAAATCTAAGTGGAAACCACATAATTTCGTGACAGAACCACCTAGGGCCAAAACCCATTAATTTCAATTAAAGCACTCATCCAGATGAAGTGCACTGTAAATCAAACACAAAGCACTGCAAGTCCACTTTCAGGTGAAGTAATTAAAACCTTAGTGGCAACTGCATATGTAAGCTTTGTACAGGATGTTCCCACTGCCATGCAGTAACTTCAATTTATCAGCTACAGGAGCTGAGAGAGCCTCCAGGACTGATCACCAAATTCATCTCTGGCTCTCCAGCCATGCCAGGGGAGCAGCAATGTTAATCAAACAGAAGACTCCACAGAGATACATGTAGTTATTCGAGGCCAGAGATGTTAAAGCATAAGAAAGCAGATGTGCGAGCTTTGTGTTTATGACATTGTAGATTGTTAAAGTCATTGTGGCTAAATGAAAAATCTTTCCTAGCAAATATTCAGACATTTAATTGTTCTGAAGAGAAATACAGTACATGAGAAATAAAATACTAAAAATAGGAAGAACTAATATTGGGAAAATGTAAAAGAACTGTCAGTAAACATACAGTAAAGTTACAAGGCAAGAGTTCATACCATTTCAATGATTATTACAAAAACATGCAAGAGCATTTTCCTAAAAATTTTGGGATGGAAAAAGAAGCATTTAAAAAGTGCAATCAATGTTCTGTTTTTGCAGTCTTGACTGTCAAAATTGTCATATTTGCAACCAAGATTTCCACCTTTTAAAGCTGGAGTCAAAAGCTCAAAGAACCTACTCCCAACTGCTTCCTTGCTGAGGCAAGTGGACTTTAAACTTGCAAGGAACTTCAAAGGCTGCATTGAAAATAACACAAGAGAAAAATTATTTAAGAACTTCACAAAAGTGACCTTGGCTTGCATGGTTTACTGGGGAGAACTTGAACCAGCTTTAGTAAACAGTTCCCAAATGTTTCTGATTAAGGTAAAATTAAAATACAGTATTTACCTGTAAAATTTAATTTCCAAGGAGTTAAACTGCTGCCCCGATGTTACTCTAAGAACTGGCTCCAGCAGGAGCCATTGCAATCATGTGATTTAATCTCCCAGTTCAGTAATTTCCTAATGATATTTCCATACTCAGGCTGGGCTTCCTTTGAATGTTTCTTTTCAAAGAGAATAATCATGCCTTTACATTGAGGTTGGAACCCACTGTAAGACCCAGAAAGGTGTACACACTGTAACAACATGCAAAAATTTGCAGTATGGATCACACTTCAAATAATAACTCCCATTCATAAATCCATGGCATTCCATGGGTACTCTTTGCAGAAGTGTGGATACATAATTTTGTACTTGTGATCCCTACAATTAACCATGTGTACTGTTTCCTCCACTACCCACAGGCACTAAAAAGTATCTTTTTCTTTACTACTGGGCTTAAAGAAACTTTAAGTTGTTTATTGTGTTGTTTCCTATATTTTAGTGTGATCTCACTGAAGATAACAGAACATCTGAACAAGTACAAAACATTTAACTAAAACCTGATCTTCTCCTACAAATAAAGTCAAAGAAGGACTTACACAGAAGTCACATGGACAGATGAATTTCACCCAGTAAAGGGACTGAGCAGGGGGAAGGATGCAAAGTTAAAGCAGAAATGAAAATACTGGAGAGATGTTTCCTTCCACCACAAGAACACAGCTAATCACAAACCAGTTTTAGTCTAAGGCAGTGGATGACAAAATGCTTGGAAAAGAGAATAAACCAAATATCTTGCTTTTTCTGTGTTGCTCCATTTCAAGCCTATGCTTACCTGATGTATATATAGATGTAGGAGTGGAAATAAAATACTTAAGTATGTTACTGTCAAACCTTATTGCCCTCCATATGATTGAGGGCTATTTTGATTGAGTGGCTGAGCATCCTCAATAGGAACCAGTGAAATTTCAGGTTGATACACAGCACCCTAAAGGAAAAACTAATATAGTGTTGAATGGTCCAATAACCTCATCATTTACGACTGCATTAGCTGCACTGGGGAGCACATAAGCATCTCTTCATCTTTCTCCTGCAATTCTCAAACTCTTGGAATAAAAAAGTGGAGTTCCAGGAACAAACAAGAAATACAAAATTCTTTTTCAAAACCACTATCATATTTCTAATGAAGACTTTTTTGAACTTTATCTTCTAATACTAAGCCCAGCTTATCAAAACAGTTTCAAAAGGATTCTCTCTCAGTATGGTTTGACATTTTTTATTCAATTGTACTCAAGGCAACCTTAGTCACATCCACGTTAAGGACTGCCTGTAGATATTAGTGTATCAAAGGTCAAGCAAAGCTGTGTGCATTAATGTGCACAAAGAGAGAGGAGCCCACCATGTAAGATTTGGAACGTGTCTATAATTATGGGTACTCTCCACACAATTGCTTGGGACAGACAACAATTTCATTCTGTAAATATATGAAAGCAAACCTGTATATCATATAGGAATAACTGGAATTACATTAATTACCCATACCCTTTGCCTTAAGTGTTTTCTGACAATGCTGTTTTATTGGTTATTTATTGGGTGGGGTTTTTCCCATACAGAAACATACATCTACCTTTTAAAATGGAGTTTAAAATCTCTAAAGCCTCACTTCAGTGAATGAGACAGGAGACAGTATGAGTCAAGGACTTTTCATGAAGAACAGAGCTCCAGCAAGTGTTTCATTGCTGTAAGTTATGCTTCCCTTCCCAAGGGAAACAAACTACACTATATTTTGGGAACATCAATACCCCAGAGACCCGCTCTGGTCTCCAAAGTACCCCAGGGGGTGTGTGCAAGACAATCCATTAGGCTGCAGGAAGAATATATTTTTGTCCCATTCATCAAATTAATAAAACATTTTGTAGTAGTTATTTCATCTTCACCTCATCCTTTCTAAATTTTTTCCATGTTTTATAATGCAATATATGAATAAAGTAGCACACGTATGTAACTCCTAAGTAAATAAATACAAACACACTGGGGTGTATAAATATATATATACATTTATATATATATAGTATAAATACAATCCATTGCTCAAAAATGTTTTACTGATAAGCATGTGTGATCAAAAAATTTGAGGCCACTGCCCTAGACAACTTTAAATATAAATACCTAAACATCAACATAATGCAAGATGAAGAAACCTCAGCAAATTTAAAATGGGACATTCTTATACCCAATATAAAATATAAACTCTTACTAGAAAGTCCTGCAGTCACTGAAAATATTTTAAGTGAGAATTAGAAGGAAAACTATTCAGTATATTACAACTTTACTTTATAAAATTTGGATTTAATGGAAATCAAAAGCAGAATAATCCAAATGAGAAACTCCTTCCAGAGAGACGAAAGGCAGGCAAACTGACCATCCCTCTGAGAAAACAAAAGGAAATGCTACTGCCCACATCTTGCATTTTCTGATAGAAAAACAGAGCACAACCTCCCACAGCAGGCACAGCAACCTCAGTAGTTCTTTTCTGTGCCTCTTCCACTCAACATGAATTCTATCTGTCTGTATAAAAACAGCCTTCCTCCTCTGTGCTTATAAAGGACATCATTCTAGAGTTCTCTAATTTCTTTCATATCAAGCAGGAGAAAAACAAAACATTCAATATTTCAACCTCATGGCAATTTCTTCTTTACTGTGATGTGTTATAGGTACAAACTGTCATCATCTGAGAAGTGATTTAGGAACACTGCACTATTCAATAACTTTATGTTGAATTAGAATTTCATCTGTAGATAAATAATTACTTTTAAGATGTGTGTAAAGAAAAATATGGAGCAAAGTAATTTTTTTGTGAATCTAGATACAAAAAACTATCTTTCATCTCAGACACTCCTGTATACTCACACGTCTCTCTGCTTTGCATTTTGTCATTCTGTTTATTGTGGCAAGTAACTTGGTGCATTATAAATTTGTTTTAACAAAAGGTTTTGGTGATTTTGTGAGTCTTAAAATGCATCAGGTTGATATCTGACCTCGATGAAATGATAAGATGCTAACTGCAAGTAGTCTACACCAGAGAATAGTGGGGTAAAATGTTTTACCTCAAGGATCTAAAACAAGGGACAACCAATAGCATGGTACAACTAAGTTCTGGACTACATGACTGTATTTACTATACTAAAAAACATTCAGATTCAGTACTGTTTTAATCACTATAGCAAAGAAATTATGCCAGATTGATAAAAATAGTGTCATTTGAAGCTGTCTATTTAAAGAGTGTTTCCACATTTACCAACCACAAATGTTGATTTAAATTTTTTTGCAGAAAATTATAGTCGAGTTAAAGTAATCCATCCAAGGCTAATCAGTTCACATGCCCAAAGTAGGCACAACAGAATAAGTTTTGTAGGATCAGTGTCCTTAAACTCAGAAAACCTAGAACCACTTATCAAAGGAGCAATACATCTCAGTCCAAAACAGGTTCTCTAGAAGTCATTAGATAATCTATTCCCCAGAGAATATTCATTAGCGTTATGAAATTGATGTTGTTTATGGAGAGATAACTGCATTACTGGTAAATTAGATTTCAATTCTCCTGCATAAATGTACCATACAGTTTCCCATTTCCTTTCATATATTATATATTCCATAAAAGAAATATATCTTAACTAGTGTGTTTTTCTTCTCATTTCCAATCACTTGAAATTACTTTAAAGGTTTGTTTGATAAAGATGAAGAAATTCAGTCCCAGTGGAATACTGGTGGTTTCAGACCAGCTCATGCTGTTAGATTTTACTGCCTTCAGTTATGAACTCAAGCCCAGTGCCTTTAATGGGAGCTATTGCATCTTCAGTTTAACCACAGAGTTTTTGAACAAGGAAAATGGAGTTCTTCTAACTTGACACAACAGTTAAAACAGATCTGTAGCAGGTCAGAGATGCAGCAGAAGCAAAGCAGGTCCTTGACAAACCTGTGTTATTTCCAGAACACTGATTCAATATTGCAGACGTTCTCCCTCACATTTTGCTTCCACATATAACCAAACTAGACAGTTTCCTAAATTACCAAATTCTATATTGTCTATAGTGTAATTACAACCATCACCACAATAAACTATTTTAAACTCTGCAACCAACATGAATAAATGTAGAGAGCCAATGCAACTCAGGCTCTACATTCAACCAGAACGCAACTTCTAAGAAAAATACATCAATAAAGTAAATAAAATAGCCAATTCAATTATTTCTTTCTTTTGTGATGGGTTATTTTGGAATAAAGCTGCCCAATCTAATGTCATCACATATATTATAGTAGTGTTTTTAAAAAGAAAACGCCCTAAATTTAGCTTGATATTTTGAACAGAAGCAATATTATGCTATTTAGTAGGATCTAATGTTTGGCCACTGAATGGATGTCATTCTACCTACTCAAATTCATAAATATTAAAGCTCTTGAACTATGAATTCCTTTTTATCAACTACATTTGAACAAATTATCTTATTAATGACTTAAGACTCATAACAGGCTCATCCCTGTCAAGAAAAAAGGGGAAGAATTCAATTAAGTTACTGAGTATTTAATTATACACAGGTGACTTTCAGTCTGTAGCAAGATAAGGAATCAAAATGGACAGTCAGTGTCAACACACACCATTTAACCAAGTGCTTCTGTGTCAGAAGAGAAGTGGCCACATTGATTCTCCTCTCATTTGGTAAGACTAACAGCAGGAGAGAAGTAAAACATAGATGATGTGTGTTAATACTAACACATACAACAGCCTTCCTCCCAGTCAGCTGCACTTATGTCTCTATGAGTCTTAAGTTTTGAACTACCTTGCAGTGACTGTCTTGTTTCGTCAAACAGATTTGTACCTTGGGAGGAGTGGGGGTGGAATTTGCAATATGGTAGTTAATAGCACATAAAAACCTAAAGCAGAGAGAAGATTGAGAGGAAAGAAGGAATATATCAGCATTCAAATGTAAAAAGAGTAACTATTTTATGGGGTATAAAAAGGTACTAATGTTTAAGTCTGCATAAAGTGACCTGATAAAAGACTGCTGTGTAAAACCAAAAACACAAGAAAATGTACACAGTTGTGTTTCTAACTTAGAAGTTGCAAATTTCAGTTTTTCGGTCTTAGAGATTTGAGGGGAGGAGTGGGAGCCTTTTGTATCAATGTAGACAGGACATGGATAAAGGAATAGAGGAACAGCACCGTTTCTAAAGAAATGCCCCTCAAATGTTAGCATCCATGCACTCAGTAGCTTGGCTTTGCTAGGGAACAACAGCAGATGATTTTTGATATCTCAAGAACAAAGTCATTCACTCAGTCACGTAGCAAATGAATTCTGCTGAGGAAAGAACTAAGTCTGAAAAAAGCAACAGACCATAATACAGTGGGGACAAAAGGTTGATGTGTGAACAATCTGTTATGCCCATCCCTAAGCAGACAGAGCAGAGCAGCAGCCTCCAAAGCCTTTACATCAAAACATTTTTATAAGCAGGAAAAAAGTCACAAATATTTTAACGTCAGTCATTGCTACTTTTGAGTACATTCAGCTATCCAAAATGCTTTTTTAAAGAAGCTAAAAATAGATACTGCAGTGAACCAAATCCTGTCACCTTTACAAGTCTGAAACAATAACTGAAAGCATGACCATTTACTCTGTCCTTGCTACTAAAGAAGAAACTTTGCAGGGCAGAAAAACAGAAGGTTGGCAGGAAGAAAAAACCCCATAAGATACTATCCATCTTCCTTCTCCCCTCTCATTTTAAATTTTAACTAAGTCAGGTTATATACAGTAGCAGAAAACTGTACAGTCTTGTAGTACTCTCTCCAGAACTCTTCCTTTTGCTTTTATCCTACCAGTCTCCCATTCTCATTGACACATTCTCTCAAATGTTATCCACTGCCTGCCACACTTTATATTCTACTTTACTAATCTGCTTATTATCAAATTCAAAATACAGGGGGTATAGGAATGTGGATTTGGTACAACAAATAGTTAAGTAAAAAAAAAAAGGAATGGAAAAGGAAACTGTACTTATCTAATAAATGCATAAATTGGCAAACACTGAGGAAGAGCCACTTTTAATCCTCAATAACCAGAGGACATTAGCCTCCCTTCTTTTCTCCAGTTTGGCAACAACATTGTTGTTCTTGCACAAATAAAAATGGCTTTCTACCTTACATGACTTGAAGCTGAGCGTTGCCTCATGCATAATGCAAAAGGAAGGCCTGAAGGTTGTCTTGTCTATTCCCCTTCTAAATAACATTGTGGGACCTTACCATGAGAGCACCAGGCAGCCAAGTCAGAAAACAATGCTGGACTGACTGGAACAGAGCAGAAAATTCTGAATGCTTGATACCTTATACTGGTCATTCTTTCGAGTCTACGGCAGGAAAATATTTACCTAATAATTTGCCAAGGTTTTTTATTCAGACATAGCTTGCAATATTATGTCCTGAGTCAATTACAAGTACTGCACTATAATACTATCACCTTACACTGCTCTGCAATTTTCATAGAGGAGCATATGAATTTACTCCAGTTATTTAGGAGCATTTTATTCTACAGTTGGTAGAAACTTATCCAACTTGCAAAATTTAACTGCTTGGTTTATAAAATTTAATTTTGTTTAAATTGCAACAAAAACCAGTAGCTTAAAGTCCTTGAAAAATACCACAAAATACAGCTAGAAGTGTAAAGTCAAAGAGAACTCCTTCCAGACCTTTCACTCTCCTTTTTCAATGCTCTGAACATCAGTATTTTTAATGCACCGATGGTACTTTTCATTGATTTGTTCTTAGGAACAAATACACTGAATTGTATGGCGTGATAATGTCTACCCACACTTCTCTTCTGTAACCCACTGCACTCTTGGGATAAACACCCAGACAGTGAATCTGGTCTCTCCTCTGAAATACACAAACCTGTGACAGCCCTTAAAGGCAGCAGCTGCCAAAACCATCATTAGCACATTGGCATGCCTGGCAATTTATTCTGAGAAGTCCTAGTCCAGTACAGCTCTCATAACACACACACCCAAGTGTGCTGGATCACAGGTAACACTGGTTTTGTATTTCATCTCAGCTGTCAGAGCACATACACTACATCTGTTAACAGTGAGGAATAAGAAAAACTAGACCAATAATCTATCCAAGCTTCAGCCTAATAAACTTAAAGTTGATCTACATTTGTATGGAAGTGCCAAAAAATTATAAATTCATATTTCTAATCTACAAGTCCATGTGAACCATAATATTCTGCAGCAGAAAATGCCTCCATGTACTTCCCTCGTTTAAAATTGAAATAAGCATATTTAAATTATAAAAAATATATAAAGAAAAATCTATAATCAAATCTGATTGTAAGTCTGCACTAAGAAAAAAAGAAGAAACGCTTGCTTAGCCATCAGAGTATCTTTAAGTAAATTCCTATTGTGGCCTTCTTAGGCTAACTTGCAGCAAAAAGAAAAAGTTAATTTTAACATGCAGCTCTACAACTGCCTGAAAATAATGGTATGGATGCTGAAGATTGAAGTCCTATTGATACGACTTAATGTGCAGATCACCACTGATGACACAGGAGACAACAGAAATGTGGCTGGGGAAACACCAACCTTTAATTTAAACACACACAGAACACAACTAAGTTGTGAAGCACAACTAAGATACAGCATTTGCAGATTAGTGGCTTATGAGGAGGCAGGGAATTGTATCAATCTAATTATGGCAGAGGAAGAGTGTGTCTGTGCATGCTCATGCACAAAATAAAATTTGGAATATTGATCATATCTTCCTGTGCACAGGATCCTTTCTTACATAGATGCACAGTTTTCTTTCCCTTAGAGGTAATAGGAAAAAAAAGACAAAATGCAAACTAGTGAATTTAGTGACAGAAACATGAAACAAAAGAGTTTCTCCCCTAAAGTACAACAATATTTTCATGGCAGGGCTATCAGGCTCATTTACTGCTGAGTGCCATACCTGTTGAAGTTAATGTCTGGATAACTGGAATACTCAGACTTCATCTTCGCATTGCGACGTGGAAAAGTACAGAAGAAAGCATTGGCCAGAAAGCTGGCGATCTGCTCCTGTGACATTGTGATGGAGTGATTCATCTTTTGTTTCAGCAGAGGTATTGGCTACCAACAAAAGGAATGAGGGGGAGGAAGGGGCAGGGGAGAAAGGAGCGAAGGAGAGAGAAGAATAATTAGCTTACCCTTTTTGAAAGAAAAAACAGAAGGACAAAATTACATTTGTTATATTAGGGCAAGAGTAATTTAGGCCATTGGTAAAGCCTTTAATCAGCAGCACCATTAAAGTCAAGAACAGTTTATTAAAGACAATTCAGAGAAGGCTTGCCTGGCAAACTGCATGTTTCTAATCAATAATAAAAATATCAGGAAACCACAACTTATCAAACAAAACCATCAGGAATATATAGAGGGGAAAAAATAGATGGGATGTTGCAAATCCTGGGCAATGTTACAAACTGAAATAAAAATCCACTTTCAATAGCTGTATAGTTAAGACCCCTCAGGGAATGCTTTCAGCTACAAGAAGCATGCTTTGAACTTTACAAAGAAACAAGGAAGTCATGCCACAGATCATAACTCCATGACTTGCTTTGAATTTTTTTCCACCCTACTTGAAGAAATAACATTGATGGCATTTGTAGAAAGTGTGTAATTCATTATTTTATAATCAGAATGAACAAAAATCTCAGCTTCACTTTGGTCTTCAGTTTGAAGAATTATTTTAATCTGGTCAGGTTTTCCTTAATATAAAAAGAAATAAAGGGGCAGAGGGAAAAAAGAACTCCCCAATTTGAAGCCTCATATATCTTTCATTTTATCAGGCATTAGCCTTCTGATTTTGAGCTTTAGCTCACAACATTCACAGTATTTTATTTTTTTAATTATGTGATAATATGGAGTGTGGCAGGGGCACATCATTCTGACTGCTGAGTCCAGTAACCATTACGATAAACCCACCTGACAGAGAAAGAGAACACAGTTTTCACCTGCTTCCTAAATTCTCAGCTATCATCATTAGCCTAGCACCAGTACAGCTACATTTCCATCCTTCTAGTTGTGAATACAGAAACTGCTGCTGGTTTAGACTGTTGAATATCCAGCCCTGCTTACTCCAGAAAACAAGTATCCCTTCATTCTTATAACTACTACATTCACTGAATCTCATTCTGTCTTCTGGCTATTTTATTAACAAGCTTTATTATGATGTCTGAAGTCACATAGCTAGAGGGGGAAAAACCCCTGAGAAGCTGACTCTATTAAGTTCTACAAACCCATAAAAACAGAATATTTTGGATAGTGTTATATTGGAACAAATTTATCTTTATGTCTAACAAAAAAAACGAGTCTGACAGAGATCTTCACAATTCACATTGCCAAGCAGTACATAATCTCTACAAGTCTTGCAAGTCTTGTGCTTGACTTGTTTTCAGAAACTTCGTAGTATTTTCAAACAACTCCCCTCATCCAGTAACCAGCAAAAAAAAAAAAAAAAACAAAAAGAAATACTCATAGCTTGAAATTATGTGTATACTTCAGGACTCTTGCAGCATAAAAAAGTAGGGAAATATTTTCCCTGCTTATTTCTAATAGAATCAATTCAGAAAATGGTAACAAAGAAGTTTACAAATTGTTCTCACCCTACTAATATGTTACATACCATACATCCTCACTTGACCAGCCCTACTCACTTTTATCAGCTTTGCTCCTTAGAGAACTAATTCAAATAGCATTAATACAGAATTACTTAAGGTTTGTATGTGTGCAAGCTCTAAACAGAATAAAGTATGTTCCCAAGTAAATGAAAGTTTTAAGAAAATACCACTTCTAAGATTAAAAAAATTCTAAAATAAATAATTAGATTGGATTGAGATAAAAAAAACTGAAACAGATTATTCAATTGTTCCAGTTTCTAAGGTTGATTTTACAACCTGATTTGTTGTGTGGTCATTTAATTTAAGAAATTCAAGAAGCAACTTCAGCATATAGAAAGGAAAGGGTTATTGAAGTTCAGGCTAAAACTATGACAGTGAGATTTACTTTTATTTTGCATTCTATTACATAATTGCAGATGTGTATTGTCCATTCTGCTCCTTAGGTCTCATCTGCCTTCAACACAAAAATTACAGCTTTTATTAAGAACATAACACGACCCTGATATTTTGACCTTAGCCATCAGCTGCAGTTTGCAGAGAAGTGCTCTGCTAGCTGGGTTTGCTTACCTGGGTGCAGATATTAGGGAGACAGAGTGCCAGCTTGACCATATCAGGAAGAATGGACTGGAACAGATGTTGAGCCTCTGCATCTTCAAGAACCTGTTAAAAAATAAGAAGGAAAAAAAAAAGCTTTTTACTTCAGAAAGAATGATTGAATTAGAAGTTTGTGAAAACGGGACCCATGCAAAAGAAACAAGAAAAAACCAGGTCCTCTTAGCTTCAAGCCAAATCTGTAACATTTTCACAGTAGTGCCTCAATTAATTTACCTTGCAATAATCCACTGACTGAGATACAGAAACAAGTCTCAAAAGTAACAGTTGAGAAAACATATCACCAAATGTCCTTTAAAGAAAGCTTGAATAAGTTGTCATCTTACTCTTTCCAAGGCAATGAACCAAATTTTCATCTGAAAAAATCACTACCTAACCACAGAAGTACTGGAATAATTTACTCAAATTTCATATTCAGGTCATAGTCCAAGACAAGTACCCGTGACATCCTCCTTTAAAGGACAGATAAAATGCACTCCTGGCTCAGATCAGTGGGCCTCTGCAGCAGCAACAGGAAATCCTATGCAAGAGGATGCAATCCTGGGCATTTTCTGCCATCCATCCCCACCATGTTCCCTCAAGAATTACAGCCACTGTTACATAGCAGGTGCAGCCTGCCAGGCCCCACAGGCTGCAGTTGCAATCTTTTCAATCTCTTCCTGTAGGACACTACACTTCCTGACACTACAACTGTTTCAGCTGCCTCACCCTCTCTTCTAACATACTTTCTGAGAAAGGGAGACCAGAACTGACAACACTGAAAACAAATGGGTACATGGCATGTATCACAAGGCCTCTCAAAGCTTTTACACCCAAGAACAAGTCACATCAAACCTTTCTTGCCCTGCTCTTCATTCCCCCGACACTGTCTGGCCCACTGTGGACATGTCCAGCTGCCAAAGCCTATCAAGCCAATATATTCAGAGCAAGTCCAGGATCTCTCTTCCAGTTGCAACTGGCAGTTCTGAGCACAACATCCCACACCCAGGGTTTGGATAAACCCACCCACGTGCCTATTCACGTATCACACACCTATTTTTCTAAGATGCAAAAATTTCTTTAAGGGGGGCAATGCTCTCCTAAGAAAAGCTAGGATAAAAGGTTATAAAAAGAAATGCAACATAAAGTGGCACAGTTGCAATACGTGAAGCAGCACAAAAGCCTCAAAACTCTCACAGTCTGCTGAATGAACAGGCTGAAGGGAGATGTAAAGAAAAGCACATTCCTATGATGTGGAAGTTCTTCTTATCTGTGGATACAGGCATCAGTGGCTGTTAGATTTGCATGCTGCATTCAAGGCAAAAAAAAGCAGAGAGAAGAGAACACACACCTTGCACTACAGCTGGGGAACAGAAGACAAAGGTCACAGCTCAGTTGTCTGTCTCCATCCTTCCCCTGCAGGGAATCTGTATTTGAGACCAATGTTTTCTACCAGTTTCTAGACTAAAATCCTCAAAATTCTGAAATGGTGGCTTTAAAACGACACAATATTATTTCTCAAGTAACGCTTAAAAAATTGATTTGCTACCAGTTTTGCACAAAACCAGTTGCAGACAGAATGGATGAAACAGCATGAAAGTGTTATCAACTTTAGTCTCTACAACAATTAAGAATAATTGTGAAATCACAGGAACAGATCTTTCTATTAGACATATTTTCAGGGCTTTGCAATTCACATTTCTATGGAAAGTTTCACATAGGCTTCAGAATATAAAAAAGACACTGGCAATTTTCTTGAGAAGGAAAATATGGTGCCTCTGACTTGAGACACACTGATCCTCATAAACACTGAAAATACTGTTTGAAGGCAAACAACTTCTGCTCTTACACGATCATTAAAATAATCATAGAAATACCTTGGCTCTGTTATCTCCTGCTCTAAGTAATAATATAAAGGGAAAAGAGTACTTAGGAAGTTAAAAACCAAAACTAAAACAAATGCTCAAAGCACAGTCTGTTTGGGAAAAGAGAGAAAATACTACAACACCAAGACCTACACAGTTACTTTCTATGCATTATATATGCTGCTTCTGGAGGCATAAAAATGAGGGTTTAATAAAAAGTTTTAAAATGAAAGAAGAACTTAAAAAGAACAAGCCCAGGAAACATGAAAATAATTTGATATGAGGAAGAATCCAAGTAATAAAGTACTTCTGAAAGTAAATTTATTTTGAAGATGGAAAATGAGCAAGATGCATCTCTCTCTCCCATTGCTGGTTGCATATGCACCTACATATTTACACAGCATAAGTCAAACCCTAAAAACTATGACCTAACCTTTAACATTATCTGCTCTTGCAGGAAACTTTGCTCTGTTCTTAGGCACAATGTTTTTAAGTGTCATAAAGTAACCAAATGAGCATTTAAAATCTAGAATTTCAGATCTCAACCCATAAAATGAATACGTAAGTTACAGCTATTCAAAAACTGACATTTAACCTCAGATGTCTACCAGGCTGTCAACTTCTGATATTCTCTTCCCTTCGGGTAACACTTCCTCTCTCTTAAAGTTGACATATAAATAGTGGCTGCTGTGCTTTGCTGACTGCCACACACTATACAGTATCACTTATCTGGTGACACATTATGGCACCGGACTTTGTCAGAGCTGTCAAGACTTCAACCTTTTCTTTATGCTTCTTTGAAAACAACATAATAATAGTGTGAGACTATTTCTTCCCAAAACAGAGGCAGGCCAGCAATTGCACAGCTCAGCTCTGATGCAGAATACTTAACTACAAAGGTCACTTCTACTCTGAAATCCTACTTTTCCTTCTTCTTACCTTCCTAATGATGTACCAGAGTATGCTTTCTTTTCTGGCATGAGTTTTACTAGATCTCCACTAATGAAAAACATCAACATTTAGAGGTGTTACTGCCCAAAAGTGTTCTCCTCGACTTCTGATTATTCTTATATGTGAATGAAGTGAATTTTTAAAAGAGTTTTGGGTGCCATGAGGACCCCACAACTTCAAATATATGATCATTGTGAGTTCACAGACCTTGTCAAGAAACTCCTAACTCAGCACTGTTCCCTATATCAAATGGCCATATCTGTAACTGAAGTTTACCCTGTCTGCCCATACACCCTTCATGTACAAGTAACATTCCTTTGAGGTTTCTGAAAAAGAACACCTGCAAGCCCCTGGCTGCTTGGTCCTCACAGCCTCTCTTGACCAGTCACCCAGCACACCATCACAGGTGCAGCTTTGTAGACCCACCTCTGTCACTGCATATTCTCAGCTATGCTGAGTGCAACATAGAGCCTGATGTTACCTATGACAGTCTTTTCAGGCTTTGAAAGCAGCAAAAAAGGAACACTCAATCATGGAAAGTAAAAGAATTCCAGGACATGGAGTGCTGACAACACAGCTGCCTCTGGCAGACATCCCACGATGCAAATACCAACCTGAAGAAGTTAGCATCAGCAGAGAGAACACCTGGTCACAGAACTGAGGGCATATTTATTTAGAAGGCAACTCTCTTCAGGAAGCAGTGACTTATACTGATGTAAATCCAGCATATTTAGAGTGACATTGCACATTCTACATATTTGATGCTGCTGAAAGAGGAATGTGTTCATTCTCCCCATTCAAACACATGCACGCACCCCCACACAACACATTTCATCAGTTCCCATGTTCATCTGACAATTTCCTGAGATCCTTCATCTTGCTGATTCTACAGAAAAATAATCTGGAGATGGGGATAGTCTGCCCATGCAGTAATAAGTTGAAGCAGCCTACCAAAAAGTCACACATTATTAGATGTGTGCAGAGTGGGTGTTAAGTGAAAAAGAATCAGTCATGATCCTTGTCAAAGGGCTACAAAGGCAGATCTCAGTTGCAACTCTTCTCACTGACAAAACAGTTATGTTCTAGTCAGAATGAAGTTGTTAAAACAAGCACCTCACTTGGAAGTAAATCTGCTAGTACAGGAATGTCTGTATAAATTCACTATTGTGCTTTTAATTGTGTACAAGTTTTTCAAGGCTACAACTCTGCAAACATTAAGAGAAAGGACTGAGTTTCTATTTCTAAAGGAACTAACATTTGATTTACAACTTAAGGAACTCTAAAATGCGAAATGGTTGTCAGCAAGTTTTCATAAAGAAAAATGCATTTAAGTACTGTAGCAATTTTGGTTTTAAACAATTGATCGGTTTCTCTTTCCTTATTATGCACTACTATCCTTCACAGCTTCCTTCAGTATTTGAAACAAAAACATAAATACAGTGTTGACTTTATCAGTGCTCCAGCCATGCAAAATACATAGGAATTAAATACACGCAGGGGTTATACCTTGAGGGAAACATATACGGAGTCAAAGTTGCAAAGCATGACTTGCTTTTTACCAAAGAAATAATTTGGCAACTCCATCACTATTTTCACTGGAGTGACTGACTAAATGAACAGGACTTAGGGCTCCAATTCCTAAGATGCAAATGGCTCAGTGAGCCGTAGCAGAGGTACGAGCTCTTGGCCAAACCTGCATTGCAATTTCGCAAAATGAACATTTATCCTGCAGCAAAGAGGCCTGACTAAACACGGCTGTAAGTAATGGCCTCTTGTCACTATAAACCAGTCCTCCAAAATGCAGCAGACAAATATGCCTGACAGCCTAATAAGAAGGATCTGAGGTAGCATGGGGTGATAGTGATGGTAGAGAGTTTAAATCTAAATCTGACAGCTCATCAAAGCAAACAAACTGCACGTAGGGTACACAAATTTGGACAGCTCCATCTATCACATGGGAAGGCACAGCCATCATGCCAACAGGCAGCCAGCATGCTAAGACAGCAATGGCTTAATGCTTTCAATTTGTTTGGTTTTATATGCCCATATTAACTTCTGTGGCAGGACAAGGACCAACTGAATCATGTCCTTAAGGATGAAGAGGAAACCCAGAGTGCTTCCTTCAGACTGTGTGTCTCTTATTTCCTAATTCTAATGGATTTTGACCTTCTGACTTTTTTCTTCACAGCTGCCATGCCTTATGCTGTCAGTGATTTGAACCATGTACAGTTACTACACTGAATTTTCCAGGAAGAAGTTTTCAAATTATTTTAATGTAAGATATCACATAAAGGTGATAATGTTGAACTAAATAATTGGACAAACCAATTAACTTGTATGTATTCTATTTACAGTAGTTTCATTCTCCTAATTTCAGGATTTTTTTTCTTTTTTCTTCTCCACTATCTTCAATTTATCTCAAATAAAATATCTATTTATAGTTTTGTAGGGGTATTTTGAAGCACATTAAATACTTCAACGCTGAAAACAAGGTCCTTGGAGGTATTTAAACAATGCGTGGATGTGGTGCTTAGGGACATGGTTTTGTGGGGGACTTCGCAGTACTGTGTTAATATTGGATTCTATGAACTTCAGGGTCCTTATCAACCTAAATGGTTCCATGATTTTGAGGCATTTAAACACTTGAGTGTGCTCAAACCATCACAACATGTGGCTGCTCCTTTATTGCACTGTTTTCATTCTCTATTCCTTCCAGAGCACCCTGTATTCATTTCCTTGTTCTCCTGTCTCAACCAGAAGTCCTCTGCTTTTGGCACACTGTTTAACACACAAACATGAGGAAGTCTACATCCATGACTAGAACTCTGCAGTGCCAATAAAACAACAAAGCTGCTGGCTATGACATTGAAGTCCTCTACCTGAAAGTAACCAACCTCAGACTCGCCATCTGTACTCCCTTTCTTCCTCTAATCCTTGTCATAGGTGCTTTTAAACATTACAAAATCCTAAGAGCAGACTTTCTCAATCTGATATTTGGAACAGCTGGGGAAAAACAACTACACAAACAAACACACAAACAACAAAAAGGCACATGCAAATTCTTATTGGGTGACTTTAATCTATTCAAATTAAACCCCCAAAACAAGCTTCACTAAGTAGTACTCTCTACAAAGCCTTTCTTTCTGCACAGGGAGGAGATCAATTCTTCTTAAAGACATTGTGCAACAACTATCAGTGTACTCACAGCCAGACAGACACCAGGTTGCAGCCCAATAACTCACATGCCTCTGTAAAGCAGACTCATCATAATGTCAAATACTGTACATATTAACAAGACTGAAACATAAAAGATATGTGGGGTGGAGGGTATGGTGTGCATGCATTCTAGTTCCCATTTTATCATGTTAATGAATTTCCAAAACTGCAGGAAAGAATATTCTCATCTGCCTCTTCCAGTTGCCTTACAAAACTAATTCAGTAGGAAACACACTCAGCTGTCAAATCCATCCCATTTATTGAGCACTTGTCTGATTAGAAAGAGGGGAAGGACAAAGTAATCTTTGGAGGAAAGAAGAAAGAAACCATAACACTGGATTATGCAGAGAAGAATCTTATTTAAGAACAAGAATGCTTCTGACATTTATCAAAACCACAAACTGACACCTCAAAACGAAAAAAGAAGACAGCTTACAAGGCAGAGGTTAATTTGGTTATGTTTAATTTTTTTGCCCCAAAGGCTCATTCATGTCTTCTGCCAATCCAACTCTGGAATAATCTCTCAGTTGTATCAACCTTAACAACTGCTGCTTTGTTCTCAAAGCTTTTAAACATTCTAAATAAAATCTGAGAGAAGAATGTGTGTTTATTTTTCAATCTCCTCTTAATGGTTTTAGAAGCCCAGTTTATACTTGCAAGGAACTGGAAATTTAACCTCAGTCATTTCCACTACCCTTCAGGCCACCGATAGCTTCTACCTCTCTGCTGCTGCAGAGTGATTCCGTCACGGCTAGAAGCATCACAGCCATTTCCAAAGCAGTGGCAGAATCCTGGGATGAAAAGTCAAATACCACTTTGTAAGCACTTCCAAGTTATTCTAGGGAATGTAGAGCAATGGAGAGGACAATGACCTCATCTCTACAGAAGGGAACACGAGGGGAAGATAAAGTACCTTTCACCTGCCTGATACAAGTTACCAGTGAAAGTGACCTATTTCCAGGCTTATTCAAAACTTTTATCTCTCTGAACACAGTCATGGGGGAAAATATTTACTACTGCTATGGTTTACAAAACATTTTTTAAAAACAGTATAGAAACATTTGAAAGCCTTCAGATACTAAATACGTTCTGCCACCACTTTTGAAACAGTTGCCATCTTATTGCAAAGGTTTCATACTTTCTTGGTGATTTCTCATGGGCAGCTCCTCACAGCATTAACTCCTTCTTCTCAGCACAGCCAACAAACTCCATCTTTCTTTCTCAACCAGCCAACCTACTCTTTTACAATACCCACTCTAATTGAATCCAGCTGTGGCCTATTAAGGGCAGGCCTGTTCCTAATTCTTGATCATTAGCACAGCTGTAACTCCTTAGGGGTGAGATTACCTTCATCACTATCTCTATTTTCCTACATTCCACCCATCCACACGAAACCCTGGCACAAAAAGCTTCATGAGACAACACAGCTGTTAACCTTATAAAAACTGTATTTTCTTTAACATGCCAAAAAACAACCCAAAAACAAAAAGAGTCAAGCACAGGCAGAAGGGGGAAAAAAGGATCAAGTAAAGACAAAACTATACCACTGCAGATTTTAACCAATCTATACACCATTTTTGCTTGACTGTCAATATGACCAATATTTAAAGAAAAATATCCAGTAATTACTATTTTATTGGCCAAATAAGATCTCAGACAATCTTAAGGGTATGCACCTTGCCACCTTCGTAAACCTGCTCTTCAAGGAATGCAGCAGTAACAAATGCTCCAAGGAAGCCATATAAGCAAATTCAGTTTTTCAGACAAAAAGAAAGGAGGAAAAAACACAGGAATATAGTTACAATCTACTTCTTTTCAGCAAGCATTTCTCTTGAAAGCTTTGACCATCAGGGTTTGTTTTGGGGGGCTTTTGTATTCTAACTGCTCAATACATTATAAATAAAATTAAAAAAAAAATCCCAAAGTACTAAGTAGCTAAGGAAAGCCCCCCACAACAGAAAGGAACTTCTCTTAGTCATTTATGATACATAGGTGAGCACAGATCAATGACGACTTACACATAATCCAATGGAAGAAATCCATTCAACAGACCTCTGACCCCAAAACAAAACAAAGCAACTATCAGAAGGCAGCCTTTAAACCTTTAAACAGATTTTAGGGTTTTTTAGGGGTTTTTTCTTTTGTTTTTCAAAGAGGAATGTTCTCAATACAGTGAAAAACTATGAAAGAGACACTCAGAATGTGTCTTTACATAGATCTTTATTAAAACACTGAGTATCCACAAGCACTTGGGACACAGCATAATTTTATCTCTGCACCTGCTATGTGCAGCTATCCCTTCCCTGATAACTCCAACTCAACAGTCATTGCAACAGTGCTTACAAAACACCACTTAAAAATACTCAACTGTTTTCCAAGACAGTACAGAAAACTAAGAATAAGCCTGTAACTCAATGTTCTTTCTCCTCTACAATGCTTAGTTTCTGATGTTTTGAATGTGTACAAGATGCATATTCCCCCCACCACTGAAAAGCTCACCTTTTGTTCAATATGGGAATCAATTCCTTTCTCCTGCTGTGAAAAGAAAACCCTTCATGGCACACTCAAAAGACCTTTTCAGTTTAGATTCTAAAAAGGTAATCTGATGTAATGAAAATTGCTTGAAAACATCTGGACTAAAGTAAAATCCTACAAGGAGCAATGGATAGCTATTTTCAGCCTTGGGACATTCTGTTTCTTGCTTAAAAGCCTACATTTGTGGTGCTGACATCTCTATACAATGCTCACTTCTGTTAGTACTGTCCAGACAATTATAAAAATGATTTATCAAAAACCCAGTCACCAGAACAATTTGGTACTTCAAAATTCCTTCCATTCCAGCTTCACTGATTACAGCAATCACTTTTTCAAGCAGGTCATTCAAACAACAAAACAGGAAAGACTGTCATGGTTCATAAGACCTCCAAGGAGACAGGAGTGGGGTGAAACCTTATTAGAACGTAAAGATTTCCCAAGATATGCACATACTTAACTGTAGCAGTGCTCTGTGTTTGGTCTTTTTTAAATGAATGAAAATCTAGAGCTCAACCATAATCCAACTAAATACACTGCATTTGCATCATCTTCGCATGTTGGATTTATAATCATTTTTTTAGATCAAAGTTTGAAAAAACAGTAAAAAAATGGAACCATAATTTGCAAAATCACCCAGGTAATTTGAACATTTTATCAAGTTAATTTTGAGGTTATTAAAGATAAGACTATACACCCACAAAAGACCGTGTGGTTCTGTGGCTGTCTGCAGTTCTGCAATTGAAGTAGAGTATTTCATCGACAAGAGAGTTCTTAATTTTATTCAGTTATCTCAAAATGCAACCAATTCTTAGAGAGGAAGCAGAAACACTGCCAATATTTGCATGCCTAATTTTTTTTGCTCAGTTCTCTATCATTTAGTATGCTCTATTGTAACTCAGTTACTTGTATCTGACGTTTTCTGAAAGTAGCAAATTCAGCCCAAACACACCAGTATGCCAGGTAGTGGCATACATTTAAATGAGAAGCTACACTTTGGCCAAAAACTGCACTAAGCACATTCTGCAGATATTATCCCAGGTTTTACAGATTTGCACCACAATCAGCAACACACATGTGCTACGGTGTTCCAGTGAAATACATTAGTGTTCTTCTACTTACTTTAATTATTCTTAAGTGCAAAGCATTGACTAACAAGACTCATTGTAATAAGCTCCATCACTCCTCACTTTCAGAATATTCTCTTATACTCTGGAATCTGCACACAACACCTGCAGTAGAAAAAGTGGTATTTTAGCAAGTGTGTGTGCACATGCCCATATAAATACTGCTAAGCCAAAACTAAAATGGCAAGAATTTGTGAAAACAAAAACCAATTTCTAGTACAAGAATTAACTTCAATTTTGCAAGAAAAGGAAACCAGACTTTTGGAAGATCAAAACATATATAATATGGATGTGTGGTATTTGTGGAAAATAGAAAGAGTTGTATCTATAGATCAACTTCTTTACATATTTATCTTATTACTTAATTTATGTGTTTTTAAACTACATTTATGGAAAATGTTAAAAAGACATTAAGTGAAGTTCTAAAAACTTACAAATAGAGACTTGCATGTAAAAGCAGATGGTAATAGTCTCACATGCCAGCTGTTCAGGACTTCTAAAAGGATCCAGCATGCAGTAGTATCCATCATGTAAGTTTTAGTGGAAATAAGTGAGAAATGGAACTCCTTTTCTAATCTTGTATCAAAACTAATTACAAATTACAAAAGCTCTAATTCTAAGACACCTATTTTTAAAGGGAGTAGAAAAATAGCAATATATTCCTTCAGTTTGACACGTGAGTTTGTTTTCTTGCCTCACGGCTTTTTATCAGATTTTGGAATAAGCTGAGGTTTGTGCCCCAAAAAAACCCAGCTGCTAACAGTCAGTTTGGAGGCTAAAGCCAGTGACCTCACGCTTGATTGGAGAAGGAGAAAGAGGACAGAGAAAGTGGTCTAGTAAATTCTTCCCTCATGCTGAAGGTTCTTCTCTGTAATTAAGTATAAAGAAGGGAAGAGACTGGTCTTTTTAGACACCACTATAATTTTTCTTTTAATCTCATACAAAAATCCAAAGGTAAAAGTTATACAGCTTCTTTTGTAATAAGATTTCCTTAATGCTGAATTTACATGGGAATTAACAGCAAATATGCAATTACTGGCCATTAAATAGACAGACTGGCTTCAACAGCTTTCCCAAAAGACAAAAAGACCACAGGGCATCCATACACAGGCACTACAGACACAGACACAGTCTTCTCTATACTAGAAGCAAATCTAACAGTTGCAAACTGAGTATTACACAGTGGAGAGTGTCTTTGTAAAGATACTGATATCATATCCCCTCTAAGAATTCCTACTTGAGTCAAGTAGGCACCAAGGGTTTAAAGAGAGCCTGGAAAAGCAAATTTTGAAAGGCAAAAGTGCCTTAAGTGATTCAAGCATTTAAAATGTCAATGACCTTTAGTATTCTTGCCTCTTAGAAGAGTCTATTGTATAGATGCCATACCTTTCTGTCAGCAACATCTCATATTGCACACTATGCAACAACAGACCCTGCATGACAAGGCCACTTGTCTCAACCCTCAGCTTCAACCCAGCCAAGCCATAAGAACGTAAAAATGGACAATAGTTCCATGTACAACAGAACAACAATAGAATGAAAGCACAGCAGCAAAGGATTCCTAGGAAAGTCTAACAGCAAGAAGCACAAGTAATCAGCAGCACTTCCTAATTTGCAGTAATCAGTATCAGAAATTCCCAGAGTCCACCGAAAGATCTCTGAGGGTGTCAATGAGATCCTTCTAAGAGCAATTTCTCCAAATTCCTTTAAAACCTGATGCAAGGCCGTAGCATCCTCTAGCTCCCCCGACAAGGGGTTCCACAGCATTCAGTAACTCAGTAACTACTTTTGTCTGGTGTTGAAACCCTTACCTGCTAAGAACACCCATCTGGTGTCCCTTAACTGCTGTACTAGAAGAATGGACAGCCATTTCCTCTTCACCCTCTCTTACATTTCTTTTGGACAGCACTGTTATACCCATTACTCGTGTCCCTCAACTGAGAAGAAAAGGTGAAATGATCCTAACTTACTTAAACATTTCTCATATGGAAACTATTACATACCTTTGCATCACTCCTGACTCCTCTCCCTGTATCTTGTCCATTTCCTAAACTTTCCACCAAGATGACCAAAGACTCCAGACAAACAAAATATAGTTATGGATCCACTGTACTGAACCTGCAAGAGGTATTGTGATCCCTTTGTCAGACCAGCTGCAGCAGCTCAGAGACAATCATTGCCTATGCCACACAAATGTACCTAAACTCAATCTTTGCCCTATGCCATTTTCAGATTTAAACACTCCTCTGTTCCTGAAAGGGCAGGACAGAGGCAAGCAATCATAGGAAGAGTTCATTGACAAGAATTATGCTAAGCTCTAAGAGACTTTAAGGCAATATAATAAAAACAAAGCATGTGCAGCACAAGGAGGCCCAATCTAAAGCAGCAGACCATATGATTCTCTTAAATGATAGAGCCCTACTATTCCCTTTAGATCAAGTTGCTGTTGTCACAGATTAGTCTAAGGCCTAAGTCCTGAATGACCTAACCAAACTTTTTATTTCACACACTTGAGAAAAAGAAAAATAACTTGGTTTTGCCTGGAAGTGGAATGGTAAATCTAGAAGAAAGAAAAATAAATACTACAGTACATAGGCCTGTTGAGCAAAAGCATGTAATTAATACCCAGCCCATCACCATTCCCAGAAATAAAGCTCATCTATAACAGACTGTGGGTTCCAATACAGCTCCATCCATAGTGGTTTGCTCACATTTTCTTTTCTGCTTGTTGCTTACTCTTTCCTGGCTTCTAGGTAAGTTCTGGGAAAACAGATGCGAGGATGACTTCCAAGTGACAAGAATTTTGCATGCACAAAGAAAAATATTAGCGCTAATAACTTTCATCCACTAAGTAATAATTAAAAAAGTCTTAAGCATGTATGCCAATATCAACAGACAGATGGCAAAACAAATTAATACAACACCGTGGAAATTCTGTAGAGAATAGCAAAAGAGTCAGATGTCTGAAGTAAACAGCCACAAGATCTTTACACACACTGTTCTATGAACAAGTTCCATGTTCTTATACAAGTTCTATGAAACTGTCAAAAGAAACAGAAAGGAATCCAAACATCCCAATTTGCCTCACTGTACAAACAGGAATTATACTTCCACACATTAACTGACATTCAAGAGAATCTTTTGAAAAGTGTGAGGGCTCCCTCTTCTGACAACACTTTGACCAAACTGCAGAACTTGCAGGCTGAGCTGTTCCTGAAAAAAATCTTGGCTCACATACATGATATTTATTTCCTATTAGTTAGGAAAGCTGAGAGTGCTTTCATCTTAAGGGAAAATAAACCTAAGCCAAATAAACTGGTAATTATTGTTATGATAAGAAAATTCACTTGAATCTTACAAAGTAGTGTTAAAAAATAATGCATATTTTGATAGCATAACTTGCAAAGAACTACCTAAAATAGGAATCAAAGCAAGACTGATATGACAGTGCTTAAGATTAATAGATGAGGTGAGCTGTGCCCATGATGAGAAGATAAAATAACAAAAGGCACTTTATAACCAAACACAGACCTACTGAAGTAGTACCTGAATAATCCTCAAAACAGGCACCACTAAATTTACAGAGCTCCCTTCTAAATCAGACTTCAAAATCCTTGGTTAAGCAGGCACAGAAAGTCAATAGTGCCCAATGATATAAGTACATATCTGACAACCACAGATTCTGTTTTAATCTTTTTCTTTTAATATATATTTGTGACCACATGTCCTTCTGTTGAGCTGCTGCCACTCCCTTTGGGCTGATTACTCAGGCCAGCTCTCCTTTTAACCAACATACAGAAATTCCTTTTCATCCTTATGAAAGATTGATGCCTGATCCCCAGTTTATTTCCCTATTGTTCCCTCTCCTCTCGAGACAGCTGATATTACTTACGCTCTCTGGTTGATGATCTCTGAATCTAATCACCCAGAGTTTCCAAAATCCCAAATGCACACTGTGAACACATCAGGACAAGCTCAGTTGTGCTTGTAGCAATATGATGCAAATCTGTTACGTTCATGAGTCAGATTTTTAACTGAACAGCACTCATACTTTAAAACATTCTAATTTAGGTATGCATACTTCAGTAACACACGAGTGAAATGAACAGGCCAAGTTAATTTTGCTTAGCAGGAGAGTCAATAGGAGCAGAGACTGACTGTCCACAGCCTCTACCATGGAGCCATGTCAGCCACCACAGAGATCAGAGGGGGGAGCAGTAAATCTGCAAGATGGGTGAGCACAGCAGCTCTCATGGCTTGCAAGTATGATACCACCAGGATTTTTATAGGTGCCTTTCATCAGTAATAATAATACTGTGCTGCATGCAAAAGAAAATTCCTTCTGTGAACGAGCTGTCCCCACACGCAATGGAGACAGGCAACAGAGAGAACAGAACAGCTCCTCTGATCACATGGCCTCAGCAGACATCTATTCACATACATAACAACCAAAATTCACTTCAAATCAAATTTAGTTTCCACTGAGTCTTCACAGAGGTCAGCAAGCCCCTCCCAAGAAAACAAATATGTGTGCTTTAAAAGTACTTCTGAAGTATTGAAGAAAAATACAATTTCTACAGCATCTCATTAAATCTTTCATTAACATAGTTTCTAATTGTCAATGAGGATGTACATTAATATTAGTCCAACTTGTATTTGAGATCTACTATTCATTTCTCTTTTCCAACCTCTCCATGAAAGTACTATTACCTAATACTTGAAACTATAAAACCCATCCCAGTCTTTCAAAGGCTCTATAATTTAAATCCACACCTCACCAAATACCAAAATTTTCCTGCTATACCAGCAAAGCAAACACCACTGCAATATAACATTAAAGTTTTACAAAAAAAAAAAAAAAAAAAAAAAAACTATCACTGTTTAAACCAAAAAACATTACACTGGAAATATTAACACGATTTCTTAATAAATCTGGTTGTCATAAAACAGGAAAAGGGCATTACTCACCTTACCTTCAAAAAGCTTAGATATTACTGAAGAACCCAAATTACATATACAAAATTTAAAATTAAGTCAGTTTATAAAGTATAATTATTGTTTCAGCTGAAGTTACCAGCTAAATGCTGCTCACTTAGATAGCTGACAACTGGAAACAGTTACTCTTGAAAATGGAAATAAAGCCAAAAGCATTGAGACATATAGGCAAAATAGTGACTTTCATATTACTTTTCTTCCTATTTTAAATCAACTTGTTTTACCTTCTCACAGAAGTCAGTAAGAGCTGTGAAGTCCCATTTCTTGGAATAAGCAACATTGTACCTCAATATGGCCTCCTAAGGAAGAAGCACAACAAAACAGAGCTAATTATTAATGGCAGAAAACCGTTTTAGGGAATTTCCTTGTTGAAGAAACAGCACCATCTGTTGGCTAAAACCTGCCACAGAGCCTACCAAACTCCAGAACACTTAATTTGCTCTTTCAATATAGAGAAAATCCTTGATACTGAACTCACTGGTTTGGGTTTAGCAATGAATAAGCTTCAGTGTATGGAGTTTTTTCTCCTAACACAAAATAAGGCACATCTCCCAAAAAACAACATAAATGTTCCCCATCCCATGCTTGCTCTTGTTAACAGTACTAATAAAAGCTATTTAAGGCATAAAAGCAATATAGCAGAAGTTGTACCAGTTTAGGAACTCAAAAAATCAGAACCACAGCAAATTAAATAGACCCTTTACAACAACACCACCCTTAAAAATTCACAAGAAAAAAATACCAAATAAAATAACATCAAGGGAAGTCTCCTCAGTTACTGGGGAAGGTCTATTTGTTCATTTAAATTTTATCTATAGCTTTTGCATCTTCCTCTTTCCCTGCCTTTCAGGTATAACCTAAATTACATGATTCTTCACCAAAAAAGCATAAGCTGCTCCAAATCAATATTCATGTTACTGTAAGACTTTGTGCCAACGTAACTGTAAGAGTTATCAAAAGAGCATTACTCTCCAAAATCTACAGATTTTTGTCAGCAGCTTGAATTGTGATTTCAGTGGAGTGAACTGATGCGAAGAGTTACTATTTCCAACTCTCCCACCTGTGCATCCCCAACCATCTGGCTACACAAAACCCTCATGCTATGTTTACCACAGACTAACATATACTGCTGGACAAACACAGTCTTCTACAGACTTAAAAATGGCAATTCATTTAAGTAATCTGAATAAATTCACTGGCAACACTTAGTACTCATTAAGAATCTTCATTCTTTAGGAAGTCCCTTGAACAGCAGAGACTTTTTCATAGTTTCTTTTTCTAAGTCATTAAGCAAATAGAATCAAGCCAGAATCACTGGCAGTATACAGACAACCTGAATGTCTTATATCATATAGACTTGATCTCAAACTGACAGGCTTACCTTCAAATCATGTGAGCAGGTAAATTTGTTAAGTAAGGCAGTTTGGATTAGTTCCCATCGACTTCCAGCAGTTCTATCTCCATTCTTTAAAGTAAAAGCACAAAACAAAGTCAAATAAAGTTATTCAATACATAAAGACACATTTACTGTCATATGTGAAATTGTTAAGTGAAAAGACTGAGTGTATTTGATAGAGGCTATAAGAATTCTTTGTTTCTGAGTCTAGTATCAATAATCATTATAGAGTTTTTACTACAGGACACACTTGCTGATTATATTCACCCTAGTCTGAAGTATTTCAGTGGGTATGTTTAAGTCTCAAGGAGTGACAATACCCGACCAACAAAGCATGCAGGGTTAATCTCTGCAATTGTTTTAGCAGAACAGTCAGATACACCTCACTATCATCAATATCTGACAAAGTATTGCAATCAAAATGTGCTTACAAATTCATTCACTGTTGAAATTGCAAATTGCTTCACACACACAAAATACACAAATATGTAAGTAAATAAAAATATAATTTACAAGGAGTTCAAGTTTACACTCCATGTAAATATAGAAATATATATATATAATCATCAAATTATTGGCTAAGTAAAATAATTACCAGGAAAAAAAATCTGCTCTGTCTGAAGCATCATGACCCAAAATCCAGTTTTTCAGACTTGATTTTCTAATGCCATAGTCAGTCTGACAATTGAGCAAATGCACTAAACTGAAAACTCATCTATGTGGAAACAATTTATTTGATCACACAACTGTGATCACACAATCTTACCTCATCCTCTACAGGGTATAAATTTTGTTCTGAGCAGGGCATTTTAACATGCTTGTTGTCCCACAAATCTTTGTAGTGAGTTGGAAAAGGTTTAGGTACCTCTCCTTCCCTCAGAAGATCTACCTGTAACACAGAAGGACAGGGGGAAAAAAAATCAGTCTATTTCAAAGTTTTTAAGTGGAAGAAATAAAAAGTAAGCAAAAACACAACTTAAAAAGCTCTCATCTACAGCCATCCTGTTTGGAAAGGGAAAAGCTACAAACTGACCACATGATAGCTACTCAGAAAAAAATCCATGTGTTAATCTTACATTATACTTTTTGAAAATAATGCCACCTTAACACAGTCAAATAAAGGCAATATATTCAATTACTATATCTCCAATCACCAGCTAAAGATTTCCTCATTTATCAATTTAAGTATCTATATATTTTCATCCAAGTAGTTTCAAAATGTAGTTACAAATGTAGCCATAGTTATGTGCAGAAATTGTACTTTTCACCTAACACAAAAGGGATGAGGAATCATTATAGCTAGAGAAATGTCTCATATTTACTCCACAGGACATCAGAAAAGTAAAAAAAAGAACACCACATTCTTAAAGACTTAATTTGCTATTCAGCCCTCTAGCAACACTAACTCTCTGAATAAGCATTTCAACTCAATGTACCTTTCTTTAGGTAGGGATTTATCCATCACCCCATAGTTTTCTGGTCACATTTTGTTTCAACAATAATTGGATTGCATACTACTCCAAAGGATTAAAGCAAAACTCATCAGATTTGATCTAAAATGCATTGGTAAAATTGCAAGAAACTCTGCTCCATTCCTTGTCTTTTCCATATCTTAACTATCTTGAGCCTATTTTATGTCTTGAACCCAAACCAGAATCACATGAAAATGAAAACATAGCATGAAAATGTTGGAAGTACCAATTTTACTTGTATACATATCTAAATTCTCAAACTTTACAACTCAGTCAAGGAAGCACTCACAACCTCCCAAAAAACAAAAATACTTGCCCCTAACAAGACCAAGGCAGCAAAACCATTATTATGCTTCCTCTGGATCTTACTATCCTAATTGTATGCACCAGAAGAGCCAATTTTCAGGAAATCAGCTGCCCCACTTGCAAGGAGTGGCAAGACAGGCGGCATGTCGTAGGACTGAGCCCTAGAGGCAGAAGTTTGGCTGGAGGCCAGGCAGTGCATGACTGTACCCTGACGGTCACGGTGTGGCTGGCCGAGGGGCGCAGGTGAGGCAGACGGGCCCCACACGCCGGCATCCTTCTCATCTCTTCAATCGGGGTTCCAAACCATTTCTTGTTGGTTGGCAGAGGAGGTGGTGTATATTTAGCAACCTTCCTTCCTGGCCTCTGGGGTTTGAATTCACACTTTTCTTTCCTGCTGTTAAAATACAATGCATTGAAATATTTTATTTCCGCAGAAAAAATTGATAGGCAAATACACAAACTTCCAGCCCAGGGTTACAATGATAGCTGTCAGTTTATTTGCCAGCCTTTGCTGCAGCCTCAGGCCAAAGCTTTATTTGGGGAGAACTCCCACCCCTACCAACCTTCCCTGCACCAAGACACACAAGTTCATGTCTACCAAAACACTTCTCTCTAGAGGCTGACAAAACCCTTCCCAGAACTGCAGTGGGTTAGCAAAGCAGGGTATTCCTCTGCAGAGCCATGCTCCTTCCCAACAGGATCTGTTTATCCGTGGACCATGCCCCAGTAAAGATGTGCAAAACTACTTTCTTGCCCTACCCAAAGGACTTGAGTCAAGTCAAATAATTGATGTTATACCAAAATACAGACTTCTTTTGTTTCTGTTCACTCCTTAGACACTTACTCACTTTCTCAGCTCCCACTGAAATCTAAGGACTTCGAGCAGAGATTATCCTTTTGTCCTTCCCCAACACCTGGCATGCAGAATCCTGTGTCATGCTCAGGGCTCCTGTTTCCATTGCTGCAGCATAATCACCAGTCCTTCTCTCTCCCAAATTATGAATAGAGCCAAACAAAACAAACCAAAAAAACCCACCCAAAAACATCAATAAAAAAACCCCAAACATCTCTACAACTGCTCTCAAAAGTGCATTTTCCCATGTCTATTTCAATTAAAGCGTCAAAAGCACTGACAGTTCAACAAAACAGATTCACTATTTTTGACAGATCAAACTAATAGGAATTCTAAGAATTGCACTGGACAAACATATCCTTCAGAAACCCCACAAACAGCCCCATTAAAAAGAAGTTATTTCAATCTTACTTCAGTTGTCTTTGTATCCTAAAATATATTTTGCAAAACTTTTTATACAATACCAGCCTCTGAAACTCTATCACCAAGGAGGAAATTTCCAAGCAAGAAAAAATTAGATGAAGAGGCACACAGAACGCTACCTTTTCTCCTCAACTTTAGGTATCCTCATGAAGTGAGAAGTGATTTTGGAGTCTCTCTTCACACCCTGTTTTGCACCTTTGCATTCTGATGATGGAGCAGGAGAGATCCCAGGTGCCTTTGTATGCAGAGTGTCCTCTTTAACAGAATTATCTACTTCCTCAAAGCTTCCACAGCCCTTGGCAGAAAAACGTGATTTCCTTGACTCCAATTCAGCATCCCCATATTGAATTCTAAAACATTTGTTTATGGGTTTTGACATATGAATCTCCTCTCGTTCATCCAGAAATGGACTTGTTTCTTCATCAGCCTCTGACCCATGGCAGCTATTTTTAGAATTATCCACATCCATTGGTGACTCTGGTTCACTTTCTTTCTCAAAAGCAGGTGAGTCCCCTGAACTGCTCTGACATTTGCTCAGTTTCCCAGGACCTCCAAGATCAGATATACAGGCATCACAACCAGCATCTGAAAGTGGACTTTCTGGAACTACATCCCCTTCCTCTTGCTCACCCATTAAACAGACAGAATTGCAACTCTTCGGCTTCTGTGAATTGCATGAAGCCACCTGTCCATCCGTCTCGGTGTCTTTTGAAGGTTTTGAATTTCCTGTTTTTGAAGCCCGGCCTGCTGATAACTTCCTCTGAGTCCAAGTGGCACTGCTTTCTTCACAGCCTCTCTGCTTGCCAGTTTTGTGCATCTGATCAATGTTGGCATTTTTAAAGAGGTCTGCAGACTGTAGCCCCTTCACAGGATCTGTATCTAAGACTGCATCTTTTTCCTCAGCCTCCCAGTTACACATGCTGCCTGTCTGAGGCAAATTTACTTGCTTTGCACCAACTTCCACAGATATTTTTGCATTATTTTGCTGACAAGTATTCTCTAGCTTTTTCACATCATGCTCACAAAAGTTCTCTTTTTTAATGGAAGTCATCTTAGGATGTGCTTCAGTATTGTTATTAATTTTGCTGTGCAAGCTGTGGAAAAGAAGTAAGGGAATTCAATGTCTTATTTCCAAATGAAATTTCTGTGCATATTATTTTAAGGAACAATGATAAACAAACAACAGAAAGCACAGATTTTTATTCATTCTACTCTGTAAGTGAACACTACCAGGAGCAACAGGTTTTACTGCACTGTGGACTGTAGCTCACTAGCAACCTATTCCCATTGAAAGGCTCCAAAGGATGGTCAATCAGCTGCTTACCTCAGGAATCTATTCCAGTCATTCATTATCCTTATCTTCAAATCTAAACATTATGAGGTTATTATTTTCTCCAGATGACAAAAACCCTAGAAGTTGTGATAAAGTCCTCCATAACTTTCATTTTTATCCATTAAATACAATGAGCAAGGAAATCAATGGTTTTATGGCCATTCCCTCAGAGCTACAAATTCATCAAAGAAGAGGCCACAGCAGTCCATAGTCTCCTATTACTTCCTTACTTTTATAAACAGCCCATGACTTCAAAAAAACTCCATAGAAAAGCTCAAGTGTAAAATATATCTCAAACTGATAATAAAAATTAAAAGATGCATTAAATAAGGAGGTTTTTAAGAGAAAAATAACTTGATCTGTCTTCATGTAAGGCAGGGCAGGATATAAATATGTCCTAATGATAACACAGGGAAATGAACTGAGTTTTGTATGACCAGAGGTGAGAAAGTCATTTCATATCTATGTACTTTATGTGTCACATAATTTATGTGTCAGTGTATTGATAAAGAAAATTGCTTAGAGGACACATGAATATTTAAAAAAAAAACCTGACTGGTCTTGATGAATACACCACTCTGAACAATGTCTTCTCCTGAACGTATGGTTACAGAACTGTATACTCCCAATGCAAACTGAGCACACTAAACTCTCTATGTCTGGTCACTGCCCAGATTCCCATTAACACTGACTAAGAAAATACACAATTACCACACCATCCTGAATTCAGCCACTGGACCTTTTAATAAACTATAGATTCCTGAAGGCATTAACTTTCTCCATGAATGCTAACAGATCCTCTTCTACAAGACCACTCAGGATAAGGAGAGATGATAACTTGGAAGTGCATCCACAGGATGATTATTTGAAAACAAAAGGATTTTAGAGGGCTTTATTTCACCATAATTTAACTTCCCATGTATGCACTTATTCCTAAAAATTTTGATGAACAAAAACGAGTTATGATACTGCTGCCAGCTCAATTAATCTTTAAAGGTACTGACAATATCTATTGCCAACTTGAGAAATTAAATCTAACACAAACTTAAATTAAAATTGTGATGTAAACTGCAATAGAAAGGCACATGAAATGTTTACACAACAAATCTGCTTCCTAAAGTTGCCTAGGCTCTAATCTGTCAGCAGGGATGGAGAAGGACATAGAAGAGCAATACTCTAAAGAGAATTTTTAGCACTGCTATGGACTTGGATCTCTATTTATTAGCAAGCACCAAAGAAAAATAAACCAGCACATTTACAACTGCAACTACAGAAAAATAATATCTGATATTCCTCTGCACCAGACAGCTAAATTCTTTGAGTATAACTTTAAGGCAGCCATGCAATCACTGCTCCTGATAGACCACATTAGTCAAAAATATCAAACTTTACCTGGTATCATTCAGCAGCAGAAATTTGTAACATCTTTCATAAAATAAGCTTCAATACACATTTGAGCACCTGTAAATTCCAACTGTAATTAAACCAAACAGCACATGTTTAAACTACAACTGCAGTCCAATGAGACAAACCAAAACAGATTTCTGTCTGTAAATTAACAACTGAGAGTTGGTTAAGACTACCAGTGCAAATCTGCAACTGCTAGTGCCCTACGTCAAAGAAAAACGAAAGCAGAACTTGACCAAAGACAGAGTCTGATATTACAACTAAATTCATCAAGTGTTTGGCTGCTACTGGAAGCAACACTCCCACTTGGCCTTTCCTTGCTCCAGGTTCCCATCTTTTGCTTTGCAGGAGCAGATGTATTTATTCACCTAAACAGTGACATGCTTCAGGAATCTATGTCAGCAACAGGTCTGGGCTTGGGTGTTTAGCAAGGATGGGTGGGGGACTAGTTAGCTGTGTGTAGTGATCAAGAGGATGTGCCAAGGTAAGGAAAGCAGCAGAAATGGGGATGCCTCCATTTAGCCAGCTGCACTGGCAACCTGCACTTCTAGCTCCCACCAAGCCCCCTCAAAGAACGCACCTTTTGAACAAGCTTAGGTTGTGCTTTTTACCTTTTGGACTCCGTTGTCTTGGGTCCTTTTTTCTCCAACCAACTGGTAATTGTCCGCTGTTTACAAACTGAAAACCACAGTTCACCGTTACTACAGGAAACATGACAAAACTGCAACAACATTGTGTATGAAAAAGATAACTTGTACTGGGTGAAGATAAAAACACCTCCAACTAAGCCCTCATTAGCATCTCTACTATAGGGAGCATCCAGACATTAGCAGTATTAAAACTACACGTGATGCAATATTTAGTTTGCATCAGTCAGCAGCAGTAGGTGTTATAATAATCTTTATGAATTCCAGGCAATGAAACAAATCCCACCACACACACCAGGTGTGTGGTGGGATTTGTTTCATTCAACCTTTTTCTAAAATATAGTTAAAAGGTTAAAAATAAACAGTGAATGTGCAGAATTCAAAGAAAAGAACAAAGTAACTTGAAGTTTCTAGCTCTCATCATTACCTTTACTCACCACCACAGTGAGCCCCAAAAGCTTCTGCTGAAGTTTGGAATGAAGAGGCAACATGACATAACTTAAAATCAAAAAAGAACAAACAACAAGGCATCTTTGAGGGCCCATCCAAGAACTTTATTTGTATGTGGCATACTGTGAAACATAAAGCTCAGTGTAAGCACAGGACACCCTATAAGTGACAAGCTCTCAGAAAAGGACTTTTTCCTTTCTCCTCCACCCATAAACAGTTTGAAAAGCTTTTCAATACTTACTCCCCTAAAAAGCAACAAAATGAAGGACACAATTTCTTTAGATTTACTACCAACAACACAGTTCCAGTCTTATTTGTGTGTTGCTGCAGCTCACACAAGGTTTCAATAGAACAGCAACACGTGAATTAATTATGCAGAGACTTGGGGGGAATGAGAAGAAAAAATTCAAAGCAATTCTTTCAAAACTGGAAAATAGTCTTTATTAGTATAAGGGATATTTAGTTTTGCTGTTGTTATTTAAAGATATTCTGCAAATTTGGCAACTAGCTTCAATTCCCTTTCTTTCCATTTGCCAAGCGAAAGCATCTCCCTGGTACTGCTGCCTGTGCGAGGTGTTTGCTCGCTGCTTGCAGCTGGGTAAGGAACAGCTGGAGTGCCTCACTGGAACAACAGTTTTGTAGAACTTCAAAAGCAGTAAATCATGCTTGCAGAACTTCAAAAGCAGTAAATCATACTCTTCTGATTCAGAGCATGGGAAGTCTCAGCAGCCTTCTGCAAATGGAGGTTGTGTCACTTGTATCAAAGATGGCTGAGGCCATAGGTTACTTAAGAGACATTGTTTCATAAACACTTTCCCTGACATTCAAAGCCTTGAATCCACACAGCTGCTTATCAAATACCCTCATCAGAGGATACCACAATTATAGAAGTAATCTCCAGAAAACACTAAAATAATTTTTAGTTTTTCTGTAATGGCACAAACAACAGTGCAAATATTTTTATTTCCAAAAATTCACTAAACTTAATCTAGTAGTTATTCTGATTAGCAAATTTCACCTTCTCCTAACATTTGAAGTGTTAATCCAAATTGCCTACAGGTAAGCAGCCAGAAAAAAAAAAAAAAGAAAAAAAAAAAAAAAAAAAAAAAAAAAAAAAAAAAGAAAAAAAAAAAGAAAAAAAAAAAAAACCAAACACAAAAACCTGAAGAGACATGTTAAAACATAGGACAAAGAAACCTCTTCAAAGGCAGCTGACTACTTCTTGAGGTGTAAACTTGTGCTGAGGAATAAATACTTATTCATTAGCACAATAAACAGAAATGATGACAGCAGCACCAGAACAGATAAAAAGGCTTTAGTTTGAAGTTCAACACCTGAGCAGCCACATAAGCCCTCCAACCAACAAAACACACATCACTTTCACACTTCCAGCATGGCTTTTTGCTACAGATAAGGTGGTGAAAACAAGAGGCAACAACAAAACAACACATGCTCATTCTCAGCATGAACAACAGAACCAGATTTTGCTGCCTTTTTTGTTTTTAATGGCATATTTATTTCTACTCGAGATTTCCCAAACCATTCCCATAAAACAAACCATCCCCTACTATCTACCTTTGTGGAAAACACCCTAATTTTCAGAAGATTCTGATTTACTCTGTAGGAATGTACACCTCTAACTCCAAATTATCATCTACTCAAAGCTGTCTCCTGGTTAGGGCTTAGTGAAGTTTAACTCATCAGCTACAATGACAGCAAATCTGTCTGGGGCTTTTTTTTCTTTCCATACATTCCTTTCTATTCCTCAAAGAGGTGCATTAAAGTTTTATTTTGACAGCCTTAGCTCCAAATAAAAAACAAAACTAAGAAAGCCACGTGGGAACTTCATCTACACAGCTTTGTTAGGCGGCAGGAGGAGCAGCCGCCCCACCCCAAGGGGCCAGCAGCGCTCCAAGCTGCAGCCACGTGCTTACGCGAGCTCCTGTCATTACTCCGGGCTCTCCCTGTGTGACAGCCTGGCACAAGCCCCGCTGAAAGCCTTTTTTCCCGCAGTAAATATTTGTCCCCTCTCTTGTGGAACACACTACCTTTAGAGGCTCACACCTCTCTTCGATGATTTGCTTTATGAGTGGAAACTTGCAAAGAATCGGGCACAAAACCGGTGTAAACATCCCGCACGCAAAGCCGTCGGCAAGGGGAAGCAGCGTGCACCGATCACACCACGGGGCTGGGACACAGGGGGACACGCTGGCACCGGGAAGCGAAGTTAGACACAATTGCAGCCCGACGAGGAAGGGCAGCTCCGGGGGGGCTCCGTGCACCGGCACACGCGGCCCCCGCCGTCCAACCCGCCCAGGCGGGCGGCAGCACGGCAGAGATGCCCGGAGCCGCACAGAGGGACACGGACACCGGAGCCTCCGGCCCGGTCGCCGCCTTCTCCTCCCGCCCAGCCCTAGGAGCGACCGCGGGCGGGTCGGGCTGGCGGGGGGCGCCGAGCAGCGCTGCCAGCTGGGGCCGGTTCAGCGCAGCCCGGGCTCGCAGGCACCGCCGGCCCGTCCCGCACCCCGGCAGAGAGGCGGGGGCCAGCGAGCCCCGCTCCGCGCCCGGCCGCTCCCGCCGCCTCGGGGCCGCTACAAACCTTTATTCCCCACGGCGGTGGTGGAGCTGCTGCCCCCGGGCCCCTCCTGCCGCTCTCCCTGGGAGCCGCCGCCGGGGCCGGGCCGGGCTTTCTTCCGCGGGGGTTCCCGCCCGCAGCCCGCGCTCATCCTCGGCGGGGCCGCCCTGCCCGCCGGGGCCGGCCAGCACCCGCCCCCCGGGGACGGCGCGACGCTGCGGCAGCGGCTCCGCCCGTCCGCATCCTCCGTCCCGCACGCCGGGCTCTTCCCAAGGCGCGGGGGGCGCGGCGGGGCCGGCAGCGAGCGGCGTCCGGCGAGCGCGGCCCGGCGCTCGCAGCAAGATGGCGCCCGGCGCGCCTCACCCCGTCGCCATGGCGACCCGCAAAGCAGCGGGGCCGCGCGGCACTTTGCGGTTCTTTGCGGCGGCGCTTTGCGGCAGCCGTTGGTGGTGGCGAGGGCGGCGGGCGCGGGGCCGCCATGGAGGGCGGCGGGAACTCCAAGGGCACCGGGCTCGGCGGCCTCTTCGGCGCCGGCGGGCTCGGCTACTCGCACGCCGACCTGGCCGGGGTGCCGCGTGAGTATACGGGGCAGGCGGGGGCCGCGGGTCACAGGGACGCCGCGTTCGCCCGTGCCGGCCGCTCCCGCTCGCTCCCCGGAAAGGCAGAGCCGGCCGGTGCCGCCTTTTGGGGAGTCGGGAAACTTCGGGCTGAATTTCCCCTCCGGCCACGCTCGAGATCTGCCCCTTTTTTGCCTTACGTGGTTTGAATTGTTGGTGTTAAAGTGTTCTGTGTTTTTTTCCTTTTAGTAACTGGGATGAGCCCTTTGTCACCGTATTTAAACTTGGACCCCAAGTACCTCGTGCAGGTGAGGAGGTGGCGTGTGTTTATTGCGTTCAACTCGATTTCAGTGTTTGCATTACCTGAACACCTCAGACCTGCAGTGCTGGGCACTGTGCACTGAAGTCTTGAACTGAAGAGCAATGGAAAGAAACTATTTTTTTCAGTATTATCCCTTATAAATCTTGAAGTGCTGTGATATCTAGAACAAAATGAGCACTGATGATGCAGAGGATAGGTAGGGCTGTTGTGTCAATCCAAACCTGCTGCTGTTGGAAGGAGATCTTCCTCCTTGCCTTGAGGCAGACAGCCCAACACCACCTCACACACCTCTGGCACTGCTCACACCTCCACTGAGCCCCTTCAGTCAGTAAGAGCAGCCAGAATCCCTCCTCTTTTCATGGATGAATTTTCTGAACTGTGATGAGTTGGATCAGTTTACTGAGGTGTTTGGCCAAGCTCCAGACCTGATAACAGGCTTTGCCATCACAGCAGCTGCACATTTCACATCACTGTCCTTATGTCATTACCCAGCTGAAGGAAGATCATCATGAAGTAAAATTTTCCGTTTTATTCTGTAAATAATTAGCTGTCACACTTGCACATCTTAACATCAGTTGATATAAAACAAGACCATCATAAGGAAAAAACAAATAAATCAAGTAATGTTTTCCATTTTCATAAATATTAACTGCAGCTGAAAATGTTAAAGTTAATCCAATTATGATGCATGTCAGTGATTTTATTTAGTTATTATTTTTCTACATATATGGCTTATGTTATCTGAGAACATGAAGTTTTCTAGAATTAGCAGTTAAAGGTCAACAGTTGCATAGTGCCTGCTAACCTCTGTGCCTCTTTCATTTCTGGGTCACTGTTTCTTTTGCAAGGGAAAGCTGTGCCTGCAGTTCTGGGGCCTAGCAGCTCTTCCAGTCTGGGTTACAATGTAACATTCCCAGAAGGATAGAGCACCCCAGCTCTGTCTCTGGTGGGAGTGGGTTCAGTGCTGTTGTTGAGTGGTCAGAAAGAAGCTGAGATTATTTAGACAGTCTCCAAAAACACTCTCTAAAGTGATTTTGTTTAGTTAGTAGTTTGTGTGAGAACATGTTGGTGTTAAAAACAGTATAGCAGGGATTTTGGGACAAAGTGTGTGTACTAAGAGACTTCTAGAAACAAAAGGGAAGTTTGCTTTAAATGCAAAGTTGTTGGCATTCGTGCCATGAAACAATTCTAAAAATACCTATTGATGTAACACTAGAGGCTGCAGTCTGTGTTGTAACACTTCACTGCCCTTCATGTTTAGCTCTAGTGTGTTGAAGTAACAGCAAAGTGCATTGAAATAAAAGGGAATTCCATTTTTTTTGCCTGAACAAGTTGACCATACAAGCTGTGAGGTCTCCTTCCTTACAGGATCACAAGACACGGGAATGGCTCTGAGTGCCCAGCACTGACTGACCTTTCTTTAACAATACACTAAACAGTCTCCACAGGTTCCTTGGGCTCTAAATACTGAAGGGAAAAGACACAGCTAATATTTCAGAATAATAGAGGTCTTCCCATAATAACAAATGGTACACTGGTACTCATTACTTTAAGCTCCACATTTTTGGTTGGTCTGAATGCAAGCACAGAACAAGATGTTTTCTACAATGCTGTGTTGCCTGTAGCAGGTAACAGGTGTTACAAATTTGCATGTCAGCCTTTGGCAGAGGCCTAGAGGATGGGCTTTTGAGGTTTCCTCTAGAAACTTAGATGTTACATAGGCAAGATTGCTTCATCTTGACTTCTGGGACAGCAATGAAAACTGTTAGAAACTGCTAACTTGTGTAAACACTGAATTTCTCCAACTGTCTAGTTACAAGGAAGATAGAAACCATATTGTAGGTTCATTTTATTGATGACACTAGTCACAATTTTAGGAGCTGTTTTTTCTGTATTGCCATTCCCATTCAGCATCAAGTGTGGGCCAGTAAAACCCCTTAGAATGCATTTCCTTGAGCCTGCAGCTGTTGGAGTCATGCATCAGTTAAGTAGGGGTGGGTAATACTGTGACTGGAAAGCACAGAAGCTTAAAAGAGATCTGCTGCTTTAGTATCTTATCAGCAGGCATCTTCAGTGTCTCCCACTGAAGAAGTGCCTTGGCACACCTTATCTCTACACATATGCCAGCTTCTCTAGGCCATTTCTCTAGCTTTTTAGACCACTGATTTGCAAGAACACGAGTTTGGTTAATTTTTTATTTGTCCATCTTTCTCCCACAGGGACAATCTCACATATTTCAATGCCTGATCATTGGTTTTGAGTGAATTCCTTGTATTTTTCACATCCTTAAAATAAGTCACTTATTTCAGTGCAAGGAAATACCTCTTTTCATAAAAGGCAGTTTTTATTTAGTATCGGAGTAGTGGGAAACTAAATTAATGCATTATTGTATCAGACTGGGTTGCTCACTAAGGAAATAGTGCTATGTAATCAGACAACAGGAATGTTTTTAGAAGGCTTGTATTGCCTGCTGCAAGATGTAATTAATAATTAAGCAAATAGTCATTAAAAACAACCAACAACCCACACAGTACGAGTTCCTTGGCTGACTGATGTAATTTATTAAAAGTTAGCACAGCTAGGGGGGAAAAAAAAAGCACTCAGTCCACTGAACTTTTTACAGTCCTTTTTCATACTTAATACAATACACACATAGTATATTCCATCTCTGTGCTACTGTAGGCAAGAATTTTCCAGAAGTACTCATCCATCTTTAGTTCATTGCATGGATTAAAGAAAAAAATGAATATGGCTTACATTTTGAACTGGACTGGGAAAATACAAAAGTATTTGTTTTTGTCTTCCCCCAGGATACAGATGAGTTTATCTTGCCCACAGGAGCCAACAAAACTCGAGGCAGATTTGAGCTGGCCTTTTTTACCATTGGAGGATGTTGTATGACAGGTGGGTGGTTGTGGTTTTCACTTTTCCCAGCTGTCCAGGTAACACCTATGCACTACAGTGATGGATGAGATTGTAAATGTCTTGTTCTGCAAGACACTGTCTGTTCTAATCTTAAGTAAAGAGATACTTGATTTTAGTTTATACATTGAATTCCATTTTCAGTATTTGTTTCTAGTATTGTTTATTCTTTTTCTTCTTAAAATGTAATAACTGATGTTATTCCACCTAGGGGCAGCATTTGGTGCACTGAATGGTTTGAGACTTGGCTTGAAGGAGACACAGAATATGGCGTGGTCAAAACCTAGAAATGTACAGTAAGTGTTCCATCTAAAAAAAAAGTCCTTCTTAGTGACAGAGTTGTTTCTTCCAGTTTATACAAGGTTAGCTCTGAATATACTGCAAAAATAAATGTTTTGGTTTTTTTTTTTTCTTTAGTGGGGACAAATGGGAGTCAGTATTTGTCTTGATCAAGTTATTACATGTTGTTAATTACGGTGATATTCATTAAATGTTAGAGAAATAATTACTACTTTGATGTTTACTAAAAATCTACTTCAAAGTCAAAGCAGTTTTTATATGTGAAGGATTCCCAGAAGCAATAGTGTTTACTTTCAGCTATTTTTTGCTGTAATTTATCTGAGCACGAGACTCCCTTCTTTCCCAAGCTTTTCACAAGCAGGAAAATATTCAAGTGCAGAGCTGGGCCTTCCTGGATTTGCATTAGGGATGACATTGGTGCATGGTGCTGAGCAGGCATTGCAGGGGGGAGCTGTTCTGGGTTATGGCATCCCGGAGCACCCGTGACATTGCTATGTTTTCACCTTACCTGATTGTTTGAAAGAACACATCAAAGACAGGAACATTTGTTTCAACAGGATGCCTCTTAAAATGACAGTTTAGCTATAGCTATAGGAAAACCTATGTGAAAGAGACATTGGAAACCACAGGAACAGAATAACTGGGGGAAAGCATGGAAAATTTTCACTCCCAGAATACTTTTGCATCTAGGGAATTTTCTGGTACAGTTTATATTGGCTCTGCTTCTTTTTAAACTGTTTCTATATTCATCCCCTTCTTTATCAAAATATTCACCACTGTAATGATGACTCTTTCATAATGCTCTAGATGAACAGAATTGTATTTTAGGGTTTGGAATGAGCAGAGTTGGAGAAAGCCACGTTAAGCATAAACCTTGGCAGGTCAAGCCCAGGAGGTGGCAGTCATGCTGCTCTTATCCTGGCTCTGCAGGGCAAAGGTCTGCTGAAGGTCATCACCTTCCAACAGTGCATTAAGTTCTGGTTTTCACTCATCAGCTGCAGAGAACAGACTTGCTTAGCTAGATTTCTTCCAAATTTATCCTTAATGTACACAGATCTATTTCTTAATGAATTTTAATTTTTTTTGATTTTTGTTACTCACTTGTCAACAGTATGCCATGGGTGTTAGAATTACCGATTCTCTTATCAATTCAGAATGAATATAAAGTTAAAAGGTGGGGGGTGTAATTAAGAAGAGGTTATCAATACTCTAGCCCCTTAAATATTTTTCTCTTCTTGTTTCAAAATGAAATGTTCCATTATTGTTTAGTTCATTGCCTAACCATATTCAGTAACGACCCGTGTCCTAATAAAAATTATAAAAAATGGAAAAACAATAGAAAATTAAATCAGAAGGAACATAAAGCAATTAAAGTGTCAGACATTAAATGCTGAACTAAGTTCCAGTGGTAGTCAGCTGTCCAGAGCAATACTATGCCTGTGATAGTGTTACACTGCTGGGAGATAAAGATCAGTCATTCTTCTGGCTGCTGTTGTCACCGTTCTGGAGACAGCTGGAACCAGCAAGAGGTGGCATTGTGCTTCTCTGAGAGCGCACTAAAGGTTCTCTTTTCCTTTTAGTGCTAGTCTGGAAGCCTACACACAGACACACCTCTTGGCCCTTTGCTGGGTGGACAGATGGTACTGGAAGGGACTGTCTCTTTCCTTCCTGACTTACTGCAGTCCAGACTTGCTTTTTTGCCCACACCATTTGCTCAGGCATCCCCACACTCCCTGAGACATGGTCCTTGTAGAGGAGACTGAGGCTTTCTTGGAGATCTTTTAGCCAGCTACGTCTGCATAAATGTGTCAGTTATTCCTGGAGCTGTGTGCAGTCACCATTGTAAGGAAGGACAACTCTGGTTAGAAAGTCATTTGAAGGGAAGATATTTGAGTCTTGGGGACGGTCAAGTTTGCCTTGAAAAGAGAGAAAGATTTCCTTAAGACTTGACAGGACTGAATATTTGCTTTCAAAACCTTTTAGTTCGTCATTGCACTTTTGTTAACCACATATATGTAAACACACAAGCCCTACTGTCATAAACACTGCCTTGATGTAAACACAGTGCTAAATGTTTTCATACCTCTTTAACTCCTTTGTAGAATTCTAAATATGGTGACAAGGCAAGGAGCGTTATGGGCTAACACTCTGGGATCACTGGGTAAGTAAAGCCATTCCTTCATAGAGAAGGCAGCTTAAAGTTGGAATTGTGGGAAAGTGTATTTGTGTATTATCTGAATAAGAGTGTTCTCTAAATTGTCATTATTAAATCCATCAGGAAAAAGTGAAGGTTTTTGTCTTTGGGGGCTTGAGAGTATTCCAGTATACATGATAATGGAAATTAAAGGCTAAAATAGGATTTGCAGCATAAGGAGCCAAAAGGCTTTAATTAAAACCCAAATTTTTTTACTATATTATAAACAAACTCTAGCTATATCAGAAATAACTAGAAATTACATATAATAAATAATTAATAATAAATGCCAATTAAATTACAACTTTAAAATATAATTTAATTTTTTTTAATAACTTTAATAACCTACATTGAGACTGTGGTCATGTGATCAACTGCCTAATGTTTGTTTCCTGTAAAAGTCAACAAAGTGTTTTTGTGAAGAAGAATATGATAGTACAGATTTATCCTTTAAATGATGGTACATTAGCAAGAAAAATCTCATGTGGCACCACTTTATTAACCCACATTAGTTATAAACAACATTTAGGTTTAGAGTCACCTAAACCTAAATGTTGCTTATAACTAATGTGGGTTAATAAAAAAAGAGAAAAGAAAATAATGAATAGCCTAATGTATAAGAAAAAAAACTTCTATGAACTGAGATTTGGGTGGGAGGGGGCTGTGAAATAAAATCACATCAGTTGCCTTAGAAAAATGAGATTATTTTGTAAAAGTCAGTGAAATAACTAATGCCCTAGAAATGACAATTTTTTTTACCTCCCCCACAATCTTAAACAATTGAAAACTGATGCAGTAATTTTAAAAGGAGATATCTAAAATTGATTAGATTATTTTGAAGAAAAATAATGATGGAACTTGTTATCCTACAAAGTTGTAGTTGAAGTTAGCAATATTTAAAATCAGAGACTGCATCATGTTATAACCCAGTCTACGTCTGTTTCACTTTTGAGAAACACATCGAAGTATAGGCTAGGTTGCATGACATTTTATTTCAGTCTTATTTCTGAAGAGCAGATTAGCTGCCATTTAATTTAGGCATTAGCTTTTGAGGCATTGTATAGAGGGCACAGTTAGAGGGAGGATTCTGAGCTACAGCAAGAAAAACACTTTTTCTATAAGCAATGCCTGTTGCCTGCTGAATTTTATTGGGCCATTTTTTGTTTGGATTTTTTTTCTTTTTTTTTGTTCCAAGTCTAAGAAAAACATGTCTGAGAACTGAGATGCAGGCACACTGCAGTTCAAGGTTTCAGTTTAAGTGACACATTAACAGGTTTTTTCAGCTGTGTTTGAAGAAAGATTACTCAAGAAAATGTTTGTGCATTCCAGTAAAAAATGGTTCTTTTTCTTACAAAATATGGCCTCCAAAATCACAGAGTTAAGCAGAACTTTCTGTTTGGGATTCTGGTAGACCTCTTTCTCGTCCTAGCTACCAGAGAAATTCCTTTCAAGGAGCCGAATTATTTTTGCAGCTTAATTCACCTTGTGTTGCCTTTCTGTACCTCAGAGATTCTTTTTGTCACCACTGACAATTTTTGTCATTCTGTTCCTGAACAGAGGCAACATCTGTTTGGAGCTATTTTTAAAAACTATGTTGAATTCGGCTTTTCCTTCCCTCATTGTTAATCTACTTGCTGCTAAGACAAACTGAAATACCCTTGCCTGTGCTGAACAGAGAATGATGCTGCTGTTAACTCATTGACATTATTATGGTTGCTTATGAAGGATTTGCTGCCTTTCAGCAGAAGGAAAGATTTCAAATTCTTGGAGGGCAAGGAACGAATTAAATGGCATTGTCTTTATCACTTCAAAATGATGACATACTCCACTATTCTCTGCCAGCATGAAATATGAGTGTATCATGAGGTGTGGGGTTGGGAGGGGGACTTTTCCTTTCATCAAAATGTATAAATGATAAATGCACTCATGCTGAAAAGCCCATGCATTTCTCTTTCCTGTCCTTTCCAGGACAGTGCCTAAAGTTATCTCAAAGCAAAAAGCCCTCTGGGGGTAAAGATTTCATGCACAAGCAGAGGTAGAAACAGCTGGAAATGTCAAATCCCAAGCATTCTAATAGTATTTTTAAAAGAAACATAACCCACTGTACTCCAGCTCTTGGTAGCATGATCTGAATGCTGTACTTAACTCACATTTCATCACTGTCACACATGGACAGCAATTTTCTCTACCTAGAAAGTGCTGGGTTTAGTTTCATGTCATCCACAGAAGACAGAATGAAGCTGCCAGTACAAATTTAAACACTGAATTTTCAAACAAATTTGAACTATCAAAATAGGCTTAAACTTCAGTCTGTGCTTTATAGCACATATTGTCATGAAAAATGCTACTTTATAACCAAACTATAGCTTGAGAAAGAAGAAATAGCTATATAGGAAGAGATTTGGAAAAGAAACACCAAAGATGGGATTTTGCAGAGGATTCCCTTCAAGTGAGCAGAAAATCTGTTCTTCAGAAGCATAGTCTAAATAGCTACCCCAAGCCTAGATTGTAAGCTTTGGGTCTCAGACCATGGAAGATTTTATGAATATATCTTTTTCCCCCAGCTCTACTTTACAGTGCATTTGGAGTCGTCATTGAAAAAACACGTGGTGCAGAAGATGACCTGAACACCATAGCTGCTGGAACCTTGACAGGAATGCTATACAAAAGCACTGGTAGAGTAGCAAAATATTTCTCCTTTTCCTTCTCTTTGCTTATCCTAGTTATTAGGATTTTCCTTACTTTTACTAAATACTGTCCTGCTTTCAAAATTGAGAGTTTAAAAATGGTTATTAGCTCAATGTCCCCTAACCCACAATGCTTTTCACCCAACTTAGGCTACCTAGGGAAAACTTGCACTAAAAAAGAAAAAGTCCAGCTGAGTTAAATTTGATTTTTTGTAATTGCACAGGACTGACAGTAACCATGAGAGCCAAATTATGACTGTTGTACATATATACTGAAGAAACAGTCATTTATTTCCTCAGGTATATGGTGAGATTGTATAAAATACATAGCCACCTCATTCCTAGCCATGTTTTCAGCAATAGCAGGAGTAAATCTAATTGTTTCTCAATTCCATGAGTGGAGCAGGCAAATGGGAACTACCTTGCAAAGTGAATGGGGACAGGGAAGGAAAACACAGAACACAGAGACTTTGATTTTTTGTAATTGCACAGGACTGACAGTAACCATGAGAGCCAAATTATGAGAGATTGATTGCATGGACATGAAACTTAATAAAAGTGATCCATGTGACAGTAGTTCACATGATAGTGGTACCTGGAGCTGCAAAAACCCTACACACAGAGAAATTGATGTATTTATGAAATTATTACTTAGGTTTTCATGAAACTGTTGTCTTGGGATAGGATCTAGTCTTTGCATAGTGGTCAAAAGCACCAAAAAAGGTGATTTGAGAACAGCATGGATTTGAGGTGAGACTGCTGATGCAAACTGAATTGCTTGCAGGAGAGAGGGTCTAATCTTCATCAGCAAAATGGCTGTCAGCACATGTTCCAAGCTTAACAATTGGAGGGATCTTTTCTAGAGAATTGCTGGGTACCACAGATTGACATTAGCACGTGGAAAAAGGTTTTATATTTTAAGTTACTCAGTAAATGTTTGGCTGCATGACTCACCTGCATTTTATGGAGGAGATAATGCAAGAATTGACCTATGTACTTCTGCATATCTAACTGACCCTCAGTGTCTTAACAGTGCTACTAAAAACCTGCTTTTTTGGGGGGCAAAACAGTTTGAGTAACTCTATCTTCCTGATGGCTTAGACTACCTGAAGCTACAAATAATTGGCTGGAACAGCCTTCATAAATATGAGACTCTTAATTTAGCAAGGGCACATTGCTCTCCTGTAATCCATTTCTTCCTTGGGATTTCATGAGTGATATGACAGATTACCAAGAACAGCTGGAAAGGGTAGCTTATAAAAGCCTAATATTTTCTGTAGGAGCTTATTAATAAGGAGAACTGTCATGTAATACTCCAGCAGAAGCATCCCCCTTACCTTCCAGAAGTATAGAGCTGGCATTATGTGTAATATTTTTTTGGCACAGTGCAACCACAGATAACTACTCCAGTCACATGCACAGTCATCTGACACTACTAAGGTTTTTATTACCAGAGCACAGTGGGACATTTGTTTTGTAACACAAGATCTGCAGAGCTAATGGCAGTCCTTATAAAGGCAAATGAAGTTAGTAAATCTCTATTCATTGCAATATTGTATTTCAAGTGTGTGTTGTGAACCATAGTGCAGAGAAACTGCTGCCTCTCCTGTCACCTTATGCCAGATCACCCATTCTTATTCTGTATGGTAAAACTTACAAGTTCTGCCTTTACATTGCATCACTGTATATACTTAGCTTAAAATCTGGAATATTTAAGCCATATTTAAACCATGCAAAAGATCAGCACATATCTGACACATCAAGACTGTAACTACTTCCTGTGCTACATGGAATGCCACAACATGTTGGCATTAGAAAGAAAAGGAAAATGTAAAAGCTGTCAAGGACACTGAATTAGAAATCTCCATATTTTAGTGTCAGATGGAAGCTCACACAAACATGCCATTGCAAATTAAGGCTGCTCTAGTCCACAAGGGGTAGATACAGAGTTGCAGGCAGTGCTATTCAAACACTCAGATTTCCCACTTCCATCATTCCTGCTTTGTAAAGAGATCAGGAGCATACTTAAGAAGAAATGGGATAACGTGTAGCAGGCCTTTTATAACTTCCTGCTTAACCACAGTACTGATGGAGGAAACACATCACAATCTGTTTTGCACTGAAAAACACTCCTGTGTACACTGCAAAACCTAGACTGAATTTCTGAAACCAATGTTTAAGCATCTGGTGAGCAGACAGGGGAAAAAAATACAGCTGGGAAGACTTTGAAGGCTGAGATTCGTTGCCCCAAACCGGTCCCGGTTTTCACAATTTGTCCTTGTAGAAGTGTTAATCATTACCAAAATGGCAGCAGTCAAACAGAACCTGCACGTTCTAAAGCCGTTGATTGGGAGCAGTTTTGTGTAAAGCTACTTGACACAGCTTGTGTGGGGGAAGATGAGAGAGGTTTGAAAGCTCTGCAAGGGAGGACAGTGGCAATTCAGCCCCCTCCCTGTGCTCACCGGCAGTGCCATCAGTCACTGAGACTCCCATTGAGGTGACTGGAGCACTTCAATCCCCAGTAAACACAGGTGAGAGCTGGGCTCCATCTCAGCAGTGCTGCATGGCTCAGGTCAAAAGACACCTATTGAGTGGGAATGGACAGCTGATGGGAGGAGTTGGGAAACCACTTCTGCTTGATTCACCTGACCAAAGGGATCTCCAGCATTTTTTTTAAATTTAATGCCACAATTACTGACTAGATTTTAGCCCAAATGCAGCAATAATAGTACATATTTATTTGCTACACCAGTCTTACAACTTCATGGGAGCAATTTTTTGAGCTCACCACTTAACATCTACCCAGAATCTTCAGTCTGGGTAACAGTTACAAGAAAACCCTTTGGGTTCCTCTGCCAGTAGCATATGCAAAAGAAATGTTACAGCAATTCAGTCAATTCAAGTTTTGCTAAAAGGTCTGATAGTCTAAGTCCACAAGGATGGCTTTTCCATTTAATAAGATACTACTCTTTACTTTTCAATTTCAGGCAAAGGCAGAAATTAGTATCTGCTATGCCATGTTTTTTCTGATAAATGTTACAAAGGACAAACATATCTTAAAACAAACATTTAGCCTCCTTGCATGTGCTTTCAACCTCTTTTCTAAACTGACCATCTTTATTTGGTTTTCTTATCATTGTATCAGTCATGAAACTAACAAACCACCAAACAAAAATGATTGTCACTGTGCACTATGTCACTGTTACACCCTCCCACCGTGAAAATGCATGGTTGCAGTTGTCACAAAGGTACAGCTGGCTGAGGCTCCTACACTCCTCCCCAGGCATGCAGGATTGATCACTCAGGAAAAGATGAACTAGCTGGGACTTTGACCTGACCCAGTGTGACAGCAATTAATTTCTCACTGGAATTCCTGACAGACTTCAGTAAGCAAAAAAAGTTAACCAACTTTTTTAACCTATCTGAGGGTTACACAGGTTATAGATGTTCTTTTTCTTGGATAATTTTTTTTCCTCTCTTGAGGTTAGGGGTAACAGCAACAAAAGTAAACTAATTCTTTGGACAAACTAAATTCCTTTGTTTACTTTTGTGCAGTAAGAACTTGATCTCAGGTGCAGCATCTCATGCCTTTGGAACAATAGACATTACATAATTTGGTACAGAAAATGCTGTGTCTGAAAAGACAGGAACTGCATGCTAGCAGTAGCAGAAGGTAGCAGTTGTCATTTTAAGACCTCTGAACACAACTCTGAAAAGCCAATACTTTATGAATTAGAGAGGGCTGAATGTTTTATTGCCAGCAGTAAAATCTGGTGGGAGCTAAAGATCAGTTTTGTGACATGCAGTGGGCAGTTAAGGGCAGGTGTGTTAGCTGATAGCTTCTTGAGCTATAAAAAGCCTGTTCTCTGAGTCCAGCCCATGTTTTTCTTTGGGCCAGACAGGGCTGTTTTCTCATTTCTCTTGGCTGGAGAGGGGGAAGAGCTTTTTGGGGACTGCTGTAGGTACAGGCCTGGCATATCTTACTTTTCTGCAGTATTTGGAAAAATGAAGCACTTGCTTGTCATCACTTAAGGCCTAAGAGGCATTTTGGAAATTTAAGAACCCCTTTTAACATAACATGTCTATAGGATTATCAATCAAATGATGTTTAGAGAAATTATTTTTTTTTTAATCTGATATAAGGAAGAGGTAAGGACAATGTACAAGCAGCACTACAGGTAGCAACTTGTTGGGGCTTTCTTAGTTATTGAGGACTGATGTCTAAGAGTGTGTGGCCACTGAGAGCAGTGCTGCCCAGCTCTGTTAGTCAGGAGCAGTGAACTCAGAGCTGCAGGGAATTGCAGAGTTTGTAGCTGCCATTCATTTACAGTAGCTGAAGTAGCCTCCTGTCAGTCAGGTGCTGCTGCTTTCACTCAGTGAGAATACAGCAAATTTTAATCATGTTTGCAAAGTAAATTTAACAACTCTACTTCCAAACCAATAAATTAAATTGTAGAGTCCTACTGTTTTTTCTAATTTAACCTTCATACCACAGTAACTGCAGGAAACATTCCCTCTTTTAAACTTTGTTGTTTCTGTATTCTAAGCACAATACTGCCTAAGCTGCAGTAATATGAAAATGGAAGATGCTTTTCTGGAATATATCTTGCTTCCAAATAGAACTTCATCAGATCCCTCAGTAACTTCTGTATCCACAGACTTTCCCCACTAGTTACAAGATTTCATTAAATGAGCCCCATGGAGCAGCAGGAGGAAATTGATACTTTCTAATGACAACCAGCCCCCAACAGATGTTCAAGCAAATGACTGCTTGGTGGTTCGGATAGTCTTGTTACTGAGCTTGAATTTGGAGCAGAGCTGAGATTGCCTTGTACACTTGAGTTGAGCCTTTTAAACCATTTTAAAGTATATTTGTTCCTGGAGGCCCAGAAGGAAGAGAAGCTGTTTTCATTCAGAGTATCCAAGAGAGATTGAAAGACAGAAAACTAATCACAATTTCAAGATTATTGTTCTTTTGTTTGGCATGAGTGGGTCTGAGGTTTTGATTAAGGTATTTGTAATGCTTGCTGTTGGATGGTTCTTGCTTTAAACATTCCAGGAACTATCCCAGGACATTGGAGTAACATTGTGAAAATAGAGGCAGTAAGGTTCTAAATGGAAGATGTTGCCCTCATGGTTTTACCTACTGGACAGGTGCAGCTCAGCATCAGGAGTGGCTCCTGCAGTGCTGAAATGCAGAGCTGTGCTGTTGGAATGCTGTGTGCTATGGCACAGTGCATTGGAATGCTGAGCTCTGCCATGGCACAGTGTAAGCTGGAACCTATTGAAACCCACAGAGGAGGGACCATACTTGGTGGTGAAAGGGTGCAGCAGCTAAAGCCAGAGAATTCTGAAGCCAGAGAACTAATTTCCCATTTAGAGAGCGTCAGATGTATCTTTGGAAACCCACTGCAGTTCTCAACTCTTGTGCAAGGTGCCTGATCTCAAAATACCTGCTTCCAGAAGTGTCTGTCAGCTGGAACCTTTATCTTACTGGGACATGCAAGATTAGGGGCTCGTGGCCATGTTTCAGCAGGGCTTGTCAGGGCAGACTCGGTATCAAAGGCTTGCACAGAGTGATTGCAGAGGAGGGGTGGGAACGTGTTCTATCATGCAAACACAGCTGGGATGGGAGTGGAGAGTTTATTTTTTATTTTTGTTAACAAGTTCATTTTCTCAGAGGCCCTAAGATTTTCTGCCCAGCAGCAGGGCTGCATTCTAAAGTGCATTACTGTTTGAAGTCTGCCACAGACCTAGACAGATTTACTCAAACACAAATCTGACCAGTTAGGTTTTCTTTCCTTTTTTTTTTTTTTTGTAATTACTGTGGGTAGTTCAGAAGTCAGGAGCAACTGCTACCAAAAAATCCCCCAATATTTTATAACAGCAGCATAGTATAGAAACACTGGGAAAGGAACACTTCTTACATGTTTTCTTGGATATTTTCTCTCTCAGTCGTGCACCTATACCAACTGCACAAGTTTAGTACCCTGTTCATGAAACATCTCCAGCAATGTCCCTAAGTTGTCTGCAGGCCTACAGATGGCTTTAGGCCCTGTGGTTGACTTTTGGCAGTGGGTTCAGAGCTGCCATCCTTACCTGGCTGGCTCAGCACATGACAACACCAATACTTGCTGCAGCAGGAGCAGCACATCTAAGTCCTCACACGTGGATGCTAGAAGACAGCTCAGTGACCCGAGTTTAAGATGGCACCTTTCTTGTACAGCCCAGACTTGACAGAATCTGCAGCCAGGCTTGATCATCCTTCAATTACCTGTTCTTGCATAGGAAGAGTAGGATTTTAAGGGGAAAGGAGAGGAATTGATCCTGGGGGGGGGTAAGAAAAGAGCCTGCGGGAATAGTCATAGTTCTGTAGTGCATCACATTCTGAGGGCACGTTCCACATTTCCTTGTACACCTGATGGTCATGAGCCCCCTTTGGGGCTTCCTGCTGTGCTCTCTTGAATCCTGATATGAACAGCAGAAAACTGTACTCTAATGTTGTATTCCTTTACCCCAGCAGGAATGAGGAGTCAGTATTTTTATAGATTATCTCAAATACTTGTTTTGCACAAAGTGTCCTTTAGATTTCACCTGTGGCTTTTTGCCAGACACTGCTTGCACATGGTTAGTTTTGTGTACCCAGCTGCAAGCCCTTCATATGAAAAGCTTTTTGTGCAGCACATTCAGAATCAATTAGCAAACACAGCCATCTACATTTGCTTTCCTAAATGCTGATTTAGGCACATAGATCATATTCAGTAGGGCTTTTCTTAGAGCTGTTGAATTCTCAACAGTTACAGCAGTGAACTCAGCCTTATACCCCAAAAAACCTCTCAAGCAGGCAGGGTTTTTTATCTTGCTGTCAGCAAAACTGACCTTGTTCTATACACTGTACACATTATCTAGCTTGGTTCAGCTGCAATGATAAACATTGCAGAATCAAACTCATTGATGTTCTCCTGCACTGAGGGTCATACTCCCAGGTGTTCTGTGCATTTTATAGTGCATTCTGGGAGCTCTGCTGAGGCACAGAAGAGTTTTGCTGTTTAGTAAAACAACAGAGGTCTCTACTTGTGCCCCTGTACGCCCCAGTCCTCATGTGGATAGAGTGGACATAGGATGCCACGTGACTCCCAGCTGCAGCCAGGTGCCATACCTGCAGGCAGTAGCCAAACTTGCCCTATATTTCTGCCTTACACTAATATGCTCACCAGCACCTTAAGACTTGAATCACCCACGTGACTCAATTTTTATCATTGCAAGGTGATAATTCTGATTATTAGTAAAAGAATAAAGAAAGCTGTTCAATGTACACCATAATAAATACCTGCCAGTTAATCCCTTTCATCTACTTCCTATTTTTTAACTGAAAAATTTTAAAATTCCAAAGACACAGATGCAGTGATAGGTTTTGCATTATGGCCCTAATGAATCTCTGGAGCCCAGTGTCACGCCCATATCAGCTGTTGTGTTCACTTATTTCCTTCCTGCTCTTTCTCCTTCTGCCCAGAGCTAATTATCATAATTGAAAACCTGGAGGAGATTTTATAATAGGAGGAGAGGATGTCTTATCTGTATAAACAAATGTAAAAAGGACAGATAGATTAAGTAGGACTTGGGAAAAGCCATCTTGGCTTCCAGTGCTCCGTAGTGGTTCCCTGGAGCAGTAGTGCTAACACAGTTTGAGAGGAAGCCATTCCAGCAGAAGTAGTGTCAGGACCAGGAATGAGTGACCATGAGCCTGGCAACAGGTTTGAGAGGAAGGTACAAAAAGCACAGGGAAATGGAGAGTTACTCAAGAAAGTAAAAGTGAAAGTTATTAATTGAGATGCCTCTGGATCTAAACAGCTTCTTGGAAGGTGCTGTTCACTGACCATTTGCTGGCAGTAACCCTAACGAGCTGCCGTGTGTTTTGTTTGTTGCAGGTGGAGTGCGCGGGATAGCACGAGGTGGGATCGCAGGCCTGACGCTGACCGGCCTCTACGCCCTGTACAACAACTGGGAGCACATGAAGGGCTCCCTAGCCCGGCAGTCCCTGTGAGCAGGGCAGAGGACACGCTTGCTTAGTCACCAATCAAATCAGTTGTGAGATCTATCTGGTGCCCCTTGCTATTTTATTTACAATTAGTGTGAAACTGGTGGAAGCTGTGCTGGGAGGAACCTCTTGACACCGCGTAGCTGGACTGGCCCTTCCCGCCAGCCAGTTGCTGGAGAGGCAGCAATATTTGTTGGACCTGCAAGTGAACAGAGTGGCCACCGAGACAGAGTCTCCCTGCCATGCTCCCCAAGCAGCCCTGGCCAGAGCTGCCAGGCATGCTGGGCCCCCATAGCTGATCGTGCTCGCTGCCAGGTTTGTTGGGTGCCTGTAAGGTCTGTGTCCATGGAGCACTCCCTGCAGTCCCAGCGCCTCGCCCGGCAGCACAGCCCCAGTAGCCATGGCACAGGCAGGGCTTGCTATTCTGACAGCACAAGGCGAGCTAGCAAAAGGGACATCATCACAATAAAAAGGGTGGTACTTACTCAAACCCATTTCTATCCTTTGCTCTTCCTGCTACAAAAGCATTCTACATCCAGTGACCTATTTATGGATTTATTTTAAAAGACCTGTGTGATGAGATCCTGGGGGAGTTGGTGTGTGAGGGGAAGTGGACAAGCAGGCTGATCATCTCCTGATGATGTTACAGAAAGGCATAGCAGGGCTTGACTTCACTCCCTTATTTGCTCTAACAAATTGGGTGTTTATGGATGAAATACAGTTGCTGTTGCAGAACAGCTGCCAGTGGATTATCAAAATATTTGGGTACTCTAATATCCCAGAACCCATTTAGCCAACAATTAGAAACCAAACAGTATAAAGACTGCACTTGTTACCTATTATAGGACTTATTAGCAAGAAACTTTTTGTCTGAAGTACCATATGTAGGTTAATGGCAGAACAAAGACTGTGATGAACCTGCATGTTCTCCAGTGTTAAATTTAAACCATGTACCAAGTATCATTTGCAGATAAATTAAACAGTAAGTGGGAATTAGTTCAGTAATTAGAGTTACTGTGCAACAACTCATTCCTTCCACAATTAAATAATTAAACAGGCAAAATATTGAAGAGGTCTGAAGACAGGGAAGGCAGAGCAAGGGAAAAAACAGGAAACTTACTGGTCAGCAGACAGCATAATGCAAACCAAGCTTACATTTGAGTTTTCACTACTGAAACAGCTCTTAATAGTTACATTGCTTACACCAAAATAAAAACAACAAAAGCAGTAAAGGGAAGGTAGCAGCTCTTACCTTCCCCCAAGAAGAAATGCCGCATTGCTGAGAAGCCTCATTGGTAGCAAGTAACCACTGAGACCAGCTTTTTATAGAGCAGGTGCTCCAGCTAACGAGCCATCACAGGTGAACTCAATTTGCTTTGCTTGGCTACCAGGTCAAATTAGTTGCTTTATGCCAGCACTTAATGTGGCATAAAGGAAGCCGGCCTTTTCTCACCCCGTGTCAATGCTGGTTTTGTTAAGCCTTATGATCCACAATTCCATAGTGCTCTGCATGTTATTAGTGTGGTGTGAGAGCTGGACTTCCTTCCTAGCGTGCATTTTTTGAGGGCTGTACCACCAAAGAAACTGTCCCCCCGCTCTTTCCAGGCTGCAGAGGGGTGACGTGGGCTTCATCTGCACAGTGCTGTCACATGGGACATCAGGAAAATACATGCACTTTCTTCTGAGCTTTTTCTCTCCCCACTGGCATCAATGAGTTCCTCCCCTGCATGTTTCCTGGTCACCATTGGTTGGACTTGTGTTCCTGCACTCTTCACTACACTGGATGAAGGATTGAGAACTGCTTTGGGGGTTGATGAGGGCAGGGGTGGTCTTTTTAAATGTCAGGAACTCTGCACTGTATCTTAGATTTTCTTAAGATTTTTCAGGACTAAAATGTGAGCCAGGAACTGTCTGTCCTGATTGAAGTGGGAAAACCATGAAGCTTAACAAATGTATTTCCTTCTTCAGGTGCACTGGAGATAATATAGAAGCAAGCCTTTTCAAGTTCATCGTTAGCACAACCTTAAGGCTAGGCTGACTCTTGAGCAACTTCGCATGTTATCTGGTGTGCGGTGCACTCACATTTCCTGGAACTGCTCACTTCAAGGGCAGAGTTGAGAGCATTTTTCTGAAATAGCTGTGTTACAGCTGTTAAAAGTTTTGGTTCATAATCTGTATATGGAGTAATATGTAGCTTGAGCTATGACAGCCAGCACAGAGGCAGCAGTGAGGGAGGTGGATTGTACCATTCAATACGGAGAATGTGTTTACAATATTCTGTCATAACATCCTGCATTCACAATTTACTGGAAATATATGAAATGGCTACATTAAATTGTGACCAAAAATATATCCAAGTTGAGTAGGAATAAAAGGACGTAAAATCAAGTTGAAAAAGAGAATTTGGCTCAAGTTAGAGCCCTCCCATGCAGTGTTACATAAATGTAAGTATGGGAGACCTTGACTGTCTTGGAAGAGTGGGGTTTTGGTGCCAGTTGTGGTATCTTTGCTGATAGATCCAAGGCAGCTTTCCATGCTGTGGCACCAAGTGAGGAGGCTGAGACAGCAGGTGTAATGGAAGGGTTTTGAATCTTGTGAAGCTGGTTCTGCTTAGACTTTGGAACAGAAAGGCAAATCCATTTACACCATTCCCTGTTAGTACGTGACTTTCTCTTACGGTTGGAGGAATTTGTTGAAAAATCACTACTTAGGGTGGAGTCTCTGGGCACCCTGAAGCAGAAGCAGCTTCTGAAAACAGGAGGCAAATGTGTTAGGGCAGAAAAACTATCCAGTATTCATAGTCTGTTTTCTGTGATCTAATCTGGGAGGGGAGAAAGAGGGGGGAAATCCTTTTGTATGCTTTAACAGAAGGTTACCTACCCCTGTGCTTAATAAATTCTAGATAGGAAACTGGAATGTTTAAAGTGGAGCTTTGTGTACTCTGTGAGTATTGGTCTGTGCTGTTCAATGCCAGCCAGTGCAGGGACACCAGAGGGTATCCCAGCCCTTTTTGGTACTTTCCCAGCATGGTTAATACCTGCTCTGTGTTCCTCACAGGTATTGCCCCCTCTGTCAGCCCCTCTCTGTCCCTGCCCTGTGGGAACAGCTGCCCCACTGACTCCAGAGCTGCTCGGAGGACAAGGAGTTGAAGGGGCTGGTGCCCCAGGAGCCTGTGGCCACCCTGCTCCAGGGAGGTGTGGGAGGGAAGGAAGCTTTCCTCAGTACAAGGCATCAATCTCAGCTCAGCTTGTTCAAAGTTCTCCAGCCATTTGAGAACCCATGAATAGCATTTGCTTCCTGCTGTTCTGTCCTTGTCTTAGGATAATTTTGAAGTACTTTTTCCCTGCCTTTGAAAGCTAAACATTCAGGATACACATTCAGGAGTTCTGCCTGTGACTACTTCTAAAAAAGAACTTCCAGTCCACTTTTAAAAAAAGGGGTGTGTGCACACCCCCATGTGAAAGGTAAGGTATGGTGGTTCAAAGGCTGCCAGGCCCACCTGTAAATGTTCTCCGAATGAACCGTGAACAGTGCAGGCTGCAGTTAAATACTGGAAAATACTCAGTGCAGGAACCAGTCACGCAAGGAGGCTGATGCTCAACGCGGAGACAGAGAACTCGCTTCCAGTTGTACAAAGGTTCTCCAGCCATAAGAGAAGAGGACCAAATGCTACTAAAATCCAGAAATCTTCACTAATTATTCAAGAGTGCTAAGAAGCAAATGGGTCATTTTGTCCGAGTCTGTTTCTTCCAACAGCTGAGCAAAGCCCAGGTGACTGAGACACACCAGCTGTGTGTCCAGGGGGTCACACTGCAAGGCAGTAGCTGACAGGAGCTTCCCACTAAGTGTGTAGGAGTGAGCCAGCTCCAGTCTCCCTGCTCTGGAGCTCAGTGCAGCTTCAGGCAGTGGTGAAATGAACTAAAGCACTGAATCCCATCTGGATGGAAGCACAACTGTAGCAGCTTCCAGACAGGCAAGCTGGACACGCACCACAGTGGATTTGGTTGACCATCTTGTAAGTGAGACATAACACACACTTCGGTTGCAATTATTTTTTAATGGAAAAGACTAATCTGTTTCACATAAATATCAATTAGTGACAAGTCAGTTGAGTAAAGGAATACATACCCCCAAGTTTTAAAGGCTCATAATGAACTGACAAAGTAGCACACAATGACGACTACATGGAATTAATTGGAAGAGGTGGGCTGCACGTCGATCCCGTTAATTTAAGTTCAACTGCCGATCACATCTATTACTGGAGTTAGTCACAGTACAGTCTTCCCATGGAGCAACAAGGACATGTGAAGGGGAAAGTGAACTCCTAAAACACCTCTCTGCCTCCAGCAGAAAGCCCTGGCTATGAAAGTACAAAAGCCTCAAGTGTTTTGCTGATGTTAAGCCCTTTCAGGGTCTGGTTTCAGATGAGCAGTCTCCCCTTCTCAGACTAAAAACTTACTTTTAAATGAATGCACAGGATTGGTAGACAGGAATGTGTTCACACTGCAAAGTGACACCAAGGTTGGATCCTAATAATAATTTTCTACAGGGTTGTGAGGAACTCAAATCACTCTTATTCCCAGGCAGGCTGCAGGGATGGGGAGAAGGGGGGCCTATTTTCATAGTCATTAAGAGCAATTTGTTAAGTGAGTAGAAGCTGCACCAGAAGCTGTGGAGCTTCACAGTTTTTCCATGGAGCCTGACAAGCATGATCCACATTTCCATGTCACATCTTTGCACTCGTTCCTACAGGCTCAAAAGGCTAAGTATCTGAAGAGGTATTGCTCATATTATGTCCACAGCTTCAGGAAGATCCAAGTTACTGGACCCCACTTTCACATACATAATCACATGGAAACCACAGATTAAATACCTTTAAACAGGGAGCCACAGTTTGCCAAGTTAATGTTTCCCAATTAAACAGCAGGTCATCAATCTGCTGAAGGCATCTAATTCCCCAAATATTACCTTTAAATATTATGTGGCTAAGATGCCTGTTTTCCAGTGGTTTAGTCAATAAAAATTCATTATGAATTATTTAGAACTAACAGAAACACACATTTCATTTTACAGCTTTTTCAGTGACTTTCAAATAGTTTGTAAATGCTGGGGACACAGTAGAGTCTGATTTACTGGTGCATGAAAATTAACACCCTACCCTGTTCTCTGAAAGGCTCAAAATTCACAAGAAGAATTTTGATCTAAAACTAAGTTACCAATTCTCCTGTCACATGTTAGGTCCCATAAATCCATGTATTTTTCAAAGTCTGGATTTCAAATATTTAGCTGGGAAATGCACCAACACAAGATGCAAATGAAACCTCCAAAGTGAGCAACTGCTCCATAAAACAAATTGCTTGCAAGTACAGCCTATGTAAGCTGGAACCCAATGCATGACAGTTGTAGCAGCTGAAAGAACAGCAGCACTTTTAAAGTCACTGTCAACAGTGGATGTTCCACAGCACCAGGAAGATTCTGCTTTATACCTGCACTCGCTTCGACATACTTGAAGTGCCAACCCATTAAAGATCCTTGTATTCTCATAATAGATACAAATTTGCTAACACCTCTAAAGCATCCGATTGCTTATGGTCAGTGGGTTTACATTTCAGAATTAATGACAACAAAAAGGGATCTTCTGCACCAAAACTCTGTTAGATAAGGAATCTTTCTTTTTGTTATAATTTTAGAAGAGAAAGCAGATGGCCAAACACAAAACACAAGCACTCAGCTGGCTGCAGTCACTCAGTGTGATGTGCGACTCATAGCAGGAAGGGGATGATTTCAACACATCCAGTTCTTCACATCTAAACAAATTTAAAATAGGGTTATTATTCTCTTTGATAAACAGCAACACTTTGGAAAAAAAAAAAACAACTATAAGATTATACCCTTGAAAAAAAGTGGTATTAACATTCCTCTTGGAACTGAGGATCCTGCCTTTTAGGGTTTGAAGTACTTCTGCTAAGGGCTATATTGATTAATTTCAAAAACAATGACAAAGAGTTATCAGCAGAAAGGAAAGACATGATGTCAGCTGTAAATACATTACTAAGGTAAGAAAGAAGCTGCCTGGAGATTGATACATTAATTCCATATCTTAGTTACAATCAGAGTTACTAAGTGTCAATCAGTTGAGAGCTTTACACAAGAACAGAAGTAATTCCCTCCCTGGCCTGTGATCAAAAGAGGAGGAATAATAACAAAGGGGAATGGTTGAAGCTGTTAAAAAGGTGTAAAGGGAGGAAATTACTGCTGTTAAACACACGTAAAGAATTGAAGGTGACCATTAGCTGCCAGTGTCTGTGTTCTGTACCCCAAGTTATGATTAGGCTCAGCTGTTCTAATAGATTCTGTATCCTACCTGTAAAGGAGACCGATACAGCCATTTTTCATTATCTCCACTGAGTTTCATACAGGCAAAAAGGTCACAAACTGTAGGAAGGCCAAAGTCCTGAAAGAGAAGTCACCTTAATTACCAAACCCCAAACATAAATACATTCTGATGTATCTTCAAATTCTGTAGTGTGTTCAAAACCAAAACTGATTTTTGAGTCTTTGAGATTAATACTTTCTTCACTTAGTATAACATATTAATTTGTTCGGTGCTAAGTAAGTAATAATTGTGAAAACATTAAAACAGCCAAGAAACCTAAAAGCTTTCAGTCAGTATTATCCAGAAGAGCTATGACTTTGGAAGAGAATTAAGTCACTAAATTCAGTAAAGCAATAAACCTGGCACATAAGATGCAAAAGTATCAAAAACTTATGCTCACTTGTGCTTTCTTGCGCAGAAGCCATTTATCTTCCACTGGAGGCAGGTTTGCATTTTCTAGGCCATTGGAAGCCAACACCCAACTGTTTACATTTAAGGGGAGGTGGAATGGAGCCAAGAGGTCTAGGAAAGGACTCTTGAAACTCTTGTCTGCTTTTTCCCGACTCTCCTTTTCTTCTGTGCTTTCTGCTTTGTGCTCAGCCTTGGCCAGCCAGCTTGTCAGAGGCCTCTCGAGCAATGCTTTCCAGGGTTCCGCGATCTCTGCTGAATAATCTGCTTTCTCTGCACTCACGGGTTCCCCTGGGAGCTGCTGGGCAGGGCTAAGCCAGGAACTGGCAGCAGACTTGGTCTTCTCATGCTCAAGGTCTGGTACATCTCTCTGGACTGGAACTCCATTTTTGTCCTTCCCATCTTTCTTCAGAAGCCATTTGCAAAGAGCCTCTTTTCCACAGTTTTCATCACACACGCATTCTGAAAAGCTGGCACACAGATCATTAGCTTTGCACACATCTTCCACTTTAAAGGGGGCCTGAGGATGCTGAAGAAGCCAAGCATTTACAGCAGATGTAGTGGTTGATTTCTTTCCATCAAGATGCTCATTCAGGCACTTCAGATTTCCCAGGTTCTCAATTTCCACACTTTTGCTTTGGCTGCCACGACAACTGGTACACGTTTCAGCTTTGAGGAGCCAATCATTCAAATTGCATTCCTCTCTAAAAGGTTTAAACTCATTCTTCCATTTCTCATCTGAAGCAATACTTGCATTTTCTGTGTCAGGAGTAAGCAGCCAGTCAGAAAGGTCCATCTCTTCTTGTCCAAGGGATTCTAATTCCTCTGCCTTTTCAATAGTGGAAAAAGATGAGTTGAGAGTAGAGGTGGAGTCCTTGCGACCAGGGGAATCTGTCTTCCCAGCAACATCACGCTGCTGATTGTGCAGGAGCCAGTTCTCCAAATCCTTCAGATTTCCCCAGGCTTGCTCAAAATAGCAGACTTTGGAGGAATTCAGATCCTGGTAAAGACACATTGAAATACATCTATTAAAACTAAAAGGCAACGTTCAGTAACTGTTTGTATAGTTAGGGCTCAGAGCATTCAGCTAGTAAGCGCCAAAGCACCGGGTGAACATGAGGCAGAATGAAGACTACTACAGAAGGTTTCACTCCCACCACATTCTGCTTGCAGTCAGGTACTGCGTTTTCCCCTCTGTTCAAAACTAGGTTAGCACACAGAAGGTTTACCTGGCTGGGCTCTGACGCACACTTTTGGGTAACCCATTCCTCAAGATTGGTGCTGGGAACATAGGGAGCCTGGCGCACACCCGCAGGCCTGCTTCCGAGTAACCAGCCAGCCAGCGAGGCACTCGCCGGCCCACACTGCGTCTGCCGTGAGAGAGAATGCCCTTGGTTAGGGGAAAGACTGACTGCTGAGCCCATCTATGCTGAACACAGCACAGGCATCCAGCAGGCAGCAGTATTTCTGCACCAACAGGAAAAACAGTCCTCTCCAATTACAAAAAAACCCATAGGAACTGGATAGTTCCAACATCAAGGAACATTCAGTTAAAAATCCTGTCAGCCACACCCCACATACACTTTCATGCTCTGTTCTTGCCTGTCTGCTCCTGGAGCAGCTACAATATCAGAACACTGCTCACCACAGCCACTGTCACTGGTTACTCATGCATCTTAACAAGCACAAGCCATTACTCAAGCTCACATAACGTGCTTGAGTTCTCCTCTTTCCTCTAATGCAATTAAACACGCACACACGGGTCAATCTTACCTGCTCACAGTTCATTAGGGCACAGCTCTGCCCTGGGAACCAAGGAGAAGTATTCTCTCTCTCTGAGGTTTGCTGAAAGAAAAGTAAAAATTAATTTAAATCTCTGTTTTGTCCAGTTTCTAGGAAAAATTCTACAATAAAGCAAATATAAAGCACAGTTACAAATTCTCAGTGCTTTATGGCTAACAATGTTCTCAACATTTACAAACAGAATAGAGAAAAATTTACTACTACAAGGTAGTATAAAAATACTACCTTGAGTCTGCTTCCTTTAACAGAATTGTCTCCAATAATACAGGAAATATGTCGCTTACATAAGAATCCCAAAATACTTTTATCACAGAAAACATCTACTGTTTTAACTATTGCTATCTAAAGAAAACAGTAACAAATTTTCATCTGCTAGAATAGAGCAAGAATGCAGTAGTCATTCCCTCAGCCTCTGCCAAAATACATTAAAATAGCATGTACCTAACTAAACTCAGTGAAAACTACATGCAATAACTAATAAACCACTGTGTATTTATTCTACAGCTAAAATTATATGACTCACACACAGAATCCATTCAAGCTGTCACTAAAAGCAAAAATATCACTTCGAATATATTACTCTAATGAAAAAAAAAAAAAATCTTTGAGGCAAGTATTCCAACCCAGGGAAGTCCTGGTGCTTACCATGGTTTTAATGGAACCAAATGAGGTAATAGCTTGGCGAAGGTAAGATGTGTCAGCCTCAAAATTTAGGATGGAAGACTCTTCAGGTTTAAGTGTAAGACTTTCCAGTCTGAAAGAGAAAGGTGATAGGAAAAAAAACTAAAATCTTCTTCACCTGTCCTGTTTAAGAAGTCAGTCCATTATTTCGTCAACAGGCTTTCAAGCTACTTGGCAGTCATTAGGCAACAAAGAAGGCTTTTGATACAGCATACAAGAAAGGAATGGCTATCTACAAACCAAGAACAGAATAAATTGCAAGCAAAACACCTTGAAGTTTCACCTTCTTACTTCAACTGCCATCAACAACTAGTATTTGAAATAATCTGCATAAATGAGTACTTCTCCGGCTCATTATAATCCTGGTTTATCACCTCAGACTGTTGTTCTTATTTCTAGGAACTATTAAAAATGTAGGAACAGTGAGATCTATTAGTTCTATTAGAATAAAAAAAAATCAGATTAAATTCATAAGTTAAAATAAACCCAACTGTGTTAACTTGCATCATAAAATATATTTACCTCTCCAGGCAAATTGAAATCTGGTTTGCCAGTTCGTTACTGTAGGAGTGTTCCAGCTGATGAATAAGGCAATTGAACTGTCCCAAGTACTGCACGGAAGACAAAACACCGTTACTGTTTCAGCTTCCAGGATTAAAATTGAGCCAATACTTGCAAGGACAATGTCGGCTTGAAAATGCCAGAGCAGCAATTGACAACCAAGCCTTACCCAGTAGAGCTGCTGTGCCTGCTGCTGCAAGGCCTCCTCTTTGAGCTGCTGGATGAGATCCACCTGCTCGAAGAGCCACACCTCACGGCTGCGCAGGCATTCCAGCTGCCGGCTGATGTGGCTGTGGATCTTGGCCTTGACCTGGCAGGAAACAAACACCATTTCTGCATCTGTCCAGCAGAGTGGACATACACGTGCTGCACTGATTACAAACTACTGTTTGTCAGTGGCAAGTGGTAATTTTGGAGAAATTTATCTCCAAAGTTCATCACAGTCACCCACAGAACCACGTGACTCAGGTCAGTAACGGTTGCAAGGCTACCTTTAAAGAGGTATCAAATAATAATATTATTTGTAATCTCTCTCTATTCTGATGTTTCAATCAACAGCTTTTGGAAATTCTGCGTGCCTAAGCCAGTAATACAGCAATACCTTTATCAAGAGCATTGGCAAAATGACATGGCAACGTGTTTGCAAATTTCTAGGAAAAATTCAGACCACCATAATAGTAAATATTCTGGAATAATAAAAACTTTAATTGAAATAATGTTAGTTATTAAAAAATCTTTAAGAAGTAATTTAAAATTACCTCCCGCCAGTTTTCTTTAATCTGCTGTTCAGCTTTGACAATTCCAGATATAGCTGTTTCCAAGTCCTTCTTTGCTTGAAGGCACTTTGCCAGAGTCTCACTGCTGCAGGAATTTCTATTTCTATCTTGTGGTGGACTCATTCTTGAAGTGTTCCTAAAACACAATGGAAAAACGATTTCTTAATAGTTTCTATTCCTCTTTAGCAGAAAAGGAAGGGCATCATATGAAGAACCATCTGTTCTACTTCACTATAAAGGTGAACAAAAAACCCCCTAAGACCCTACACAGATGCAAGTTTTCTAAAGATAGATAAAGCTCTCCCCCAGGAGCAACAAGAGTCTCTCAAACACCTCGGCCCACAGAATTTGCACAATCACAGGAAAACCAACAGATATTTGACAACAGCTTCAGCCATGGGAGTTTATGCAATCCTCCCCTGCCAGTTCCCTTCCCCCAGCTTTTATGCCTAGCCAGCAAACCCCAGAGCTGAGGGGCTGATTCAGGAAAGGTTCAGCAGCAATGTTGGAGCTGGGGGAGAATGGCCTGACCAGGGGCACGAAATATTTCAGTTACCCTTCTTTCCTCTGCAGGCAATGAGCTGGCTCCCATAAATGAGAATATTCCAATAGAGTTTTACCTACTGAAACCCTTTGTTGCTACAAAGACCATTCTTGACTAAGCTGCAAAGGCCAGAATTTTCACAGCTACCCATTTTGTCCTGGTCACAGCTGTGGTAACTTAACTTCAGCACAGTCTCAATTAGAAGGGGCTCAAATACAAAATTTCTACAGAAGTTACACTGGCAAGGATTCTGCAAATAAGGGAGAAAAGACAGTATGGATTTTTAGTAAAAATGGGAAGAATCACTGTAAGCACTTTTCCTAAACAGTGGGTTATTTTGTTACCAAAAAGTTTAAATTCTCCTGTCAGTTTCAAGAGATTCCTGAAGCACTAAACATTCATAGGTATTTATTCTATTTAAACAAGTCCTCAGCAATGACAACTATGGAAATTCCCAGCAGATTTAAAGCATACACATGTGCCAGTCTAAAATGTCACAAATTTTACCACAGCTATGGAGGGAACTGAAAGTAGTTTTGAATATGACAAGACAACCAAGAGCTTGTGGTACTGAGCAGCTATTTAGTCTGCAATTTCCAAGCCCCATGATCATATAAACTGTAACCCAAAAGTCCTTCCACAGGAAGATACAAAAGTGTGTGTTTCACGCAGGAGAGGGCTAAGAGAGGCTTGCAAGGGGAAGGTGACAGAAAAAGCAATGTTCTCGGTGGGGCAGGAGCAGAGGCTGCACCTCCCTTAGTTCCCTCAGCACCATGGGTTTCCTGCCTCTCCAGCACCTCCGGACACAAGACACAGACTAGGCACAGAAGCCCCCCAAGACCCTGCACACAACTCCATCCCATCTTCACCATAACATCTCATCCTCTAGGAACTGCAGAGCACAAACACAAAAGAACTCAAATACAATATTTAAGTTTATGTTATTTTGCACCAAATCAGATGGTGCAGAAGCCTGAAATACATCATTCTCCATGCTGTGCTGTGAACACCAGTATTTGCACACCCTAGCTTTGTCACAGATTCACTTCTATAAGGTTTCATGACCTCCGCCATGCTAGCAACATTCACTAAAAGGTAAGCTAAGCTTTTTCTCACAACACTCCCTAGACTTTATCTTGCTTTTCAACTCTCATGTACAACCCACAGGATGTAGGAACCAGCGGTGTGTGAGCCCTAGTTCTCAGATGTAATCTAACAAGTGGATGACAGCAATACACCCAGCCAAGAAAACAAGGATATTAGGTACCTTAAAAACTATCATATACCCAAATGTAAATTTTAAAAAATCATATTGGTTATTATTTCATTTTTTTATATTCTTGCATAACAACGAGTCAAAGTCTGAAAGGCTAAATAAAATACCATATTTGCTCACACAATATATAATGTACTTTACTTTTGTGAAAACTATGTTAACCTACTTCACCACACTCTGTATTAGCAACTTTGTTATGGCACAATTAAATTTAAGAAGCTTACACACTCTTCCCTAATGATCTCTGAAACTACTGTTTGTTACTTTTCCTTTTTTCAATGATTGCAAGAGACTCACTCCAGAATGTATGGAGAGAATGAATGCTGCCTTTCTCCAGCCAGCCAGCTCCTGTTAAAATGGCTGTTCTTAGGCTTTGTCGCAAATAAGCCAGTAAAACTCACATGTTGAGCATGAGAACCAATCCACCCTTCTTTTCCATTTCCACAAGCCTCTAACAAAACCAAGAGGGGGCAAGAACATATTTCCTTGTTTCCCAGTTACACCCAATTAGCACTGAGAATTTAAAACGTTTTCAGGCCATATGCTCTGATACACCCGCGATCACACAATTCGGCTCAACAGTAACAAGAAGACACGCGGCTGCAGCACACCGTCATCTGCTGTGGCCATTTCCGTGCCATCAAACGCTTTCCAAGCACACGGGGTCCCCCCCAGCCCCCGCTGTGTGCGTCAAGGGATGCACACCCCCAACAGACGAGCTCGCACTTACTTTCCGCGCTCAGGAAGCAATCCCGCAACGTCCCGTTTATAACGCGGCCTCCATTCCCAGGCACGGCCTCCGGAATGCTCCCAACCCTGCAAATTCCGCTCCAAGCCCCGGCTTGCTGGAGCGGCCCCTCGCCTTATCGGGGCGGCCCAGCCCGCGCCCCGCCCCGCCCCGGCCA